>NC_064627.1:41699737-42324737 GCF_023864275.1 Schistocerca cancellata
CCCAGATTCAACCAAACAGCCCTCGTCAAAGATTTACTGTCCTACACTCGTACTCTCTGCTGGAAATATCACTTTGCCACGAAGAAAAATGATCCTAATCCTACTCCTAATGATCCAACTCCCCAAGACACTATCCAAATTGAACCCTGCCTGGAACAGTTCCATCCTCCGTCACAGCGGGACCCACCTCCTCTTCCTCAAAATCACCCCCTCCAAACCTTCCAGGAATTTCTGACTTCCAGCCTTGCCTCTCAATCCTTTATAAAAAACCTTAATCCTACTCCCAACATCATCACTGCTGAAGCCCAAGCTATCCGTGATCTGAAGGCTGACAGTTCCATCGTCATCCTTCCGGCGGACTAGTGTTCCACGACAATGGTACTCGATCGTCGGGAGTATGTGGCTGAGGGACTGCGTCAGCTTTCAGACAACACCACATACAAAGTTTGCCAAGGTAATCCCATTCCTGATGTCCAGGCGGAGCTTCAAGGAATCCTCAGAACCTTAGGCCCCCTACAAAACCTTTCACCTGACTCCATCAACCTCCTGACCCCACCGACACCCCGCACCACTACCTTCTACCCTCTTCCTAAAATTCACAAACCCAAACATCCGATCAACATGTTCAGCCCATTACATGCAGTCTCCCATCCTTCATCAAAGACACCAACCACTTTCTCGAACGCCTGGAATCCTTACCCAGTCTGTTACCCCCGGAAAACATCCTTGTAACCATTGATGCCACTTCCTTATACACAAATATTCTGCATGTCCAGGGCCTCGCTGTGATGGAGCACTTCCTTTCACGCTGATCACCTGCCACCCTACCTAAAACCTCTTTCCTCATTACCTTAGCCAGCTTCATCCCGACCCACAACTTCTTCACTTTTGAAGGCCAGACATACCAACAATTAAAGAGAACAGCCATGGGTACCAGGATGGCCCCCTCGTACGCCAACCTATTCATGGGTCGCTTAGAGGAAGCCTTCTTGGTTACCCAGGCCTGCAAACCCAAAGTTTGGTACAGATTTATTGATGACATCTTCATGATCTGGACTCACAGTGAAGAAGAACTCCAGAATTTCCTCTCCAACCTCAACTGCTTTGGTTCCATCAGATTCACCTGGTCCTACTCTAAATCCCATGCCACTTTCCTTGACGTTGACCTCCATCTGTCCAATGGCCAGCTTCACACGTCCGTCCACATCAAACCCATCAACAAGCAACAGTACCTCCATTATGACAGCTGCCACCCATTTCACATCAAACGGTCCCTTCCCTACAGCCTAGGTCTTCGTTGCAAACGAATCTGCACCAGTCCGGAATCCCTGAACCATTACACCAACAACCTGAAAACAGCTTTCGCCTCTTTACTTCCGCCTCGACTGACATCTCTGCCCAAACTCTGTGCCTTTACAAATGTCAGCTTGTGTCTGTGTATGGTTCAAAATGGCTCTGAGCACTATGGGAGTCAACTGCTGTGGTCATAAGTCCCCTAGAACTTAGAACTACTTAAACCTAACTAACCTAAGGACATCACACACATCCATGCCCGAGGCAGGATTCGAACCTGCGACCGTAGCGGTCGTGCGGTTCCAGACTGTAGCACCTTTAACCGCTCGGCCACTCCGGCCGGCGTCTGTGTATGTGCGGATGGATGTGTGTGTGTGTGTGTGTGTGTGTGTGTGTGTGTGTGTGTGTGTGTGTGTGTGTGTGCGCGCGCGAGTGTATACTCGCCCTTTTTTCCCCCTAAGGTAAGTCTTTCCGCTCCCGGGATTGGAATGACTCCTTACCCTCTCCCTTAAAACCCACATCCTTTCGTCTTTCCCTCTCCTTCCCTCTTTCCTGACGAAGCAGCCGTTGGTTGCGAAAGCTAGAATTTTGTGTGTATGTTTGTGTGTCTATCGACCTGCCAGCACTTTTGTTTGGTAAGTCTCATCATCTTTGTTTTTAGATACACTTTATAATCCGTGTGAAATCTCTGAATATTAGTGAAGAATGATTATTGATAACAACATGTCTTAAACATCTGACATGCGTTTCTTGATAATAAACGTATTCTTAAATGTTAAACTCTTTAAGATAAAAAAAATAAATAAATAAATAAAAAATAAAAAATTCTTTACTGTCAGATGTAGTGACACACGAGACTACTTTTGTATAACTGCACTGCCTTGAAGATAAAATGAGAACATTCATAAAACGGTTTAATAACAAAAACTCAATACTGAAGATGCTGGAATCATTCAATTCTGATACTAGTTGATTCCTAAAGAATCGGCAATTCTTGGACTCGTGGAATTGCAATCGGCAGATGACCCATCCCTAATTACAATCATTGTGGATAAACTTTTTTTACTGCAATATTTTTGCAGTAGTATAGTATAAGTATTGAGGCCATGAGATGACCTGGGGGAGCCTCTGCGAATACCTTGAGACTCTGGCAAAACAATTGGGATGACACGCGATTACAGGAACTCAGCGAGAGAGTTCTCTTAGCCTCTGTCACCTTTATATTCTCCAACTTTCTACCTGCATGTGGTGCCCCTGTCAAGCCGAGCAACTCGGTTGGGTAACCAACCACAGCAGGAAACTGAGTAGGTGAGCAGAGGGGAATTGGAGGTGGAAGGCAATGGGAAACCACCACTGATACTTTTCCAATGAGAACCTCGAAGCTTTGCTCAGTTCTAAATTATCCTGAGCTTCAAGTCCCCCAGTTGGATCTCTGGGGGATACAGGATTGAGAGAAGTCACTAGACCAACAGCACAGTGCATATTATCCCTGCGCACTGTAAGAAAGGTTGCAATATGGAATGTGTGTGGGCTAATTCAGACATGAAAACTTGCCATAGTAGAGAGAGAAATGGACCTGTGTGGCCTGGATTTCCTTGGGCTTAGTGAGACTCACTGGACAGGAGGTAGCCATTTTATGACTCAAGGAAGGAGCATTGTGTACTTTTCAGGGAGTAGTGACCAAAGTACGAACGGTGTTACAATAGTTGTTCCTAGAAATCTGAACAGCTGTGTTATAGGTTATGAACCCATTAATGAGTGGATCATCTCTATCAAACTGAATGCTCTCCATGCAGACTCAACATAATTCAGATCTATGCTCCTACAGCTACAGTGTCAGATGAGGAGATGGAGAAGTTCTATGACCAACTGGAGCAAATCCTTAGTAAGATCCTAGCAAAGAACAGACAATAATCCAAGGCAACTTCAATGCTAAAGTTGGAGATTCTACCCAAGACTTGCACTTAAGATCCATCATTGGACTTTATGGTCTTGGTGAGAGACATGAACAAGGCATGAACTTAATGGATTTCTGTGTGAGTAACGACATGTCCATCTGTAACACAATGTTTCAACATCACCCAAGATGACTGTACACTTGGATATCACCTGGTGATAGATTTAGAAACCAAATCGACTTCATCCTAGTGTGAAGATGTTGGAAGATTTCAGTCTTAGATTGTAAAACCTTTCCTGGAGCTTACTGTGGTAGTGATCACATTCTACTATCCATAAAAATGCGCATTATGCTTAAATCTACCAAGAAGAAAGAAGAAAGGCAGCTAAGACTCACAAACAAGGAACATATTTGCAAGTTTGGTAAACTTGTAAGACCAAAACTTCACAAGATCAGTTTCGATAAGGAAGCATCTGCATCACAAATATGGGACCAAATGAAGAATGTTGTTTCCTCGTCACTTCCGACATCACAACAATCACAGAGTGCAAAACGTCCATGGCTAGCGCAGTTCACACTACAGTTAATTGATGAGAGAACCCATCTGAAGAAAACTGGTATCCACACTACCCAGGATCAACACAGATACAAGAACCTGTGCAGAGTAATACAACAGAACTGTAGAAAGGACAAAGCACATTTCATTAACGGTATCTGTAATGAAATGGAACAACATCATAATTGCAATCAGGTATACGATCTCTTAAAGAAAATCAGCAGCATCACCCGTGAATTTAATCCTCGTATGTGGGTGGTAGATGACCAGAAGGGTAGCCCTATCAGAGACAGGGAACATCGTTGCGAGATGGAAACAGTACTGTGAAAAGCTGTACTCTGGAATTAACAACAGTACGGACAATCAAGCAGTTGAGCAACTTACTTAGGAACCTACAATCTTACGTAGTGAAATAGAGAATGCGATTCGACATCTGAAGAATTATAAAGCCCTTGGTGTAGACCGTATATCTGGAGAAATGATCAAAGAATGTGACGTGAAGGTATTGATGTGCTGCATTCATTATGTAAAAGAATGTGGGAAACTGGGGAGTGGCCGGATGACTGGCCAAAGTCTCTCTTCATCCCCTTACAAATGAAAGGGTCTATCAGGAATTGCTACAACTACCAAACTATTGCCCTCATATCTCATGCAGATAAAATTTTGCTCCGCTTTCTGAACCAACATTTGAAGCCATACATTCAGCCTCATATATCCACAGAACAAGCAGGTTTTGTTGAAAGGAATGAAAGGAAAGGAACTCGTGAACAGATCCTCAACATAAGACAAATAATTGACAAATCGCGAGAGTTCTGTGTTCCAGTTTTCATCTGCTTCCTTGACTATAGGAAAGCCTTGACTGTGTTGTCTGGGAAAGTCTGTGGCAGGAGCTTGCAGAGTTCGGTGTCCCACCTCACTTGATAGCATTGATCGAAAGTCTATACAATAATCACTTCACAGTTGTAAAGACAAGTGCTGGCATGTCTGATTCCTTCAGAGTATCAAAAGGTGTGAGACGGGGTTGTGTCCTATCCCCACAACTGTACAACATCTATGTAGAACATGTCATTAGGAAAGCTCTTGATGGTTGGACCAAAGGCATCTCAATTGGTGGGAGAAGTATCAACAATCTTCATTTTGCTGATAACACTGTGCTTTTAGCCAATAGCGAAGATGAACTTGCTGAGCTACTAACAAGAATAAAGGACATTAGTCTAGCATATGGATTAGACATCAACATCAGCAAGTCCAAACTCATGATAATTGATCGAGAAGACCAGATCCATTTTACAGATCGATTAAAGGAACTGGAAGTTGTGCATTCCTTCGCCTATCTTGGGTCAACCAACTGCAGCACAAGAAGTTGTGAAGATGAGATAAGAAGACGGATCACGCTAGGGCGAATAGCTATGAAGAAGCTCATCAAGATCTGGTAGAGCAGAGCAGTAACAAACACCACAAAGATCTGGCTAGTCGAAACATTTGTGTTTTCTGTCTTCTTTTGCGATTGCAAAACATGGACACTCAAGGCCAGAGACAAACAGTGCATTGATGCGTTTGAGCTTTGGGCTGGCATAGGAGGCAACACATAAAATGGACCAAAAGAAGAACAAATGTGTCCATTATTGAACAACTCGATATCTCCAGGCGCCTTTCTTTTTGAGTCACAAAAAAAATTCTCCATTTCTTTGGCCATATTGTGGGAAGAGATGAAGAAAATCCAGAGAAAATAATTTTACAGGGAAAGATCGAGGGCATAAGAACAAGAGGAAGAGTAGGGAGCAAATGGATAGATCAAATTAGAAGATCTCCAGTCTACCTCTTCAGTAGGCACTAAGAGAAGCTGGCAACCGTCTTGGATGGAGACGCTTGGTTCATGGGGCCACGAGACTCAGCAATGAGCACAATGACTTATGGTGATAGCAAAAGTAAAAATACTACCTACAGGCCACCAACTTAATACAAACTGTACCTTATTTCCACAATTACATTTAAACTTGAGTTTTGTTTTCTTTTCTTATTGTGCACTACCCCCATTGAAAATGTATGGTTATGTTTACAGTCCAATTTATTTCCCTAAACAGTGTTGCAAAACACCTTTTCCAATACAAAATATCAGTTTACATTTCTTTTATAAGCACCACTTATCAATTAATCTTTAAAATGCATAAATGCTTCGTCATTTATGAATTTTGGACATATGCCCAGGCATTTATCCTGGGCATTTGCCCCAACGTATAAATGCCCAGGCATTTTGCATAACTAGTTGGCATTGCTGGACAGCCTACAGCTCGGAAATCATAAGGCTACCAGGCCCAAACCCAGTCATTACAGGCTGGGACCATGAGGGGTGAAAAAAGGCAGTCACAGGTTAGACTTGCAGCACATAAGGAACATACTGGAGTTGTAAGACCTTTGGGGGCCACTAGAATTGATTTTTTGGAATTGACTACACAATTCTTCTTTTGTCTTTGGACGGATTCTAAAAATAAAAAAAATAAAAAATACAAAAAATTCAGAGTCACAGGATAGTTACAAATTGTTCAAGATAATTTTTTGATTATGAATGTTGCATTATTTCCTCAGGTTCTTTAAGGCTTCTAAATATAGTGTAAGTCCCACTAGATAAACTCAGAGCTCAAAATAACACTATTTTTCAAACTGCTATGAGATATGCTGAAAACAGTTGACATTAATTTTTCAAATACATTTAAACAAATAGGAATTAAGTTCAAATGAACACAGTGAATTCTCCTAGTTTTTCATAGTTTTTACATAACTTTTCATTTCAGTTCCCAAAGTAGAAAACTTTCATCATAAAAACCCAAGATTCAAAGTGATCTGCTTTTCCTCAAAGATAAAAATCACACTAGCATTAACTCTGGGTAAATGTGGTATTTTTACCTGCTGATATTGTTCTCCACAGTATTAGGTCTCAATAGAATCTTGTATCACACAAGTACTTAACCATATGAAATGATGAATAAACAAGTAACAGCACCACAATGGAGGAGATGGAAAAGTCATGTAGTCTCTCGTAATGTTCTTGCTCAGAAACCTTCCACCCCTACTTGTAGAAATACGATGACACACAAAAAAGCGTTGATGTAATAAAGAGACACCTTTGCATTAATCTGGCATATTTTTGTTACATTAATACAACCCAAGTGGCTTCTGCCCATAGTTTCCACTACACAGAAATACATTATTTAACCATGATGTTGACTCTCTCAAGGAAGCATTTTAACACATTTTGTTTCTTACATTAAAATGAATGAAGTAAAATATTTGTTACCATATTAACACTACACACTGTCAAGCAACTACCATAATTTGTAATAACGGTGTCATCTAAACTGTACAAATAAAACATGTTTCTATTGATTACTAGCATATTCTTCCATATGACAAATACTTCACTAGTCTAATTAAATTGTAAACACTGTTTCTAAGATCTTCTTTAGTATTAGTTTTTTGATTATTAAAACCAAAATGTCCATATGTATTTTGCAAGACTGCTTAATGAACTAAATTGCAACTACCTGAAAGAGTACTGGTCTTTTTCCTTGGGTCTCTCTGTCACCTGTAAAAAAAGATGCATTCAATTACTCATCAATGATTTTCCTAAACATAGAAAAAATATAAGACTAGCCTGAGTACAGGAGTTTTCTGCTATATGATGTTGTGACTGGTTTGATGCAGCTCTCCAGTGTATTCTATCCTGTGCAAAACCTCTTCATCTCCATATAATTAAGCAAAACTATATGCGGCTGAACCTGTTTACTGTATTCACCCCTTGGTTTCCTTCTACAATTGGTACTGCCGACACTTCCCTCTATTACCAAATTAATGATTCACTGAGGCCTCAACGAATCTCTCCTTTTAATCAAGTTATGCTATAAATTTATTTCTCGCCAAGTTCGATTCAGTACCTTCTCATCAGTTACTTGACCTACCCATCTAATCTTCAGCATTCCTCTGTAGCCAAACAATTCAAAAGTTTTATATTTTCTTCTTGTCTAAACTCCTTATTGATCACATTTCACTTCCATACACAGCTGAACACCAGACATTTAAATTGTATTAGACTTTCTCAGATTTTCTTGTGATAGCCAGTTCTTTATACTTTGATCATCATCAATTATTTTGCTATCTATTACTTTTAGTGTCTCATTTTCTAATCTAATTCCCTCAGCATTACATATTTTAAACTAACTACATTTCATTACCACTTCTTTATTTTAATTCATACTCATAACATCTTTTCAAGACGTTACCCATTCCAGTCAACAGCTCTTTGAAGTCCTTTGCCGTCCGACAGAATTACACTGTTACTGGCAAACCTCAACATTTTTATTACTTCTCGAACTTTAATTCCCTTCCAAAATTTTTCTTTGGTTTCCTTTAATGATTGCTCAACGTATATATTGAATAACATCAGAGATAGGCTGTATATCTATGACACTCCCTTCTTAACCTCTGCTTCCCTTTCATGCAATTCAACTCCAATTACTCTAACCTGATTTCTGTATAAGTTGCAAACAGTCTTTTGCTCCCTGTATTTTGTTCCAGTTATCTTCAGAATTTCAAAGAGTGTATTCCAATCAAAATTTTTCTCTAAATCTACCGATGCTATAAATGTAAGTTTGCATTTTTTTCAACTTCTCTCAACAGGGTCAGTATTGCCTCACATGTTTCTACATTTCTCTGGAACCCAAACTGCTCTCTCCTGAGACTGTCTTTGTCCAGTTTTTCTCCAGTCTTCTGTAAAAAATTCATGTTCATTCTCCTGTAAATAATTCATGTCAGTATTTTGTTACCATGGATTATTAAATTGATAGTTCGGTAAGATACATGTCTGTCAGCACACACACACACACACACACACACACACGCACACACACAGAGAGAGAGAGGGAGAAAGAGAGAGAGAGAGAGAGAGAGAGAGAGAGAGAGAGAGAGAGCTAAAAATACCCAACAGTTTACATTTAACTGTGCCTGTCTGTAGTTCATCACCTCCCGTATGTGGTGTGTAGCAATCTATTCTAATTATTATTATTATTATTATTCCATCTTGTATTTTCTAATAATTACTCATAACAGTAACAGTAATTGTTTCTGTAACTTCCATCATGTCAATTACCTGTGTAATTTTCAAAACACTGAATAAGCTCAGTTACTTCTTTAAGTCCTGGTAAACAAATTTTGCATCTTTCCTCCAATCACTCTCTATCCCTCTCCCTACCTCCCTCCCCCCCCCCCTCCCTCCCTCTCTCTCTCTCTCTCTCTCTCTCTGTCTCTCAACTATTATTTCATGTTTTTCCCGATGTATTTTCTACATAAAGCCAATTCCCACATACTATAAACAACATAGTTTAGGTAAACTCACTCCTTACATTTTACTGAATTGTTGCTTTCATTTTCTTGAAAGCAAGTACTACTATATAGCTGATCTTGAAACTGACTGAAGTTCCCAACTTTTTAGTTTCTGTAATTTTTTAACCATGTTCTCACTTGTAAGGTGCATGCACAGAGAACACAACTCCATCATGTAAACTCATAATTGGCTGGCACACATAAAAGTAACATTTAACAGGACATAGCTGCATACTTTATTATTATTAAATAAAACAGATATTTTGCAACATCAACATGCGCTCTGCTACGACAGTTAATCAATGAGATGATCTAATGGAGAGCAGTGGGCTTAATCACAGGATCATTTAGTAATTGCAAAAGTGTTACGAAGATGATAGATAAAATCCAGTGGAAGACTCTGCAAGAGAGACGCTCAGTAGCTTGGTACGGGCTTTTGTTGAAGTTTCGAGAACATACCTTCACCGAGGAGTCAAGCAGTATATTGTTCCCTCCTACATATATCTCGCAAAGAGACCATGAGGATAAAATCAGAGAGATTAGAGCCTACACAGAGGCATACCGACAATCTTTCGTTCCACGAACAATACGAGACTGGAATATAAGGGAGAACCGATAGAGGTACTCAAGGTACCTTCTGCCACAGACCGTCAGGTGGCTTACGGAGTATAGATGTAGATGTAGACGTAGATGTAGATGTAGAAGCTCACGTTATCTGACCTCATTACTTGCAGCGCCAGAGAGAGCATGTGTTAACACCCCTGTTAGAGAACACGTGTCCTAGTACCCCTGTTCTCTAGAAAGGGAAGTAAGGAAGATGACAGTACATGTAAAATTCAAGTGTAGTAGCTCCATTAGTATAATTAAAAATAGTGATAAAAGATTTCTAGCTGTGAGAAATTAAGTATTTACTGTGGATCACCTGTAATATTATTACAAAGATGAAAAAATATGAGAGCAGAAAGAAGAAAACACATAACTGAAACTGCATGTGTAGCATCCACATCATTAGCTATGACTAAGTTATGCTCTGCGCAAAATTCTACCAGACGGCTTCCTCTCTCATTTCTTACCTGCAATCTATATTCACCTACTACGTTTCCTTCTCTCCCTTTTCCTACTATCGAATTCCAGTCACCCATGACTTATAAATTTTCATCTCCCTTCACTATCTGAAAAATTTCTTTTATCTCATCATACATTTCATCAATTTCTTCGTCATCACCAGAGCTAGTTGGCATATAAACTTGTACTACTGTAGTAGGTATGGGTTCGTGTCTATCTTGGCCATGATAATGTGTTCACTATGCTGTTTATAGTAGCTAACCCACACTCCTATTTTTTTATTCATTATTAAACTTCCTCCTGCATTACCCGTCTGATTTTGTATTTATAACCCTGTATCCACCTGACCAGAAGTCTTGTTCCTCCTGCCACCGAACTTCACTAATTCCCAGTGTATCTAACTTTAACCTATCCATTTCCCTTTTTAAATTTTCTAACCTACCTGCCCGATTAAAAGCTCTGACATTCCACACTCCGATCTGTAGAACACCAGTTTTCTGTCTCCTGATAACTACGTTGTTTGTATTGTATGAAGCTTGAAACTGTGATCATTATACTGCGTAAATCCAATCGCAGCCAAAATATCTGATTTTGTTGGAAATGCAGTGACAAAGGTTTAGGCATACAAATGTGCACTGCAGATTGTGTAATCTAAGTTATCACAAAGCTACTATATGAAATTAACAATTTAAAAATACAAACATTATGTATGCATTGCTGCTGGAAGAAAATCAACAACTGCTGCTGGAAGAAAATCAACAACCTGAACAGAAAACACTCTACACACATTCTACATTCTAAAAAAAGACTCCTGAAAGTGGAAAATGTAAGAAGCGAATGAAAACACTATAAAATGGCATTTGGAGTGTGAATGAAACACTAGACTTTGGTTTGGTGTGCTAGAATTGTTCCATCTACGAAATAATACAACCAGCTAAAGTGGAAATGTGTCCAGTGCATGGATGATAAAGGTGGCAGACGATCACTTGTGGATAGTAAAATATGAACAAATATATCTATAAGGATAAAGATGCCATGTGATCATTTGTGGATAATACAATAATAACAAATATGTCTATAAGCACAAAATTTCACCATCCAATGGGATGGCCAATAGAGCTATTACAGAAATTGTGCAAAACTGCAAATTCACAGACTTTGAACTATAAGTGCTCATAAATAAAGTGCATAAACATAAATTCTAATCCAGATCTTGGAATATAAATGCAACAGCTGCCCTGTGCAGCAGCAATCAGTTCCAGTAGCAGTTTCAACAACAACAGCATACTTGAGATCCTCTGACAGAAAATTCAGCTTTTGAAGGATCAACAGCAGGTCTAGGGTACTTACCCAATACAGGCAGTGGTCACTCCCCAGGCAGAGAGCTGTTGAACTGCATTTCTACCTTTTAATGATGCCAATGAAATTGGGACTTTTTTTTACAGTGACTTGCTTTTTCTTTCTTCAAGTTCACTGGAGATATCTTTCTTAGTAAAGAAATTGGCTACCACCCAAACCCAATTACACTCACATGTGAGGAAATGTGCACGTTGCCTTCAAATTACTATTCACAAAGATTCCATGTGGTAGGATTGCGACTCAAATTTCACCAATATTACAAGCATTCTGGTCACTCATATCACTCCTGGATAACCAATTTACAAGGATTGAGTTGTCGATATAATTTCGCTTGTGCGAACACAGCATGCAAAACCTCTAATTTGAGACATAGTGGTCAATTGGCTCTTGATCTGGAGGTACAAACGGTTGCCCTCAAACGGGACAACCATTCTTTGCACAATATTTTTAAAATAGTGCACTCTTTTTCAAACTCATGCAGGCTGAAAATGAGCACCTCATGGCAGAATCAAAATTAGCAAGTTCCAGCTGTTGCTTAACGCTTTGAGGGGGATGGTGGAAGGCGCTCAAGGGGGAGCAGGGTGGCAATGCTCATAAGCCATTTCCCAAATGACAGCATCATGATATGTTGAGATGGTTTCTGAACAGCCAATCACACCCCATCAGCGTGGGCAACGGGCAGACTGCCTCACAGCATAGACACAAGTGGGCTACTCCACACCACTGTGTGCACTGCACCCATCGTGTAAACAGGGTTGCCGTATGTTTCCCCAAATGGAATTCCCTGATACACTCTTGGAAATTGAAATAAGAACACCGTGAATTCATTGTCCCAGGAAGGGGAAACTTTATTGACACATTCCTGGGGTCAGATACATCACATGATCACACTGACAGAACCACAGGCACATAGACACAGGCAACAGAGCATGCACAATGTCGGCACTAGTACAGTGTATATCCACCTTTCGTATCAATGCAGGCTGCTATTCTCCCATGGAGACGATCATAGAGATGCTGGATGTAGTCCTGTGGAACGGCTTGCCATGCCATTTCCACCTGGCACCTCAGTTGGACCAGCGTTCGTGCTGGACGTGCAGACCGCGTGAGACGACGCTTCATCCAGTCCCAAACATGCTCAATGGGGGACAGATCCGGAGATCTTGCTGGCCAGGGTAGTTGACTTACACCTTCTAGAGCACATTGGGTGGCACGGGATACATGCGGACGTGCATTGTCCTGTTGGAACAGCAAGTTCCCTTGCCGGTCTAGGAATGGTAGAACGATGGGTTCGATGACGGTTTGGATGTACCGTGCACTATTCAGTGTCCCCTCGACGATCACCAGTGGTGTACGGCCAGTGTAGGAGATCGCTCCCCACACCATGATGCCGGGTGTTGGCCCTGTGTGCCTCGGTCGTATGCAGTCCTGATTGTGGCGCTCACCTGCACGGCGCCAAACACGCATACGACCATCATTGGCACCAAGGCAGAAGCGACTCTCATCGCTGAAGACGACACGTCTCCATTCGTCCCTCCATTCACGCCTGTCGCGACACCACTGGAGGCGGGCTGCACGATGTTGGGGCGTGAGCAGAAGATGGCCTAACGGTGTGCGGGACCGTAGCCCAGCTTCATGGAGATGGTTGCGAATGGTCCTCGCCGATACCCCAGGAGCAACAGTGTCCCTAATTTGCTGGGAAGTGGCGGTGCGGTCCCCTACGGCACTGCGTAGGATCCTACGGTCTTGGCGTGCAACCGTGCATCGCTGCGGTCCGGTCCCAGGTCGACGGGCACGTGCACCTTCCGCCGACCACTGGCGACAACATCGATGTACTGTGGAGACCTCATGCCCCACGTGTTGAACAATTCGGCGGTACGTCCACCCGGCCTCCCGCATGCCCACTATACGCCCTCGCTCAAAGTCCGTCAACTGCACATACGGTTCACGTCCACGCTGTCGCGGCATGCTACCAGTGTTAAAGACTGCGATGGAGCTCCGTATGCCACGGCAAACTGGCTGACACTGACGGCGGCGGTGCACAAATGCTGCGCAGCTAGCGCCATTCGACGGCCAACACCGCGGTTCCTGGTGTGTCCGCTGTGCCGTGCGTGTGATCATTGCTTGTACAGCCCTCTCACAGTGTCCGGAGCAAGTATGGTGGGTCTGACACACCGGTGTCAATGTGTTCTTTTTTCCATTTCCAGGAGTGTATTTCTCTGATTTCCAGACAAGTTTTAGCATTTTTCCCTGATAAATTTTGAGATCTCAAGGGTAAGTTAAGACATAAATTGACAATCTGTCTTTACACCTATATTACAAGAAACAACAGTGCAAACAAGGAAATATTTAAAAAAGTTTGCAAGCAGATGGCATTTCCTGATGTGAGCAAAAATCTTAAGTAATAACATCAACAACGTTTGTAATGAACTGTTTTTAGATGAAGAAAGTAAGCAAAATGGTATGTGTGTTTCATTAACAACATTGCTGTTATTTTATTTCAATGAAACAAAACACATTTGGTGCCAAAATAGGCATTTCCTTGAAGTCACAAGACAGATTTAAAATACCTTCACTGATTCCAGAAATAACCTCAGAAAAAAGTAAGCCTCTTGAAAGAAGTGTATATGGCAGGAAGAAATGGGTAAACCAACACTGTAGGTGACTGACAATAAAATGTTGGTTCTATTATGTTAGTTACTGTCAGTCATTACCCACTCTGTGATATCTTTAATTTACAAGTATTGTGTGATTTTTCTTTCATGAAATATACGACTACATAGCATACAAACTGCCAGCGACTGACACAATTTTCTTCTTCTTCTTCTTCTTAATGTCCATACTTTCTACATAAATCACTTTTGAAATGCCAAAATGTACTAGAACAAATAAAATGTCGATAAAATGCCACATTATACAATGTACTTGTGGTAAGACAGTCACAATTCCCAAAATTCATTGCCCATTGCCTCTGGCCTGCTGAGGAGGACCACAGTCCTGGATCAATGGATAAACCACGAAAATCTGCTGTATTACGCCACAAACAAACAGACCCTGGCAGGGGGCAGATCGGTGAGACTAGATCCGACATGCAGGACCTGCACATTAGTGGAAACCGAATGGCTTCATATCAGCAGGCCCGATCCACTACAGAAGATACCCGCAGAAATGGCCTGCAGTTTTGGTCCATCACAGAAATCCACTCATATGGCCTGCTATTCATGAGCCACAGACAGCATGTTGATAAAATGATACCACAGTGATCAATCCATGCAACAGATAACTCGTTCAAATACCCTGGGAATCAATAATAATGAGAACAGGTAGCAACTCACTGTAGAGATGAATGCTGGACCACAGAAAGGCACATAGAAAAAACAATCACACTCTCATAACTAAATTTTCAGCCATAGCTTTTGTCTGAAATCGAGAGCACACACATATTCACACAATCACTCGGACCCAACTCATGCACACAAGACTGCTGTCTCTTGCTGCTGCATCTACAGTCTTTGAGAATAAGATCCAAACAACCCACTTCTCATGCCTACCTGCCTCTCATCGGCAGCTGCTAGGCTAGATGCAAGAAGCAGTGGCAGCACTGACTACAAGCTGACCGCAGTGATAGGAAGGGCAGAAGCAGAAGGAATGAGGGAGTAGGGAAGCAATGCACGTACTCTACTACACCCAGCCAGCAATGATGCATGACACCTTAATAAACAAACCATTTCATCTACTGAGACCAAAATGTGCATTTTTCAGTGTTTTTCTTTTTTTTCAGGTCTCCCTGCTGTTTCCCCGATTTCCCTGATGAGTTTGAAATTCCCTGATATTCCATGGTTTCCAGAAACTGTGTCACATGACAAATAACGTTGTTTGTTGTCGATAGTCACTCAGCCGAAAAAATATTCGGTCCACATTCTTATTCATTGTTTGGATTCTCAATCATTGATGCAGTTCAGGTCATTGGTGACATAGTACCTTCCAGGAAAATCAATAATCTTTGTGAAGCTTTTGCAACTATATTCGAACCCGCCCTGGGGGTTCAACACAGTTTTTCACACAAGCATCTCCTTAAGATGACTACCGGTTTTCTGAAGATCAAATTAACACATTGGAGCCGACGGATGTACTAGACACGTTCACTATGTTTCAACCATAAAATCCGACAGACATACGTCATACGTTCTTCACTTCCAACTTATTTATTTGTGATTCAAACGTGTGTTTTATGTTTGTAAGTGGTGAGACTAACTGTTTGGCTTGTCTTAAGTGCATTGTTGATGGCTAGACTGTGCCAGTCCCTCATGAACTGCGCATGCACACGTAATACTGTTTTGTCCTATGTCAGCTGCAGTGTTGTGCTACTATGTGCATTCTTCCCATGTGCAAAAACATACAAATAGTGAATATGGCTAACAGACATCACTCGTCAAACTTAGAGATTGGATAACTCTTGAACAACGGCTCAGAACTTGATGATCCTTTAGACGACATCAGAGATTTTTCAGAAGACGACGATGACTCACGTGAGGTGGAGAATGAAACCCGTGCTGCTGATAGAAACGATGGTAGTGGGTATGAAGAAGCTAATGCACAAGTTTCTATTAGTCAGGTTTGTCATTCAGTTCAACAGCTTGTCCTTCATAATGATAGGTGTCATTTTGATGCACTCCCTGAATTACCTCTGTTTGAAGAAACGAGTGGAATTCAGGTCCCTGTCAATACAATATCAACAGAACTAGACTGTTTGTTGCTATTTTTTGATCAAAAAATGGTTCAAATGGCTCTGATGACTATGGGACTCATCATCTGAGGTCATCAGTTCCCTAGAATTTAGAACTACTTAAACCTAACTAACCTAAGGACATCACACACATCCATGCCCGAGGCAGGATTCGAACCTGTGACCGTAGCAGTCACGCAGTTCCGGACTGAAGTGTCTAGAACTGCACGGCCACCGCAGCCGGCTATTTTTTGATCACAGCATGTTTCTAAAAATAAAATCAGAGACAAATATATATGCTTCTGATACTATTTCTGAATCAAACCAAAATCTTTATGGAATAAATGGAGAGCAGTGAGGATACATGAAGTATATCTATTTTTTGCAATCATTTTGCATGTATGTGTTGTAAATGACCATAAACTTAGGGATTATTGGTCTGAAGACCCTGTGCTTCTTCATCAGATGCTTCTCAGCTAATGTCACAAGACAGATTTTTTACCATATTCAGGTTGCTGAATGTGAACAATAATGCACTATGGATACCTCAACGAGAACCAGACCATGACCGTCTGCATAAAATTAGACCTGTTTAGGACTTTTTCACAGAAATATGCAGAAAAATCTTTCATCCATCACTATGAAGCAATGTGTCCTTTTTGAGGAAGACTGTATTCCGTGTTTATATGAAAGACAAACCAGAGAAAAATAAGATATGTTGTAAGTGATGCTCAAATAGGTTACATATGTAGTGCTGAAGTTTATATTGGAGGAAAAGGAAATGTTGATAATTCTGTCAAATCCCTGCTGCTGAGGCTATGTTCCTCTTAATTGGGAAAAGGACATGTGGTATCCATGGACGGATTTTATACAAGTCCTGCAGTCCTTGAAGAATTATGGGAAAGAAATACATTGGGAGATGGAACTGTGATGAAGAACAGGAAAGGTTTGATAAGATACCCAATAAATCAAAAACTAAAGAAAGGAGAAATGACATTTTGTCACAAAGAACACCTTTTGTGCTTGAAATGGAAAGACAAACACGATGTACACATGTTGTCAACACAGCATAAGATGACTGCTTCGCATGTCGGTGTAAAATCCAGGAGTGGATATGTTGAGGTAGTAAAGCCAGACTTTGTACTAGTCTACAACTTGCCTAAAACATGTGTTGACAGAGTAGATCAGCTGATGAGTTACTATCCCTTCCAGCGAAATATTTTAAAATGATGGGAAAAGATTTTCTTTATATTTTTATGAGGGCAGTTGTGAATGTCAACATTATTCACAACAGCAAAATATCAAATAAGTGTGCATTAGCAGATTTTTATTCACAACATCAAAATATCAAAAAAGTTTGCATTAGCAGATTTTATCTGTAAATTAGCAAAGCAATTGGTTCAAAAAGGGAGAGCGGACCTAAATAAAGACACACATTCAATATCAGGAGTCGCAAGTGCAAACAGACTCACAGCATGTCATTTTCCTGAGAAACTGCCACCAACAGAAAAGGAAACAAACTCAGCTAGAAGATGCAAGGTCCACTGGGAATAAGAGAAAGCTGCAGGATAGGTAGTGAGGAAAGAGACCAGGTACTACTGTAGACCATGTAACACAGGCCTTGTGTTCCTGAATGTTTTGAAAGATTTCATACCTTAGTGAAGATCTCTAATTTGTAAAAAAGAGAAAAAAACATTTCATAATAAAACACTTTACCTATAAATGAAGCATTTATTATTTCCAGCTGTCAAGTGATTTTAAATCAATAGTCTACCATTCTCTATTACTTATGAAAATTTTGTCCACTTCGGGGGAAAATAAAAATGCTGAGAAACAGTATCTTTAGAGTAGTATCTACAAATCCCTGTATAGTTTATTTGTGCTAAACATATATAAAGAGGAATGATGGAAGGTTAAGCTAATATACTGCCTAAACAGGTAAGTGGATTAGGAAATTTATTAAAACATTGTAAATCGTAGCAAGTCTCCTCAGGATCTGCATATTAATTGGACTGCCAGCCCGTTAGACTCCAATGTGTTAAGGTATTTTTCATGACTTTTCCTTTACATCTTTAGCTAAATTTATGACCTCTCTTAAATGTTAATCATACAACGACAATTTTTTTAGTACACATAAAAGCCACTATAAATGAAAGTTGAAAGTATTAATTCTTATATCATTTAAACTGTATGTCACCATGAAAAATGTAACTATGCATGATTTTCAGTATACCATTCATCAAATCCTAAAATACTATAAAAACATGTAACTTAGGATGGGGTATGGCTATTTTCAGATACATTTATCGTTACATCAATTACAATTCATACTGTTTTAACATAGTAATGTAGCTAAGGAATTACTATTCTCCTTAAGACAATACAACAATTGTGAAAGAACAAGACTTTTCTTTCACAGTAAAAGATTCACCACTTAATTTCTTAGGTAAACTTGAAACTTCAAAATCTAAAATTTTTAAAGAAACGCCTTTCCAAGAAAAGATGCAGTTTAAAGAGATTTAAATAGAAGAAGGAGGGAACAGAAGTAAAGAAACAACTGTTCTAATTGATACTCCCCAGCAACATAATACATGACAGCACAGTCTTTTCGGCAGAGCTACAACTTACATATCATTTTGACCAGGAGTTGTTGTTGTTGTGGTCTTCAGTTCAGAGACTGGTTTGATGCAACTCTCCATGCTACTCCATCCTGTGCAAGCTGCTTCATCTCCCGGTACCTACTGCAGCTTACATCCTACTGAATCTGCTTAGTGTATTCATCTCTTGGTCTCCCTCTTCGATTTTTATCCTCCACGCTGCCCACCAATACTAAATTTGTGATCCCTCGATGTCTCAGAACATGTCCTAATAACTGATACCTTCTTCTAGTCAAGTTGTGCCACAAGCTCCTCTTCTCCACAATTCTATTCAATACCTCCTCATTAGTTATGTGAGCTACCCATCTAATCTTCAGCATTCTTCTGTAGCACCACATTTCAAAAGCTTCTATTCTCTTCTTGCCTATACTATTTATCGTCCATGTTTCACTTCCATACATGGCTACACTCCGTACAAATACTTTCAGAAACGACTTCCTGACATTTAAATCTATACTCGATTTTAACAAATTTTTCTTCCTCACATACGTTTTCCTTGCAATTGCCAGTCTGCATTTTATATCCTCTCTACTTCGACCATCATCAGTTATTTTGCTCCCCAAATAGCAAAATTCTTTTACTATTTTAAGTGTCTCATTTCCTAATCTAATTCCCTCAACATCACCCGACTTAATTCGACTACATTCCATTATCCTCGTTTTGCTTTTGTTTATATTCATCTTATACCCTACTTTCAAGACACTGCCCATTCCATTCAACTGCTCTTCCAAGTCCCTTGCTGTCTCTGACAGAATTACACTGTCATCAGTGAACCTCAAAGTTTTTATTTCTTCTCCGTGGCTTTTAATACCTACTGCGAGCTTTTCTTTTGTTTCCTTTATTGCTTGCTCAATATACAGATTGAATAACATCGGCAATACGCTACAACCCTGTCTCACTCCCTTCCCAACCACTGCTTTTCTTTCATACCCTTCGACTCTTATAATTGCCATCTGGTTTCTGTACAAATTGTAAATAGCCTTCCGCTCCCTGTATTTTACCCCTGCCACATTCAGAATTTGAAAGAGAGTAATCCAATCAAGATTGTCAAAAGCTTTCTCTAAGTCTACAAATGCTAGAAACTTAGGTTTGCCTTTCCTTAATCTTTCTTCTAAGATAAGTCGTAGGGTCAGTATTGCCTCATGTGTTCCAGCATTTCTATGGAATCCAAACTGATCTTCCCCGAGGTCAGCTTCTACCAGTTTTTCCATTCGTCTGTAAAGAATTCGCCTTAGTATTTTGCAGCTTTGATTTATTAAACTGATAGTTCGGTAATTTTCACATCTGTCAACACCTGCCTTCTTTGGGACTGGAATTAGTATATTCTTCTTGAAGTCTGAGGAAATTTCGCCTGTCTCATACATCTTGCCCACCAGATGGTAGAGTTTTGTCAGGGTTGGCTCTCCCAAGGCTATCAGTAGTTCTAATGGAATGTTGTCTACTCCCGGGCTTTGTTTCGACTTGGGTCTTTAAGTGCTGTGTCAAACTCTTCGTGCAGTATCATATCTCCCATTTCATCTTCATCTACATCATCTTCCATTTCCATAATATTGTCCTCAAGTACATCGCCCTTGTATAGATACTCTATATACTCCTTCCACCTTTCTGCTTTCCCTTCCTTGCTTAGAACGGGTTTCCATCAAAGCTCTTGATATTCATGAAAGTGGTTCTCCTTTCTCCAAAGGTCTCTTTAATTTTCCTGTAGGCAGTATCTATCTTACCCCTAGTGAGATAAGCCTCTACATCCTTACATTTGTCCTCTAGCTATCCCTGCTTAGCCATTTTGCACTTCCTGTTGATCTCATTTTTGAGACGTTTGTATTCCTTTTTGCCTGCTTCATGTACTGCATTTTTATATTTTCTCCTTTCATCAATTAAATTCAATATTTCTTGTGTTTCCCAAGGGTTTCTACTAGCCCTTGTCTTTTTACCTATTTGATCCTCTGCTGCCTTCACTATTTCATCCCTCAAAGCTACCCATTCTTCTTCTATTGTATTTCTTTTGCCCATTCTTGTCAATCGTTCCCTAATGCTCTCCCTGAAACCCTGTACAACCTCTTGTTCTTTCAGTTTCTCCAGGTCTCATCTCCTCAAATTCCCACCTTTTTGCAGTTTCTTCAGTTTTAATCTACAGTTCATAACCAATAGATTGTGGTACACCCCCCCCCCCCCCCATGAACCATGGGTGTTGCCGTTGGTGGGGAGACTTGCGTGCCTCAACGATACAGATACCGTACCGTAGGCAACCACAACTGAGGGGTATCTGTTGAGAGGCCAGACAAACGTGTGGTTCCTGAGGAGGGGCAGCAGACTTTCCAGTAGTTGCAGGGGCAACAGTCTGGATGATTGACTGATCTGGCCTTGTAACACTAACCAAAATGGCCTTGCTGTTCTGGTACTGCAAACGGATGAAAGCAAGGGGAAACTACAGCCGTAATTTTTCCCGAGGGCATGCAGCTTTACTGAATGATTAAATGATGATGGAGTCCTCTTGGGTAAAATATTCCGGAGGTGAAATAGTCCCCCATTTGGATCTCCGGGCGGGGACTACTCAAGCGGACGTCGTTATCAGGAGAAAGAAAACTGGCGTTCTACGGATCGGAGCGTGGAATGTCAGAGCCCTTAATCGGTCAGGTAAGTTAGAAAATTTAAAAAGGGAAATAGATAGGTTAAAGTTAGATATAGTAGGAATTAGTGAAGTTCACTGGCAGGACGCACAAGACTTTTGGTCAGGCGAATACAGGGTTATAAATACAAAAACAAATAGGGGGTAATGCAGGAGTAGGTTTAATAATGAATAAAAAATAGGAGTGCGGGTAAGCTACTACAAACAGCAAGGCAAATGCCTTTACAAATGCCTGCTTGTGTCTGTGTATGTGTGGATGGATATGTGTGTGTGTGCGAGTGTAAACCTGTCCTTTTTTCCCCCTAAGGTAAGTCTTTCCGCTCCCGGGATTGGAATGACTCCTTACCCTCTCCCTTAAAACCCAATCCTTTTGTCTTTCCTTCTCCTTCCCTCTTTCCTGACGAGGCAACCGTTGGTTGTGAAAGCTAGAATTTTGTGTGTATGTTTGTGTTTGTTTGTGTGTCTATCGACCTGCCAGCGCTTTTGTTTGGTAAGTCTCATCATCTTTCTTTTTAAATATAAAAGAAGGGTTTATACACGGAAGAAGCATGGCGATAGTAGGTTTCAGATAGATTATATAATGGAAAGACAGAGATTTAGGAACCAGTTTTTAAATTGTAAGACATTTCCAGGGGAAGATGTGGATTCTGACCACAATATATTGGTTATGAACTGTAGATTAAAACTGAAGAAACTGCAAAAAGGTGGGAATTTAAGGAGATGGGACCTGTATAAACTTACAGAAACAGAGGTTGTACAAAGTTTCAGGGAGAGCATTAGGGAACGATTGACAAGAATGAGGGAAAGAAATACAGTAGAAGTAGAATGGGTAGCTTTGAGTCATGAAATGGTGAAGGCAGCAGAGAATCAATTAGGTAAAAAGACGAGGGCTAATAAAAATCCTTGGGTAACAAAAGAGATACTGAATTTAATTGATGAACAGAGAAAATACAAAAATGCAGTAAATGAAGCAGGCAAAAAGGAATACGAACGTCTCAAAAATGAGATCAACAAGAAGTGCAAAATGGCTAAGCAGGGATGGCTACAGGACAATTGTAAGGATGTAGAAGCATATGTCACTAGAGGTAAGATAAATACTGCCTACAGGAAAATTAAAGAGACCTTTGGAGAAAAGAGAACCACTTGCATGAATATCAAGAGCTCATATGGAAACCAGGTTCTAAGCAAAGAAGGGAAAGCAGAAAGGTGGAAGGAGTATATAGAGGGTCTATACAATGGCGATGTCCTTTAGGACAATATTATAGATATGGAAGAGGATGCAGATGAAGATGAAATGTGAGATACGATACTGTGCGAAAAGTTTGACAGAGCACTGAAAGACCGAAGTCGAAACAAAGCTTCGGGAGTAGACAACATTCCATTAGAACTACTGATAGCCTTGGGAGAGCCAATCCTGACAAAACTCTACCATCTGGTGAGCAAGATGTATGAGACAGGCAAAATTTCCTCAGACTTCAAGAAGAATATAATAATTCCAATCCCAAAGAAAGCAGGTGTTCACAGATGTGAAAATTACTGAACCATCAGTTTAATAAGCCATGGCTGCAAAATATTAACACAAATTCTTTACAGACGAATGGAAAAACTGGTAGAAGCCGACCTCGGAAAAGATCAGTTTGGATTCCGTAGAAATGTTGGAACATGTGAGGCACCCTACGACTTATCTTAGAAAATAGATTAACAAAAGATAAATCTATGTTTCTAGCATTTGTAGGCTTAGAGAAAGCTTTTGACAATGTTGACTGGAATACTCTCTTTCAAATTTTGAAGGTGGCAGGGGTAAAATACAGGGAGCGAAAGGCTACTTACAATTTGTACAGAAACCAGATTGCAGTTATAGGAGGTGAGGGACATGAAAGGGATGCATTGGTTGGGAAGGAAGTGAGACAGGGCTGTAGCGTATCCCCGATGTTATTCATTCTGTATATTGAGCAAGCAGTAAAGGAAACAAAAGAAAAATTCGGTGTAGGAATTAAAATCCATGAAGAAGAAATAAAAACTTTGAGGTTCACCGATGACATTGTAATTGTGTCAGGGACAGCAAAGGACCTGGAAGAGCAGCTGAACGGAATGGGCAGTGTCTTGAAAGGAGGATATAAGATGGACACCAACAAAAGCAAAATGAGGATAATGGAATGTAGTTGAATTAAATCGGGTGATGCTGAGGGAATTAGATTAGGAAGTGAGACACTTAAAGTAGTAAATGAGTTTTGCTATTTGGGGAGCAAAATAACTGATGATGGTCAAAGTAGAGAGGATATAAAATGTAGACTGGCAATGGCAAGGAAAGCGTTTCTGAAGAAGAGAAATTTGTTAATATCAAGTATAGATTTAAGTGTCAGGTGGTCATTTCTGAAAATATTTGTATGGAGTGTAGCCGTGTATGGAAGTGAAACGTGGACGATAAATAGTTTAAACAAAGAGAGAATAGAAGCTTTCAAAATGTGATGCTACAGAAGAATGCTGAAGGTTAGATGGGAAGCTCACATAACTAATGAGGAGGTATTGACAAGAATTGGAGAGAAGAGAAATTTGTGGCACAACTTGACAAGAACAAGGGATCGGTTGGTTGGACATATTCTGAGGCATCAGGGGATCACCAATTTAGTATTGGAGGGTAGTGCAGAGGGTAAAAATCGTAGAGGGAGCCCAAGAGATGAATACACTAAACAGATTCAGAAGGATGTAGGTTGAAGTAGATACTGGGAGATGATGAAACTTGCACAGGATGGAGTAGCATGGAGAATTGCATCAAACCAGTCTCTGGACTGAAGACCACAACAACAACAACAATAACAACAACGAGATCTATTAATGACCGTAACAGAAGCTGTGGAAATACAATTGACATGCAACATCTAGATATAGTGATGATGCAACAGAAGAAACGTCCAAGCAACTTAAGAAGTTCTGCAATATGTGAAAGATACAGCGAATCTTATTATTATAAGTGACTGGAATGCTCTGACAGGAGGCATACGAAATGCTTAAGTGAAAGGAGAGTATCGATTAGGTACTAGAAATAAAAGAGAAAAACAGAAGGTTATAAAAAAATTATTACTTCTGAACCACTCAAGAAAATATTATAGATGGATAAAACCAAGGCATGCAGAAGACTATCAAATTGATTACATAATGGACCAAAAGAAACAAAGTAATAGACTAAGATGCTCAGTCAACAAGCGGAAAAAAGAACGGAAGAGGACCAGCTGTAAACCATGTGTGATGAAATTGACAAAACTACACAATACAAAACTTAGAAAAGACACACAACAAAATAAAAAAAGCATTTTGGTTAACAAAGACCCACATCAGCTACGAATATTTGGGCTTGTCTATTTCAACACGTCAAAAATGAAGGATTTTGTTCTGCTTCAAGGTTCCAAGGGTGTGTGACAAATGACAAGGTTCCAAGGGTATGTGACAAATGACCTAATTTTCTTATGATAATAGATAATCATATATCAATAAGTCATCGTATGTCTGTTATTATTATTATATTGTACTTGTTGTCTCATGGTAACAAACCATTTGTATCTATCATGTAAACCCCTGACACCAAATTTACCAAAGGTAAAATACTTCCCCATTTGGTGCTTCAGGCAGAGACAGTCATAAAACTAATTCAAATACACCAAATAAAAAGTGACAATATGGAAAGCTGGATTACTAGAGGTTTGTGTTAAACTGGAGAACATAAAATGTGACATGACAAGCCTACACATACATAGATATACTGGTACTAGGAATGAGTGAAATTAAAGGATTTCTGGAGCAATAATAACGGTGTAATATAGTCAAGCCATGAAAATAAAGGAGCTGGAGTTGGTATAGTATTGTTCAAGGAATGGGGAAAAAACCATTGAAAGCTGTATAGAGGCAGGATAGTGCTAATCCAATATGAAAGCAGAACCTGTAAGTCTAGCTGTCATCCAACCAAACTTGCCAACATCTGGATATACTGGTGATGAAATAAAAGAAGTGTACAAACAACCTGAGGAAGTTCTGAAATATGTGGAAGTGAACAGTGAATCTTATTATTATGAGTGGCTGGAATGCTGTGGTAGGAGACAAACACGAAGCTGAAGTGACAGGGATCAGGAACTAGAAATAAAAGAGAAAAAGAGCTGGCTATAAAAGACACACTATTTCTAAACCACCCAAGTAGATATTAAACATGGACAAAACCAACGCATACAGGAGACTATCAAATTTATTACATAATGAACCAAAAGAAACAAAGGAACCAAATCAAACAAAGTAGTAGATTAACATGCTCAGTGAAGAAAAAAAACACAGAAAAGACACACAAGCAAATAAAAAGAGCATTTTGGTAAATAAATGCACAGCAATTCAGTCTGCTCACAGGCTGTAAGGATTCTTATAGAAAATGAAGATCAGGCTAACAGATGGAAACAGTATATTGAAGAACTGCGTTACAAGCCAGAACAATTAAATAAACAAAGGAAAGGTGAGCAAATGGAAATGGAGCCAAAAATTACAAAAGAAAAATTCAAAAAAGCATTAAGTGATCTGAAAGAAAATAAGACAAGTGATACTGATAACACTGCAAGTGAAGTGCTTTGTTGCACATTTAAACAGGTTTACTTTATTAAATGTGTAAACGAAGTTGACACTTGGTGGGATGGCTGCTGGGAGTCACCCTAAAGGCATTTGCCAAATACATTTGCTCCCATCAGACACCAAGCCAAGTGTCAACTTTGTTTGCGCATTTACTATTCAAAACATTACACAGCATAACCGCAACCTGACATTTTTCAGTCCAAGCAAATAGATACTAACAACAACATAATACTAATGAAAAGCAATGAATAAATGTATATCAGAGATTATATGATGTGGAGTATACACTTTGTGTTTGGCTCACGATTGTCATTATATTGCACGATCCCTTCACCACTGCCCTATTAGTGCTAACGGTACCATTTGTTAAAATGGATTTGGCGTCTGGATTGCATAATGACAGGCTTTTTGCAAAGCTGCAATCAAATCATCAGTCTGAGCATCCAATGTCCATTGCAGCGGGTTCATCAATGGTGTAGATAATGTGAGAGCTGAGCAGACCTTTTGTAATCAAGGTGTTGCAGTTGGTGTGGTGATGCTTCATCTGCATGTTGGCTGAAAGCATACGTCAGTGGCTTGTGATCTGTGGCCAGTGTAAACTGTTGTTTTTCAAGCATGTGGCAAAACTTTTTGATAGTAGCATATGCTGCATACAATTCGCAAATGTAGCTTGCACAGTTCTGTTGTGACAGCAGTAACTTCTGGTTACCAGTGTTTTTCCACTCATTGCTGCAGTATGGCACCAACTGCACCGGCAGATGTGTTGACCGTTAGAGCTAGAGGCACCTGCAGAACAGTATGCGTTAACAGAGTAGCCTCTGCGGTCCTAACTTTCAGTAAATGTCAACTCAACCTAGCTATCAAGGGCAGTTTATCATTAGCATCAGTGAATCTCGTAGCAAGTCATTCAAAGGGGTGGCCAAGAGTTCATGGTAGCACAGAAAACGGCGATAAAGGTTGACAGTGCCAAGAAATCATCACATCTCTTGAACTGTGGAAGGTTGTGGAAACTTAGTTATGACCTTGACTCTCTCCTATGGCAACTGTATTCCGTGGGTGTTGGTGTAACCCAGGAACTGGACCTCAGCTGTTCCACATACACACTTCATCCATGAACCATTGAATGGTCTGTACAGCACTGTACAGTCCGAAAAGCATTCTGGTAAATTCAAAGAGACCAAAGCGGGTGCAAACATCGTTTTTAGGTACATTGTCCAGATCGACAGGTATCTGATAGAATGTATGCACCAAGTCCAACGTGGAGAAGATATATTAGCCATGGATGTAGAACGCAATGTCTTCAACGTGCAGTACTGGATAACGATCACAGACGTTCCTGATATAATCCCCACTTGGGCGCCATCTCTTATCCTTCTTCAGGTCTATGTGGAGTGGAGATGCCTAACTACTACTTGACAGATGGCAGACGCCTTGTGCAAGCATAAAAGAGAACTTCTGCTTTGCTACTTTCGACTTCTCTGGTGTTAAATGGGGAGGTCGAGCATGAACTGGCGGTCCTGGTAGGCCTGGTATGGCCAGTATATAATCCATCGTCAAATGTTGAACTGATGGTCATGTAGATACTTACCGAATGGCTTCCCGAAACTACTTAAATAACACTACAAACAAAGAAGCACCAGCAATCGTCCGCATTGCAGTATCATCTAGACAGCATACACATCCATGACTAACTAAATTGGTATTAGAGTCAAGGAGGCAACGATGAAAGACGTGACGTAGGAGCCTGGCTAAAAATCTGCCCTAAGTACAGGCTGTACCACATCTGCCATGATAAATTGCCACTTGAACTTACCACGGAGGCCTAGGTTCAAAACCAGTGTGACACTACTATATGTCAGAGCAGTGAACCGTTGGCAGCAGAAAGGCAACAGTCGTAGCTGTTGTGGCAAGGCAGTCACGCAGCTGGATATACTGACACATCAGCAGTTGTGTTCACTAAAAACTGCAGCTTCATATAATGTTCCATAATGAACAGTTGATGCCTGCTTTCTGGTGAGCCAATTGCCACCACCACTCACTTCCAACATTGTTTCTACAAGGCAATGACTTTGTCACTAAGTTCGGAAATCTGTGATTGCAATGCAGCAAGAGTATTATCTGCTTGAGGCTCCAAACATACACTTGTGACACATGTGAATGGGTACATTTCCACATTGTAATCAGCAGTCAGTAACAGTGCACTGAGATCTGCAGGTACCATCAGTATCTTCTGCGCATTGGGTGGAAGACTTTACATAAGATGTCCCCGCCGACAGCATTACTCGCTGGAATCTGCAGGCAGCACAGTACCTGCGAAGGAGTGCAATCACCTAGCTCTTCAGTACAGAGTAACTTCTCTAGACGTTTCATCTCAGACAGCCAGAGGCTGGTGATCAAGGCATTCTTGATGGTTGTGTAACAATCGGTGCTTGCTGGTGATCCTGGAATGTCCAGCACCTATGTATCCATGTTCTCATTTAATGCAGAGACAATGTAGCTGTTCTTTGTGTTGTCAGCAGTTTTGTGGGCAAGCACGAAGTGGTACTCCAAAGGTGTAAACCATAAAACTGGGTTCTGTTGTCAGCATAGCGGTGGTTTAGCCAAGATGCAGTTGATAACTGCACTTGTAGGCAGGGCAGCAGTCGGTGGCAGATCTTGCATCACAAAGTTATGAAGGTGAAATACATGGAAGATAAACGGCATGGCTGAAGCGTATGTTTCGCATTTGGTGCACAACATGGTACAGTACAAGGTATCAGCTAGCATTGTATATCATGTTGGAGTCACCAAAATGTAGCAGTTTAAACAGATTCACTTAATGAGTGACATTAGACACCACAACTGCAACATGACATTTTTCAGTCCAAGCAACCAAATATTTATAACAACAGAGTACTAATGAACAAAATATTAATGAAAAGCAAAGAATACATGTATGTCAGAGATTATATGATGCAGAGTATACAGTTTGTGTTTGGCTCACACTTTTCACAACACTGAGGTCACTTCAGTTTAAAGATTTTGACGCAGAAGCAAAGCATCTGACATACATCTTAATTAACATCACATATAAAACTGGTATTATCCCAATTAAAACTGGTAATCCCAGAAGAGTTTGAGAAAAATACCATGATAATGATTCCAAATAGGAACAAAGCAGCCACACCCACATGCGGATCGCAGTATTCTGAGACTCTTAACTCGTTTCCAAAATATTAACAAGTCTAATACGCAGATTTACTACGAACAAACTAGGTGGCAATTTGACAGAAGACCAATTTGGTTTTCGAGAATGGAGAAGTCTTCTCGCTATAACTGAAAAAAGTTTATAGCCAACAGAAAAATTTACATAGCTCTCACAGACCTCAGGAAAAAAAAAAATTTACACTGTCAACTGGAACAAACTGATGGAAATTCTAAAAATGGCTAGAACAGACTTAGAGACAGAAGAAAATTAAGGAACAATACAAAGAACAAACAGCATTAGTAAACATATGAAAGAGACAAAAGAAGCTAGAATTCTTCAAGGTGTTAGACAACCCCTGTTCAACATCTACACAGATTACAGGAAATAAAATGAAACAAACAAGAGTATACAAATATTTAGGAAGTAAGATAACAAAAATCAGGAAAGCAAAGAAGATATAGAAAAAGAATCTGAGAAGCATCTAGGTGTCTACAGATTTTAAGAGGATCAAATTCATGACCTTTTCAGGACTTTTTCAATACCTCTTTAGTTATTTACATAACATCTCAAAAAAATGGATAGTTCAATGACAAAAACACTATTTCAGGAATCTGAAAGCTAGCTGAAATGAAAGCTGAATGTAATAATTCTTATATCACTTAAGCTGTACGTCAGCATGAATAATGTAATTATGTATGAATTTTAGTATACTATTTGCCAAATGCTGTAAAAACATTAGAGTTTCACACAGGATGGGATATGACTATTTTCTGATACATCTATCATCATATCAATAAAAATGCAAATTGTTTTACCATAGTAATGTTGTGTAAACTTACAATTATCCCTCAGACAATATTACAATTCTGAAAGTGCAAAATTTATGTCCAATGTTAAATTCACAGTTAAATATTCACTGTCTAAGCTTCCTAGCTAAACTTGGGATTTCAGCATCTAAAACTTCAGCTGCTTCTTTTGCCTTTTCTATACCCATCTTTTTAATTTTTTTTATTTCTAAGCTCTTTTATTTCTTGGACAGTTTTTCTTTTAATATTGGCCACTTCATTTTCATCAGATTTCTTCTTTTTTAAGACTTCTACTCTTTTTGAGAACATATTCTGAGAGATAGTATCACTGATTTTTTATGTACACATTCTCTTGTTTCTCAACACTAAGTAAACCACCTAACAAATATATGGCATTGTAAACACTTCTTTCTGCAACAATGATATCTTCTTCTAAGTTTTGAACCAAAATGTCTTTATTAATGGAAAAGCCTCATTCAACTGCAGCATTTCCATGAAACGTGCATATCAGCTTCTGCACGAACTTGGGGAAATCATATTTCACACTTTGCAATAAATTCGTTAGAAAGTGATCAAGTTTGTCCTTAGGACTGAATTGTTTCAGAACGTTGAATTGTTTCAGAACTTTTGCAAAATTTAAACTATTCTCTCTTCACTACTTCAGCTGATGACGGAGTCACATGTTTTTTTGACACAAATTCTTCCAATGCAGTTGTCACTCGAGAATTTCTCAAAATGGAGCTCTGCATAAGTTTGGGTGATAAACATGAGCTACCTTTGACAGTCTTTAATCCCAAAGGACTCTTCTCAATAATGTTTACATAGAGCACTGAGCTATACGTGGTGTACACACCAAGTATAAATGATGTATGAATTGTAGCTCTGCCAATGATAGTGCTGCCATCTCAGTTGCTGCAGTAGTTTTAGTTAGAACAGCTGTTTGCATAATTCTGTCCACTCCCACTTCCATAATAGTTAATATAAAGCTATTGTAATGTTAATCTTGTTTTACTGGTATTGAGGACAATCAAAGTAAAATTGATTTCTCGCTAGACAAAAAGTTTCCCATGCTATATTAGTACTACTTGGAGACAGTAACTGGCATCTGTCAAGTGGGGGGAGCAGATAGAGGGCACAGTGTTTGCTGTGGGATGAGGTGTAGTGCAAGTAGGGGGGGGGGGGAGGGGGGGTGACACATTCTGTCTTCATATACTGTACGTACACAGTGCAGTGGAGAACTCAACCAACTGAAATACTGATGAGGAAGAGCTTATTGCCATTTACCTAACTATTTAATTACTTATGGCCTATGTCAAAGATCTAATTATGAAGGGTATTTGTCTTGTAAGTGGTCATTATGTAACTGTTTATTGTTATTGTCACTTAACTAATTGTGCTGTGTATGTATCTCACATTATTTTCTTGTAATTACTGACATTTATCTGAGTATTTTGTTTGACAACATTATCCAATTAGAAATATATAAACATAGTTTTTCCTGAGGGTAGTGTGTTGGAGCCAGTTCTGTTCTTAATATACAGGGTGACCCAAAAGTCTGCTAACATTTGAAAATTCAGTGCTTCATAGGATACAAAATCTATAATTAGTACAAAAATTGATTTTTAGCAAAGATGTTCTTGATAACAAATGCTCAACATGTCAACCATCATTCATCAACAATATCTGTATGCGAGGGCCACTGTACAGCATATCAGTAGGTATGGTGAGAAATTGCTGTGGATTTTATCTCTTAGCATCCCTAATGAGGTCAGACAGCTGCAGTAGACTTGCGACTTCAGGGAACCCCCACAACCAATAGTTACAAGAACTGAGGTCTGGAGACCTGGGCTCAATGCAAGATGAAAGTGGCAGCTCAAAATGCAATCCTCATCAAATGATGTCCACAGGACATCTTTCACACGTTTAGTAATATGGGGTGGAGCACCATTCTGCATCAAGGTTGTATCTGCAAGCAGGTGTTTATCACCCAGACTAAGGATAATGCAATTTTGTAACATATCAGCATACCTCGCACCTGTCATGCTGACATTTTGAAAAGCACAACCACGCATTTCCTTGAAGAAGAAGGGTCTGATCACACTGATGTGGTAAATTCATACAACACCATGACTTTCTTGTCACACAATAGGGTTTCCATGGAAGTTCTATGTTTTTCAGGAGCCCTAATGCAGTTGTGGGTGTTAACAGACATTTGGAGTGTGAAACGGGTTTCATTGATCCACAACACTTTAGACAGTCAATTGTCATCTCTCCCCATTTTTTGAAATGCCCACACTGCATATGCTCTCTGCATCACAAAATTGATAGCTAAAAGTTCATATTGATGCTGGATTTTGTATGGATAGCACTGAAGGGTACACCTTAGTGCTCTCTAGAATGTGGTACGTGGAACACCAGTGCAACATGTGACTTCACGAGCGCTGACTTCACTATGCACAGATGAAGCTGCTACAATTTCTATTCCTTCATGAACTGTCTGCAACACTTGTACTGGTCATGTACTATGGGGCCAATCCTCTGAATGCAATAAATAATTTCAATAAAGACACCATGTCATTTCAGGCGTCTGTATCAATTTTTACCTCACAACCTACATTATACCATGAATTAGTGCACTTTCAAATGTTAGCGAACTTTTGAGTCAATCTGTATATCTCAACGACTTTCCAGACAATGTGTAAGACAAGGACAAAAACTTGTCTTTGCTGATGTTAGCAGAACCATAGTGTTATAACCTTTAATCACCAATAATTGCGTGGATATTCAAACACACTCACTTAGAAACAATATTTGGTTACATGATAACAACTCAGTATCTCTCATTTGACTGCCATGCCATGACATGCGGCCGGCGCCGTTCATAGCTAGGTGGCGCTCCCGCGCTCAGCCGAGTTGCAGAGTGCCTCTATCGCCGTTTGCGCGTACTGTTGTGGTGGCACTGTTAAATGTCGTAGCACTGTCACAACACTTTTCCCCCCTTGAAGAAAAAAAAAACACTCACTTCCTTGGAGACATGGACAGTGCGGAGACATCCATGGCCTCTTGTGAGGCCCCGAGAAGATCCCGTGGAGAGACACGAGAGTATGGTCAAAAATGTCCAGGATGGAAGCTCGTGCATGGAACGTGCCTCCTGGACAAGATGATGGGTGAAAACTCCAGAGCAGCATCCATAGATGTCGTGGACCTGGGGGTGTGCTCCAGCGAGATGGGTCCTGGAGAAGGCGGCGGCGCGACTGGGGCCGGTTCCGGCGTACTCGGAAGTGGTAGCGACATCGGCTGCATCAACATGTACAGTAGCTCGGCAGCAGCGACAGGACTGGCTTCTCGGGCTGGAGGAGGCGAAGGAAGGGGCGGTGGCACCGGCATGGCCACCACTCGTGGGCACATCTGGTCATAATGGCGAACAACCATGCCGTCGTTCGTATGCATTTCACAAAGCCGGCAGACGCGAAGAGCCTTCACCACCCCTGGAATCCATTTAGGGCGAGATCCATACCCTCGTGCCCACACGTCGGTGCCCACCGAGTATTTTCCCGCACTAGGGGACACAGCACAAGGCCTGACAGGGTGAAGCAGGTGCAGTCGAGTGTGCGGTTGGCAGCCATGCAAGAGTTCAGCAGGTCTGCGATCACCCAGAGACGTGAAGCGAGAAGAACTCAGAAATTGCAGCAGAGCATCATCTGTGGAAAAATCGCTAAGGAACTTTTTCATCTGGCTTTTGAAAGTGCGGACAAGGCGCTCGACCTCCCCATTCGATTGCGGATGGAAGGGCGGTGCTGTAACATGATGAATCCCTTGTCCAGTACAAAAATCACGGAAGGCCTGCGAAGAGAACTGAGGGCCATTGTCCGTGACGATCGTGGATGGAAAACCTTCTAGCACAAAGATTTTGGACAAAGCCAGCGTCGTCGCCGCAGTGGTGGGCGACAGACATCGAACAACAAACAGAAACTTAAAAAGGCGTCAATCAACAATGGCCAATAAGTACCGAGAAAGGGGCTGGCAAAGTCAGCGTGCACCCGTTCCCATGGCTGCGCCGGATCAGGCCATGGAAAGGGCATTGTACGAGGTGCAGCCAGTTGTTGAGCACACTGACCACACGCAGCAACCATGTGGGCGATGTCCGAATCAATACCGGGCCAATAACCATGCCTGCGGGCCAGGAACTCAGTCCGAGAAATCCCCCAATGGCCTTCATGCAACAGTTTGAGAACATCTTTGCGAAGAGAGGCTGGCACCACGACCCATGGAGATGCGCCATCCGTGGCCAGAAGAACAACACCATCACGAACAGACAGACGAAGGCGCAAGGCATGGTAGCTGCGAAGGGGATCCGATGCCCGGCCCTTGGTCCTGTCTGGCCACCCCATTGAACAAAACCGATCACCTGACGCAGGACCGGGTCCCGCGCAGTAGCCGACGTGACCTGCGAACCTGCAAGTGGAAAACCCTCGACCGCACGATGTTCTCCCTCATCAGTGTGGGAACAGAGTAGTTCATCAGAATCGAAAACCGGGTCGGGGCCCATCGGCAATCACGACAATGCGTCAGCGTTGGCGTGCTGGGCCGTGGGGCGATAGTGAATCTCATAGTGAAAACGAGACAAGTATAAGGCCCAACGTTGCAGGCAGTGAGCTGTCTTATCCGGAAGCGACGCCGATGGGCTGAACAGAGAGACCAGCAGCTTGTGATCGGTGATGAGGTGAAACTTAGAACCATACAAAAAAACGCTGAACTATTTTGGAGCAGAAATGATAGCGAGCCCCTCCTTTTCGATTTGAGAGTAACGCTGTTGCGCATCGTTGAGGGTCTTGGAAGCATAGGCGATGGGTCGTTCCGACCCATCCTCATACCAATGGGCGAGAACAGCCCCTAGGCCATACTGTGACGCGTCAGTCGCCAGAACCAAGTGCTGACCCAGACGGAATGTGGCAAGACAAGGCGCCGACTGCAAATGAGCCTTCAGGCGGACAAAAGCCTACTCACACTCGTCGGACCAACAGAAAGGGACGTTTTTGTGTAACAGCTGATGCAGAGGATGAGCTACCGCCGCCGCGGATGGAATGAATTTGTGATAATAAGCAATCTTGCCTAGAAACGCCTGAAGTTCTTTGACCGTAGACGGCCGGGATAGAGTGTTAATGGCCGCAACGTGCTGACATAGAGGACATATACCCTCACGGGACAAGTGGAAACCAAGATACACAATGGAGGGTTGGAAAAACTGTGACTTGTCCAGATTGAACTTCAACCCAGCCAAATGCAAAACCTGAAACTGAACGCAAATTGCGAAGGTGCTCCTCAGTGGAGGCCCCCATGACAACAATGTCATCCAGGTAGTTTATGCAGCCGGGAACGGAAGCCGTGAGCTGTTCCAAAAACCGCTGAAAAATGGCCGGCGTGATAGCGACGCCAAATGGTAACCACTGGTACTGATACAACCCACAAGGAGTGTTGATGACAAGAAATTCCTTGGAAGAAGCATGCAACGGCAACTGATGGTACGCCTCCGATAAGTCAAGTTTGGAAAAGAACTGGCCCCCAGCGAGCTTGGTAAATAACTCCTCAGGACGGGGAAGAGGATAAGTGTCAATGACGCTCTGAGCGTTGACGGTGGCTTTAAAATCACCACACAATCGCAGATTCCCGTTTGGTTTAGAAACCACCATGATTGGCGATGCCCATTCGCTGGAGGTAACAGGAAGGAGAATCCCTGAAGCTGTTAACCTGTCTATCTCAGCCTTGACAGGTGCACGCAACGCCACCGGAATAGGGCGTGCCCGGAAAAACTTAGGGCGAGCTGTAGATTTAAGAGTAATGTGGGCTTCAAAATCCTTGGCACGACCCAGACCAGCAGAGAACACGGATGAAAATTCAGAACAATCCATCCAGCTGTTGATACGGAATATCCTCAGATATGAGGTGCACATCATTATCAATGGAGAACCCGAACAACTGGAAAGCATCATAACCGAACAGGTTTTCAGTGCTCGCATGATCCACCACATAAAACGTGAGGGGCCTAACAACAGACTTGTAGGCAGTGGAAGCATCAAACTGGCCAATGATAGGAATTTTCTGTGTATTATAAGTTCTCAGATTTCGCGTAACTGGAGACAAGAGAGGGGAGCCCAACTCCAAATACGTGCGAGAATTAATGAGAGTTACTGCAGGGCCAGTGTCCACTTGCATGCGAATGTCTTTATCCAGAACATGAACAGTAACAAACAACTTATTTGTTTGTGAAAGCACACAGTTAACATCCATGTCCGATGCCTCGTCCTCGTCGACAGAAACTTTAGGGGACTGACACACAGAAGCAATGTGGCCTTTTTTCCTACGTGAATTACACGTGGCTCAACGTTTTGGACATGCGGCCCTGTCATGCTGTACGAAACAATGTGGACAAGAAGGAAGTGAGGAACGAACCCGCTTCTGTGGTTGCTGTTTTCGCTGCGAGCGTTGCGGCCCAACGCGACGTTGTTTACGCGAGTGAACCACCGCCACATCTTCGTTCTCCTGTGAAACAGGCAAATTGTCCGTGTCGAAAGTTGACTGTACAGCACCTACATCACACCACGCATCTATTTTTGCACGCCAGCAGCGTGAGACACTTCAAAGGATTGAGCAATGCTTAGAACTTCCGACAACGACGGGTTTGGCAGTTGTAGGGCACGTTGCCGAACTTCTTTATCAGGAGCAAGCCGTAGAATAGCATCCCTAACCATTGAATCAGCATAAGACTCATGATGAGTGTCAGTGACAAACTGACATTTCCTACTCAGACCGAGTAGTTCTGCCGCCCAAGCCCGGTAAGATTGATGGGGCTGTTTACAACACCAGTAGAACACCACGCAGGCGGCAACGACGTGGGTGTTTTTGCGGTAATAGTTAGACAATAAGTCACACATTTCTTGGAAGGACAGGGAGGCAGGTTCCCGCAGAGGGGCTAACTGAGATAGCAGCTGATAGATCCGTGGGGAAATCCAAGATAGAAATAACGACTTACACACAGGAGCGTCGACAACGCCGAAAGCCAAGAAGTGTTGCCGCAAACGCTTCTCATAATCCTCCCAATCTTCAGCGGCCTCGTCATAAGGAGGGAATGGAGGCGGAGAAGAGGAAGAAAGATGATGAGTAAGCGACGTCGACAACGCCTGAATAGCAGCCGTCAGCTGTGTTTGTTGTGCCTGAATAGCAGCCGTCAGCTGTGTTTGTTGTTTAATGAGCGCTTGCATAAGCTGTTCCATGTCTGCCCCGTCACGAACACACAAATCCACAACGCAGTGAAAATATCCCATCCTCGTCGCCAAAAAGTGTTATATCCTTTAATCACCAATAATTGCGTGGATATTCAAACACACTCACTTAGAAACAATAGTTGGTTACATGATAACAACTCAGTATTTCTCGTTCAACTGCCGTGCCGTGACATGCGGCCGGCGCCGTTCGTAGCTAGGTGGCGCTCCTGCGCTCAGCCAATTTGCGGAGCGCCTCTATCGCCGTTTGCGCGTACTGTCATGGCGGCACTGTTAAATGTCGTGGCACTGTCACAACACATAATCACTGATAAAACACCAGAAATACTATTAGAGAAAGCAAATGAAATACTCAGGGATGTTTATTATTTGGTAGTATCTAATAAGTTAGTATTGAACATAAAGAAAACAACCACACAGTTCAGCATGAAAAGGGAAACAACTCCATCATGTTAAGCATAGATGATAAATCTGATTGTGTAACAAATGTTTAAGGAGGAACATTGTCACTTAACATGGAATGAACACAAAGATAATGGCAAAAAGAGTGTCATCAGCATGTTATGCTCTTAGGGTGGCAGCATCAGGATGGTAGCATCAGTTTGTAACAGCCAATGTCTTGTGGTGACATACTGTGTCTACATGCACTCAGTTCTTAGCTATGGAATTCTTTTATGGAGATCAAAGGCACAAAATATGGACACAGTCTTTAAACTGTAAAAAGGACTTTGAGAACAGTAACTAGAAGTAGTAGCTGGGCTTGTAGCAAAGATCTGTTTAAAAAACTGGCAATCCTTACTGCATCAAGTGAGTACATCTACCAGCCTACATTACAAAATATAGCACCAACAGTTCTATACATAACCAAAGGACAAGAGCCTGTTTGGACTTACATTTACCCAGGACAAACAAACAAATAACTCACAACAGCACTTTGTATAAGAGGATAAAACTGTGCAATAAATTCTCAAAGGAAATGAAAAAGTTTACTAAAATAAATTTGCAGTTGTTGTTGTAATGCAGAAATGGAGCCCAATGATGGAAGAATTTCCAAAATGGGTAACTTTGTAAACCGTTTGCTTGCCACCACAGTTAAAAAGTACCGTGCATGGCAAAATGCCACTACCCAAAACCAGCACCGAGGCAACTATGGTGCACCATGGGCTAAAGATGACAGTTGTGAATGACGGCTTTGGAGATATGTATGGGCAAATAGATGTGCAAGTGTTGAGCAACTGACCACCCAGATGAACCAAGGGGCTACCAACAGTGTCTCCTCAACGACCTTTAGTAGGCTCCTGGTTCATGCACTCATGCTGACTGCTGCTCATTGGCAACCAAGGTCAGAATTTGCAAGCCAATATCACAACTGGACTTCCACAGTATGACGACAGGTGGCCCTCTTGGATAAATAACATTTTATGCTGCATCAGCATGAAACATCTGAAAGCACACACCCTGCAACATAAGAAGGGTCCAGATCAGGAGGGAGCACTATGGCCTGAGAAATGTTTGTGTGGTATTCCATGAGTGATCGCGTCATTCTAGAATGCACAATGGATCAACACACTTATGCCTCTACCCTTGGGTCCATGTCCACCCATACATGCCATTTTTTTTTCCTTCGATCAATGGCTTCTACAAACCAGACAATGCAATCTGTCACAGAGCTCGCACTGTACATGCATAGTTCGAAGAGCTTCAGGATGAGTTTACCAAACTCCTAAGGCCACCAAGCTCTTTGGACTTAAACCCAATTGAGAATCTATGGGACCACCTCAATCGGGCTGCTCACGCCATGTATCCTCAACCAAGAAACCTAGTGTCGATGGCCAAGGCTCTGGAGCTGGCATACCTAGCTTCACGTCCCTGTTGGTATTTTTCAGAACCTCGTTGACTCTCTTGCTGCATGTCTTGCTGTGATCTGTGAAGTAAAGGTGATTATTTACGCTCTTTGCATGTAGACACATTGATGTGATTGGACACTGTACATATTCGATCGCTAAAAGAAGTAGATGATTTTAACATCTTTTTGGAGCAAATAAAAAATACCTTTTTGGTTTTTAATGTACACTGGTTCAATAAAGGATAGCTATGTTTTTTTGTGCCCTGAGGCTACAGTTTAGTTTCAAGCTTTTGTCGATGGTCTAACTTGATAGAGAAACTTCGTATCTTCTGTAGTTGTACTGTGACTCTTCTTAAGTTACACAGTTTTTGTGGTGCCACTGGTGTCAATGGTAGCAACTGGTAGTTTGTATTTGGATACTACCTTTAAAAGCACTCTTTACTATTTATTTAGTTATCTTTATTCTTCGAAGGATCATCTCACAATGACATAGGACTTGTCAGGTAATACAATGCAAATTAATATGTGAAAACAAATAACACACAGCATACATAAAATGCTTTAAAAGGAAAGGATAAGTAGTCTACGAAGACAGGATGGGTGGTCGGCTGTAGTCGTCCATGAAAAACCCAAATCAGAATGGCCAGACAGAGCAACTCCATCCTCCCTAATATAAGGTCAGTGTCATAACAGCAGCACTGACTCATTCAGTAAATACCTACTGTACAATATTACTTGATTTACACATCATCTGTTTCACATAACTTATAATAGAAAACATATTTTTGTTCTTCATTGCTGCACACACTAAGGAAACCTGCACATGCATCCTTCACTGTGAAGCTGCTGTTGTATCCTGTACACCAACTCCAGATTTCATTCCTGTATATATTCAACTAAGTTCCTCAGCCTACCTGAAGAACTGAATCAACAGATATTATTACTACACATTTATGTGTCATTCACTGCTAGTGCTGACACCTGCCATTTGTGAATAGTTATTGACATCAAACATAGGCAGTGGTCACATTAATGTGACTAGGCCATGTATATGTGCAAGAATAAAACTATTACTAGACTGGGGGGAAAAATGATTTGTTAACAAGGAAATACATTTCTGTTTTGGCTACTTTGAATTTGTTGCTAACTTCTTGATAGTAGAGTGTACAGGCTTTTAAGAACCATTTGTTGCTTTATCATAAGACACAAAAATTTTTCCTACTCATTGGTACCCTTTTTGTTTACTGAACTCACTAACAGCAATTTTTTGGGTGGAAATAAAGATTTGGGTTTGGAGTTCCATTCATGACAAGGTAATTAGGGACAGAAAACAAGCTAGTACAGGGCAAAGATGAAGAAGAAAGTTGTCCATATCATATTCAAAGGTACTGTATCAGTATTCACAGGTATTGGGAAACTATGGGAAATCTATGAAAGGGTGGCATGACCGCTATTTGAAAGTTGTTTTTCTCAGATTTTATAATAACTATACCCTCTCCCTTAGTTTGAGGTAAGAGTCAGATAGATGTGGCAAGACACACACTATAAGGAATGAAGATGTCTTCAGTACACACGAAACCAGATGATGAAATCTTAATGGGCTATTATTCTGATGCTTAAAAGTATTATGGTTCATGAGTGATACATTTTTCTTTGCTTGTTTGCTATCTTTCAATGCATGTGTTTTACCAAGGCAATGATTCCCTCTGGATTGGAAGTAGAAGATAGTTCTCAAAAAGTTCTGCAAACGTCAAACCTTGTAACTGTGTTCACAAGATTACTGCACAATTTAATCTACCTGTTCTATCGAGTTTTTGTCCATGTGGGTATAATCCAGCATTTTCCACACAAAAAAAATTATTTTTCCTTTACTCACTTAAGTACTGATATTACCGTACTTTTCACAATCCAAAACTGAATACAGTTAGCCTTTCCAAACTGTAAACCAAATGATTTGTTGAAATCCAGTAAATTATCCTTACTAAACATTTACAGTTGTCATTGTTTGTGTTTCTCTATTTGGCTTTACAACAATATTTTAACTGTCAACAAATGGAATTCTGCCAGGAGTTAGTTACTTAGTTAGTTACTTAATTAACTACTTTAGTTAGTTGGCTAGGAAGTTTAACAAACAATGAGATGACACATGGATACAAAAAAGAACAATAAGCCTGCAACCATTTCTTTAAACAGGAGGTAAATTAGTAATGTGCTAACACCATAATCCATAAAAATACAGTTTCTCTAACACAGGATAAAGACTCAATAACATTGGGTAATTAGCAAATAATAAATAGAAAGAAAATAATTATTGTGCTACAATGCCACAGCTATGTGGCTCTCCTGAAATTCAATTGTGTATGTTAGTGTGAAAGTTAAGTATACACTTTTTTCCTTTTCATTTCATGTACTTCCTGTTTTCGATACTTTCCTGTACCCTCTAACCTCTGTTGGGTTTGATTACAAAACTTACAGAAACAAAACTCTAAAGGTAACTATAATTCTATCAGTTGATTTTACGAGTACTGAGAAGACTGTACCTTGTTTGTGCTGTAAACTGGAGTTATCTGGGTAAGAGGTCTGGGTGTCTTGTGGAGAGCAGGATACATAAAATCAGGTTTAGGGACATTAATACCTAAAACAATGAAAAACGTGATGACATGTCTATTGAAACACAACTGTTACCACACTTATAAACCAAAATTAATAATTATTTGTGAGACACATCTCAATCTTTCTAAGAAACATCAACAGTTCTACTAAAATGAAAAATGTAGGTTTAATCAAATGGGGAAACACTAATAAATAAAATGTACTGCATTGCAAAATTTATGGGGTTTGTTATCCATGCAAAGAATATTACTTGACATTTTAAACTAAGCTGGTCAGTTACAAAAGCTTCAATCATATAACTGAATGAATGAATAATAAAGTTCCAATAATATTACTAGTTACATAAGGATTTAAAAGAAACAGATGGAGTAAAAATTAAATCAAAATAGCTTCAAGAAACTGAACTAAATACAGATCTTTACAGGCAAAAACTCTTGATTTCTACATTTTTTTTATGTTCACAATATATGACCAGTAAACTTGGACTATATTACTAATGTATTATTACCGTAAGATGGAATAATAGCATATTGAATTTTAATATTCTTTAAGGTATCTTCACAAAAAAAACATTGAATTCATGCAACAAAAAGGGTAAGATATTTGGGATGACAATGAAGAACAATATAATCAAAGACCCACCCCATGCACCATGGACCTTGCCGTTGGTGGAGAGGCTTGCGTGCCTCAACGATACAGATAGCTGTACCGTAGGTGCAACCACAAAGGAGGGGTATCTGTTGAGAGGCCAGACAAACGTGTGGTTCCTGAAGAGGGGCAGCAGCCTTTACAGTAGTTGCAGGGGCAACAATCTGGATGATTGACTGATCTGGCCTTGTAACACTAACCAAAATGGCCTTGCTGTTCTGGTACTACGAACGGCTGAAAGCAAGGGGAAACTACGGCCGTAATTTTTTCCGAGGGCATGCAGCTTTACTGAATGATTAAATGATGATGGAGTCCTCTAGGGTAAAATATTCTGGAGGCAAAATAGTCCCCCATTCAGATCTCCGGGCGGGGACTACTCAAGAGGACGTTGTTATCAGGAGAAAGAAAACTGGTGTTCTACGGATCGGAGCGTAGAATGTCAGATCCCTTAATCGGGCAGGTAGGTTAGAAAATTTAAAAACGGAAATGTATAGGTTTAAGTTAGATATAGTGGAAATTAGTGAAGTTCGGTGGCACGAGCAACAAGACTTCTGCTCAGGTGAATACAGGGTTATAAATACAAAATCAAATAGGGGTAATGCAGGAGTAGGTTTAATAATGAATAAAAAAATAGGAGTGAGGTTAAGCTACAACAAACAGCATAGTGAATGCATTATTGTGACCAAGATAGACATGAAGCCAACGCCTACTACAGTAGTACAAGTTTATATGCCAACTAGCTCTGCAGATGACGAAGAAATTGATGAAATGTATGATGAGATAAAAGAAATTATTCAGGTAGTCATGGGTGACTGGAATTCAAGAGTAGGAAAAGGGAGAGAAGGAAACATAGTAGGGGAATATGGATTGGGGCTAAGAAATGAAAGAGGAAGCCGCCTGGTAGAATTTTGTACAGAGCATAACTTAATCATAGCTAACACTTGGTTTAAGAATCATGAAAGAAGGTTGTATACATGGAAGAACCCTGGAGATACTAAAAGGTATCAGATAGATTATATAATGGCAAGACAGAGATTTAGGAACCAGGTTTTACATTGTAAGACATTTCCAGGGGGAGATGTGGACTCTGACCACAATCTATTGGTTATGAACTGTAGATTAAAACTGAAGAAACTGCAAAAAGGCGGAAATTTAAGGAGATGGGACCTGGATAAACTGAAAGAACGAGAGGTTGTACAGAGTTTCAGGGAGAGCATTAGGGAACGATTGACAGGGATGGGCGAAAGAAATACAGTAGAAGAAGAATGGGTAGCTTTGAGGGATGAAATAGTGAAGGCAGCAGAGGATCAAATAGGTAAAAAGACGAAGTTTACTAGAAACCCTTGGGTAACAGAAGAAATATTGAATTTAATTGATTAAAGGAGAAAATATAAAAATGCAGTAAATGAAGCAGGCAAAAAGGAATACAAACGTCTCACAATTGATATCAACAGGCAGTGCAAAATGACTAAGCAGAGATGGCTAGAGGACAAATGTAACGATGTAGAGGCTTATCTCACTAGGGCTAAGATAGATACTGCCTACAGGAAAATTAAAGAGACCTTTGGAGAAAGGTGAACCACTTGCATGAATATCAAGAGCTTTGATGGAAACCCAGTTCTAAGCAAAGAAGGGAAAGCAGAAAGGTCGGAGAAGTATAGTATAGAGGGCGATGTACTTGAGGACAATATTATGGAAATAGAAGATGATGTAGATGAAGATGAAATGGGAGATATGATACTGCATGAAGAGTTTGACAGAGCACTGAAAGACCTGAATCGAAACAACGCCCCCGGAGTAGACAACATTCCATTAGAACTGTGGACAGCCTTGGGAGAGCCAGTCCTGACAAAACCCTACCATCTGGTGAGCAAGATGTATGAGACAGGCAAAATACCCTCAGACTTCAAGAAGAATATAGTAATTCCAATCCCAAAGAAAGCAGGTGTTCACAGATGTGAAAATTACCAAACTATCAGTTTAATAAATCACAGCTGCAAAATACTAACGCGAATTCTTTACAGACGAATGGAAAAACTGGTAGAAGCCGACCTCGGGGAAGATCAGTTTGGATTCCGTAGAAATGCTGGAACACGTGAGGCAATACCGACCCTACGACGTATCTTAGAAGAAAGATTAAGGAAAAGCAAACCTACGTTTCTAGCATTTGTAGACTTAGAGAAAGCTTTTGACAATGTTGATTGGAATACTCTCTTTGAAATTCTAAAGGTGGCATGGGTAATATACCGGGAGCGAAAGGCTATTTACAATTTGTACAGAAACCAGATGGTAGTTATAAGAGTCGAGGGGTGTGAAAGGGAAGGAGCGGTTGGGAAGGGAGTGAGACAGGGTTGTAGCCTATCCCCGATGTTATTCAATCTGTATATTGAGCAAGCAATAAAGGAAACAAAAGAAAAGCTCAGAGTTGGTATTAAAATCCATGGAGAAGGAATAAAAACTTTGAGTTTCGCCAATGACAGTGTAATTCTGTCTGATGCAGCAAAGGACTTGGAAGAGCAGTTGAACGGAATGGACAGTGTCTTGAAAGGAAGGTATAAGATGAACATCAACAAAAGCAAATCGAGGATAATGGAATGTAGTTGAATTAAGTCGGGTGATGCTGAGGGAATTAGATTAGGAAATGAGACACTTAAAGTAGTAAAGGAGTTTTGCTATTTGGGGAGCAAAATAACTGATGATGGTAGAAGTAGGGAGGATATAAAATGTAGACTGGCAATGGCAAGGAAAGCGTTTCTGAAGAAGAAAAATTTGTTAACATCGAGTATAGATTTAATTGTCAGGAAGTCGTTTCTGAAAGTATTTGTATGGAGTGTAGCCATGTATGGAAGTGAAACATGGACAATAAATAGTATAGACAAGAAGAGAATAGAAGCTTTCGAAATGTGGTGCTACAGAAGAATGCTGAAGATTAGATGGGTAGATCACATAGCTAATGAGGAGGTATTGAATAGAATTGTGGAGAAGAGGAGCATGTGGCACAACATGACTAGAAGAAGGGATCGGTTGGTAGGACATGTTCTGAGACATCGAGGGATCACCAATTTAGTATTGGAGGGCAGCGTGGAGGGTAAAAATCGTAGAGGGAGACCAAGAGATGAATACACTAAGCAGATTCAGAAGGATGTAGGCTGCAGTAGGTACTGGGAGATAAAGAAGCTTGCACACGATAGAGTAGCATGGAGAGCTGCATCAAACCAGTCTCAGGACTGAAGACCACAACCACAACAACATGATCAAAGAACATGAACCAAAAATATTATTTAACAATTGAAAATCCAGGATGGAATGTAACAATATTATGAAAAGGATGGTTGCTACTCACCTTACAGTGGAGAGTCTGAGTCACAGATAGGCACACCAAAAAGACTGTCACAAAAGAAGCCTTCGGCCAACAAGTGCTTTGTCAAAAATAGACGACACACACACACACACACACACACACACACACACACACACACACACACACACAAACGTATAGTGTAATTTGAATTTACCTCCAAACTTCCATAATTTCATACACAATCCATCCTTTTAAAAAAATACACGTGCTCAGAAATACTTATTACATGCTTAGTTATTATGAAATGCAAAGTTGCTACTCACCATCTAACGCAGATGCTGAGTCACCGATAGGCATAACAAAAAGAATGTCACAATATAAGCTGTCGGCCAACAAGGCCTTAGTTGAAAACAGATGACAGACACACACATATCCACACACATGCAAATGCAACTCATACACACAGCTGCAGCCTCTGGCAGTTGAAGTGGCACTGCAAGCAACAGCAGCTCTGCATAATGGGAGTGGCAACTGGGTGTGGGTAAGAAGGAGGCTGGGTTGGGGCATGGGAGGTATAGCAGAGCAGGGATGGGGGACAGTGAAATGCTGCTGGAGAATGTGCAAGGAAGAGATGGAGAGAGGGTAGGGCAGCTAGGTGCAGTCAGGAGGTTAGATGGAGGGCAGGGGACAGGAGGGAGTGGGGTTGGGGGATGGGAGGAGGGGGGGGAGGGTAGAAGAAAAGGATAGAAGTAAGGAGATTGGGTGTGTTGGTGGAATAAGGGCTGTGTAGGTTTGGAATGGGAACAGGCACAGGGCTGGATGGGTGAGAAATATGACTAACGAAGGTTGAGGCCAGGAGGGTTAGGGGAACATAGGATATATTGGAAGGAAAGTTCCCACCTGCACAATTCAGAAAAGCTGGTGTTGGTGGGAAGGATCCATATGGCACAAGCTGTGATGCAGTTGCTGAATTGAAGGATGTCATGTTTGGCAGCATGCTCAGCAACAGGGTGGTCCATTTGTTTCTCGGCCACAGCTCGTCGGTGGATATTCATGTGGATGGACAGCTTGTTGTTTGTCATGCACACAAAGAATGCAGCTCAGTGGTTGCAGCTTAGCTTCTAGATTACATGACTGGTAGTCCTGCCTTTGATGGGATAGGCGATGTTTGCAACTGGACTCGAGTAGGTGGTGGTGGGAGGATGTGTGGGACAGATCTTGCATCTAAGTATATTGTAGGGATACGAACCAGGAGGTAATGGGCTGGGAGCAGAGGTTGTGTAATGATGGAATAGTATTTTGTGTAGGCTCGGTGGATGGTGGAATACTACTGTGGGTTGGGTCGGAAGGATAATGGGCAGGTCATTTCTCATTTTAGGGCACGACGAGAGGTACTCAGAACCCTGACAGAGAATGTAATTCAATTGCTCCAGTCCTGGGTGGTACTGACTTACGAGGGGACTTTGGGAGGTGGTGGGAGACTGGAAAGATAAGGCACGGGAGATTTGTTTTTGTGCAAGGTTGGGAGGATAATTACTGCCTGTGAAGGCAGTGAGACCATTGGTATTTTTTGAGAGGGATCGCTCGTCACTGCAGATGCAATGACCACAGGTGGCTAGGTTGTATGGAAGGGAACTTCTTGGTGTGGAACAGGTAGCAGCTGTCGAAGTGGAGATATTGCTGGTGGTTAGTCGGATTGAGATGGACGGAGGTTCTGATGTAGCTTTCTTTGAGATAGAGATCAACAGCTTGGAAGGTGGTTTGTTGGGTTGAGTAGGACCAGGTGAAGGAAATGGGGGAGAAGTGTTGAGGTTCTGGAGGAATCTGGATAGGGTGTCCTCACCCTTGATCCAGATCACAAAGATGTCATCAATTAATCTGAACCAGGTGAGGGTTTAGGATTCTGAGTGTTTAGGAAGAATTCCTCTAGATGGCCCATGAATATGTTTGCATAGGATGGTGCCAGCCGGGGCCCATACCCATACCCCAGATTTGTTTGTAGGTAAAGCCTTCAAAGGAAAAATTAATGTGGGTGAAGATATAGTTGGTCATGGCGATTAGGAAGAAGGTTGTTGGTTTGGAATCCATCGAGCATTTGGGAAAATAGTGTTCAACAGTGGTAATGCCATGGGTATTAGTGATGTTAGTATAAAGGGAGGTGGCATTAATAGTGATGAGCAAGGCACCGTGTGGTAAACGGACAGGAACTGTGGAGAGTCAGAGGAGGAAATTGTTGGTATCTTTTATGTAGGAGCGTAGGTTCTGGGTAATAGGTTGAAGCTGTTGGTCTATGAGAACAGACATTCTCTCAGTGGGGCACAGTAACCGGTCACAATGGAACATCCTGGGGGGTTGGGTTTATGGACTTTAGGAAGCATGTAGAGTGCAGGGAGTGGTAGGGATGAGCTGAGAGATGGACTCCTCCAGGGAAAGTTGCTGGGATGGGCCTAAGGATTTGAGGGGTGACTGTAGATCCTGCTGGATTTCTGGAATGGGGTCACTGTGCCATGGTTTGTAGGTGGATGTATCTGACAGCTGGCAGAGTCCTTCTGATAGGTAATGCTTGCGGATCAAAACAACAGTGATGAAGCCTCTATCTGCAGATAGGATTATAAGGTCGGGATAAGATTTCAGATGGTGGACTGCAGTTCTTTATGTGGATGTAAGATTAGTTTGAATTTTGAGGGATTTGGGTAATGATGGTGAGGCAAATTTTGAGGTTAAGAAATTCTGGAAAGTTAACAGGGAGTGATTTGGGGGCAGTGGTGGTGGATCATGGTTGGATGGAGGAGTGAACTGAGTTAGGCAGGGTTCAACAATGGTTTTTGGTTGAGTCTGATTGGTGGGTTGGCAGCAAAAACATGTTTGCACTACAGGGACCAGGACAAGGTGAGAAGGTCTTTAACAAGTCCAGCATGATTGAATTTGGGAGTGGTGCAAAAGGTGAGGTCTTTCGAAAGGGCTCATATTTCTATAGGGCTAAGGCTTCTGGAGGAAAGGTTCACGACTGTTTCAGGATCTGTTTAGGTTCTGGATTCTGTGTGGTGGTGGGAGGGAGTTTTGGAGGGTTGTGTAAATGTAGTAGGTCTTCGAGACAGGATTTCTCAGCTATGAGGGGACATGGAGGAGGTTTGGAGGCTGTTGTAGAAGTGGTGGACAGTAGTACTCCAAGGCAGTAGTAGGAAGTGAGCACGGTGGAGAGCTTTTTGAAGTGACATTGTGCATGTTGCTCTAGTTCCTGGAGGGCAAGACTTTCAGTGTCTGTTACAGATTCCAGAAATTTGGGATTGCACAGCTGGAGAATTTTGCGGATGGAGAGAAGGTGCTGCAAGGAGGTTTGTGCCTGACTGACATGGTTTTGCAGGACTATGTTGATGAGGGCTAAGGATTGGCAGAATCTGAACAGGTGGAGGTCAGTGTGGAAGGAGGGGTGGAAGCCTGAGATGGGTAATTTGATGGTAAGGCCATTTGGGGAGGACTCCATGAGTGAAGCAACAATGCAGGACTGGGAGACAATGTGGGACTGGGATCTGGCTACAGATAAGGAAACTATTCTGTATTGATGCAGATGGAAGGAGCAAGGATCCATGAAAATTCACAAAAATACACCCAAGTACGTGTGAAAAATCACGAGAAGGATGAAACGGAAGTAAAATAGGGAAACAAGATCAAATCAAGGGAGTCGATGATAACGAAAGGTGAAAACTCACTAAAATTATACTGAGTCACAATGAGATCAAAGAAAATATCTGTCTGAGGGTGGATAAGTATGAAGAAGCAGGATGGCGTATGTGACTGGATGAGGTGGAATTAGTGGGCATGAAATGGGATAGAACAGAGAAAGAGTGGGGGTTGGGGAGGGGTCTGTAGGATGAGATACAAGATCGTGTGGCACTGGAAAGATGTCAGAAATATCACGGGAAAATACAGGGGAGTGACGCAGGGAGAGTGATCAATTTGGAGGTATAGGATTAATGATATTGGCAGGAGTAATGTGGGATGTAAGGTGCAGCACCAACAATCGGCATGGTCTTGCAGCCATCTGCTGTGCGCAGCTGAGATGGTTGATACAGTGTGGTTCATAAGCAGAGCATACAGTGCAGTTTGTAAGGCGACAAGAGAAACACAGGAAAAAAGAGAAAGAAGGACAGACAGGGAGTATAGTGATGCATTAGAATATAGTAACAAAGTAAAACAGCACTGGGTCAGGATCTAAGAAAAGCCATTAGGCAAAAATTAAACAATGGAAAGTCCTGTGCTGTAAGGGTGTTGCGGATGATAACCAAATGAGTCCTGCTATAAAAAGAAATTGCACTCCAGACCATTACTTCTTGTTGCTGGGCCACACAGCATGTGAGAGGCAGGTTGGTATACCACTGCTGTCCAGGGCATTTCCAGACACTTTTTCACTGGTTGTCAGGGCTCAGTTCAAAGTGAGTCTCATCGCTGAAGACAAGTCTACTCCAGTCAATGGCATTCCACGCCGAAGACATGTCTGGAGACCAACTGGACAGCGGTGAGTTACCAATCTGACTGTCCCCCACCATGCAGCCCGACAACCAGGAGTGATGGCATGGGGTGCCATTTTTTTTCATAGCAGGACCCGTTTGATTGTCATCTGTGGCACCCTTATGGCATAGTACTATGTCAAAGACATTTTATGCCCCATTTTGTTGCCCTTCAAGGCAATCCATCCTGGGCTAACATTTCATGAAGATAATGCCTGCCCGCACACAATGAGAGTTTCTTCTGCTTGTCTACATGCTTGTCAATCCCTACATTGGCCAGCCACATTGCCGGATCACTCCACAGGTAAGAACATTTGGAGCATTAAGGGCAGAGTCCTCCAACCAGTTTGGGATGTTGGTGATCTAATGCACCAATTGGACAGAATTTGTCTTGATATCCCTCAGGAGGACATCCAACAGCTCTGTCAATCAATGCCAAGGCAAATAATTGCTTCCATAATGGACAGCAGTGGACCAATGTGCTCCTGACTTCCTCATTTTGTGATGATCTTTCTCTTGGGGGGGGGGGGGGGGGGGGGCAGCACCCAATTTTTCCGAAACTGTGATCATTTGTTTTTCTGTACATTGTTGAGAAGCAAGGTGAGTTGTTCACGAAACAAGAATTTTTTCTTACTTTTTTACCAGACTTATCAGACCACCCTCATACAACAAACATGCTAGCACCAGTGGTGGACTGAAGACTGTGATGACACAACTGAAATGAGAGTAGATGCCAATTAAAGATTATACATAGACAAACCAGAAACCAAATTCAAGAAGAACAAAGAGATGCACAAACAGAAGGAAAAAACCTAATGACAAGCAAAAATAAATCAAATATCCAAGAAGTCTGAAGCATGGAGACAGAATTTGAGAAGAATAACAGTGCAACCTGCTAAAGGATTGATTGGTTAACCGGCTGTGGGTTACAGGACTAAACTGCGAGCTCATCAGCCACACCCCCTGCATGACTGCTAAGCGACAGTTAAATGGGTACCAACCGAGAGGCTTGTGTTTTGAGAGGGAAGATGGGAAACTGGGACACACAAGGACAGAAATTATGAGATCTTTGCCAGATACATAGAACATTTCTCAAATTGTGAGGAACCTGAAGATAAATGGCCAAGAATAATTCCAGAAGAAAGATTCAGTCCCACCAGAAGGAAAAGAACTGTGTAAAATAGTAGAGGATTTGAAGATTAACAAAGCCACAGAGGAAGGCTTAGCTTCAGTCCAAGAAATGGAAAATATAGGAATATTGATGTAATTCTACATGCTTTCCTGGCGATCTGTTGACATCTTTGATATTAGGGAATCCAGCTGGAAGTTTGCATCATTCTCGCACGATATTTCAACAGCATGCCTCGCTGTCTTCTTCAGGTGCTGCCTGAGACTGGTCCTTGGGTTGATCAAGTCCAGTGTTTATGCCTGGAAGGAGCTGGACGTTCCCTAATCGGTCCGCACCGAGTCAAGTGTTCCGTCTGTGGTCCGCACCCACCAGACTCATCTTCAATGGACCCGTCCAGTCGCAGATGTTCCGAATGCCGTCCGCGCCCATTTTGGCCATCCTCAACGGTTGTGGTCGTCATCTGAGGTGTGTCAGACCCGATCTGAGATGTTGGGTACTCTGTCTCATGACTGTTACTATAATTTCCATTTCTGTTTCGTGCTGAGCGCTCCATAATCGGTCGGTTGTGTGTTGCGTCTGTGGTCCGTGCCCACCAGACGCGGCTACATTGGCCCTCTCTTGTCGCCGGTGTTCTGACCGCCTTCCGCGCCTGGCCTGGCCATCTTCTGAAATCGAGTTCATGATCTGGGGTGGGTCAAATCTAGTCTCTAATGTCCGACACCTTGTCTCTCAGCTGTTCTCTCGGTTTCAACTTCTATTTCTTGTAGAATCTCGGAAGGTCCTGCATTGAGTTTTCAAAAGCTCAAGTGCTGGATTCCAGGCTGTGCTGATTTGGTATCCCGACTCATGTTGATTAGATTATCTGTGACCTTAATCTCAATGGCTTCTTTAATGACACTGTCCCAAAATCTTGAGGTCTGTGTCACAATCTTGGTGTCATTGTAATCCATTGAATGACCAAGTTCAAGACAATGCTATGCTATGGCTGATTTAGTTGCCTGTCTGAGTCTGGTATGTCTCTGGTGTTCTTTACACCTGATGTCCACAGTTCTGGTGGTCTGCCCAATGTATGACATCCCACACTGGCATGGTATGTTATAAATACCCTACTGGCCATTAAAATTTCTACACCAAGAAGAAATGCAGATGATAAACGGGTATTCATTGGATAAATTTATTATACTAGAACTGACATGTGATTACATTTTCACGCAATTTGGGTGCATAGACCCTGAGAAATCAGTACGCAGAACAACCACCTCTGGCTGTAATGACGGCCTTGATACACCTGGGCATTGAGTCAAACAGAGCTTCGATTGCATGTACAGGTACAGCTGCTCATGCAGCTTCAACATGATAACACAGTTCATCAAGAGTAGTGACTGGCGTATTGTGATGAGCCAGTTGCTCGGCCACCATTGACCAGACGTTTTCAATTGGTGAGAGATCTGGAGAATGTGCTGGCCAGGGCAGCAGTCAAACATTTTCTGTATCCAGAAAGGCCCGTACTGAACCTTCAACATGTGGTTGTGCATTATCCTGCTGAAATATAGGGTGTCGCAGGAATTGAATGAAGGGTAGAGCCACGCAGGGATCGAATGAAGGGTAGAACCACGGGTCCTAACACATCTGAAATGTAACGTCCACTGTTCAAAGTGCTGTCAATGCGAACAAGAGGTGACAAAGACGTGTAACCAATGGCACCCCATACCATCACGCCAGGTGATACGCCAGTATGACGATGACGAATACTCGCTTCCAATGTGCGTTCACCGCGATGTCGCCAAACATGGATGCGACCATCATGATGCTGCAAACAGAGCCTGGATTCATCCGAAAAAATGATGTTTCGCCATTTGTGCACCCAGGTTCATCGTGGAGTACACCATCGCAGGCGCTCCTGTCTGTGATGCAGTGTCAAGGGTAACTGCAGCCATGGTCTCCGAGCTGATAGTCCATGCTGCTGCAAACGTCTTTGAAATGTTCATGCAGATTGTTGTTGTCTTGAAAACGTCCCCACCTGTTGACTCAGGTATCGAGACGTGGCATCACGATCCGTTACAGCCATGCAGATAAGATGAATGTCATCTCGACTGCTAGTCATACGAGGCCATTGGGATCCGGCACGGTGTTCCGTATTTCACACTTGAACCCACAGATTCCATAATCTGCTAACAGTCATTGGATCTTAACCAAAATGCGAGCAGCGATGTCGTGACATGATAAACCGCAATCGCGATAGGCTACAATCCGACCTTTATCAAAGTCGGAAATGTGATGGTACGCATTTTTCCTCCTTACACGAGGCATCACAACAACCTTTCACCAGGCAACGCTGGTCAACGGCTGTTTGTGTATGAGAAATCAGTTGGAAACTCTCCTCATGTCAGCACGTTGTAGGTGTCGCCCCAGCGCCAACCTTGTGTGAATGCTCTGAAAAGTTAATCATTTGCATATCACAGTATCTTCTTCCTGTCAGTTAAATTTCGCGTCTGTAGCATGCCATCTCCGTGGTGTAGCAATTTTAATGGGCAGTTGTGTACCTGGCTTGCGTAGCCCCTAGCCCCAGATCATCTTTTACATTCCCCAACATAGCCCCAATTTTGGTGGTTACAGCTGCTTGGCCCGGCCTTGGTCAGTTCTGTGCTGGGCCCACATTTTTCCCCTGCCATTGTCACTTCCTCAAACAAGCTATCTATCATCCTAGTGGGTACACATTGTGACACTATTGCCACATCACCCTGTACTTCAATTTGGTCATCTGCTGCCCGAGAAACTTCGAAAGATTGTGTTATTTGCAAAACTTATGCCAACTCACAGAGTAAAGCCTTCTGGTGCACTTCTTCATCCGGAGGTAGACAGACAATTGCTTCACAAACCATAGAGTCTGCATAAGAGTCATTATTGATATCAATAATGAATTGATAGTTACAGCTAAGGACATGAAGTTTGGTTTCCGAGGTCATGTGTGACTGGTTTGGTTTCTTGCGGCACCGGTAAAATTCAACTCACACTGCTATGAGGTACATTCATTTGCGGTGGTAGTTGGACAATAAACTGTACATGTGATCAAAGGTAAGAGCTGCTGGCTCTTGTGAAGGGTTAAGCTGACACAGGAAATGATACACCTTAGACGGAATCCATGAAAGGAAGAAGGCTTTGCGCAAATTTGAGTCTGTCCTACCAAAAGCCAAATATGCTCTCTGAGTCTTTTTCCATATGTGTCCCAATACTCAGCTGAAACACTGGATGCAGGGAACATAGGTGGAACGATACCCTGTCTCTTAATAGAAGCCGACAAAGTGGTAATGACCAAAGTAAGCTGTTCAATCAGGGCTGGCAGCACAGTGCCCACTATAAATAAACCTGAAGAAACTGCAAATGTGGAAATCATCCCATTCTTGTCTCCAATCATGTAGTAACCAAGTAACACAGCAGATCCATCCAAATACCACAAATATGGCTTTATTCATGAAGTACTCAACAATAACGCAAAACAGACTCCCATGCATCCCACATAACAAGACACAGTATACTGACATGAATGGCCCACTGGAAGGAGATACAAGAGGACCCAGTTTGTGCTGCCCCACGCATATATACCCATGAGTCACCGGCAGCCCCCACATGAGTGCGTATTAATGGTTAACCTTAACCGGACATACGCAACCACTGAAGTACCCACATCCTGTGAGACCTCACTTAACTAACCCTTATGCAGAGACGGCAGTAGACCTTTTGTGTTGGCCATCATGCTAGTGTAGGCGTGAAGGGGCTCCACCAAAAAAAAAGAGCGGCAGATGGCGTGGTGGAGATCAAAATGCGTACAGTGGCCAGCCCGTGCGGATACAGTTAGTGGCCGATTCAAACATGCGTGTACAGCAACACCACACTTGGTGCACTCACACTCACACTCTTGTCCGCCGCTCATGGTCTCGCGGTAGCGTTCTCGCTTCCCGAGCACGGGGTCCCGGGTTCGATTCCCGGCGGGGTCAGGGATTTTCACCTGTCTCGAGATGACTGGGTGTTTGTGTTGTCCTCGTCATTTCATCATCATCCAGGAAAGTGGCGAAATTGGACTGAGCAAAGATTGGATAATTGTCCGGGCGCTGATAACCACGCAGTTGAGCGCCCCACAAACCAAACATCATCATCATCATCATCACACTCACACTCACACTCACTAGTCACAGGATATATCAAACAGACACCGAGTTTCATCACTATTAATAAAAGGTAAGTCCCTGCCCAAATCATGGATTGCCCTCTCACGTGCCAACTGCGTATTCTCATCCAAAATGTGGCCTATACAGCATGTAGGTGCTTTTGCTGAGGAAGGGACTGATGTGTATGGAGACAGTGAACCATCCAGAGGGTGTTAATGGGAATTCATTCTGCCTCAAAGGCTACGTGTTATTATCATAGCCAGGTGGGTGGCTACAGCGAACATGGATTGTTGCTACTCACTTCCAACTGTGCTTCCTCCCAATGGCACTTGACCATATGTCTCAAAAGCCATGTTACTCCATGTAAGAGAACATAACAGTGTGTCAAAGTAGATTGTGTGGGCCTCATTGGCTGCTGCATCTGCCAATTCGTTGCTCTGAATTCTCACATGCCCTTGTACATGACATAGTATCATTTCATTCCCAGACACTATAGGCAAAGGAGAAAGTCCTGACAGTTCTGAAATGCTTTCTCTGCTTGGTACACACATTGCAAAGCGTGAAAACCACTCAGGTATCCAAATTAGATGAGGAATTTCATAACTCTATTACATCTCCTGTGGTCCAATGTTCAGCATGTAGCTCCACATGACACAGAGCGAAATAGTTTCTCAAGTGGTCCTTTACGATTATCATGGATTTGTGTACAGAAAATGGTTTAGCCACCATTAAGAACAGTGATATTTCACTGAAAGCTATGTTTTATTGACTCCAAAGAATGTACATGTGAAACGTAATACACAGTCAAAGAACTATACCCTAATCACAGATGTTATCACACACAGTTACATCCTCCCCAAACTGGTTGACTTCTAAGGGGATGACCAGCTGAATGAGGAGTGTGATTGTGTTGCCATCAGGGTGCACCACTCCATGATGTGTGTTTTTTCAACACATCCTTTCAGCAGCTGCTAAGTACAGGTTTGTTTCCACAAGTGGTGTGGACAGGCATTCTCATACAACCAAGCCACATTATCAGCTCTTGGCACTGAGGATCCTTTCTTCTGACGAACCTCGTGAAAACTTCGCAGTGATGTAACATATTACGTACCCACTGATTCCAGGAACCCTCTGTAAATTTCTGTCTATAATGATAGTCATTCTTCAGGTCTGTCACCATCATACTTCTGGAGTGATAGTTATTGTGGTCAGTTTTTGTCCAGTAATAAAGTGTGCTGGAGTCAGGGTGATATAGAGATTGCCAACACACTACATAAAAGATCGTGAAATTATCATAGTCTCAACACCAACAAGAGTAGTATTGCAGCAGTCCTCTGTCACCTGCAAATATTCCAAAATCTTCCGTAGACAGTATTTAACAGTCACTGTCACTCTTTCCCACCATCTTCTTCACTATGCTACCCTCAGAACAATAAACTTCCCTGAGATATTATTCTGGGAAGGGTTGTGTGTTTGTCGATGGCGTGAAACATTGGAGCCTTGCACGTAAATATGGCCTGCAGTTGCCCTCTCCTTCCCATGAACCACTCAAATGCTGATCGAAATTTGTCAGCAGTGACATCTGAGCAGAGTTCTAGGACAGCAAAGGTAGTACAGCAAGAGACAACAGCGATGAAGCATTTGTTACAATATGATCATTCTTGGTCAATAGTAGGCCTATAAAGTCTATTCTCATAACGGTGGAATGTTTTTGTGGCTGCAAGTGATCTGCGGGGAGTGGGGCTTCTATTTGCTGGCAAGGTGTGTTTTGTTTCCTTTACATGGCAGGCACACATACAAAACTTTATTGTCTGTCTGCAGATCATGTAAGATCCAAAATTCCTCTCTTAGTTTGAACATGACAATGTGCATACCTAAGTTGAAGAAGGGACTGAAACATATGATCCCTGAACCAGTAGGCCATTCTCTGCCTACCTTGAGTGCACAGGTTGTAGCTTGGAAGAAATACCGTACAAGCTTTGTCCCAAAAAGTGCTGCAAGTAGTTCCAGGTATGGGAGATAAACCATTTTGATTGGAGCAAGTTTTGTCTTGCTGCATATGAGTTGTGACAGTGTCATAAATTTGCAACCGAAGAATGGAGGTGCCACATGCCCATTTGGGATCATTAGGGAAGAGAGTAGTGAGTAATTGTCAGATTGCAGATTCATCATGGGATATGTATCTCATGGAGAACCTCAAGCAGGGTGTCTACGTGGACAAGAAAAAAAAATTCCCGGATTTTTCCCGGTTAAAAACACAATTTCTCCCGGATGAAATTACGTATAAAGCGGGTGAAAATACATCCGTGTTAAGCAACAGTACACTTTCCCTGGGAGCTGTAAAACCTATCAGTCCTTTGAATCGTGAAGGTCTTATACCGGCGGAGGACGTCCCAGCACTTTAGGAAACAAAATCCAGGAAAAACAATGCGTTTGGAAAGTCGTTTGATGCGAGACAATATGCACAGAGTTTATTTTCGTATTGCTAAAGTATATACACAAATTCCACAAATTACAGCACGGTAGCTTCCGAAACTCTAAAATAGAGATTGTGTTGAGCGATGCACTTTTGTCAGCCAGTCATAGCTCATGTCACGTGATCTCGCTAGCGAATGACGGCAGTTGTTCAGAGCACGAAGCCTACGAGAAAGACAGGCCGCGGCGCGTGCGTTACAAACGTGGGCCGAGCTCGCTCAACTCAGCAAAGTGCATTTCTACAGCGGTTAACTCAGAAGTAGATGTGTATGTACAAACGAGAATTGCATCGTCTATTGGCATCCACTGATATTAGTCCTACAATGATAGGAAGTCCGTAGGCCTACTAACAGGCTCTAATTTGGCAATTAAAATCGTGCCAAAATGATTATCAGTTGCGTAGAAAAGTCGAGGTGTTCTGGCATGAAGAGACTTGTGACATTACCCAGTAACACATTATGCACATTTTTTTGAAGGTCAATTACACTTTTTGCCATCGATCGCATAATTTTTTATCTATGTAAAAACAACATTAAATATGAAAACTAACTTGAAGCTCGGTCTTTTTTTAGCGTGTGTTACACGTTAAGTCATATCAAATACAAATGTGCCGGTAAAATTTTAAATAGTGGCATAAATGACTTATCTTCTCGGCCGGACATTTTTCAAATGGCTGATCCACAAAGTGTTAAGTTTTGAATGAGAGTTATTAACGCCCTGTGATTTAAGAAATTCACTGCACATTCTCACACGTAACATAAATCATCTAGCGTGGAAATTTCCTTTGAAAGTAACGCATCTCAAGCCACTATTCGTAATATTTTCTGGTGATCTGTTAGAAATGTAAACAATTGTGACGTCACACACATCGAATGCACGTTAGTTGTTACGGACGTACTGCATAATCTTCGACCTAAAGCCTATGACACTTAACGGTGTCAGCAAGCTGGTCTGTGCATTGTGTAAATTACCCATTTTCTATTCAACTAAACTTTTATTTTGGTGTTATTGTCTGATTTGTGTTTCATTGCTGCAATAATATTCAGCAGTAGTGGACTAAAGTTCTTTGTCAGCGTATCAGATCTTACACGTCACACCTACAAAACTTTAACTGAAATCTAAAACAACGAAAAATCCCGGAATTCTAAAAAATTCCCGGGTTTTTCCCGGATTTGTCCCGGATGAAAAAATTCCCGGGTTTTTCCCGGAATTCCCGGATGTCCCGGGCCGTATACACCCTGTCAAGGTCAGAACACCAGAGCTATGTGTCTGCAGGTGTCCAATAAGAGTCTCCACTATGGACCCCAACTGCTGCGCTCACCCCCACCATGAGCCATGTCTACTGCTGCACTGTCAGCTGTTCCCAAGGATACCACTTTGCAGTTCTCACATGTGACTACCGATGAGCACACTGCCAAGTAGGACTGTGTCATTATTAATCTACACTTCTCGTCACGACATTATAGCTCCCAACTTGTGTAGACATCGATTCTCAGTAGCTGTATCACAATTCGTTTAAGATTGTAATAAGCAGTTGTTATTGTAAAGTATGTGTACTACTCCTGCTGGTCATATACCTCACTGTGAGTGTACTTCAGTGGCAATAAGGTAAAGGTGGTGTGTTTTTTCAGTGCTCTTTGCTGGTCTGTCATATTTAATTAGTGATGAGTCTGTTTCACAAGTGTAACACAAGTGTGTTTTGATGTTGCCTTTTCTCGTCTGCCATACACTTCAATGGCAGCGATGTAAAAGGTTTAGTGTTTCTTGGTGTCTCCTTGTTTGTTTTACTGGAACATGCTTCCCATTTTTCAGGTGTTTTTTTTCCCTGTTGTTTTCGAATGGCTGGATTTTTATTTGTGTACTTATTTGCTTTGATAGGACAGCATCTTCATGCTTGTTGGGTTGTCACAGTCTGTAAGCGTTGGTGCCTCATCGCACTGGGTGATTTCTCCTATGGAGCAAGTTACTCAGTCTATACCAGATCGTGCAACAAATTTCTTTGTTGTTGTCTTATTTTTATGTGTCTCCTGGTGGTCATTCTTGGGTTGTACCAGTGTGTCTTTCGTTACTTGCTGCTGCTAGTCTGAGTTATTATCAATCCTTCAGTTTCAGTCTGCTCTCGGTGTATTTCCCCCCCACCCAACATGTCTGTCCAATCATCAAAGCTGTCTTTGACTCAGTTTGTTCAATTACGGATAAGAAAATTCACACCCTCCTGCAGGGCATCACTCAGTTCACTCAGATTCTCACTCCACCAACCACTTCTTGGCAAGCCACTCTCGCATTTGTGCTATATTTTCAGGTGGTTGATGGTCAGATTGAAGACTGGGCCACATACCATCAACAGTTGGAGTCAAACGTTGCAATCAGCATACAAAGTATGTAATGGAGTGATCAGTTTCTTTCAAGTCTTGAGTATAAAAATTTTGTGTTGTCAGTTTTTTCCAGGCTCTTGTCTGTAGGCCATAGGCTATGACTTGTTAGTAGAACGGTTAGATGTGCATTTTTGTGCACAGCCACTTCTGATCAAACCAATCATCTGACGATCTCTCGGTAAATGACGACAGTTTTTCCCACAGTGTTTGAATTGCACGATCAGAGTTCTGCAGTGCCCGTCCGCTCTTGGCTCAGCCCTTTCTTGTGTCGCCAACAGATGCCAACTCCATCACTGTCTGCCCTCTTAACGTTGCCCAGCTTGTCGGTGACAATGTCTGCTCTATCCCCAGTCCTCCATGGCCTGCCCAGTTGTCCACTATAGAGCCACCATGACCTCCCCTGCAGTCGCTGCCAGCCCTGCTGCCAGTCTGCCCATTCAGGCTGGCACTGCCAATCTCATTGTTTGCATTTCTGAGTCTTGGGTTGCATCTCCTGGAAATTTTGACAAAAGGCCCTCCAATGCCTGGTTTTCCCGATGCCTGGTACTCCCAATACCTGGTCTTCCCATTGCTGTCTGGGGCAGTGACTAGTCACCGTTCCCCTACAAGAACACGGCATGTTCATTCTCTTGAGATCACATTTTATGTTGTCTCTTGGTTTAGTTCAGTGTATTTATGTATCTTGCGCTGAGCTTTTCGAAGTTATTATGCAATGTTTCTGTAATTTTTCTATTGTTATGTGTTAACTGTCAATGGTCGTGCACCATATGTGTCAATGGTCCTGCAACACGTCAGCAGTCTTGTTAATTGTCTCTTATTCAAATTTTCATGCCTTTTTGGAGCTCTTGTTCTGCTTATGTCTTGGTTCTGTTCCATGCTTAGGGCATGCTGTGTTCTGTTACAGTATTCAGCAATTTGCTGGTTCCTCCACAAGCCCATAAACAGTTGAAACTTCCTGGCAGATTAAAACTGTGTGCCATACCGAGACTCGAACTCTGGACCTTTGCCTTTCGCGGGCAAGTGCTTTACCGACTGAGCTATCCAAGCACGACTCATGCCCCGTCCTCACAGTTCTACTTCTGCCAGTACCTCGTCTCCTACCTTCCAAACTTTACAGAAGCAGTTTTAATCTGCCAGGAAGTTTCATATTAGTGCACACTCCACTACAGAGTGAAAATCTCATTCTGGAAATATAAACAGTTCTTTATTAATACATTCATCTGGATAATCATCTGAGTGCACCTTCATCTTTGGTATAGTTTAGCGTCAGTTCATAATATTCCAACTTGTAGTGGCAAACGGGGCTGGTACAACGCATGGTGGACACACACTACTTGAGAGGTGGCACACTGAGCTCGCATAGCAGGCATGTGGAGCTGAGTCAACAATGGTCGTAAGGCTGGACATTGCCTCACTATTGACACAGGGCAGCCAGCGAAATCTTCCCTTTAGCGGCAGGATAAGAGCTGACAGACTCCAATGGCAGATACCATGGCAGGCAGTCCCATAGAGATGGTGGCAGTATATTGGCCACCAGAGCTTATGCAATCAGGCACTGGTCCCTCATTTGCAACCCAGTGATGATAGGGCACTGGTGCCACAGTTAGAGTGAAGACCCCAAGGCTGTGGCTGACACAGACTGGGTGCAATTTCATTGCTCAACTGGTCAAACAATGATGGGCTGGTTAGGTCGTGTTTAAATGCTGGAGCTCGATGCTGAGTTTATGGTAGTGGTTGCATTTGTATGTCACGCCGAATGATCGGGAACAGGGACAATGACTGAGTTGGCTGTTGTAACTGGCAGTAGGCTGGGCTGTAGTAACTTTCTGAAAGTTGTCCCAGACATCGGCATAGGAGGTCTGATGACAGGGAACTGGTTGCTTCCACAGATCACCTAGTCAATGACCAGCTCTGGTTGGCTGTGGCCAAATTACAGTTCTGGGCTCCGTCTACTACTCCAAGTTCTTTTATAGTTTTATTCACTCACAGATGGATCGAGCAGTCATGACACCATCTGAAGGACAAGATGTTAAATTGTTGGTTGTGCTTAGAACTCTTCAAAAGATGTCAGCAGATGGAGTGTGAAGTGCATCAAAATCATTCTTCCAGTCGATTCCGAAGATGCGTGTTTCTGTAGAAGTGGTACATCTCAATGATGCCATAGCTGATGCAATTATGAACAATTCACAGCATATTTTGATGTCAATAATGTTATGGTGTTCATAAAGTCAGTTAGATGGTCATATATTGCACTGATGCACCCCTCATCATCAATGGAAGCTGCAAAATTGTCCATACACACATGGAGCAGAAGAACCAGTACATAGCCATTTCATTGGTGATCTGATGGTTGTTGTCATCATTGGGAAATACTCAAAATCAAAAGAATTGTGTCAGGTCTCTATAATGAATGAAAGCTGTAGAAAGGCATGTCTGACATCACCTATACAGTATAAATGTAATATGAAATGAAGCAGTATGTTTAATATGTCATGAAAGAAATTTGCTCTTATGTTTAAAATGTCATTAAAGCATGGAGCATCATTTTCATGACGGGGTGAGGTAACCAGAAAGTCATTTTTCCCTCAACATCTAAATTCACCATCTGCACTTGGTCTTGAGAAGAGAATTCCATCTTTTTTGTTTCATAATTAGCTGTATAGTATGTGTTGCTTTGCAACTTTCTGCACAATGCATAAAATCATTTCTGAGCTATTGTGGTGTTACTGGAGACAAGTTATAGGTCACTTCTAGGAAATCAAACAACTCTTCTGCATCTTCAGTGGAGTAAGAGGCATGAAACTACTCTGAGATACTGCAGTCTCAAGTCCCCAAAAATTACAAACATGATGGACATGCAGTGCAGGTATGATGTTGACAGTGATTTGGTTAACAACAATTCCACTTTTATTTCTACTTAACACCCACTCAAAAATGGAAGGGACTTGTATTAAAGAAGATGAGATACAGATCGGGGGTGTACTTATCAGCTTCTAGTAGTGGTCTGCACCGATGAGAAGTTCAGTCTGAATATCTGGTGAGCCACCTTTAAGGATCAGCCAGTGGCAATGTGTGCAACTTTGCAAGTGAAAAGACATCATGAGAAATAGTTGGTTGCAGCGAATATGTATTCAAGACTGGTACATCTTTCTCAATGACAGTGGTAAGTTGTAATTCATTGACAAGTAATGCATGATGAATGTAGACTGGCTTACTAAATCTGGGACAAATTGTGTCAAGTGTACATAGGCCCATCAGATGCTTGCTATCTGAAAGTGAATGTAGTCGGAAATCAAATTCTGAATTTTATTCACTGTCATAACATCTAAGTTGTCTCTCAAGTAAATGGTGCAGTGGTGCAACTGTTTGCATTTTGAACAAAATGTTTTGTCCCTTTTGCTACATATTTTAATACTTGACCTATATTTAAGTGAAGGAAGCAGCACATTTGTTTCAAATTTTCTACGCTTTCCTTCATGCTGGTCATTTTCTTCTACTCCTGTGCCCAGTGCCCATTAGTTTCAAAGACTGCACAAAATGGCAGTGTATTTAGTTTGTATGATTTGGTACTCTTTGTGGATATCGTTTCTATCCTGAAGGTTGTTTTTGTAGCATTGAAGCGGCAATGTCCCTTCAGATTATTTCTCTTATAAGGGCTACTGCACCTTCTTTGTTTATGAATTACGTAAGACTCATATTGTTACCTTCTGTAATATCTTTCCATTTCACATGGATAGTGCATTGTCAACAGACGTCTTCAGGAAATGTGTGTAGTACTTTCAGAGAGCGTTGGGGTACTTGACACATGTCTAGTTCAAAGAAGCAGGTGCGTTTGGCTGTACATGCTGCTGATGTTCATAGAAATCAATATAGGCTTGAATGATGCAATTAGTATCATTGTATTTAATATGAAGGATGCATTCCATTCCCTGGTAAGTTTCAGATGTGAGCTGGCTCGCCCTACAAATAACTTCACAAAAACACATGTTTACAGACTGCTGCGATTTAAAGATTTTGATCTATGGTAAATGAAAACTGTTCCCAGAAACAAGATCAGATTTCAATAAGGTTCTATTCTAATGAGTGGTAGCTTGACAGAGTGCATGTGGTGTTTGGTAATGTCAGCTGAGTGGAAGTAGGAGATAGTTCCCACTCAATCCACTTGCAGCTTTTAAAATACTGGTCTTGGCATCATCAATATACTCATTCTGGTTACAACAGCAGTACTGCAGTCAGTGGCTGAAATGAGGTTTTGAATATTGCTGTCTAATTCCATCATTGCTGTACATGTTTTGTCAGACTGGCATTGTCAAGTATGTTAGTTCAGGTCTACAATTTTTGTTCTGTTGTGATAATTTCTCTTATGTTGGTAATGAATTGTTTCCCTAATTGGTAATAAACAATACTGATGCATATATATTTTCTGTTTTATTTAAATCTTGGTATGCAGATATTTTAGTATGTTATCCCTTTGCTCTTCTCCTTCCTTGAAAATGATTCCTCATTACATATTTTAATGAAGTTTCAATTTTCAATTCTTGTCTAACAAGGGTTTTCATAGAGATACATTTTTATCTGTCCTTTGAATTCTGGAATAAAATTTTCATTTTTATCTGTCCAAAACAGGCTAAATGCAGTCAGTTGGGGGATATGTTTCCATTTTCATTTGTTCACTTGTAATTTTCATTAGTTGATTATGTTCATATGAGTGCTAGACATTGGTAAATTCTTCCAAACAGATGTGTACTGGATTGTTAAATCAACAACTGACTAATTGTAAGAGGATATGTTTAGGGAGGACTGTATATTTTGCATTGTTTTTTTGTCTGTTGCCATTTTATACATGATGAGTGTGCTTCTCACATGCAATGATCACCATCTGATGACACGTTGATTAGTTTGCTGTTTTGAGTGGGTTGCTGAAACTGGTGACCGATGCTTGTACGTGGACCACTTCAATACAAAAGTTGACTTTTTTTCGTATTGATTATTTGTTTCTTCTTTGTCTGTATTGTTTCTATAAAGTTTGTGGTGAAATATTGTAGTTAAGTTATGGCAGAATGTAAATACCTCAGCAGTAAAGGAAACCCCTCACTGAACAGGAGGAGCATTAGAGTCAACAAAAGGCACACATGAAAAAAGAAAGAACACTTGCTAGCTCGTAATAGTTCATCCAGCCAGTGCCATGTAGGGGCATAGGAGTGTGTGTGTGTGTGTGTGTGTGTGTGTGTGTGTGTGTGTGTGTTTTCCTTGGTATATTTGCATGCTAGCTCAAATAAAGATTACTTCAAAAGCTGGCAAGTTTTCTTTCTTTTGTGTGTGTGTCTGTCGATGACTCAATCCTTCTGCTTTTCAGTGAGTGATTTGCTTTACTCATAAGATATTTACAAGTTTGTGATGATGTGTGATTTCCCTGTTTTACAGAAGCTAAAAATAAATACGTTAATTCCTTTTGTCTCATTTGTATGACACAATGGCAGTTAGCCAATACACATAATTTAGAGTTGATGTGGATAAATGAAGTGTGATCTAGACAATTTCTTCATCTTATAAATGCACTATGACCACTATAAATTTTCTAGACACTTGAGTTTACTATAACCAAACAAGGCATTGCTTCACAAAGATCTGAAATGACCTTAAGGCAGTTTGTGAAAACTATTACAACAGCTGGAAGTACAACTAAATGAAACACAAAAAAAGGCTATTTGTACTTTCATTTGTTAGTATTCGTCCATAGCCAAAATTGCTACTTCAAATAACTACACACAAGCCAGAGATTTTATTTATACTGGACATTCTATTCATAATTATTCACAGAAAAAGGACAAAAATAAATGAATGCATGAAGATAATATCTGAGGTTTGCATGGTTATATCAGCAGAAAGCGAATGATTATCTTATCATATATACTATGGAAAATTATGTTAGTACACAGATACCTATTAAAATATCAAAAAACAGTTTATTCTCACACACATGGAACAGAATAAAATACTCACCCAAACCAGTCAGTGTGTGATAATTCTCCAAAACATTAAGAGTTCTTTTCCTTTCATAGTAAGACATCTGTTTCCATTCATCATGTGTGAACCATTTTGAAAGTTTTTCGGGAACTTCAACCATATCTTCATCTGCCATTGCCTGAAAAAAAGATGCACTTCATTTAGCTGGTCATTTTAAAAGACTTAATATGATTTGTTTTGGTCTTTAGTCCCTTTACCAAAATAGCTTGAGGCAAAAACGATGAAAAACAATAAAAATATTAAAAAGTGTTTTCATTGATTACAAAATATTTTCCTCCAGCATGCACACACACACACACACACACACACACACACACACACACACACACAAACACACACAAATTAAGAACCTGAACCTACGCCGTGTCTTCAAACTTGAGAGAAAATGAGAGAAGGTACAAATAGCAAAGAGACTAAAATATAACTGCAAATTCTTGGATCTGGCTGATTACTAGACTAAAAAAGAAATAGTTAGCCACTATACAACACATGAAACTCTCCAACCTAATAGTTTAGCCTGGAATGTAGATAACACAAAAAATTTCAAAACAAGCAGTACAACACTAGTCCATTCTCAGCTAAAGTAGAGGGCATTAAATTTACACTCCATTAAAATGTGTACAGCAGAGGCAGAATGAACAGGTGCATTGTATCATGTTCGTATATAGCCCTGGGTTACAGGCCAACACCGTGCTACTTCATTCCATCTCAGTGACTGAGTAGTAACACCACAGCTAGCTAGTTGTCTCACTTCCAACGACTCATTCTCCCTTGGGTGCATGACTTTCTGGCTCAAAAGTAAGGTTACATCTCACTAAAATACTGTAAAAAGTCAGTATAAACATGAAATTTGGAGTCCTGCAAAAATCGTTACATCTACAATAGTTTTGAGCCTAATAAGAAGCCAAGTTGTGATTTATTTCAACCTTTACATAATAAGGTACCTCATACTCCAATTTCTAAAAGGTTGTTGTTGGACAGATCTCACAGGACCATGCTGTTTGCAAATAGTTTTCAGAATTTAATGTCACCTTGTCAACCATTTCTAACTGGCCTCTAAATAAACTTTATTACAGACCACTGATGATGCTTTACCTCAATAAAGCAAAACGCGTCTGGTGAAAACATGACGCGTTTTTGTAGTTGCCAACGACAGATCAAAAATACCCTCATGAATTATAAAGCAACTACGGACACTATGAAGAATTTAATGTCGCCTTGTCAAGCATTTCCTGTTAGCCTCTAAATAAACTTTATTACAGACCACTGATGATGCTTTACCTCAATAATGCGGAACGCGTCTGATGAAAAAATCATGGCATTTTGTAGTTGCAATGACAGATCAAAAATACCCTCATGAAATATACAATAACGATTTGGGCAGGTATGATCCTTTCAAAATGTGATGGATATAAAAATAGCTTTTTCCACAGGAAGCTCAGATCCTGGATAAGTGCTGCAGACAATGATGATTCCACCTCCCACACAGGCAAAAGTTGGTGGTAAACTTCATTGACATAGAACTTAAGTCTCAATTGCTCCTCTCATTAACTGCTTGCTGATGGCGAAAGACTGAATCTTGCCTTGTGGCAGCAGCAATTTGAACAAAGTGCTTTGCAAGTCTGGACAGTGTCTCTTTTGATGGACTGAAGGACCTTATTTTGCATTACTGCATTAATTTGACACTTTGTACCCCCTCACTGATTGTATAAATTTTCCCCAATACTTGTACTGGTTTGGTGGAACAGTTCGGAAACTTCATGCTTTCATTAATACAACAATATTTTGTCCTCTTTAACTCAAAGACTTCAAGGGTTTTCATGAATGGTTTGCACTTAAAACATTCACCCAGCAAGGTATATCTTCCCGACTTCTCAAATCAACAAACAGGTTGTCTTCTGAAGAGTCCTGAAGAGATTGGAGTGAATAGTGCTGGTGAAGTGATCTATCCAATCATGGACATTATTTCCAACATCAATCTAAGCAGCTTCCTTTCAGTTTCTGGTCAGTCTCTTACGAGCATCCAGGTCAGTAAGTGGTCAATGGAGATGAAATTATCAATTAATTACCACCAGTTTCCTTAAGGGCAGAAGAGCATAATGTAACACTGTTGGAAGACAATGATCTACATTACTACTCTGCAAAAAAATTTGAAATGACGACAGAGGGAAATTCCCATCTGACCAGTTACTAGGACTTCTTCTCATTTCATTCATATACAGAACATGAGAAAAATAATTGTTTAAACGTCTTTGTTCACACTGTAGTTAGTTTAATTTCAGCTTCACTACTCCTATGTGAGTGATGCATAGAAGGTTGTTGTATATTCCTAGATTCATCTCTTAAAACTGGTGAGTAAGTTTTCACTGGATAATTTTGTATTAGCAGAAGAGCCAACACGGTGTTACGAGTGGAGGCCGAAATGCACGTGTTTTAGCTCACGCAGGCTGGCTTGAGGAGGGAAGAACTATACTGACGTGAGGTCTGGAACATGACAAGGAATGAGAATTCAGAAAGCGGACATAATTAGTTTGACACTTAACTTTAATCCATTAATGATGAACGTCACTCTTGACGGTACATGATTCACAATATTATCTGTTCAGAATATATTCTTGAAGATAGTAATTATAGTAACTGAATATGGCGCCTTGCTAGGTCGTAGAAAATGACGTAGCTGAAAGCTACACTAAACTGTCATCTCTGCAAATGAGAGCATATGTAGACAGTGAACCATCGCTAGCAAAGCCGGCTGTACAATTGGGGTGAGTGCTAGGGAGTCTCTCTAGACTAGACCTGCCGTGTGGCGGTGCTCAGTCTGCGATCACTGATAGTGGCGACACGCGGGTCCAGTGTATACTAACAGACTGCGGCCGATTTAAAGGCTACCACCTAGCAAGTGTGGTGTCTGGCGGAGACACCACAGATAGTTTGCAGCTATCTTCAAGCTTCTGCCAGTTTCAGTTCTTGCAGCATCTTGTTACCCAACTCCAATGAGTCAAATCAACTTGTGACCATTCGTGCTGCCCTTCTGAGTCTTAGTATCCCATTTCATGTAGGTCTCACACACTTTAGCAACATTCTAGGATGGGTCACGTGAGTGCCCTGTATGTAATCTCTTATCTTATCGATATCTAACTGAATAATTGTGAATTTTTTTTTTTTTACTTAGATAATTGCGTCTTCTGCAAGAAGGTCTCTTCTCTTATCAAGATCTAACTGATTATTTGTGAAGTTTTTTTTCTGGATGGTACTTTATTTAGATACCTGCATCTTCTGCAAGAAGTCTGAGGTTACAATTAATATCATCTGCCAAGTCAGTAACACACAACATGAACAGCAAGGCTTCCAACACATATCCTTGTGGCACACCTGGAGTTACTTCTACATTTGCTAATGACTATCCATCAAAGATAACAGTGTATCTCCTCCCTATGAAGAAAACCTCAATCTAGCCATGTATCTTGTGTGATACCCCATACAGCTGTACGTTTGTTAGTAAGTGTTAGTGGAGTACACAGATAAATGGTTTTGGAAGTTAATAAATACTGAATCTATCTGACTGCCTTGATTCATGAGCTTCAGGAAGTCATGAGAGAAAAGCATTAGTTAGGTTTCACATGACCAATGTTTTTGCAATCCATGCTGGTTGGCAAGGAGGAGATCATTCTATTCCACAGGCCTTATGACATTTGAGCTTATAAGATGTTATAAGATTCAATAACAAATGGATGTCATGGATATTGGAGGATATTGGATGGTAGCTCTGGATCACTTCTGCAGCTCTTGTAGGCAGCTGTGAGCTGTGCATTCTTCCAACCACTGGATAGAGGTTTTTGTTTGAGGCATCTACAATATATAATGATTAAAGAAAAGTTGCCAGCTCAGCTGCAAATTTGATATATAATCTGATAGGGATTCTGCTGGGTCATGGACCTTTGTTCAATTTTAACTATTTGAGCTATTTCTCAACACCACTGCCACCAATTTCTATTGCTCTCTTCTCTGTGGTGTCAGAATTAAATTGGGGCAATATTCTTGGGTTTTCTTTCTTAAAGGAACATTTGAAGATGGAGTTCAGATACCTCCTCTCTCTCTTTCGTTCCTCTGCTTCTTCTTCTTTTTCCCCTACCCTCAACTTCAACTTCAGTTCCTGCCACATCCACAAGTGTGTCTGGTCACAGATTTTGGTACCACTAACAGCTTTTACATATGACCAAAATTTCTTTGGGTTTTGTTAGAGATCTTTTGATAATGCTCTGCTAAGGAAGTCATTGAAGGCTTCACATATTGCCTTCTCAACAACCAAAAGAGTTTCATTTCACAATCTCTACCTATCGTCCCATTCTTTGTTTTATGCATATTATGCAGTAGTCTCTGTTTCTTTAGATGTTTGTTTATAGTGACTTAATACCACAAGGGTCCCATTCACAATGAACTGTGTACTCATCAAGTATGTACTCAACTATTCTTTTTAAACTTGAGTCACTGTTCTTGAACAAACTCCTGTCCAGAGCAGAACGATTCATGTTCCTTGTTGAGATATGTCACTATTGTCTCTTTATCTAGTTTGCTGAGCATATCAAACTTTGTACGTGCATTAGTTGTCCTTTATACTCTGGTAATAATTGTTGCAACTACTGCAACAACAAGTTTCAACGTGGACATCCTCAAAGTGGTCAGGTTTCTTAGACACATATGTGGGCTTCTGAACCATCTGTTCAAGGAAACTTTTACAGGAGATATTTAGAAATTTTTCACAGGATATCTTGTCCTGTCCATCACTTACAAAACTGTAATCATCCCAATCAATAGTTTGATGATTACAGTCTCTACTGATGATAACAGTATTATTGGGGAACTTACATACTAGCGAACAGAGATTTTCTCTAAAGATCTCAATTGCACTTGGAGGGGATGAATATGGTGGTTAACAGAAAGATCCAAATGTAAGTTTATACTCTCCCTTGATACTGAGTAAAATTTTATGCAAAGATCTACTATTATCTATTTCATGTTTTAGCCAGCTATCAGTACCTAATATTATCTAACTTCCACCGTTTCTCAGAAGCACTTTCAACACAGGCATTTTGTTACTAATGCTTAGGCAGTTAATCACTAGGATTTTAACACTGTCTTCTGTGGAGATTTTTTATTTTATTTTATTTTAAATCTTGCCCTGATACCATCCATGTCTCTTGCAGCTATCATTATCTGAATTGAATGGTGAGTAGCTTAATTCCAACAAACATTGTGTGCAAACCACACAAAGTCAGCTACCTGGACAGCAGTCTCTGTTGAACAGAGCACATCTGACCCATTTAGGGAACCCCAATATTCTTACTCCTGTGGCACAAATCTAGGATGTTCAGCCTAGCTTGTCACAGATTCTTCAAATTCTCCGGTTCAAGCTTTCACTCAATTTAGAACCACGGGATCATGATCAGTCCTGGGGAAAATGTTGCTTATTGTGAGAGTCATTAAAACTCAATGAGCAAGGCTGGTGTTCTCAGTCTTCTCTATTAGTCACTGGAATGATTCAAGTATAGGTAACCTCAAAGCCCAGGTGACAGGCATTGTTTGCTCCAGCAGTAGTGCAGAAGTGCCTGCGTTCTGCCCCCTGTTCGAAACATAGATCCTGTCAACAAGAGATTCTAAACAGTTCACTCCTGGGGCACATGGTAGTAGAATATCACAGCATATAGTGTGCATTAAACCTCCAGACATGAGGAGTACTGAAAGGTGTGTGGAAGGCTAATAAGTGTCTCTTGTTCAACTGGGTCATAAAGCACAAATGAATGAAACATATAGGTATCATTTTGTACTATTATAGCAACAATCTTACCAGTGTGTTTTGACTTTACCTTTACCTTTATATTAACTTTCCAATGAGGTGGGGATACTGTGATGGATGAGAGTTGTACCAGGAGCTTACTGGTTTCCTCAGACAGACCAGTATCCAAGACATCTTCAAATTCACTGACCAAAGGCAGTGCTCCATGTTCAGAGGGCATTGTGCTCTTTCCTTCAGCAGTTCTGTTTATTATCAACTGTTCCTTCTTAAACGAAATCGTGACTATTTCATTCTTAGTAGCATAATGTTTGATTTTATCTGATCTGCTTGAAGAGATAAGAGTTTGATCTGCAAAGTATATTTGTTTGCAGCCTCCATTAGTTGTAGATCACTACTGGTTTACGAGAACTCAAGCATTGAAGCTGTACTTTCAGGTACAACTGTTCAAAATGGCTTCACCTGCTAAAGCCTAAAGCTTGACTGTCTGAACAGCTGACACAGAATAAAGCCACTCTACAAGTAATCCCTCTTTGTGTGCTTATTGGTCACATTTCACAAAGTTGCACTTCTCTTGCTGCCTATGATGCTGTGCCCATTTTGGATTGGGATGTATGGCCTTACATTAAGGTGAATAAACCCAGAATCTATAGGTTCAAGAAATGACGGAGGACTGACAGTCAATACGAACACTGTCTTCTCAAGTTTGCCATTTACTACTTACATCATAACACCATTCACATCAATTACTCATTCTGAATCCCACTCTCCTTTCGTCCGTGCAACCCAATACTTATCGATTCTCTGGAAGACACAACACTCTTGATAGAAGTAAAAGTGTTGTGTGCTTCTGTTACTATTGGGCATTCTTTGAGTTGTTTAGTTTTACATATCTACTTTTCTTCTTTCTATTTAAAACAGTGGACAAAAATTTACTTTACACCTTTCTAAGATACACCCTCCACTCCTTCTGATCTGACTATGCAAGCATAGACAATATGTGGTTTGAATTCAAAGAAATGGTACCGATGGCAATTGAGAGATATATACCACGTAAATTAATAAGAGATAGTACTGATCTCCAATGGAACACAAAACAGGTCAGAACACTGTTGCAGAAGCAACGAAAAAAGCATACCAAATTTAAAGAACGCAATATCCCCACGAATGGTGTAGTTGTACAGAAGCTCAAAATTTAGCACCAACTTCAATGTTATACTGGTATTATTTTAATAGTTTGCACAACAAAACTCTGTCTTGAAATCTGGCGGAAAATCTAAAGAGATTCTGGTCATACGTAAAGTACACTAGCGGCAAGATGCAATCAATACCTTCACTGCACGAAAAAAATGGTGATGTGATGACAGAGCGACTATAGCTGAGTTACAGTTTTCCAAAACTCCTCCACCAAGGTAGACGAAGTAAATATTCCAGAATTTGAACCTAGCATAATTGCCAACATGAGGGTAACTCGGAAATATATATCCTTGCTGTAGCAAAGCAGCTCAAATCACTCAGCAAAGGTAAGGTCTCGGGTCCAGATTGTATACCAGTCAGGTTCCTTTCAGAGTATGCTGATGCAATAGCTCAATACTTAGCAGTCATATACAACTGCTCACTCATCAAAAGATCCATACCCAAAGACTGGAAAGTTGCACAAGTCAAACCAACAGCCAAGAAAGAAAATAGGAGTAATCCACTGAATTACAGACCCATATCACTAATGTCTATTTGCAATTGGATTTTGGAACATATACTATGTTTGAACATTACGAATTACATTGGAGAAAACAATTTATTGCCAAATAGTCAGCAAGGAATCAGAAACTATTGTTCTTTCTAACCATAATTAGCTCTTCATTCTCACAAAGTAATGAGTGCCATCACCAAGAGTCGTCCAACTGATTCTATGTTTTTAGATTTCCATATGACTTTTGATGCCATCTCACAAGTGATTTCTAATGAAATTGCATACCTATGGAGTGTGGCCTCAGTTGTGCAACTGGAGTAGTGAGTTCCTATCAGAATGGTTATAGTTGATACTAATTGATGGAAAGTCAATAAGTAAAACAGAAGTAGTATTTGGCGTTCACCAAGGAAGTATTAAAGGCTCTCTGCTGATCATGATTTACATATGGTACATAGGAGACAATGTGAGCAGCCCTCTTAGACTGTTTGCTGATGATGCTGTCAGTTACCATCCCGTAAACTCATCAAATGATCAAAACCAACCCCAAAATACTTCAGGCAAGATATCCGTCTGGTGCGAAAAGCGGCAGCTGTCTCTAAATAATGAAAAGTGTGAAGTCATCCACATGAATATTAAAAGAAATCCACTAAATTTAAGTTTCACAATAAATTACACAAATATAAAGTCTGTAAACTGAACTAAATACCTTGGAATTACAATAACAAATAACTTAAATTGGAATGATTACACAGATTCAGGGAAAGCAAATCAAACACTGAGATTTATACGCAGAACACTTAGAAAGTGCAATAGGACTACTGCAGAGACTGCCTACAGCACGCTTGTCTGCTCTCTTCTGGAGAACTGCTGTGTGGTGTTGGATCCGCATCAGATGGAACTGATGGAGAACATCAAAAAAGTTCAAAGAACAGCAGCTCATTCTGTATAATCGAGAAATAGGGGAGAGAATGCTCCAGACATGATACGGAAACTGAGGTGGCAACCATTAAGACAAAGGTGTTTTCCATTGTTAAAGGATCTTCTCATGATATTTTGATCACCAACTTTCTCCTCCAATTGTGAAAATATTCTGTGGGTGCCCACCTACATGGGGAGAAATGATGATCACAACAAAACAAGAGAAACCAGAGCTCGCATAGAAAGATTCAGGTGATTGTTTTTCCTATGCAGCATTCGACAATGGAATGGTAGAGAAATAAGTTGAGGGTGGTTCAATGAAGCTTCTGCCAGGCACTTAATCATAAATTGCAGAGTAATCATGTGGATGTATAGATAGATGTACGTGGCTTGACAGTATGTGGCTGTTTCCATTAAAGCCATCTTACTGCTCAGCTGCTTGAAAGATTTTAGTCTCCTAGTAATGCAGTGAAGCCCTTTATTTATATACAACAATACCCCTTTCTGAACCCCCAGCCCAGTCTTCCTTTCTCTTTTGATAATGTAAAGACTTTCTGAGAAAGACTCAAGTCATGAGTTTACTGTCTGGCAAATCATGTTCCATGGGAGTTTTCCTCTTCTTAAAGTTCATTCAGCAAATGAAAGCTTTTTGAAGAATTTTTTTAAAGTAACTGCACACACCACTGCGCAGTAAGATTTTCATATTTATATATGAGCAGGAAAGTACAAGGATATTAAAAATGGAGCACTAAATGAAAGAACAGTGTGTTTTCATTGATGAGCAATAATTTAAAAATAGTGAAAGTTTGGCAGCAACAGTTACAAATTTTCGTGCAAAATATGGTCAGCATAGTGACTTAACTTTATCAACTTTGAAGAGACTAATTAAAAAAAAAAAGGACAGAAACTGCAAAACACTCTGGCTGTCCTTCAGCAAGTCGTACAACTCCAAACATAGAAGCAATTTGTGAGAGTGTTGCAGACTGTCCAGGGACATCAATTCAGCCCATCAACACTGTGGTCAAGAATTGGACATTTCAAGAAGCTCTCTACAACGTATTCATGCAAAAGACTGGCTGTTTAATGGTTACAAAGTTCAGCTGACACAAGAACTGTCTACTTGGAAATTATTTTCAGTGACGAAGCTCATCTTCATCTTAATGTGTTGATTAATCAATGAAATTGTCTTATTTCAGGTACAGAAAAGTCTCAAATTATTGTTGAGAAATAAAATGCATTGACAATGTGTTACTGTTTGCTGTGGATTTTGGGTTGGAAGCATCATCAGACGATTCTTTTCCAAAAATGTGGCTGTTCATAAGTGGTGCTCACTGTTGTGAAATGATAATTGAATTTTTTTTGCCTAAATTGCAATACATGGGCGCAGATGATATGTGGTTTCATGGATGATATGTGGTTTCAACAAGACAGTATCACATGCCATACAGCCCAAAAAACAATTCAAATATTGCATGAGTCATTTCCTGGTTGCATAATCTGCCAGTTTGGGGTGATCAGAACTGGCAGTCCAGATCATGTGATTTAAAATGGACTTTTTTCTTTGTGGTCCAAGACCACCCACACCATGATGAGGGAGCATTGTACCAAGAAAATACAGCCACATTTATGCAAAACAGCCACGGAAAATGTAAAATAAAAAGTGTGTATGCCACTACGCTGTGAAGACCACTTACCAGGTATGCTATTTCATACATAACCCTACACTCAACATTTTATGAATCAATATGAAAATTATGATTTTTTATTATAAACTTGGTTTTTATCAAAATTACTTCTTGCATGAATTTTGGTACACCCCTAAAAGTGTGTGCTTGTGGTCAGCGCTCTGTTTGGGTATCTACAAACTAACACTGGTTACCAACATTATTTCAAGCACAACTGTACGGCTCTCCACACATAATGAATAGAATGAACTTGTACTCAAAGACACATGAATCATTCTGGAATTATAATTTATAATGTGTTACTAGCACACATCAAATTGGTTGAAGAGAAAAGAAATTTTAGGACATTATTATTTTTTTTAAAAATCAACTTGAAAGATGTTTTTCTGTCTGATCTGCTCCTGTTATTGAGCTGCACACACGTTTACCAGGGACAACAGAGAAATCATTAAAAAAGAAAGAAAGAAAGAAAAAGAACCACACATAGTAATGTTTGCTGATGAAATGTATGGTATATTCATAAGATCCCAAACACACCTATAACAGGACAGAGCAATAAGGATAATGGAACAGGATTACAGCTGATATGTAGTAAACAGTTTAACCCTTAATTTTAATCTTATAAAGGCTCATATTATGCATGCCAATATGACTAACTCACATGTATTAGAAGTAGAGATCAATGGCTAGGCTACACACTGGATGAGGCACTACTGCAACTTCCAACTACGTACCCAGATGCATAACAAACTGAAATTGGAAACATCATGATAAACCAAAACTGTCCAGTGATAAAATTTGCTTGGGCTTCACAGATATAACCAAAAAAAGTATGTATGTAACACAATGGTATAGTAAGAATATTTTGTAACTGTTTGAAAAGTTGATAATCAAACAGCTTGAAGCTAAGACCATTCTGAAACTTTTATATTCTTAGACTTTTATATTAAATACATAATTGTATTTGTGGTAATTCACAATAACAATATTAGAATTAAAAATAACTTCTTAGTATTTTATGTATCCATGTCTAGGATTTAAAATGGACTTTCATGTCCTGGTATGGTCAGCAGAAATTAGTCCCCAAGCTTTCAAAACTTAAACACAAGTGTTCCTTATTAGGTACATCTCCCAAAGTTTCTCAGAACAACTGACCATGGGGTTGCAAATATTCACAGTAAACAGAATGCTAATGTTAAAGAAGTTTGTAATTTTTCCACAATATAGCTATAATATTTCTGAGATAGCAAAGTTATACAAATGATTAATATGAAGTAGCAGATAAAAACAGCAACTAATTTATGGAATAGGAGGCTAAGTGACTTTTTCAAAGTAGCTGCTTTCTTTTTCGTGCACAGTACTTGTACATTTATAGCGCAATTCTTGTAATTTTCAGTGTGAATAGATTAACAATAGTTTTAAGTTGCTGTTGGCGTCTGTTATACACTGCCTCCAATAGCTCCTTCTGCCTGTTACTGTATAGTTTGACTTATTCCACATTTCTTAAAGATCTCCTGTATGATAGAATTCACAGAACACAAAATATGAATAAATTAATAAGCGAGTACTTTACCCCACAGAAATGCTAATTACTTGTGAAATTTACAAAGTATATTTACTTGCTGAAAGACTGTAGGTCTATGGTTTTTATTGTGCATGTATCGACACAGTGTTGTTTCAGCTGTTCTCTTTTAGTTTTCACTGTTTCAGAGATGTATGAGCACACAGCAACTCCGTGAAGAGAAGGTGATAAAAGACTATGGCACTGAAATTTGTGAATGAATTAGTAATGATGGGTAAGTATGGAACTACATGGAGTGAAATAAACATTTCGATTATGTGCATACATATGACTGTACTGAACTCATGCTTGTAGTGAACTCATCCCATTTTTGGAGGTTACATTCTTTTACAGGAAACTAAATTTAATACATCTCAGGAGTTTCTTTTAGTTTCATATATTTATGTTTTTTTCCTTACCTATAGATATTTTATTTGACTATGAACGGAAACTGTGGAAGCTGCTGCACAAAAGTTAGTGAGTAGTGGGATTCATTGTGGGAGCTGTGGTAAATGATGACCATCCTCCTGCCTTGACATGTAATTCCAAGTTCTCTGAGGCAGCTTGGAAGGCAAGCGCAGCACAGGCAGTGCTATTCTGCCTCAATCAAGAAAAGAGAAGCTGCTCCAGGCCAGAGCCACAGCCTGTGAGCAAAAAATCAACACAGATGAGAAGACCAGTTGTGGTCTCGAAGACCAGCTCAAAGAAGGCAGCTGTGACTGAAAAAAACATGGTGGGACATGCACCCGTAGCGTCCATGTTCAATGCCCCCCATTTATCACCTGCAGCTGATACAGGCACAACTGGTCAAACCAAATCATTACAGAGGTCAAAGACGATTACAGGGGGCTCCTGCAACATCTCAAGCAGTGGATGACTGCGAGTTAACCAGCAAGACAGCACGCTAACTTTGACGATTTCGAGGAGGTGACGAGCAAGGCGGCAGCACCATTGCTGCCCTTCTATACACAGCCACAATTTTGGGAAAGCTCATCTATGCAATCTTCAAGAGGTTTCCGCACTTGACAATCCCAGACTTCCTTAAAGAAGAACTGGAGGGTCTCAGATTCACAGAGCATACTGTGTCATACATCGAGGGCCACCAGATGCAGAAAGAGACACCACTGCTCCTGGTGATCGCTGTAGACAACCTGGACAAATCTGTTCCAGCTGAAGAGAGTGGCCTACACCACAGTGACTGTCAAGTCACTTTGCAAAAAGAGAGGAGCACATCAGAAATTTTGCTGCCACAGGGTGAGGCAGGTGGCAGACTGCTGCTCCTTCTCTGAAGCAAGTGTTAACTGTGCAGGTAACCATTTAAGAGAGATCTGCCCACCACCAAGGATGCACAAATCGAAGTGCAAAAACAATGGTGGTATGCGTGTTGCAAGTTACTGTGGCTGTATGGATTTTAAGTCAGCAACTGTCCACCAGTGCAGTGTGCCTTGCTAACCGAAGACTGGCTGCTCTGCTAACCGTCTGCACTCAGCTGCATGGACGACAGAGGACTCGAGCAACATCAAGCACATGATGGCCAGCAATGCTGCCACAACTGTCTCCTCCCCTGGAAATGGAAGAAGATGGTGCCTGTACGCCAGACAGCATGCTCGAGACAGAAACCAGAGAGACAGTCGTTTGATCTCCCTAGGGAGGGAATACACTGCCATTCAGATGACACCACAGCGGCTGTCAGCAGGAGTGCAAGCGCTCCAGCTGCCATCAGTGCTGACACCGCACAGAGTTGTCCTACAGCAGCTGCTGCACCTAGCAGCACACCAGCAGAGGTTATTATCACTGGTGACCTGGTTGGCCTTGTTGTCTCAATGTCTGTGGCCATGAACAACGTTTATCTCCTTGCCAAAGTGCTGCAGAGTTGTCGAGACCATGATGCCGGCTGCCCATGCAGCCACACGGCTGCACCACTGCCAGCTCATTCAGCTGCTCCCAATGACATCTGAGCTGGAGAGCAGTGAAGACTGGTCCCCCATTTACCATCTAAAAGCTGTCAGCACTGGTGGCCGTAAAGAAAACACTAAAAAATCCGAGAAGGGAACCAAGGTAACAACACAAACAAGATGTCATCAAAATACAACCAAAAGAAGATTCTCTTGTGCTTAGTGCCCACTAGGACATGGATGATGGGCAAATCCTGAAAAACATGAGTGAGAGAGAGAGAGAGAGAAAGAGAATGTCTGGAATGCCAAAACATTCTGCAGAAACAGTTTAATAGAGAAGCAATAAAGAAAGATATGTGCCTTTCACACACATTTCAATGAAGCTAGGATGGCGCCAGTGATGATGGAGGATGGCAATGGTGAATGGGTTAGTTGGGAACTAGCAGTTGGTAACAAGGCTAGTAGGGGAGGCTGTGGTCGGACAGTTTTGTTGTGTCTACCACTGACAGGTTCCAGCTAGTAGAGTTGAGGGCAGAGGAGCCTCAAGATGGTGCAGTTGACTCTACTCATGAGTTGGAAGAATAAGAATAACACTACTGTTAGGACAAAGATAATACTGCCGCTAGGTAGCAGTTATGGCAGAAGTGTAGTTAACTGAACGGGGCATATTACAGGACAAGTAGCACCAATGTGAAGACAGTTGTGCTGTCCAAGCAGCATAATCAGCCTCATCTTGGCAGTGCTTAATGGTGAGTTAACGCACAGCTGGAAATGGCACTGATAACTGCTGACAAGTCACGCATTGCACTGGTGCCGGTGGGGAATGTTGGGAGGTGGAGCTACAATGAGCATCGTCTGCACCTCAACAGGACTGGGAAAGGAAGATGGTGGTATTAATTAGTGAGACTAAAGCAGGTGAGTGTCGGGCCACACACTGTCAAATATTTGTTGTCACAAGTAGGAGGACTAGGCCTTTACAAGGATAAATCATGACACCAGGCTTCCCGCCTTTCAAAGTATATCAACAATAGAGATTTCTTCAGCTTGTACACAAAAAATAGAATGTACCACTCCAGATTGCACAAACACCACAAAAATCTGTTCAGAATTTTTTGTTTTCCAGCAGAATCTGGAGTCTATTAAAAATACAACATACTGAAGTTGAATAACAGTCTTTCAACAGTAGTGTGACATGCATTACACAGCACTGGTGTGGAGACTATGAAATAAAGCATGTAGTTCTATTACCATATGAATGTGCAAGTTACTACCTTATAGGGTGAAGGCCCATGCGTTTATATCAGTGCTGTCAAGGGTGAAATTAGTAATAACTTTCTAAACATTTTTAACACTTTTGGCATGGCAAAATGATAAAACCCCTCCTACTATTGTATCAAAAAGTTCAGAATCTGTCTTACATCATGTACTTAGAGACATCAACAGAGAAAATTTTAAAGTATTTATAAAAGATCTTTACCTCTCTGACAATTACTGTCACATCTACATCTACATCTACATCTCTGTGATTACTCTGCTATTCACAATAAAGTGCCTGGCAGAGGGTTCAATGAACCACCTTCAAGCTGTCTCTCTACTCTTCGACTCTCGAACGGAATGTGGGAAAAACGAGCACTTAAATTTTTCTGTACGATCCCTGATTTCTCTTATTTTATTTTGATGATCATTTCTCCCTGTGTAGGTGGGTGCCAACAGAATGTCAGAATGTTTTCACAATCGGAGGAGAAAACTGGTGATTGATATTTCATGAGAAAACCCCGTAGCAACGAAAAACGCCTTTGTTTTAATGATTGCAACTTCAATTTACATATCATGTCTGTGACACTATCTTCGCTATTTCGCGATAATACAAAATGAGCTGCCCTTCTTTGTACTTTTTCGCTTTTTCGATGTCATCCATCAGTCCCCACCTGATGCAGATCCCACATCACACAACAATACTCCAGAATAGGGCAGACAAGTGGGGTGTAAGCAGTCTCTTTAGTAGACCTGTTGCACCTTCTAAGTGTTCTGCCAATGAATCATGGTCTTTGGTTTGCTCTACCCACAATATTATCTATGTGATCATTCCAATTTAGGTTATTTGTAATTGTAATCCCTATGTATTTAGCTGAATTTACAGCCTCCAGATTTGTGTGACTTATCACGTAATCGAAATTTAGCTGATTTCTTTTAGTACCCATGTGAATAACTTCACACTTTTCTTTATTCAGGGTCAATTGCCACTTTCCGCACCATACAGATATCTTATCTAAATCATTTTGCAAGTTGTTTTGATCATCTGATTACTTTAAAAGATGGCAAATGACAGCATCATCTGCAAACAATCTACGATGGCTACTCAGATTGTCTCCTATGTCGTTAATATAGATCAGGAACAATAGAGGGCCTATAACGCTTCCTTGGGGAACGCTGGATATTACTTCTGTTTTACTCAATGACTTTCCATCTATTACTACGAACTGTGACCTTTCTGACAGAATATCATGAATCCAGTTCTGCAACTGAGGCGATACTCCGTAGGCATGCAGTTTGGTTAGAAGATGCTTGTGAGGAACGGCGTCGAAAGCCTTCCGGAAATCTAAAAATATGAAATCAATTTGACATCCCCTGTCAATAGCACTTATTACTTCATGAGTATAAAGAGCTAGTTGTGTTTCACAAGAATGATATTTTCTGAATCCGTGCTGACTATGTGTCAATAAATCATTTTCTTCTAGGTACTTCATAATGTTCAAATACAGTATATGTTCCAAAACCCTACTGCAAATCGACATTAGTGATATAGGTCAGTAATTTAGCAGATTACTCCTACTTCCCTCTTTGGGTATTGGTGTGGCTTGAGCAATTTTCCAGTCGTCAGGTACGGATCTTCCTGTGAGCAACTGGTTGTAAATAATTGCTAAATATGGAGCCATTTTATCAGCATACTCTGAGAGGAACCTGACTGGTATACAATCTGGACCAGGGGCTTTTCCTTTATTAAGTGATTTAAGCTGCTTTGTTACACCGAGGATATCTACGTCTATGTTTCTCATCTTGGCAGTTGTTCTTGATTGGAATTCAGGAATATTTACTTCATCTTCTTTGGTGGAGTTTCGGAAAACCGTGTTTAAAAACTCTGATTTAGTGGCACTGTCATCAGTGACTTCACCGTTGTTATCACGCAGTGAAGGTACTGATTGCGTCTTGCCACTGGTGTGCTTTATGTATGACCAGAATCTCTTTGGGTTTTCTGCCAGATTTCGAGACAGAATTTCCTTGTGGAAATTATTAAAAGCATCTCGCATTGCAGTATGCGCTATATTTCAAACTTCTGTAAAACTTGCCAATCATGGAAATTTTGCATTTTTTTAAATTTGGCATGCTTTTTTCGTTGTTTTTGCAACAATGATCTGACCCATTTTGTATACCATGGGGGATCAGTACCATCACTTATTAATTTATGTGCTATATATCTCTCAATTGCTGTCAATACTATCTCTGAAAACATTCCACAACTTTTCTATACTTACATGATCAGATCGGAAGGAGTGAAGACTGTCTCTTAAAAAGGCGTTAAGAGCATTTTTATCAGCTTTTTTAAATAAATATACTTTGTGTTTCTTTTTTATGGTTGTAGGTGTTATGGTATTCAGCCTAGCAACAACTGCCTTGTTGTCGCCCTAATCCCTGTATTCGTCACAATACTCACTATTTGTCCAGGATTATTTGTTGCTTTCGCAACCATTTACACTTCGAGTGGGCTCATGAACTATTTGTTCAAAAACATTTTCTGAGAGACCATTCAGTACAATTTTGGATGATGTTTTATGCCTGCCGCTGGCTTTAAATGTATAATTTTTCCAGCATATTGAGGGTAGATTAAAGTCACCACCAACTATAATTGTATGAGTTGGGCACTTATTTGAAATGAGACTCAAGTTTTCTTTGAAATGTTCAACAACTATATCTTCTGAGTCTGGGGGTTGGTAAAACAATCCAATTAATAGTTTAGTCCAATTGTCAGGTATAACCTCTACCCATACTATTTCACACGAACTATCTACTTCAATTTCGCTACAAGGCAAGATACCTCTGATAGCAATAAATACTCCACCACCAACTGTATTTAATCTATCCTTTCTGAACACTCTATTAGGACTTCTCCAAGTCCTAATAGAAACCACTGAAGCTGGTTCTTTCCTAGCACAGCTACGACAATTTACAACTACAATACCAATCGTTTCTACAACTACCTTACTGTGTTTTACCTGCCCACTTCTATGGTTCCCAGAGACCTTCTAACCTAAAAAACAACCCAGTCCCTTCCACACAACCCCCGCTACCCATGTAGCCACCTCCTGTATGTAGTGGACTCCTGACCTGTTAAGTGGAACCCAGAAACCCACCACCTGATGGTGCAAGTCAAGGAATCTGCAGGACCACAGCCGGTTCTATAGATGATGGTGCAGATGGTTAGCTCCGTTTTAATCTCGGAAGCAAGACCGGCAGTCTTTACCATTTCCGCTAGCCGCCCGAAACCAGATAGAATCTGCTCTGATCCAAAGCGACACACGTCATTGGTACTGACATGAGCCACCAACTGCAGTTGGCTGCACCCTGTACATAATAAAACTAAAGATAGGCTTGATAAAAGTCACAAAACTTCAGGCTTTAAAAGGATCTTCTTGGAACATAAACTATGTTTTTTTCTAGGGCACTGGCAAATCAAACATATGATGAAGTATGACAATGTTGATCAAAGTTCCCTGAATTCTGTACATTGTTTAAATTAGTAAGCACTTCAACAGCAGCAGGTAAGGAAAATAGATCAATAATTGCAGGTATCTGAAATTCCTCCCAAAAACTAAAATTTCTCCAGTCTTTACAAAAGTTCTATATACTTATCCACAGTTCCTAGATTACTGTCACAGATATAAAAAATATACAGAGGAGTATTGTTTTCTGGGGAAAAAACATTCAATGACAAAATAATATACTTGTATAACGCAGAAAATAAAAACAGAGTAATATGGGATATCACAGAACAAGAGACTGGAAAAGGCAGACAGGAGTACAATTACACATGAATACAGATGGGAGTACAATAACTGAAAATCCTTTGGAATTGGCAAATTTTGTAAATGATTATTTATTCGGTATTGTAAAGAAGTTTCTATCAAATCTTCTTAGAATGCATGTACACCTCCAATGACTTACACAGCAAACAAAATGATGTTTCTCACAACAGAGCTTAATGTCATGAAAACAAGACGGAAATTAAAAAATAAGGAGCCAGGAGGCACAGGTGAGGTCCAGTCTCTATTCTGAAGGTGTGCATAGACAGCATATAAGCTCCATAACAAACATAGTAAATTAGTCCTTTACTTCAAGTACAAGAAACACACATGAAATGTGCCCTTAGTTAAAGAAAGGTGTGGAGAGCATTAAAAACAACAAGTTATTTCCACTACTGTCTGCATTCTCAAAATTAAATGAATGTATCATGAAAGCTAGACTAATGCATTACATTAATAATTACAACTTTTTAATGACACACAATTCGGCTTCCAAAGTGGGAAAAGATCAGTATTGACCATTAAAGAATTCACAAAAGTGATACTTGAAGATCTTTACAAGGATGATTGTGTCACAGACATATTCATAGACTTGTCCAAGGCTTTTGACACTGTTCATAAAATACTACTTTACAAGCTAGAAGTAATAAGCGTAAGAGAAACAGCAAACTTATGTGCAAAACAGGATGCTTAGGGTTAGGGTAGAGATAGTTCAGATTGTCTACTCATGATAGATTTTTAGTACAACAATTATTAGAAAAGATACATATAAACAAATATGTCTCTAAGGGCAGTGTATTGGATCCTGTTCTGTTCTTAGTATATAAGGTGTCCATAATTAAAGTTCGAGTTTAAAAACATCATAGAAAGAGAACCACTGCTCAGAATGACATCAAATTTGAACAGCATATTATCAGATTTGAACAGCACATTACTGACGCAGAGCGAAATGTCATGCACCAAAAACAAAATTTGAGAAAAATTTTATGACTAGATGGTATTGTAAGCACCCGAATATGCAAACCAACTGATGCACGTCACATGACTGTTGCTCAGTTTGCATCCGAGACACCCAACAGGCTCTTTACAAGAACGGTGACTGTATGCCAGAAGCACTGCAGAAGTTCCAGACACTCGAGATTATGAAAAAAGGCATTTGTCCAATGTCTGCTAAGGGTCAGGAGAAAATCGTTACAAAATGTGAAAAGACAGGTTGTTTTGAAGTGCAGTGTGAGTGTGGCAGAGGGAGGAAAGCAGCTGAACTGACGTCCATCAAAGTAGTGGCCACAGAATTGTAGGAGGGGTCGAGCAGCGGCATGCAAACATGCTGTGCATAGGGAACTGCCAGAACACTGGCCATGCCTACAAGCATGGCGCATAAAATCCTACAAAATATCCTGCACCCCATGTTCAGAAGTTGCTTCCTGCTGACCTAACAGCAAGATGAATACTTGATCTGGAACTCCCTGCTCACATGGAATTGGACAATGGATGGCAATGGATCAGTGGATCAGACAAAGCCCATTTCCATCTCCAACATGCAGAATTGCGCATATCGACCAGTACCACTTTATTCTGCAAAGGTGACTGTGTGGTGTGGGGTGATGGCATTGTTTACTGCAGGGTTGTATTTTTTTGAGGACATGAGTTCTGCGGGACCTGTTACCTGTACCATCTTTGATGCGCACCAATATTATTACATTTCTCCAACAGTGTGGATGTGTGGCCGGGATCTTTTTTATGCAACCCTGTTCTCCTCCACACATCACACACCCAGTGCAAAGGCATTCAGGAAATTCTACTATTATCAACCACAATTTCCTTAGAATGTGGTCATCCACGTCACTTGATTTTAATCCGTGTGACTTATGGCTGTGGGGTTATCCAAAGGATGTTGTGTTCAGTGCTCCAATTAAAAACAGCTGAATTCAAGGCACTCATTGTACAACACTTTCTGAACATGACCCCAAGACACTCTGAGCTGTTGTGGAACATGCTGTTTCTCGATTTCAACTTGAGAAGTAGAAAATGGTCGATGCATATAAACATGTCTTGCAGCAGTTTCACAACAATAGAAACCAATATCATTTTGCTTTTTATGTGATTTTTGGTCACAGGATATTGTTGTTGTGGTGGTCTTCAGTACGAAAACTGGCTTGATGCAGCTCTCCATGCTACTCTATCCCATGTGAGCCTCTTCATTTCTGAATAAGTACTTTCTGAATCCGCTTACTGTATCCATCTCTTGGTCTTCGTCTATGATTTTTACCCCCCACACTGCCCTCCAACACTAAACTGGTGATCCCTTGATGTCTCAGAATGTGTCCCATAAACCGATCAGCCTACATTTTATATCATCTCTACCTTGGACATTGTCAATTATCTTGCGTCCAAAATATCAAACTCATCTACAACTTTAAGTGTCTCATTTCCTAATCTAATTCCTTTAGCATCACCTGATTTCATTCAGCTACAGCCCATTATCTTTGCTGCAATTTTGTTGATGTTCATCTTATATCCTCCTTTCAAGACATTGTCCATTCCGTTCAACAACTCTTCCAAGTTCTTTGCTGTCTCTTGACAACTTGCAATCACCAAAGTTTTTATTTCTTCTACCTCAACTTTAAAATCTACTCCAAATTACTCCATCGTTTCCTTTACTCCTTGTTCAAAGCACAGACTGAATAACATCAGGGATAAGCTACAATCCTGTCATACTCTTTTTTCAATTACTGCTACTTATTCACGTCCTTCGATTCTCTTAACTCCAGTTTGGTTTCCGTAGAAGACACATATAACCTTTTGTGCTCTGTATTTTACCCTGGCTACTTTCCGAATTTCAAAGATAGTATTCCAGTCAACACTGTCAAAGTTTTCTTAAGCCTACAAATGCTATAAATGTAGGTTTGTCTTTCCTTAATCTATCTTCTAAGATAAGTCGCAAGGTTAGTATTGCCTCACATGTTCCTACATTTCTCCAGTATCCAAAATTATCTTCCCCAAAGTTGACTTCTGCCAGTTTTTCCATTCCCCTATAAAGAATTTGTGTTAGTATTTTGCAAGCATGACTTCTTAAAACTGATAGTTCAGCAATTATCACACTTTCTTTTGAATTGGAATTAATAGATTCTTCTTGCAATCTAGGGGTATTTTACCTTTCACATACATCCTTGTGCACCAGATGGAAGACTTTTGTCATGGCTGGCTCTCCAAAGGCTATTGGAATATCGTATATCCCATGGCCTTCTTTTGACTTAGATCTTGCAGAGCTCTGTTAAATTCTTCTCGCAGTATCATATCTCCCCTCTCTTCTTCATCTACATCCACTTCTCTTTCTATAAAATTGCTTTCAAGTTTATCTCCCCTGTACAGATCCTCCATACACTCTTTCCACCTTTCAGCTTTCCCTTCTTTGCTTAGGACTGGTTTTACATCTCAGCTTTTAATACACATACCGTTGCTTCTCTTTTACCCAAAGACCTCTTTAATTTTTCTGTATGGGGTATCTTTTTCCCCCTAGTGAAATATGCTTCTAAATCTTTACATTTGTCCTCTAGCCATTCCTGCTTAGGGCATAATCCATATCACTTCAAGCAAGGGGGATTACCTTCATAGTCTCAGATGTTATTGATTTTAGAATATGTTAAAATTCAGGAGTAAGTAAGAAACATGTATTTTTTTGGGGTTTTTCCAAAAAACTTCTGCCCCGAGCTACAGGGCTACAGAGATGACACTGTGAACACTATTTCAAAGATGCGAATTTTGCAACAAAATTATTTTTTTCAAAAATGCCAATCAATAAAATTTTTATTTTTTTCCTGATGATTAGTACCACGTAGTTCTACATTCCCTGTAAAGGAGAGCTTCCACTTTTAAGTTGGACATGGTTTATTTTAAAAAGTCTATTTTTTTAACTTTCAAGGTTAATGCATGTCTTCATTGAAGTTGTTTCTTACTAATTTCTTTGTTACAATGTGTATTAGTATTGTCTTTGTTGCAGTTATTTCTTATCACTTTCTTTGTTGCAGTTATTTCTTTTCACTTTCATTGTTACAGATATTTCTTACACTTTGTTGTAGTTTCTTGTCAGTTTCTTTGTCGTGGTTGTTCACTTGCAGTTTCCATATTGTAGTCTTTCAATGCTAATTTGTTTACTGAAGAGGCTTTCAAGATATCTGAGACCATCCAGTGAGTTCTGTGTTTTTGTGAGGAAGTAGCCAGTTGACGCAGTTGCAGTGTGTTATGTGAAAAGGATTGTTTGCAATGTCTTCTGACTGGGGCCACAGGAGAGTGAAGTGTGCTGACTATTTGCATATCCATAAAAAGAGTGACATATAAGACAAACAAAAAAAAAACGGGCTTTGTTCAGGTTGGGAATAAGAGGTCTCATCTGAATATTCTGCTTCAAAGTGACAACTTTTTGTGTTCTGAATGTTTTGACAGAATAACAACAATGATAGTATCTGAACAAGGTGAAGCCTCCCATGGTGCAGGTGATGCAGATTTTACATCAACGGAGGAAGAATTAAATACCCTGAATCAGTCAACTACAGATTTTTTTTTTTTTTTTTGGTTGGGTTTAAGGGCGCTCAACTGCTGAGGTCATTAGCGCCCAGTCACTGTTGTTTGGGCACATGGAATCTGGTAAAACTCAAGGGGATGGAGGGGACACCAGAAGGACCCGACAAAGATGCAGACAAAATAAGTAAAAAGATTAAATGTCCTTGGACAAGCCAGTTAAAGTTATAAAACGCAGAATACGAGCAGCTGCTCGAGCGTCATCAGCTAAAACATCCGGTAAAGTAGATGGCAGGGACAGGACAACACGAAATTGACTAAAACGGGGACACGACAATAAAACATGGCACACTGTTAATGCCTGACCACAAGGGCACTGCGGGGCTGGGTCACCGGAGAGCAGGTAGCGGTGGCTAAACCGGCAATGCCCAATCCGCAACCTGGTCAGAAGGACCTCCTCGCGCCGAGATGGTCGGGAAGATGTTGTCCAAGCAGTTGGTAGCGGTTTTACTGCCCGGAGCTTGTTTCCTTGGAGGGATGACCAAGCATCCCACCACAACGACACAAGCCTCTTACAGACATCCCCATGAACGTCGGATGACGGGACACAATGGGAGGCTGGCCGAGGCAGGAGGACTGCAGCCCTGGCTGCAGCATCCGCAGCCTCATTCCCAGGCACTCCCACATGTCCGGGAACCCACAGAAAGCTGACAGAACCACCATTATCAGCCAAAGAATGGAGGGACTGCTGTATCCGTTGTATCAAGGGATGGACCGGATAGGGAGCTCCAAGGCTCTGAAGAGCACTGAGTGAGTCAGAGCACAGTACATATGATGAATGGTGGTGGCGGCGGGCATACTGAACGGCCTGATGGAGAGCAAAAAGCTCGGCCGTAAAGCTGGAACACTGGTCGAGGAGCCTGTATTTAAATGTGGCGGCCCCGACGACAAAGGCACAGCCGACACCATCGTCAGTTTTGGAGCCATCGGTGTAAATAAAGGTGTGACCGGCAAGTCGAGCACGAAGTTCGGCAAACCGTGAGCAATACATTGCAGCCGGAGTACCATCCTTCGGGAGTGAGCTGAGGTCGAGATAAATATGAACCGGAGCCTGGAGCCAAGGTGGTGTCGGGCTCTCACCCTCTCTGAAGGTGGTAGGGAGGGCAAAATCCAATTGTCGAAGCAGGCGACGGAAGCGGACTCCGGGGGGCAGCAGGGCAGACACATACAACCCGTACTGACGGTCGAGAGAATCGGCGAAGAAGGACTTGTAAGTGGGGTGGTCGGGCATAGACGACAGCCGGCAGGCATACCGACACAGCAGTACGTCGCGCCGGTAGGTCAACGGTAACTCGGCAGCTTCAGCATAAAGACTCTCGACAGGACTAGTGTAGAAGGCTCCGGTCGCAAGACGTAACCCCCGATGGTGGATGGAGTTGAGCCGGCGTAAGAGGGACGGCCGAGCGGACGAGTAGACGAAGCTCCCATAATCCAGCTTCGATCGGACTATGGACCGATACAAGCGAAGCAGGACAGTGCGATCCGCTCCCCAAGATGAACCGCTAAGAACTCTGAGGACATTAAGGGAACGTGTACAACGGGCCGCCAAATAAGAGACGTGTGGAGACCAACACAGTTTCCTGTCCAACGTGAGCCCTAGAAACTTAGTTGTGTCCACGAATCGGAGAACAACGGGACCGAGATGTAAGGATGGCGGAAGGAACGCTTTATATCGCCAAAAGTTGATACAAACCGTCTTTTCTTCAGAGAACCGGAAGCCATTTGCCACGCTCCATGAGTAGAGGCTGTCTAGACAACGCTGAAGGCAGCGCTCCAGGAGGCATGTTCTCTGGGCACTGCAGTAGATCGCGAAGTCATCGACAAAGAGAGAGCCTGAGACATTAGGTGGAATGCAATCCATAATGGGATTGATCGCGATGGCAAAAAGGGCTACGCTCAAGACGGAGCCCTGAGGCACTCCGTTCTCCTGGAGGAAGACGTCGGACAATACGGAGCCCACACGTACCCTAAACTTTCGATCCGTTAAAAAGGAATCAATAAAAAGGGGCAGGCGACCGCGTAGGCCCCACCTGTGCATAGTGCGGAGGATACCTCCTCTCCAACAGGTGTCATAAGCCTTCTCCAAGTCGAAGAACACGGCTACCGTTTGGCGCCTTCGCAAAAAGTTGTTCATGATGAATGTCGACAAGGTCACGAGGTGGTCAACAGCGGAGCGGCGGCGACGAAAGCCACATTGGACATTAGTAAGGAGCCGTCGAGATTCAAGAATCCAGACTAACCGAGCATTAACCATGCGCTCCATCACCTTACAGACACAGCTTGTAAGAGAAATGGGGCGGTAACTAGAAGGAAGGTGTCTATCCTTCCCGGGTTTGGGTATAGGAACAACAACGGCGTCACGCCAACGCATGGGGACTTGACCTTCGGTCCAGACGCGATTGTAGGTACGGAGAAGGAAGCTTTTGCCCGCCGGAGAAAGGTGTGCCAGCATCTGAACGTGAATGGCATCCGGCCCCGGAGCAGAGGACCGGGACAGTGCAAGCGCACGTTCGAGTTCCCGCATAGTAAAGGGGGCATTATAGGTTTCCAGATTCAGCGAGTGGAAGGAAGGTCGCCGAGCCTCTTCTGCCTCTTTCCTGGGAAGGAAGGCAGGATGGTAATGGGCGGAGCTTGAAACCTCCTCGAAAAAGCGGCCAAAGGCGTTGGCGACAGCCACCGGATCAACAAGGACCGCATTACCTGAGGTCAGGCCAGGTACCGAGGAGTGGGCCTTAATGCCCGACAGCCGGCGCAGGCTACCCCAAACGACGGAAGAAGGAGTAAAACTGTTAAAGGAGCCGGTGAAAGAGGCCCAACAAGCTTTTTTGCTGTCTTTGATGACTCTACGGCATTGCGCTCGGAGTCGTTTGTATTCAATACAATTCGCCAACGTAGGATGGCGGCGAAAGGTGCGTAAAGCACGTCGTCGAGCACGGATAGCGTCCCTACAAGCCTCGTTCCACCAGGGGACGGAAACGCGACGTGAAGAAGTAGTACGAGGAATGGAACGTTCGGCAGCATGGATGATAACAGCCGAGAGGTATTCGACCTGACTGTCACAACTGGGAAAATCGTGGTCCGGAAAGGTCGCCAGGGATGAGTAAAGTCCCCAGTCAGCTTTCAGTATGTTCCAGCTCGAAGGACGTGGGGATGGGGTGTGGTGCAGGAGACGAACCACACAGGGGAAGTGGTCGCTCGAATAGGTGTCAGAAAGGACATACCACTCGAACCGACGGGCAAGAGTGGTAGAACATATTGAGAGGTCCAAGTGGGAGAAGGTATGAGTGGAGTCCGAGAGGAAAGTCGGGGCGCCGGTATTGAGGCAGACAAGATTGAGATGATTGAAGACATCTGCCAAGAGTGAGCCTCTTGGACAGGATGCAGGAGAGCCCCAAAGGGGATGATGGGCATTGAAGTCGCCAAACAATAAAAACGGCGGGGGAAGCTGAACGATCAGGTGCATCATGTCAGCCCGACTAACGGCAGACGACGGTGGAGTGTAGATGGTACAAACTGAAAAAGTAAAAGCAGAAAGAGTAATGCGGACAGCTATTGCTTGGAGTGGGGTGGTCAATGGGATGGGATGGTAATAGACGTCGTCCCGAATGAGCAACATGACCCCACCATGAGCTGGGACACCGTCCACAGGGGTAAGGTCATACCGCTCCGAGATATAGTGGGTAAAGGCAATACGGTCAGTCGGGCGCAACTTGGTTTCCTGGAGTCCAAGGACGAGCGGACAGTGCAGGCGGAGGAGCAGTTGTAATTCCTCCCGATGAGATCGAATACCTCTTATGTTCCAATGAAACAACGCCATCGCTAGTCAAAAAGTTGTGGGAACGAGACGGGGGAAGAGCTGGTCACCTCGACGGCCGCGGAGGGCCAGGTTGCGAGGGAACAACGCTACAACCGACGGGAGGCGGATCCGGTTCCATCGACTGGTCGCCAGCTGCGGCCGCTGTCCCTGGTTGTGTAGGAGGGGCAGCATCATTTGCCGACGAAAGGCCAGCTGAGCGCCTGGCAGCAGAGCGTCCCGGCGAAACTGAGGACGGCCGGGAGCGGCGACTCACGGATGGAGCGTCAGTCGAAACGCGCCGGGGTGGAGAGGGGGATAAAGATTTCTTCTTGGAGGCCTTCTTGGAAGGCCGAGGAGGCACAGGGACGGTGGGCTGGACCCGAAGAAGGTCCTCACGCGTGGGGTCCGTTTTGGAACGCCGGACCTCGGAAGCCGGGGTCCGGAACGTTTCCCCAATGGACGCCTGAGAAGAGGATCGCTTCTCAGGTGGCGTGTGGGGGGAAGGAGGAGGAAGGATGGCCCCTGGGGCAGAGGGGGTGGGGGCCATGGGGGAGGAGGATTTGGAAGGGAGGGATTTGGGAGGTGGAGGCAGAGCCCCCTGATGGGCGGAGGAGGCAGAGGGGGGACAGGAGAGGGGTGAGGATACCACGGAAGGAGTGGACACAACTGAGGCAAATGAAGTGGTCAATGGCACGGGATGGAGGCGGTCGTACTTCTTCCTGGCCTCAGAATAAGACAGCCGATCCAAAGTTTTGATTTCTTGTATCTTCTTCTCCTTCTGATATGCGGGGCAGTCTGAGGATCTAGGCGAGTGGACGCCAGGACAATTAACGCACCGAGGTGGTGGGGTGCATGTATGTTCCTCACGAAGAGGACGGCCACAATCGCCACAGAGGGGCTCAGCCTCACACCGTGACGACATGTGCCCAAAGCGCAAACACCTAAAACAGCGCATAGGAGGCGGAACGTAGGGTCGCACGTCACACCGGTAGCACATTACCTTTACCTTCTCTGGGAGAACGTCCCCCTCGAAGGCGAGGATAAAGGCCCCAGTGTCGATGCGACGGTCTTTGGGGCCGCGCTGGACTCGCCGGACGAAATGCACGCCTCGGCGCTCCAGGTTGGCCCTGAGCTCCTCATCAGATTGTAGCAGGAGGTCACGATGAAAAATAACCCCCTGCGTCCTATTGAGTGCCAGATGTGGGACAATGGAGACTGGGATGTCCCCTAGGCGGTCGCACGCCTGGAGCGCCGCCGACTGTGTGGCAGACGTGGTCTTGATAAGTACGGACCCTGAACGCATCTTACTGAGAGCCTCGATTTCCCCGAAGATGTCCTCAATGTGCTGAACAAAGAACATGGGCTTGGAGGTGGCGAATGTCCCCCCATCGGTCCGAGAACAGACTAAATAGCGGGGGAAGTACTTCGCTCCAAGCCGGCGGGCCTGTCCCTCCTCCCATGGAGTGGCCAAGGGGGAAGGGGCAGGAGAACCAGAACCAGAAACGGTACTTTTTCTTTTAAAAGACTCGGCCGCAGAGCGACCCGATACGTGGTGACGTTTCATCTGCGAAACGTCCGCCCCGATACCACCCACTCCGACCAGGGGCTCTCCCCACGGGCGCCACCCAGCCGCAGCAAGGGCCACCTGGCAGGATGACCATTGCCGGGAGTCCTGATGCCCCAAGGAGACGGGCATCTACTCCTTGGCCGACGTGGGGAGGGTGCAGCTCAGGTATCGGCAGTACGATCCCTGTGTTGTCAGGGGGCTACAACCTAGAGGGTACATGACGACCCCACCACAACGGGCTGGCTACCGTGCTGGATTTCTGGTGCCATGGAAAGTCCATCATGATCGCTGGTGCAGATGGAGACGCACTATGGGCGTAACTGGGACAACCCAAAAGGCGTTTAGGCCCAATTTGAGCAATAGTGGGTATGGTTACAACGCCGGTGCAATGCTGAGTGCCAAGGTCTGAGTGCACTTAGGACCAGTGGTACACCACGTAAGGTGTCCTTCCCCAAAAGGCTCGTACTTCTGTAGAAATTTAGAAAAATGGAGGTCAAACCCCAAGGGGGACCATCACATGGAAGGCCGAAACGGTTGAACTCCTTTTAGTCGCCTCGTACGACAGGCAGGAATACCTCGGGCCTATTCTTACCCCGGACCCGCAGGGGGGGTCAACTACAGAGGTAGGTGTTAGTCCTGTTAAGAAACCATGGTCAGTGAAGTAAAGTCAGAAGCTCTATGCATCAAGAAAGCGCAGAGAATTACTGAAGCTATGATGAATACACTACAGCAAAACTGACCACACTCTTCAATGTAGAAATTCCATCTTCAGAAGAAAATGAACCGAAGCACTCTTGCAAGGATTTTTTCACAAATATCAATTCAGCTGTTGAATATTGTGCATCCTACAGTGAAAAGGTGCAAGTTTTAACTATTATTCCACTGACATTTTCAAAGAAAACAATTGTGAACCACATTCCATCAGTATCAAAGTACATGGTAGACAAATCAAGAAATGTGAGGTCTGTAAAACGAGTCTTATCACGAGCAGATCCCTATTATGGTCACCCTGTAGAAGCAGCTCAAGTTCAAATAGTGCAGTCATTTTATCTGGAAGATAAATGGGATTGTTCTTGCCAGAGTGCCAACAAGAAAGACACTATAACTGTAACAGTTGAAGGTCAAAAAGTTGTGAAAATGAAGAGGTATATGACTTGCAGTATTAAAGAAACTTTTGCAGTTTATAAGAGCAACTAAACAACTTCACATATTGGAAGATCAAAATTTTATGCACTACGACCAAAGTGGGTAGTTTCACACCCACCTAGAGATGTCTGTTTATGTGTGTACTGCATGAATTTTGAACTTTGTGCGGTAACTTTGAAGATCTTACTGGAGCACGTGACATATGACACCCTGGTTGGGCGTGTGGAGTCATTAGTGGACTGTGACGTAAAGTGAAGGACTTGTTTGTTTCAAGAATGTGGTGACTGCCCTGGAAAGGGAACACTGTCTTTACAGACACTTGGCCTGGTAGATGTAGCAGATAACTCTGTAGAAATTACACATGCAGCATGGGGGAAAATAAACTAATTAAGACAACTGTTGACTTTGACAGTTTCGTTGATGAACTTGGTAAACAGTCAGTGTAAGCAGTAACACACTAGCATCTGAAGAAATTGCAACAACAACACATTTCAGAAGTGAAAGGGTGTGTACAGGCTGAAGAACTATGTTTAGTTCTTCACTGTGATTTTGCTGAGAACTGGTCTGTAATTCTCCCACAAGAAGTACAAGGTTATATCATTGGAGTAATGACCAGGTTACACTGTTTACAGGAGTGACATATTTTCAAAACAAAACCACAAGTGTTATAGCTATAAGTGATGACACGCAACATGACTCAGCAGATGCTTTGCTAGCGATGTGCAAAATTCTTCAACTGCAAACAGGGGCAGAAAAGATCATAATTGTTTGTGATGGTGCTCCTAGTCATTTTAAAACTCATTACTGGTTGTTTGAATTGAGTAAGTCGCTTGTGCCAACTGACTGGGTATACAGTGCTACTGGTCACGGGAAGGGGTCTTGTGTTGTAGGAGGCCTGCTGAAGCACCATGCTACAAAACAATTTTTCCAGACCAAATACAGCTGTGATTCAGAATGCTGAGGATTTTACAAGAGTCGTGAAATCTAACACATCCACAGCCCTCATTCTTTTACCCAAAGAGAAAAACAAAGAATTCTGTGAGCAGGAAAAAGAAGAATGGTCCAACCAAACTACTCCTGTGAAAGGAACAAAGAAGACAAATTATTGGACTCAAAGTGATGGGCACTTTAAAGAGAAAGAAAGAAGAAATATCATTTGTTCGGCCAACACCTCAGAAGCAGCAGGATAATATTGAGATTCACAACCTGAGAAGGTGGATGTTTATGGCATTTGTGTATGACTGTGACTGGTGGATTGCAGAGATTATAGACACCAGTTCATGAGTTAAACGAAATTGTAGTGAACTTTATGTTATCACATGGACCAGCTGCTGGTTATAGGTTATCAGCTTAAGGACAGCAACAACACCATTTGTGCTGACTTCCTGTTCACAATGTTTTGAAGACTGTAAGTGCGCCAGTTCTTATTGGTTCAACAGGAAGGCATCACTCTATATCAAAGGAAGATACTGAAGCAGTGGAACGCATTTTTAGTTCACTGACTGGCTAATTTCAGCACAAAACAGAGTACACAGAAGTTGTATAAATTGAAACCTTTAAGTCTTTGGACCTTTCACATACCTTTTGCAACCATTTAAAATGCTCGAAAAACGTCTCTCTTACTCATCTTTAAAAACTAAAATAATGTTAAATAAGGCTAGGTTTAGATTTTTATGAGCCGATTATGTGATAATGTGGCAATAAAACAAGTTATATGTATGCCGAAAATTTCAATTGTTTATAAAACCTGTTCAACCTAAAAGTGGAAGCTCTCCTTTTCAAGGAAAGTAAATTATATGATACTAATCAACAGAAAAAAAATAAAACCTTTATGGATTAGCATTTTTTTAAAAAATTCCATAAATTATAAAAAAGTTCAGAACACTATAGTAAAAGAACTTTGACACATATCTACAAATGGAGGGTTTCTTTGTAATCATAAACCAATTATCTTTCAAATTTAAAAAAAAAAAAAAAAAAAAAAAAAAAAAAAAAAAAAAAAAAAAAAAAAAAACAATATACCTGGAGCTGTTTCAGGTATACAGCATTTTAAATTTTTTCCAAAATTTGCATCTTCCACATGGTTTGCACAGTGTCATCTTTGGAGGGCTGTATCTCGGAGCACAAATCTTTTTTTGAGAAAACAAAAAAAATGTGTGTTCCTTACTTAGTCCTTCATTTTAACATATGCTAAATTCAATAACATCTGAGACTGTAAAGGTAAGATTTTTTCCTAGCCTTCCTGAACTGATATGGACTATGCTTATAGTAATCACTTTCTATGCAGTACAAGACATTGAGAGAAAGCTCTCTTTGCTTATGACAGCAACAGCATATTCATGCACAGAACACAAGAACCCCTTTTAGAAAAGCCAAATGAAACCCTGAAGGATGTTTCATTTAATTTTTTCCCCCAATCTAATGCTCACCTCACAATGATGTAGCAATTGTATGTAAATTGAAGGGGATCACTCATTCTTATAAAAGATATAGCAATTGTCATGGGTAGCTCAATATATAACTGCACAGGATACATAACTGTGCTCTGTAACGATAGAACAGGTGGTTAGCCACACACTTGTTGAAGGAACCATCCTGATGTTTTCCTGCAATGATTTAGGAAAACCATGGAAAATCCAAACCAGAATGGCCGGGCAAAGTGAATTCCATCCTCCCAAATATGAGATCAGTGTCTTAACAGCTGCACCACCTCATTCAGCTGGTCACTCAGTACGTGCCTACTATACAATGTACTCTGATAAAGCTTATAACACGAAACAGTTTTGCTCTTCATTGCCATACACACTAAGCATTTCCACTGATGACTTCTGGCCAAGGATGCACATATGCCACTTGCACTAGCTCCAGTCTGTTCTGAAAACTGACTCCACTTCTTTCTTTTGTCCACCTGAAAAATTAAGTCAGCATCCTTCCATGATAAGTGAGATGCTGAACACAGGAGAATGACATGCAATTTAGATATTGATAAACAATGTTCTTGCAAAAGCAGTGAACCATGATAATGTATTGAAATGGGACAGGGTGATGTACTTGTCCCCTTTCATTATTAATCACCACTCTGAGCCCTCGAAGTAGTCTTTGATTGTGTAGTACATACCACTTATTTATTCCAATAGAAAATGCTGTTTTGGGTTTTTATTTGTTTCTCCTTGGTAAATGTAAGTCCAAAGTGGCTCTTTTTTAATAGCTATGTATAGAGCTATTAGCAATTTATTTAGTAATGTTTTCCTTGATATACACTTCAGATCGTTTAGAGGCACTCACTCAGTATGGCTCTTTACAATAAACCCGACTACTTCTAGTTACTACTCCTGCGGCCCTTTTCAGTAGTTCGAAAATCATGTCCATGTTTCATGCCTTCAGCCCCAGAAAAGTATGCCACAGTTACGAATCGAGTGTATGTTGGAAGAGTATGTTACCACAAGGCATTGTTTGTTACATACTGATGATAAAAACTCTTAAGAACATAACCAGGGTTGCCAAAAGTTTTCCCAAGCGAAATTCCCTGATTTCCAGACACGTTTTAGCATTTTTCCTTAACAAATTTTGAGATCTCAAGGGTCAGTATAGACATAAGTTGACAAAAAAATTTAAGGACTTCTGTATTTCTCCCCTGTGTGAGCAAAAATCTTCAGCAGTAACATCAACATCTTCTGTAATGAAATGTTTTTAGATGGAGAAAGCAAGCCCAACGGTATATGTGTTCTATTAAGGCCACTGTTGTTATTTTATTTCAATAAAACATAACGCATTTGGTGACAAAAATACACATTTCCTTGGAGTCACAAAACAGATTTAAAATACCTTCACTGATTCCAGAAATAACCTCATAAAAAAGTAGGCACCTTGGGAAGAAGTGTATAAGGCACAGAAGGCTTGTGTAACCAACAGTATATGTGACTGCCAATAAAATGTTAGTCCTATTATATTCGTTATTGTCAGTTATTACACATTGTGTTATGTCTATTATTTTACAGGTGTTGTGTAATTTTTCTTTAGAGAAATATATGAATACATAACGTACAAACTGCCAGGGACTGCCACAATTTTTTTCTTCTTATTATCCATACTCTCTAATATAAAAATTACTTTCAGATTGCCAAAATGTACTAGAATAAATAAAATGTCTATAAAACACCACACTGTACAATGTACTTGTGAAGAGACAGTCACAATTCCTGAAATCCATTGCCTGTGGCCTCTGGCCTGCCGAGAAGCACTGCAGTCCTGGGTCCTTAGATAAATTACAAAAATCCGCCACATTATGCCAAATAAAAACAGGCCCAGCCTGTGGGCAGATTAGTGAGACCCGATCTGACAAGCAGGGCTTTCATATTGGTGGGAAATTAAGGGCTTCAGATCGGCAGGCCAGATCCATTAGCGATACCTGCAGAAATGGCCTGCGGTTTTGGCCCATCATGGAAGTCCACTCGTGTGGTCAGCTGTTCATGTATCACAGACACCATGTTGATGAAATGAGACTGCAGTGATCAATCCTTGCAACAGATAGCATGCACAAATACTCTGAGAATCAGTACTAATGAGGATAGGTAGCAACTCACCATAAAGAGTATCACTGAGCCACAGACAGACACACAGAAAAGACAATCACACTCTCACAATTAAATTTTCAGCCACAGCCATTGTCAGAAAACGAAATCACACACACGCATTCACAATTCACTCAGACACAACTCATGCACATGTGACCACCGTCTACGGCCCGTGTCAACAATCTCTGAGAATCAGACCCAAACAAACTACACCTCACGCATCCCTGCCTGTTGTCTGCAGCTGCTATACTAGTGGCAAGAAGTGGTGGCAGCACTGACTGCAAGCTAAGGGGAGTGGTAGGAAGGGGAGAAGCAGTAAAAATGAGAAAGTTGGGAAGTGGCACATGTACAGAGCTCTGCCCAGCCAGTAACAATGCATGACATCTCAGTAAACAAACCACTTCATATACAGAGACAAAAAGATTTTTCCAGTGGTATGTATTTCCTGATTTCCCTGATAAGTTTGAAATTCCCTGATTTCCAGAACTTATTGCAAGCCTGGTAGCATGCTGATGCATGCCAGTATCTTCAAGTGTTCATTCCCTGTTAACTGACAATCAGTATTCATCCCTAAAAAGTTTATTATGAAGTCTATTGATTTATCATCTATGCATAATGTGACCAAATTGTTTCTACTCCTTATGCTGTAGTGCATACTTTACGTGCGATGCTAATTTATTATGTACTGCCTAATTATAAACATCCTTGAAGATTTCATTTGCTTTAGCAAATAGAAGCTGTGGTGTTTTATCAGCAATTATGATGTCGCTGTTATAATCGACAAGAACTTTTTCTTCATGTCTTATACTATCTGGAAGAACACTGATACATACTAAACACGGAACTGGATCCGGTACACTATCCTAAGGGATACCTATGTTTCTTGTCTAACAATTGTTTTACAAAAAATTTAACATCAGCAAATGTGTAAACTATCTCTAGCGCTTGCACCCTTTTTTCAAGGTAAAAGTGATACAATCATTTGCTTTTCCTTTTACACCTACTGCTTCTAGCTTTTTATAGTATTTTGTAGCCAACATTGCCAAAAACCATGGACAAGTCTGTTTATTTGATAAACTGCTATTAGTTGAAAACTGTAATTATTCATGTAAATCATTAAACTATCTTTCATGATAGATTCAATAACTTTTGAGGGTGCAGATAGCAGCAGAACTGACCTGTAGTTTGCAATACTTTACACCTAATCTTTCTTTAGTGCACAACTTTGTGCATGCTTTAGGTATTCTGGAAAAATACCTGAATTGAAGGACTCATTTATTCTGTTTGTTAATGGGTCATGTGTGCTGTATATGCACCCCTTCAGAACAGAGACTGGGACAATATCCATATCTGCTGGCTTCTAATCTTTTACAACTGGGCAGTACAGGCATGTATGGTGTCTAAGCAACACTTCACCACATAGACCGGAACATGTATCTATACCTACTCACTTCTTATCTTTTACAATTAGGCCATATGTAATAAATTAACACTGAACATAAAGAAAACAGTGTGCACGCCTGCATAAAAAGGGAAAACCAGTATGTTACATTATGCTGATGATACAGCTAAGGATTCTGTAACAAACACAAAGTTTTTAGGAATGAATATTGATTGCCAATTAACGTGGAATGAATACACAAATATACCGACAAAAGAATGTCATCGGCATGTTATGTTCTTAGGGTTCTACTATCAGTGTGTAACAGCCAATGTCCTGTGGTGACATACTATTCCTACATACACTCAGTTCTTAGCTATGATATTCTGACCACCATTTCTAAATTTCAGAAAAGGGCCGTAAGAATAATACCTAAGAGGAAGTTAAGGCTCAGTGTAAATAATTATTATAAAAACTGGCTATACTTACTGTACCGAGTGAGTATGCCTACATCCAATAATCTGTTGTGCAAATTGGGCAGAACATCTGGTCTACTAAGTATCCACTAACCCTTACTAATATTATAAAAACAAAAGTATGTGTTGCCTGTTACCTTTTCACAACCAAACCACTGTAGCAATTTTACATCAGTGAACATATATCATATTAAAAAATATTAAATCTCTACCAAAATGTAAGCTATATACCATATAATGTGTTGGTACTTCAATAGTACAATGCATAGATGTGTGCTCCTGCCCATGGCCCTCCACACACACTGCTTGGCAGCAATGCAGCCATCTCGTGCATTGCATAAGTTGGGAGGAGGGGCAGTGCATATTACAAGCTATAGTTACTCAAACAGGCAGACAGGTGAGGGTTGCTAATGTTACTGCACGTAAAATAGCCTACTTAGCCATCACCCGTCATGACAGGACAACTGATCTGCCAGAGCATCTGCAGGTAACAGCTAGTAGTTCCATACATAATCATGAAACAAGAGCCAATTCAGACTTACATTTACAAACGGAAAAACAAACATAAACCTCAAAACAGCATTTTCTACCAGAAAATAAAACTGTATAATACATCCTATCCAAGAAAATGAGAGAGATTACTAAAATATAACTGTTTAAAAAGACAGCTATAACATTCTTCATAAGTAATGTAGCCTACACAGTTATGGATCATTTACATGAGTCTGAACAGTGGTTAATAATGGAAGGGGATAACTATAGCACCCTGTCACATCACAATATGTGGTCATAATGAAATTCTTTTAAAAGAAAAAGATCTACTACAGTGTGTGCCTTGTAATTTTCCTGAGCTCAACATCACACTGGGGGCGGGGGTGGGGGGGGGGCGAAGCTCACACAGTTTTTATGACAATGGCAGACATGCATGTGACTTGTAAAGGTCCAGAGTCAGTTTTCTAAACAGACTGGAGTTAGTGACAATGTTTTATAAGTATCTGGAGCAAACTGCACAATAGGGGCCAACTGAATGAGGCAGTGTGCTTATTCAGTTACTAACTTCAAACTCAGTAGGATGGAGTTTGTTCTATCTGGACATCCTAATTAACGTTTTTCATGATTTTCCTAAATAATTTCAGGCTAATGCCAAGATGGATAATGTCGTGGACGACCACTGATAAAAGTAATCTTACATATTCTATACATCTCTATATTTCGAGCTATTTATTTTCATCGTATTGTGAGGACAAATTCTATATCAATGTGGGATGACCCCTGTAAACAAAGAAAAACAGCCAAACGAAATGATATGTCATTAAGGCACTGAAGGGATCCACATAAAAGGATACACAAGAATGTTGGATAAATAAACAATGATCACTGTCCAGTATTTAATAGATACCGTATGATATTTACTGTTAGATAATTAGTTGCAATTCTCAGTGAAATAATTATTACTAGAAAGCTGGCAAACGAATAATCACAATTTTTTTTTTTTTTCAGTATTCTGGATTGCTTGCTTCACACCAAAGCATGCGATCACTAATCTACTTCTTTACATAGGCTTTTTTCGGGTTTGTTATGTATTCACAGACTGATAGCAAAACTAACAATTGTAAATTTATTTCGCTATTATTTGTAAAAGTTTCATACCTGAACTTCAAGGTTTACTAGTAATTAAATTCAAACCTAATCAAGGACTCTACTCGCAGTTACGATATTAAAACAATCAGCTTTCACTATTTACAAGCAACCACGGTATTGCTACAAATACTTTCGTACATACCCAAGTCAGTCGTTGAGTTTTACTGTCAGCTACTGAACTAAAATTATCATTTTCATATGTCGTCGTCACTGTGAATGATAAACAATGTTGTTCTAAAGGGTATATCCAATTACGAGGGTAGTTCTACAAAATACGATGTACAGAAATCTATACGACAAACAACACAATCATAAAACATCGAACACTTATTATTTCACCTCAACAAACCAAAAGCATCAATGACAAACACAAAATAACAATGTTTCGGAAACAGCAAACCATTATTTTGGAACGAACATCTTTTCGGCATCGTATGAATGCTACATAGTAACTAAACACGAATATTAAAATTTATACATTTTTATACCTTGTGAGATATATTTACTATAAATATCCACATAGAAAAATGTGTGAGAAGCTAAAATATAATATGTTCAATATCTATTCCAAATTGGCGCTCATTTGAAAAGTACTCGCAGGGTTTCCAACTGTCATACAATGAATATATTAAAACCTTCGACCATCTATGGTCGAAGATTAAAACATTCTCGTAAAAATGGTTAAACTATAATTTATACGTTTCTTCTTCTTCTTCCGTTTCGCCCTCTTTGGGGTACGCTGGATCAATGATTTCTTTGTGCTTTGTTCTTTCCTTAGGGACCAGTATTTCTTCAATCTTTCTGATCTTCTTTTCCTCTCTTCTTCCGAGATGAAGGGTTTCGACTTTTGTGTAGATTTGTCTTGTAACCTTATGTTTTCATCTTTAATAATTAATTTAGCTGTTCGATCGATAAGTGAATTTTCTGAAATCTTTAATTCTACAAGGTCTTTCGCAGTTTCTTTAAACTAGTTGGGTTTCGCTTTGCGGTTACGGAAAAAGTCAAAGATTTGTTTGGTTAATCTGTTGGAATTAATTCTGAGAGAATGTCCATAAAAATTTATCCTCCTTTTTCGCATAGTATCTGAAAGTTTTTCAATTTTCTTGTAGAGAGTTTCATTTTTGATTAATATAATCTTACTGTCTTAAAATTTTGGTCCTATGATGTTTGTTAATTTTTTTCTTTCCTTTAGCTCAAGTTTCTCCATTTGGCCTTTGAAATTCATGTTTAGTGTTTCGGAAAAGATATTAAAATCAGATGAATTCACAAAAGCAACAGAAACCATTCAGACACAAAGCTGGGAGGATATCAAGGAAAACCTCATTACTATAGCCGAACGGATACACCTAACACAAAAAGTAAAAAACATGTCTGGTGGTCGTTAGAATGTGATGCCCTCATTGAAACAAGAAAACAGGCATGACAAAACTGGCAATCACAGAAATAAGAAGAAAGCAGACTGAATTTCATTAGAGTTAGAAAACTGGTAGATAAAAATGTAAAAAGGATTAAGAAGACACATGAAAACAAAACTCTCCTCCAAATTGATGAAGTATTTACTAAAAACAACACAAGAAGCTTTTACAGAACTTTCAAACAAAGGTAATCACGATACAAAGCACCCACCTTCCAATTTCGAGATGTAAATGGGACCATCGCTCACAATAACGCAGAAAATTGCAGATTACTAGCAAGCTACTTTGAGAAACTCTTGAATTTTGAACCCATCCTTGAAAAATTTGAATCCATCCCAAATAACCGTGAGAAGCCGGATTCAGAACCACCGACAGCTGAAGAACTACAGAAGGTCATTTCAGAACTTAAAAACAACAAAGCGTCCAGAGAAAACCAAATAGTAGCCGAACTATAGAAAAAAACTGACAAAAATGCAATTACATCCCTTCAGTGTGTTTTCGAAGAAATCTGGAAAGAAGAAGAGATCCCCACAGAATGGAGAACAGCTCTCATCCTCCCTATCCACAAGAAAGGTTTGAAGACAATTACAGAGGAATATCACTGCTGGATATAACATACAAGATTCTTTCTAAGGTCCTTTTGAACAGACAGAGCCGTAAATGGACTCGCAAATCAGGGAATACCAGGGACGTTTCAGAAAGAGTAGATCATGTTCAAAACAAATACTAAACCTCAGAAACATAATGGCATGCCAAAAATCAAGACATACATAATCTCCTTCATTGATTTCAAAAAAGCATATGATTCGATTGTTAGAGAATCTCTGTTAACAGTCCTGGAAGAAATGGGTTTGGATAAGAAAACAACGAATATTATAAAAGTGACCCTTACAAATACATTTTCGTAAGTTAAATTTATGGGCGAACTATCGGAACCCATTGCTGTTCAGTTGTGGGCTTGAGAAAGTATAGTCAGAGAATGGAACACAAATATTAAGAGTGGTATAAGACTGGGTAAATATCTCAGAGAATGGACTATTTGAGAGGCTGGTGACAGTAAAGCAATGGAATCCATAAAAAAATGTACTTGAATTTGCTTTCCAACTAACAAATAATACATACAACAAAAAATCTCTCCTTTCATGTGGGTCCAAAATTACACATTACAAGACAGTGATTAAGCCACAAGCAATGTATTTAATACATAAAAAAATAAAAATACGAGAAAACACTCATCTAGAAAAAATAAGTATAGTTCTCCTCGGGCTCATTTCTTTTGTTGGTGCTGCAGATTTCACTGGTCACCCTCCCATATGTGGCATTTGTACCAACAAGCTTCACTATTTCTGCTGGGACTTCATATGAATAACAGTTAATGGTAACGTTTCAATCTGTATCTTACAGTCGTAATAGCAGAGAGTAAATTCGTTTTAACTCTGTTTCTGAGTTGTTTTTGTGTTTTCTCATCAAGTTTACCTGGCTAAAAATTCTCTTGGCTCCTGCACTGGAGCATGTTAGAGTTAACACTGAAAATGAGAGTGAGACTGCCGGCCGGTATGGCTGAGCGGTTCTAGGCACTTCAGTATGGACCCGCGCGACTGCTACGGTCGCAGGTTCGAATCCTACCTCGGGCATGGATGTGTGTGTTGTCCTTAGGTTAGTTAGGTTTAAGTAGTTCTAAGTTCTAGGGGACTGATGACCTCAGATATTAAGTCCCATAGTGCTCAGAGCCATTTGAACCATTTGAGAGTGAGACGAATTCTGTAAAATGATTTTCACCTCTGGCATCACTATACTTACTTCTTGGCAGAACTCAGAATTGGATGTCTCAGTTATCCATTTTATGTAGCTAATGTTTCCCCTCTGGTTTTCAATATTGTCATTTTCCTTAAAACTCATATCGTTAACTAATACCAAACCAGTAATAGGATGTTTCACTCTTTTCAAGGTGTCTCTAATATTTAGGAATGTCATTTGGTGGATTACTTCAAAGTTATCTGCATGGGTATTTTGAAACTCCTCAGCCAGCTTTATTGTAAAGTCATCTGTCCGATAAAGTTTTCTTTTCGTCATCGGAGAGACTGGAGAGTTTTAGTTCACTTTCGACTGAGTAGCAGAGATATGAGGATGGATCAATATGATTAGCAATATTGCTTTGAAGGGGATCAATTTTAGCTGTGGGATTTATTATGCTGCCTCTTGTGGACCGAACTAAATTGGCCAAACTATCTAATAACTTAGGGGGTTCCGCAGTCTCGGATTGAAAATTTATTGTTTTTTTTTAGTTCGATCACATACTTTTACTTGGCTCCTGCACGGAGGATGCTGGAGGTGGAAGCTTGCATTCGGCTCGTACCACACTCGCTGCTAAGACACACCCTGCCTCCTTCTTCCAAGAGCAGCCAGCTTACAGATCATGGAAGATATTAATGTGTAATAGGTTAATGAGCTGCAGAAGTGACACAAAAGTTGATGGCGAGTCACTAGAAGGATCAGGTCCAGGTATAGCGTCTTCACCCAATTTAGTAAATAACATAAACAATCACTATGCACAACACCACACTACTGCTCAACACTACTACATAACAGCTACCTATTGTTACAGAGCACAACACTGTTATGTAGCTAATGTTGGCAGCACCCATGAACATTCGACAGCTGCCAGAATGTAGCCAGTTTCCACCGATCACAGAATGCATCTTAATGATTGTATCCTTGTGGTACTGTATAAGGTGCAAGTATTGCGAATTTATTCACAATAATTGTGCATGCGCCTAAACTTTTTCTAAGTTGCACTGAGAAGAACATGAGAATTATTCATCAGTTTCATGCATAAGTACTTAATTGTTTCTGGACTGAGTTTCATCTGTAGAATGAGAAAGTTCAAACTGTTGTTAATGACAGAAGCAAAGCAGAAGAACAATAATTTTCAAATTCCTTTTTCATCTGAACATATACCCCACTGTTTAACACCATGCATCATGCTGGTGTTGTCTATGTCGAGCCCCTGCATATTTTTTGGATCAAGTTGTTTTATTCCTAAAGACGCATAATTACATTTTAGTAGCTCAACAATACCCAAAAATTTCGTTCATCTGTGTGCTGTAATATTGCCCAGCAACTGCTAATAATTTGGATACTGAGATGTCAGTCAATTCATCTATAGTAAGATTGAATTTCTGTTTGCCTGTATCTCACACTAACAAAAAGTGAAATGCGAGTTGAGTATATTCACAGTTATGCCCATACATTATATCACATACAGATGAAGATCACTATTTTACTGTCACTCAAAGAAAATACCGTATTCTATAATTGTGGCAGATAATCAGTACTCATTATTGCAGAATCTGTTGCAATGTACAGTGCTGATCTAACTTCAGCCTTTTTTGCACCTGTGATTTCATTAACTCTTTTAAACATGATTTGAGTCTCACATTACTACTAAATGAAAAAGATGCTGGAAAGTATTATTTAGAACTTTAAAATGATGTTTTAAATGGTAATTTCCAAGAATTTTGGCTAACAAAGTTGCGGGCTCCAAATGATGGATATCGAACCTGTGATTCTAAATCGACTGTGGTGGTGGGTGTTATGATATTTGCAAGTTACTAGGAAAAAACCAAACGATTTATATCGGTAGTGAGTGGGATGTCTGGTATTGTAGATGTTTCTTTGGCCGATTGCCTCACGTGGAAGAATCTAATTCCATGCTTATGCAATGTAGAAAATTGTTTGAATTTTTGTCAGAAATGTGACACTCTACCCGTATTTTTGCGTGACATTGGCAGAATCTACTCAGGTTGCGACAAAAAAGGAATGCTTCCCGTAGCATACACATCAAATGGACTTTCTGTCACGATGACAACGTCGACGACGAGTGAGGTAAGTCGTTTCCTTTGTAATTACAACTATTTCAGTAACGCTCTTTTTTTTCGTTGCTGTAGTGACCACTATCAATCTGCTCATAACCACAGTCACATGATCGATTTAGAATTGCACATTAGATGTCTATCGTTTGGAGCCTGCGACTTCGATAGGCAAACATTCTTGGAAATTACCTTTTAAATAGTATAATTTTGCCCTTATTCTGCTTTGTAAAATGCTGTAGTTGTCTCTGTTACAACTGGTGGCATCCATTCCTTAATATCCAACATATCCTACCACTCCTTTCTGTAAGTTTGTATATACTGTGATTTTGGCATGATGTGATAATTTACTGACACAATTAGAAAGTTCAGTATATTCTTTCAGCACTCACTGCTCAGTCACGTCATAAACGAGAAACTTTGCACAACACTGTTGTATAATATCTTGTACTGCATTTACAAGAAAGTGCCACTGTGTTACTGTAAGCTCTTAACTCTTTAGCTCTTATTTGTGGTGTCCAGATTTCTACAGACAGGGGAACCACCAAGTTATATGTCACTGAAATAGGAGATAAGATGGTATACATTATGATGTCATTTCATGGATATGTGTGTGCAGAGATGTCCAATGTTTAACACATGACCCATGTGTGGTATCTATCATACCGTGGCATGGAGGAAATGAACATTAAGAAATACAAATACATTCATAATAAAATGAAAAGCTGTATAAAATTATTTAAAAACAGTCTTCATCACAGCCAATGTTAACTTTTGACCAGCTTTGGTCTTTTAATTATGGGCCATCATCAGAGTTTGCACCATCTGGATGACGGCATCAGCATCACTGAGTAGTTGCTTTTACCTAAAGACCAAAGTGAACAGATGTACCCAGTGAAACTTAATACAACAAAACTTCTAGAAAGAAGTAAAATTAGTTATTCCACCATAAGTTTTTGTTTTCCTCAAAACATCATTCTATAGTAATTTTGCTTCTTCCACAATACCAGATTTGTGAGATAGGCTTAACAGTTGCATCGTATGGAGGGGTGCTGGGATGGCATGGGAGGGGGGTGGGACAGGGGGAGATGAGGGAGTGGCATGGCCACGGGCGGCACAAATTTGGAGGTGGCAAGCAGCAGCCACGCTGGATAATCCTGTCGACATGGTCATTTCATCAGTTGACACATTGTCTTGGGAGCTGCATAGGTATTTACGGAGGATTTGAAGGCAATTGGACAAATGGAAGTGGTTCAAAATTTAGTTGTAAGATTTAACCTAAACAATTATACCATAAACTACGATTACTTGAGCCCTCAGTGTTACTGTCATTCCACAGAGGAAAAAAAGCTTCAGCCTGTTGTTAGAGGCAACAGTTACTGATAGGAGTGTTAGTACCATGGTTTTCCTATAAACAGCAGCAGTGTCTTTAGTATAGACAGATTTATTAGTTCATATACTAATCACCAGAGGCTTCGTTATGTCTCGTTTGTCATAGTGAAAAATTCTTGTTTCATTTACTCCTCAACACTTACAATTCCAATTACGGATTACTGCAATATTATCATACAAGGCCTTTCTCAGGATATCCCATGGTGCCTGGAACTGGTTGTGAACCCCTCTGATCGTTATATCCATGATGTGCGATTCTTTGATCATATTTCACCATCGTTTCCACAGCTATCCTGGCTTCATAGAGACAAGTCTTATCTATTGTCTTATCAACAAACACTGTCCCTCATGTTTCTATTCGATCTAAAGCTCTTATCTGAAATCATGACAGAAACACCGATTCCCATCATAACAAAATTCTTTCTGTTCCACTCTAACCATTTTCTTGAAGTCTTTCTCACGGCAGGAACCCACGTTACATTAGAGAACTGAATAACATCTCCAGTTCAAAAGGCGGTTAATGACATACTCTGCTAAAACAACAGTAAGGATTATGGTTGTCCCTGTATGCACTAGTTGCCCTTATATATTCATCTTTAGAATCAGATCGTCCTCTTTTTTCCAGTATTTTTAGCTAGCTAAATCAGAAATGATCTATCTTGTATCTAAAAATAAATTCAAGATTTGGACAACAAAAGAAGCGCCATGTGAAGTCTGTATGTAGTAGCGAGCTAAACATCAATCAGGAAAGGGACAGTAAACTGTGTGAAGGCTTATTTATGGCAAGGCTCATCGTTTGCCATTTGGCTCCAGGAAGAGAACTTCAGAATTGGATGCCTTATTCACACAGGCTTGTGTGGTCGGTTTCAGAATTCAATGACGGGATATCTGTATTTTGTACTTTTTAATGATGATTATACGAAGTTTAGTAGACTAAATTTCATCAAAGAAAAATCTGAAGTTGCAAATAAGTTACGTCAGTTCATAGCTGAAGCAAAAACTGCTTGATATATCTTCAAGGAACTTCTCAGTGACAATGGAACAGAATTTCACAATGTCGTGGAAACTGGCAGAGCCATAATGCATATACATGGAAATATTCCACAAAGGCTTTGGGCGAAGATGGTGAATACTGCAACCTACATCTTGATCTGAACAGACCTTCCAATAGTCCAGGGATATCCTCATATGAACTATGGTATAGCAAGAAGCCAAGACTGAAACGTTTGCAGAAGACAGGCTCCACCTTCTATGCTTATATTACGAAACATCAGAGAAGGAAGACGGATTGGAAAGCAGTGAAAGGAATTCTTATTGGATACGATCACAGTGAATGTTGCAGAATTTATTGTAAAGAGGAGGGCAAACTCATTAGATCACAAGATGTAATCTTTGAAGAGATGCATTTGAAATCTGAGAAACTTTTAATTTCCCCAATGACTACTTTTAAATCATCAGGATTCAACACATCAGACTGATGACCAGTCCATTATTGATGAGGATAACAGATGTGTGAATATACACGAAGACACTCAGGAGGAAGATCAGGAAGACATAAATGAAGGAGCCTCACTTCCTCTGTGTGATTGATCAACTCTCAGTGCTCCACAATAGTTTAGAGATTGTGTGATGCATCTCTCAGCATGGTTCCAAGAACCAGAAACATTCAGTGAAGCCATGAAGTCTGGCTGGAAGGAAGCCATGGATTGTGAAATAAAAACTCTTCAGGAAAATAAAACATAGGACCTTGTTGAACTACCACCAGGAAAGAGGGTCATTCCAAACAGTTGGGTATATGAAGTGAAAACAAATGCTGATGGATCAGTCAATAAATTCAATGCAAGATTGGTGGTGGAGGACTACTCTCAGAGGAGTGGAGTTGGCTATGATAAAACCTTTAGTCCTGTAACTCGAGTGTCTACTAATGAAGCACTACTCTGTGTTGCAGCAATTGAGAGCATGAAACTTTCACAAGCTGATGCTCCAACAGCTTTTCTTTTTGATGATTTGAAAGAAACCACATACATGCAGCAACCTGAAGGATGTGATGATGGGTCTGGGAGAGAATGTAGCTTAAAGAAAGATCTGCATGTACTGAAGCAGGCTCCTTGTTGCTGGAATGAAAAGTTCAGTAATCATCTCTCTAAACTTGGCTTCCAGAGGACCAAAGCTGATTCTTGTATTATCATGAGATAGAAAGGCTCTAATAAAATATTCGCCGGCCGCTGTGGCCTTGCAGTTCTAGGCGCTTCAGTCCAGAACCACGCTGCTGCAAAGGAAGCGGGTTCGAATCCTGCCTCAGGCGTGGATGTGTGTGATGTCCTTAGGTTAGTTAGGTTTAAGTAGTTCTAAGTAAGGGGACTGATGACCTCAGATGTTCAGTCCCATAGTGCTTAGAGCCATTTTTTAAATAAAATACTGCTTGTGCTTTATGTTGATGATGGTTTGATTGCAGCTCACAGTGAATAGTAACTACAATAATTTATCAGTGATTTAACAGAAGATTTCAAAATTACTTCATCACCTGCATCATTTCTCTTAGGACTGGAAACTGATTAACAAGAAGACTGATCTGTTCACGTAAGTCAGTCTCATTTGTGTGGAATATTAGAGCACTTCAACATGAATAAGTGCAAGGCTATATCTACCTCGGTTGAAAATGACAGTGATGCAGAAGAAAGTCATCATTACTCTGAATTTCGGTTCAGACTAGCTGTCGGAACACTAATGTTTCTGATGTGTGGAACAGTTCCTGATACTGCATATGCTGTCAGTGTGGTATCTACAAATCTGGACAAACCACAGGTTGTGATTTAAGAGGATTCTACAATACCTGAGAGGTTCAACAAATTGTGGGCTTGTTTATAAAAAAGCTCAAAAAGGGAGATTTTTGAATGCTATGGTGATTCTGATCCTAGTAGAGATGTTGGCACAGGGCGTTCAAAATCAGGTGTTCTTTGTCCTTATTCTGAGGCACCTATCTCCTGGATTAGTCAAAGGCAATCTTCTGTTTCCATATTCACAACTGAAGCTGAGATTGTAGCCACTGGCGAAGCTGCTTGAGGGATAGTCCGGATGAAGAAGCTTTTCACACAATTGAATCAGTTGAAATCAACACCAATTTTACATATTGATAGCGAAGCTGCTATCCAGCGAGCCTAGAATCCTAAATTTCATCGACAAACGTAGCATATTCGTATAAGACACATCTTTGTACACGTTTGTTAGTGCTAGTGAAATTACAGGCTTAAAAGTGGACACTGAAGGACAACTTACTGAAATATCAACGAAACCATTGTTTCCAGTTAGATTTCAATGGTTGTGTAATAATACTGGATTCTGTAAGTTAGTAAATAAGGGAGAATGGTGCTATAATTTTTTTCATCTTTGGAAATTTAATAACTGAACTCTGTACCTTTGTTTTCAGCAGTTGGCAGTTGAAAGACGTATACATTACCAGCGATGGGCGAGGCATGACAGAATCTCTGACGAGAGAGTAGTTTATCGTTAGCTGTTGCTAGTCTGCGCTTGACCGCACGAGTCGACAGTGTGTGTAGCGAGTCGGCAGTAGTAGTCGGTCGGCTTGAGTAGCGAGTGGACGGTTGTACTGAGCGGGAGTCGGCATGCATCGGCGGTGTGCTCTGCTCGCGACTCTGGTCAGGACTCTGGACAATGAGTATTGTTGTAGAAGGTAAAGAAGCAGCATTGCGCATGTCTAATAATGTATGTTAATTGTAATTAATTCGTTCAAAAAATGCCCCAATAATAATTTTTTTATAAAGTAACTCTTTTAAAGAAAAACATTCATTTCAATTTAAAGAATATTTCCTATGCATTTCCTCCAAGAATAAAAAAAAATATATATATATATGCCAGCATTGCACGAAGCTGTGTCGAAGAATGTATAATTAAGAGCAGATATAGATGCAGTTTTTATTGAGGTAAGAATTTTTTTGTTTTTTTTTTTTATTCAGAATACAGGGCCGAAGGTCAGCACTGCTGTCCTTATAAAATTTATCAGGTTACAGAAAATTTTTTTATTATGTTTGGTGTTTAGAAATTTTCTATTTCGAACTTGACATTAAATGAAAAAAAGAATATTGTGGGAATATTAAGTGCGAATGCATTCTTTGCATAGAGACTATAAGTTGGAGCCAATTTTGTTCAGAGGTTACATTAAGATTAATTTTGTTCAGAGGTTACAATATTAAAAAAATTCATTTAATTATTATAAATTTTTTGTAGGGAGGTTACACTTGGCTCCATTTCAATTTAACGATATTTTGTGGGGAGTTAACATTTGGCTCATTATCATTGACTTTATTTCTGCGGGGAGGTTACACTTGGCGACATCCGGCCAGGATCGTATTTCTTTGGGAATCTTCTGAGAAGTAGTCATATATCTGCTCTTATTTACTTAAACGTAGTTTGCATCTGGCACAACGCATTTACTAATTTTGTCACTTTCTTTCACAGATCATCGGTATTGTATTTGTGTTTATTGCATTTTGCATTGTCTTTATTTCATTTGTGAATAATTTTGATTTGTGAAAAATGCCGCGAAAGACTTAACAGTACATCGCGATGTGTAATGAGCGAAATAGCTGACTCTAATAATTTGACCGATAGTACTTGCGACACGCAGTGTAATGATGACAATCGTCCGTTTACAGACAATCAGTGCGTACCGACCACTTGTAATGATTTTGATCCTAATGGTGAACAAATAAATTCAATTGTATCCTCGGTTAATTTCACGACAATTGATGACGCTGCACGTTCTGTTACAATGAACGCTGCCCAGTTTGACACGCCCGATTTGCAAAATTTACGTAGCGAACAGATAATTGTTTCTAACGCAAATGAACAGTGTACTCAAAATACGAAAGATTTATTTGATTCTGAGGTAGTGACTAACAGTGCACATCTGATTAGCAAACCTTTTCAAGAATCACAGAATAACCAAATGGTTACCGGTACAGACAACGTGACAAATGCACATGTACCATTACACAACACAAAGAATACAGTAGCTAATTTTGGCATGGATCGAATTATAGCATTAATGCTACAACTTAATGAAAAACAAAACGAGAATATCAAACAACAATTTAGTGAAAATTTCAAACAACTTAGTGAACAGAATAAACAACTTAATGAAAAATACGACAAACTTAATGAATCGTGCAAACAACTTAATGAAAGTTTCAAACAACGTAATAAAAAATTCGACAACCATTTCAAACAACTTAATGAATCGTGCAAACAATTTAATGAAAGTTTTAAACAGCCGAACGATAAACACGACAACCTTAATGAACAGAACAAACAACTTAGTGAACAGATTACAGCCATTACCGTGCAACGTCATGATACTAAAGAACAGTTACGTGACGAAATTGAGGCTTGTGCTACGAACAGTTGTGAAGAAACTAGATCTGTTGCACAAGAATTAAGTAATACACATGCAGCAACAGAATCATTTAGAGATGAAATTAATGCAGTCACTGAACAATGTTCAGAAAACGTAACACAGATACGCGACGAGTTTAATTTAAAGTCACCAGAACTTTCACACACTCTGGATACGGAAATCAATAAGAAATTTGAACAACAGATCAGTCAAATTGACGAAAGTATTAAAGTAACAGAAATGAAAAATGTTTCAGTCACTAACACGTCACAGCATACGGCACATTCCGAACATTTGTCACACTCACACAGCCAGTATAACTTAAGTAATTTACAGAGACTACGCGACTTAAAATCCGAAAAGATACAGACAAACGGATTCTTGTGCAACCATGAACCTGTTCACACATTCAGTGACGATGACGTTGATTATAAGCAGTTTGTATCTGTAAAAAAATCTAAGGTATTTAAAAATGACAGAGCACAGGTACACCCTTTGAGCTGGATTCGTCGATTTATTTTTGTAGTTTCACCGCTATTGCGTGTAATGCAGAAACTAGCATTGGCTTGGATACAACAATTTGCTTCTGAATTTTTACCTCCCTTGCCTGTAACGCAAAAGCTAAAATTTATTTGTAGCACGTAATCAACCTCAGGGGATTCATTATGCTTTAATAAATATGTGCCGTAGCGTGCACAGGGCTCTGGGCCGTAGTAGTGCTGTTTCATCTTTAGTTTCCTGCACTGCTGCCTTCTCTTCTACTATCCCTTATATCTATCAAAACAGCTCTTCAACTATCGCTCTATCTAGAATTAAAAAATGAGTAAAGAAAACCTGATACGACAAATTTTACCGAAGTGACAGTTCTCTTTAGACACTCCCGAAATGACAACTATCGCCGTAATTTTAATAACAGATAAAATTGTAATCATCAGTATGTGTAAAATTATCAGCAACAGGAAACACATTTTGGTAACAATAGACGTTTTTCACCGCAACAGCATGAAAGGCAGCCAGTTAGCATACCTAACCAACAATGTAATGTACAAGGTCAACCAAGCTTTAATGTTTCGCCGCGTGCACGTATAGCCTCAGCTCCAACAAATAGTAACGCACAGCAACAAGGGAATCAGTACGTACAGAAAACACACTATTTCAATTCCTATCGCACTGCACCGTATAGAAATGACTATCATGACAGACGTAAAAATAATGAGCACAATTTTCAGCGTACATTTAATAACAGTCGGTCTTATCAGCAGCAAGAAGATCAGCAACAACATATTATCATGAATGAACCAGACAGTAGATATCATCCAGAACGTAATACATCTGGAAGAAATAACAGAACAGTACAGATAGTCGAAATGACACAGCATCCTCCCGAAAATAATAGCACGTCAGATAGAATTTGACTGGATACAGTACAGGTTGCATATTCCAGTAACGCAAGCAATAATTTTGACACGCAGAATCTTGTTCACGAGAATGTTATTTGAAACATGCTTTGTTGAATGCATCACTCTTATCGCACCCAGATCTTACTAGAAATGTTTCCATTGCCACTGACAGTTCTAACACCGCTTTAGGCGTACATATTTTTCAGGAAATTCAAGAAGATGGTTGTACAGTAATTAAGAACATCGCTTTTGCAAGTCGCATTCTGTCACCTGCTGAACGAAATTATTCTGTTACTGAACTTGAAACATTATGTGTTGTCTGGGCATTTATGAGATTTCGGCATTTCCTTTATGGAAGACATACCACCGTTTACACAGACCATAGAGCTATACAGTTTTTACTTTCGGCTAAATTTACTCACGACAGATTAAGTAGATGGAAACTATATTTGCAGGAATTTAATTTTACAATTGTTCACATTCCCGGCACACAAAATATTGTAGCAGACGCACTATCTCGTTCTCTCAGCAACACTCAGCAAGACATCGCAACCAACTTCTGCAAAGCAAATTTCAGCGTCATGTACATTCAACAAGTTGCATATGAAAATTTCATTTCGTCGTCATTACAAGACATAGCACAAGAGCAGAGTAAAGACAACGTGTGGAAAGAAATTAAACACCTTTGGCAAGATAGGAATAATGTTACCATTAGAAACCATTATACTGTACGCAATGACATTCTGTTTCGCCGCTCTCATCCTGACAGCAACAATTGGTTATTATGCATTCGTGATGAACTTGTCAACAAATTAATCTGGTATATTCATTTAAGTTACGCACATTACGGAGCCAGAAAATGTTTTCTTATACTGAGACAGAACTGTTATTTTACCAACATGGAGAAACGTATACGACGAGTTTTAGCGTCATGTAAAATCTGCCAGAAAGCTAAGTCAGACACGATTTCACATATTCCTCCATTACATCCCATTGTACCTGTTAAATTGTGACATATGGCCGCTGTAGACATTTTTGGTCCGATTCCCAGAACTAATAGAAGTTTTTGCTACATCTTTGTCGCTGATGAACTCACTTCAAAATTTGTTACCTTCACTCTGTTACGCAAAGCTACTGCTGAAACTGTTTCGAAAGCATTTGTAAAACATTTTCTATTTCATGTAGGGCATGTATTGAAAGTAATTTCCGACAATGGATCACAGTTTCGATCTGCTATATGGACACGTATGTTACGAGCTAGAAACATTTCTCCGATCTATATATCCAGGTACCATGCTTCTTCGAACCCTTGTGAACGATTAATGAAAGAAATTGGTAAACTGTGTAGAATATACTGCCATAAAAGACATATTGATTGGGATACACACATACTCTAATTCCAGGATGTAATTAATTCCATACCAAATGAATCTACTATACTATCTCCGTCTGTTATACTGAAAAATGTTGAACCACCTAACAAAATTAAAGAATTAGTAACCTTTCCTACATCTCGTCGATTACGACACCATGAAATAATTGACATTGCGCTGAACAACATCAAACGTGCCGCAGAGCGCCGGAGAAGACAGCAAAAACAGGTTTGTACACGCCGTGACTTTCACATTGGACAGAAGATATTAGTACGTACACACTATTTACCCAATAGAGTAAAAGGTAGGTGTAGTAAATTCGAACTTCTATACGCAGGTCCATATCGGATTCGCAGCATTCCTCACCCCAATGTTGTACACTTCGAAACTTTGAGAACCAGAAATCCAAAGGGAACCACCACATATCCCATATCAAACCCTTTATTGAATGAACATACTTTAGGATTTATCATACTGTAATGCCATTTCCTAATTTTTTATGACCACTTATGCAATTATATTCACATGAATACTTACTGATGATTGTCGTATTTTTCTTGGCAAGTGCCCGGCAAGGTAAGGTTAGCAGGTCGCTTTTCTTGTCGTTACACATCAGACCATGCACATTTTTCCAGATGAACTTACGTATCATATGAATAATTATGCAATTTTAACTAGTGACATTAATTTTATTAAATTGTGTCTCCATTAAAGTCTTTAATTCTCGCCTCTATTAACTACACAACATACAAGCTGAACACAAAGAAGGTCACATTTCTTGTCATCTTTTTTTTATGTATGTATGATTGTTTTCCTGTTTTGTTTCTATGCACTATGAAATATTTAAGATACAACAAACACCAATTGACTTTAGCATTTTTACCCTATGATATCTCAACATCGTGACTATTTTTACACTTTTTTGCTGCTACATTTTGATACACTGTACATTTTTGCCTCTGAACACTGTCTATGTTTTTCACATATTACGTTTTCTGTCATGCTATGCTGTATGCTCAATTATGTTAATATAAACTAGTTTTTATTTAGTGAGTATATGATTTTAATGCAAGACATTAATCTTTGTTCATCATTTTCAGAAAGAAATAACGTGTAAAAGAAATAAATTAAACAAAAATGGGAATTTCACCTTCGGAATGAACGAAAGAAGATGCAATACCTCGTGAGGAAGAGTAAGTGGATCAGAATTAACAAGCATTAACAAGAATATACTATACACATCGTAGAATAGCAATCTTAACTAATTTTTTCTTTCAGAATACGAGGCGATTGATGCAGGCTGTCAGACAGAACTACACATTTTAGTTTTAGTGAGGAAATATGCTAGAAATAAGGAATAGTTGTATAATGAGTAATGAAGTGACTTTTTTGCAGATGATAATGAATGATGATGAATAATGATGAAGAATATGCTACTATGGATAATGAAGTTTTTCTTTACAGGTGATGATAATAATGGAGTTATGATAATATGGATAATGAAGTTTTTTTTATTTACAGATGAGGATAATGTTGAAGTTTATGTATTTATGCTATGTATTTATTTATTTGTTGCAGTTCGTTTTGACAGTATGTGTTATATCGCACAGTATGATGACTGAAGGTTTTGGAAAGGACAGCTAGAGAACACATATTTTTTTATACACATTTCACTAACTGTTAATTCGAAGATCACTACTTTTCATCATAATATGCGTTTCTTCTTTCAGTTTAATAATCCATTTTTGTATATTTTGCAGGAGAAATTATTCATGAAATTAATGTGCTATAAGCAGTTGTTCATTAAACCTATGTCATTTATGAATGTGATCACATATACTCTAATTGTTTCATAACCTTGCTACAGCTGACTCATGACGAATGATGTTACACATCTTTATATGTAGCAATAACTCAAAAGCAAATATTGTTAGTAATTATCGATCCCAACGCAATGCATTGCTAGCACAAAAAAATGCTTTATTCTGTAATACTATGCCATTTATTAGCTCTTGTTTTGAATGATGACTTCTAATGGTTTGTAGCTGGGCAATGAGTGCCATTGTTCTCTGTAAACAAACGATTTATGAACATTATTCTGTAATACTATGTCATTTATTAGCTCCTGTTTTCAATGATGACTTCTGATGGTTTGTGGTTGGGCAATGAGTGCCAATGTTCTCTGTAAACAAACGATTTATGTATATTATTCTGTAATACTATGCCACTTATTAGCTCCTGTTTTCAATGATGACTTCTGATGGTTTGTAGCTAGGCAATGAGTGCCAATGTTCTCTGTAAACAAACGATTTACGAACATTATTCTGCAATACTACATACATGGTACAGAAATGTTCAGTAACTGGGCGACGAGTGCCACCAATTACTCAAATCAGTTGTTAGACTAGTGTAATTCTCAATGAGGACTACTATGTGACTTAATATCCTTCACCTTCTGACCTAATTACCTGGAATTACTGCAATATCCGTTTGTCCTGTATATCCTCATGATCATGGAGCACTATATTTGGTTTTTGCACTAATTCTACGTTGGTGTACCTTACAAGAACGTGGTGTTGACATGACATGCTGTCCACCACCGTGAGCGATGGAGATGTTATTATGGTCCCTCTGTTTGGTGTACATAATGTACTACCAAAATGATAACATGGAATATTACTACGACATTTCAGTGTCTTGGCTATACTGATTAATACTTCAAGGAAAAGAACTTCAGATTGTCTCACTTGGTGTTGTGCTTCTATAGAAAGATATAGACTTTCAATGCAGCTGCATGCAACTTAAAGTGCTACAACCATGACGCAATCTTTCCCTTTCCTATCCTAATTCTTGTAACATAGTAAAAATCATTTTGTTAACATGATTTGTATTCATTGCCTATACATTTTGTGATTTGCTGATATGTTCTGAACTACAGTGCATGTGCACTTTTGTCATTTGTTAACATGATTTCTACTCATTGCATATACATTTTTGTGATTTGCTGATATGTTCTGTACTACAGTGCGTGTGCACTTTATGTCATTTGTTAATATGATTTGTACTCATTGTATATATATTTTGTCATTGCCTGATATGTTCTGTACTCAGTGCATGTGCACTATATTTACTTCATGTTCTGCACCTATATATCTGTATATATTCTGTGATTGTAAAGTTAGTTAGTTAAGAAAAATTTGTTGCTCATGGCAAGTCCAAATGACTCACCATCGCTGCCAAATTTTTGCTCCCCCAGTGGAGGGTTATGAAAGACGTATACATTACCAGCGATGGGCGAGGCATGACAGAATCTCTGACGAGAGAGTAGTTTATCGTTAGCTGTTGCTAGTCTGCGCTTGACCGCGCGAGTCAACAGTGTGTGTAGCGAGTCGGCAGTAGTAGTCGGTCGGCTTGAGTAGCGAGTGGACGGTTGTACTGAGCGGGAGTCGGCATGCATCAGCGGTGTGCTCTGCTCGCGACTCTGGTCAGGACTCTGGACACTGAGTATTGTTGTAGAAGGTAAAGAAGCAGCATTGCGCATATCTAATAATGAATGTTAATTATAATTAATTTGTTCAAAAAATGCCCCAATAATAATTTTTTTATAAAGTAACTCTTTTAAAGAAAAACATTCATTTCAATTTAAAGAGTATTTCCTATGCATTTCCTCCAAGAATAAAAAATATATATATATACGCCAGCATTGCACGAAGCTGTGTCGAAGAATGTATAATTAAGAGCAGATATAGATGCAGTTTTTATTGAGGTAAGAATTTTTTTGTTGTTTTTTAATTCAGAATACAGGGCCGAAGGTCAGCGTTGCTGTCCTTATTAAATTTATCAGGTTACAGAAACTTTTTTATTATTTTTGGTGTTTAGAAATTTTCTATTTCGAACTTGACATTAAATGAAAAAAAGAATTTTGTGGGAATATTAAGTGTGAATGCATTCTTTGCATAGAGACTATAAGTCGGAGCCAATTTTGTTTAGAGGTTACATTAATATTAATCTTGTTCAGAGGTTACAATATTAAAAAAATTCAGTTAATTATTATTATATTTTGTAGGGAGGTTACACTTGGCTCCATTTCAATTTAACGATATTTTGTGGGGAGTTAACATTTGGCTCATTATCATTGACTTTATTTCTGTGGGGAGGTTACACAGTACAAGTGTGTAATCTTTTGCCTTTTGGTCATGTGCCTTTGTTTGGTTTGGTTTTGAATAAGTTTGTGTTGTTCAAGTGTGTAAATGTTCGTTTTTCTTCTTGTGTTTTTCAAGTGTCTAATTATTCATTTGTGATACAGTAACTCTCAGCAATATGTAAAATAACAACATAATTAATTCGATTGATCTTAAATAAGATTCGATGAATGTAAAAACGAAAACCTTCATTCATTAGGAAAGGATGATAAATGTAATAGGCAAATGAAGGAAGTGCACAAATCTAGGAATTAGTCCCATTGCCCATTCAAATTTTTTTAAGAACTGCAAACCTCCTCTCAAGTTCTTTTCGTGCTCGTTTTATCTATTCAAAACTTTCAAAAACATGTCTCTATCACTTATCAATCTCTTTCCATCAAAATCTCTTTTGTAAAATTTTACAATTTAATCGACACCTGTAGGATGCCCAAGAGTAAATTTTTCCAATGATTTGAAAAATTTTGCAGATTGGTTCCCAAATCTACTCTTGAGTGATGCAATCAACTGGTTGAAAACTTCAGACTCTGATTGCTGGCAAATTCAGGAAGCGTTCTGAATTTACCTTGATCGAGACATTTTGGATTTTTGTGCTGACATGGAAGTTTAGATTTGCCAACAACAAGGTCAGCAATATCTTGATAACTTTTACAGCGAATTTCCTGAAATTTAAGTTAATAGGTACCATTCACCCTCAAAAATAGAAGCTAAAAAAAATATGATATGATTGTATCTGTATGTGTGTTCCCATTGGTAACTTGCTTACACTGTCTATATTGCCTTCTGAAGAAGACGTTTTTATAGAAGCTGAAACTCTGGTAAAGGGGTTTTAATAAACCAGCCAATTTGCAGCTGATTGGCTGTGTTCTATCTCTAGAAAAAAAAGTATGCTTAACCATATCACAATCCCTGAAAGAAACGTTTTATCCACCGTTCGAGAAATACTTAAAGATTTGCTTTAAATCTCTGGACAAGTATATTCTATAACAACTACTATGCCATATTCCACTGACATTAGCCCTAGCCACAGGTAAGTCTATTTTTTTAATCAAAAGCCTTCCTCAACTACCTATTACCTTTACAACCTAATTCATGGCTACACTGCAAGATAATAAGGTGTATAAGTCAATATGTAATGACACCCTCGAGAATCAGAGGTGCGAAATAAGAAATCTATTTGTTTCCCATACGTCACAGGATGCCTGCTTTTCGCTCTAGATTCTGCAACGGTTTCTTATTAGGTATTCCAAATAGCTAGTCTGTAGGAAAAGTGCTGTGGTAATAGGTTGACTGGCTTCTGCCCCCGTACAAATATTCCTATTCTCCTATGCTACTAGCACTTTCCTCCTTGATGTCGCTTATTGGCGTGAATATTCATTACTGTTTTTTTTCTCTAACATTATGAAAAGCTTATACAGCAAGGTAAGCGCTTGTGAGTGGTGATATTCTCCTGAACGTGGCAAGGCATGGTTTAACTGAATTGATCCCATCAACTAGTAGTAGGCAGACGAACTGGAGCATGCTTGTCCATACGCAGACTGGATGCACCTAGTGTAATGTGCAGTGGAAATGCCTACTAAGATCCTACTGATAATATATAGAAAAGTAATATATGTACAAGAACTCCCCAAACTTAAATCAGGACACCATAATTTATTATTATGAAATCCAGTTCCCTGTAGATTCAGATGCATTAAATTATGTAATTCTCGTTGCATGACTGTATATATTTTCTTTGTTGAAACTTTCTTAACCGTATCATTTGTTTGCTGCTATAGATAACTCACACAAACAAGCGATGTAAATAATATTCGAGAACTATTTGTTTCACATACTGGAAAGCATAGCAGACACTTAATATGTAATGCAGGAAAAATAAATTCTAACATCTCTATCTTTTGATTATAAGTACGAGGGTCACTCCAAAAGAAATGCACATTATTTTTGTAAAAATACAGTTTTAATTCTGCACGTGTGAAAGTTTTACAGTGTGTAGATATATCCTTCCTGCTTGTTTTCAAACTTAGTTCAACCTGTTCCCGTGAGTGGCGCCGTCACAGCATGTCTTCAAGATCGCTGCTACACTTGACGTTCGTCAGGAGCAACATGCTGTCATAGAATTCCTGTGCTGTGAAAACGAGACAGTGCGAAACATCCACAAGAGGTTGAAAAAGGTGTATGCAGATGCTGCTGTCGATCGCAGTACAGTTAGCCAGTGGGCAAGCAGGTTACGTGACGAAAGCGGGCACGGCAGTATTGAGGATTGTCCTCGCAGCGGCAGGCCTCGTGCTGCACACACTCCAGACAATGTGCAGAGAGTTAATGAATTGGTGACTGATGACAGACGCATCACAGTGAACGAATTGTCACGCTACGTTGGGATAGGGGAAGGAAGTGTTTGCAGAATACTGAAAGTGTTGGCGTTAAAAAAGGTTTATGCCAGGTGGGTTCCCAGGATGTTGACAGTGGCTCACAAAGAAACAAGAAAAACGGTATGCAGCGAACTTTTGGAACAGTACGAGAATGGTGGAGATGAATTTCTAGGAAGAATTGTGACATGTGATGAAACATGACTCCATCATTTTGCACCAGAGACAAAGAGGCAATCAATGGAGTGGCATCATGCAAATTCACCCAAGAAAAAAAATTCAAACACAAACCTTCTGCTGGAAAAGTTATGGCTATGGTGTTTTTCGACTCCAAAGAACTCTTGCTTGTGGACATCGTGCCAAGTGGAACCACCATAAATTCTGATGGATATGTGACGACACTGAAGAAACTTCAAGCTCGACTGAGTCGTGTTCGACCACACCGGCAAAAGCAGGATGTTTTGCTGTTGCATGACAATGCACGGCCACATGTCAGTCAAAAAACCATGGAAGCGATAACAAAACTCGGATGGACAACACTGAAACACCCGCCTTACAGTCCTGACCTGGCTCCATGTGACTATCATCTCTTTGAGAAACTGAAAAACTCTCTTCGTGGAACAAGGTTTGAAGATGATGGCTCCCTTGTGCACGCTGCGAAACAGTGGCTCCAACAGGTTGGTCCAGAAGTTTACTGTGGGGGTATACAGGCGCTGGTTCCAAGATGGCGTAAGGCCGTTGAGAGGGATTGAAATTATGTGGAGATATGAAAATATTGTTCCTAAAGGATGTATCTACACACTGTAAAACTTTCAAACATGTAGAATAAAGGATTGATTTTTAAAAAAATAGTGTGCACTTCTTTCGGAGTGACCCTCGTATTAACCAAATATCACTATGCATTGTCGAAGGCCTCAATTATTTTTTGCTTAGTTGCAAAAAAAAGGAAGGTGGTAAATTTAGGCCTCAGAACAGGTGACAGAAATCCGCGCTACTCGCCTGAGGCTAAACTACATTTTGTAGTAACCATTTTGTAGTAACCAGTCTGTCAGCGTGACAGACTGTCAATCCTAAGGGCCCGGGTTCGATTCCCGGCAGGGTCGGAAATTTTCTCCGCTCAGGGACTGGGTGTTGTGTTGTCCTAATCATCATCATTTCATCCCCATCGACGCGCAGGTCGCCGAAGTGGCGTCAAATCGAAAGACCTGCACCAGGCGAACGGTCTACCCGACGGGAGGCCCTAGCCACACGACATTTCCATTTCAATTGTAGTGGTCTCCACTCTAGCTGTAGACATTTTATATATTATTCAGTTTTCTCTCTTTCCACTAAATATTTTGAAGTTCTTCTTGCGAATCCGGTAGTGGCTTCAATTTTCCCGTATATTCAGAACTGCATATTGTACTCTTCACTTGCGCTACATAGCCAAAGGGATTATTTTGTAACAAATATGTATTTGTAGACTGCATTCTGTTTCGTGGTCTCTGCTCCATATGTAAAACCTTTCTTACGAGTGTAGATTTGTTCTCTTTCCAATAAACATAAATTAATTACTGCTTGTGATAACCTGTTCAACTCACTGCTAGTAAGTACATATATAGATAACAGTTTATTATACAAAGCACTGAAGTTAAACTAAATTTCCAGAGGCAAGAATTTCTTAAATGTGCATCCCCCTCCCCCCTCCATTGCTACCGTTTCAACCAAGTTAGCGTTTCCATATGCTGAAGCTGGAAACGCAACTTACAAGAATTTTATGATGGCGGTAAGTGAAATGATTCGTATGTGAGTTGCTCATCTTGCAGATGAAGAACTTATAGTGTCATTAAAGCAGCAGAAATGGGCCCACAAGTATTGGATACGGAAAAGGGCATCTCGTAGGAATCGTTTAGAAATATCCAATACGCTAATCAGGGTGTTACTCTCCAAGGACGACATATCGTTCAAAAATCATTTTCGAATGAGTAAAATCAATTTTGAATATTTTTTGAGACCCTGCAATACAGATATTGCATTCCAAAGAACACTATTTTAAAATTCGTATGTTATCTACTACAGATTGAAGATACATCGCGAAGTTAGGATTTTTCCTGAGCAGCAATGTTTTAAATGTATAAAGCCACAAATTAATTTCCATTTCGCCATAATACTAGCACTCAATGACTAACGTGAAAAAATTGCCATCACAATACTGAAATAAAAACAACCTTTACAGTATTGACTGTTCTGCAGTAATATGAATATCAGTAAATCCATATCCCCAGTTACAATATTCTTGAATCTAGTCGTTACTTCTTACGATGCTATGTTGCTTTATTACAAATAAATGATAAGAAATTTCTGGATCCTAGACTGAGACTTCTATGGCATGTTCAAGAAAATTATGCTGCTTTATAAGGTATTCATTAACTTAACTGAAAACTAAGAGCAGTATTTTGTTATGACACTAATTACACATGTATGTAATCAAACATTTAAATATGTGCACAGTCCAACAAACGAGGGCAGATTGAGACCAGATCCACCTAGCAGCAATACTGAAACTCACAGGCGATGGTGGGAGAAATGACATCATGTAAAAAAGTTAAACAGCGTTTATATTTCGTAACTTATGTGTAAGTTGTCAAGCCAGGTTGAAAGTTGGATGTTTCCGCATGTTAAGTTGACTTACATGGGTGCTAGTGGAGAAATGCATGGGTGAGAAATTCATGCTTATGGAAACCCAACTTTATACAGTTGAAACTAATTTTATTATATCACCTATTATTTTAAAGCGTATATACAGGGTGATTACAATTAAACTTTGAAAACACTGTGGAAATAACACCACTGGTGTAAATGATGTCAAGTTGCAATGCATTATTGTCAGAGAAGTGGGAAAACGTATGGCATAAGCAAAAAAATAGTGTGAAAATTGACCAATAGATAGCGCTGTATGTGTCAGAATACATAAATGAAATCACCTGTCATGTGCACGACCCCTGAAGTTGGTATAAATATGCCTGGTACACGGCTTTTCCTCCTTTCGAATATGGGCAATGGAAAATCTACATGGAAATCAACCAGTACCACTTCATCCTGGAAAGGTCACTGTGTGGTGTGGGTTTATGGCATCATATATCATAGAGTCATATTTTTTCGAAGAGGCAGGTGCTTCCATTCCTGTTACCTGTAACATCGCTGGTAAGTGCTATGAGTGTCTTTTGCACAACCACATCATTCCAGCTCTCCAACAGCACGGATATGTGAATGGGATCATTTCTACGCAAGATGGCGCACCTCCGCAGATTACAAATCTAGTTAAGCACATGCTGAAGCGCCATTTCGGGAATGTTATTATTATCACCCATCATTTCTCCACCGCCTGGCCCTCCTGATCACCTGATCTTAATCTGTGTGACTTCTGGCTGTGGGGCTGTCTGAAAGATGTTGTGTTCAGTGTTCCGATTGCAAACTTAGGAGTACTGAAGGCACACATTGGGCAACACATTCAGAACATGACCTTGTAAACACTTCGATCAGTTGTGGAACATGCTGTTTCTCGATTTCAATTTCATCTACATCTACATCTACGTGGATTCACTACAAATCACATTTAAGTGGCTAGCAGACGGTTCATCGAACCACCTTCACAATTCTCTATTATTCCAATCTTGTATAGTGCACGGAAAGAATGAACACCTATATCTTTCCATATGAGCTCTGATTTCCCTTATTTTATCGTGGTGATCGTTCATCCCTATGTAGGTCGGTGTCAACAAAATATGGTCGCATTCGGAGAAGAAAGTTGGTGATTGGAATTTCGTGAAAAGATTCAGTCACAACGAAAAACGCCTTTCTTTTAATGATTTCCAGCTCAAATCCTGTATCATTTCTGTGACACTCTCTCGTATATTTCGCGATATTACAAAACGTGCTGCCTTTCTTTGAACTTTTTCGATGTACTCCATCAGTTCTATCTGGTAAGGATCCCACACCAGGCAGCAGTATTCCAAAACAGGATGGACAAGCATAGTGTAGGCAGTCTCCTTAGTAGGTCTGTTACATTGTCCTGCCAATAAAACGCAGTCTTTGATTAGCTTTTCCCACAACAATTTCTGTGTGTTCTTTCCAATTTAAGTTGTTCATAATTGTAATACCTAGGTATTTAGTTAAATTTATGGCTTTTAGATTAGACTGATTTATCATGTAACCGAAGTTTAACGAGTTCCTTTTAGCACTCATGTGGATGACCTCCCATTTTTCGTTATTGAGCGTCAGCTGACACTTTTCGCACCATTCAGCTATTTTTTCTAAATCGTTTTTCGGTTTGGTTTGATCTTCTGATGGCTTTATTAGTTGATAAACGACAGCGTCATCTGCAAACAACTGAAGACGCCTGCTCAGATTGTCTCCCAAATCGTTTATATAGATGTTGTTGTTGTTGTTGTTGTTGCTGCTGAGGTCTTCAGTCCTGAGACTGGTTTGATGCAACTCTCCATGCTACTCTATCCTGTGCAAGCTTCTTCATCTCCCAATACTTACTGCAACCTACATCCTTCTGAATCTGCTTAGTGTATTCGTCTCTTGGCCTCCCTCTACGATTTTTACCCTCCACGCTGTCCTCCAATGCTAAATTTGTGATCCCTTGATGCCTCAGAACATGTCCTACCAACTGGTCCCTTCTTCTTGTCAAGTTGTGCCACAAACTCTTCTTCTTCCCTATTCTATTCAATACCTCCTCATTAGTTATGTGATCTACCCATCTAATATTCAGCATTCTTCTGTAACATCACATTTCCAAAGCTTCTATTCATTCTTGTCCAAACTATTTATCGTCCATGTTTCACTTCCATACAAGGCTACACTCCATACAAATACTTTCAGAAACGACTTACTGACACTTAAATCTATACTCGATGTTAACAAACTTCTCTTCTTCAGAAACGCTTTCCTTGCCATTGCCAGTCTACATTTTATATCCTCTCTACTTCGACCATCATCAGTTATTTTGCTCCCCAAATAGCAAAACTACTTTACTACTTTAAGTGTCTCATTACCTAATATAATTCCCTCAGCTTCACCCGACTTAATTCGACTACATTCCATTATCCTCGTTTTGCTTTTGTTGATGTTAAAAAGGGAACATGCCTCGGATCACGGAACGGATTTAAAGGAAACCGACCAAGCAATGGAAAAGGATTACGAGTTGGTTTATGACTGGGCACCTTAAACGTAAGGACTCTAACTGGGAAGTTAGAAGAAATTGTAGAAATGATGGAAAGGAGGAAATTGGACATCTTGGGACTTGCTGAGACTAGGTGGAGAGGAGTTGGTGAAAACCCACTAAGTAAAGGATGTAAACTGTACTGGATAGGGAATGAGAGGGGAAGAAATGGAGTGGCAATAGTGGTCAGAGAGGGTCTGCAGGAGGAGGTGGAAGGTATCAATGATCGAATGATAAAAGCCAGAGTACGAGTGAAAGGAAAAAGCATTGAAATCATCCAAGCATATGCCGCACAGGTGGGGTGTACAAAAAAGGAGAAGGAGGAATTTGAAGATGACATGCAAAAGCAGCTAAATGGAGGTAATCAGATTATAATAGGGGACCTCAATGCACATGTTGGCACAGACAGGAAAGGATTCGAGGAGATAATGGGACCAGAGGGCTGGGGGAACCGAAATAGAGAAGGAAAATTGTTGCTGGAATTCTGCAAGAGGAATGGGCTGGCAATCGCAAATTCCTGGTACAAGAAGATAAGTAGCCACAAAATAACTTGGTACAGTGGAGACTGGTCCCAAACTTCAGTAGAAGACTATGTACTAGTGAATAGGCAGATGATGAGCAGCCTCACAGATGTTAAAGTCATCCCATCTGAGGCCTTAGACAGTGACCATCGGCTGTTGGTAGCCACCCTGAGAGAGAAAAAAGATAGGAGGGCAACAGATATACAGGAGAAAAGGTTGAAGACATGGATGCTGAAAGAGGATGAACGGAGGACCCAGTACCAGACACTGATCAGGAAGAAGCTGCCAAAGGAAGATCAGAGAACAGTGGAAGAAGAATGGGGAGATTTTAAGAGGGCTCTAGTTGAGGCAGCTGAGACTGTGTGTGGAAGAACTAGCACAAAGAGGAAAAGTAAGGAAACCCCATGATGGAACAACATATGTAAAGAGGCAGTACTTCGAAAGAACAAAGCCTTCAGAGAATGGTTCCAGACCCGAACAGAGGAAGCTAGGGTAAAATATAAGGAAAGCAAGAAAGCGGCACAGACCATAGTAAGGGCGGAGAAGAAGAAGTGGATGGAAAAATGGACAAGAATGTTTGAAGAGGACAGTGAAGGGAACAAAAAAGTACTTTACACCATGGTAAGAAATAAGAGGAACGACAGAAGCGAGTGTCTGAGGATCATGGATAATAATGGAAGAGTTGTGGAGGAAATGCATGAGCTCAAAAAGATTTGGAAGGAGTACTTTGAAGATCTGTTGAATGCCGCCAAGCGGGTAACTAACAGCGATGGAGAGCCTAAGGCAGCAGACGATTGTAATAGTGGGGAAATTGATGATCTAACTTGGAATGAAGTGGAAGAAGCCATAAAGAGGATGAAAGGGGGCAAGGCACCAGGTTGGGACGAAGTAACAGTGGATATGATACGAGCAGCAGGAGAAGTAGGAACCCAGTGGCTATACTGAGTGCTGAGGGTGGTGTGGAAGGAGAACAGAATTCCTGGGGATTGGAAGAAAGGAATTATAGTCCCGATCTTCAAGAAAGGGGATAAAAGGAGATGTGAGAACTACAGAGGAATCACCCTGCTATGCCACTGTGGAAAAATCTATGAAAAGATCCTGGAGAAGAGAATAAGAAGCAGTATTGAAAGTAGACTGCAAGAGGAGCAGTACGGTTTCAGACCGGGAAGATCAACAACGGACCTCATATTTGCGGTAAGGCAACTGCAGGAAAGGCACTATGAGTACGGGAAGGACTTAATCACGGCCTTTTTAGATATTGAGAAGGCGTATGACAGTATCTGTAGGGACAAGCTCTGGGATGTGCTGAACGCAAAAGGGATAGATGAAGAGATAACACGAAAAGTCAGAAAAATGTATGAAGGAAGTGAGAGTTGTGTGAAAGTGGGGAGGGAACGTACTGCATGGTTCAAGCTGGAAAATGGGCTACGACAGGGAAGTGCACTTTCGCCTTTATTGTTTATTATTGTTATGGATGAAATCCTACAGCAAGTATCAGATGCAGTTGTAGATCATAAAATGAAAGCAGTGCTTTTTGCCGATGACCTGATGTTATGGGGAAATTGCGAGAAGGAGGTGCAAGAGCAGTTAGATGTATGGGAGGCAACGGCAGCACAATATGGAATTCATTTCTCTGCAAAGAAAAGTGAAATAATTGTCACAACAAGGAAGAAGAATAGGCCAAATGTGGATATAACTTGTGGAGGGGAAAAACTACAAGTGGTAGAGAACTTAAAGTACCTGGGAAGCATGACTGAAAGTAAGGGGGGAAACACAATGGAAATAAATGAAAGGTGCAGAAAAGTAGGGCAGTTCTACAAATGCATTAGGGGGCTTATTTGGAGCAAGGAGGTGCCACAGAAATCCAAGGGAATTATATACCGAACCTACTTTGTCCCCATATTGACATACGGAAATGAGACATGGGTAATGCACAAAAGCGACAAAAGTAGAATACAGGCTAGTGAAATGAAGTTCCAGAGGAGCAGGTTGAGTGTAACAAGACGAGACAGATTGCGAAATGTGTATGTGAGGGAAAGACTAAAGGAGGAACCAGTACAGGACAGGATAGAAAACTCAAGACTGCAGTGGTATGGACACATGAAGAGAATGGATGAGGGAAGAATTCCAAAGAGGATGTTTGATCTGCAACTGGAGGGGAAGAGGCCCAGAGGAAGACCAAGAGATAGATGGGTGAAGGGAGTGAAGGAATATGTGACGAGAAGAGGAGAGAACTGGACGAAGGTGGAAGAGGGGGAATGGTGGAAAGACAGAACACGATGGAGAGGCTTGTGTTCCCTACAGACCCAGCCAGTGGCTGGAAATTGTCCAAAATGATGATGATGATGATGTTCATCTTATATCCTCCTTTCAAGACACTGTCCATTCCGTACAATTGCTCTTCCAAGTACTGTCTCTGACAGAATTACAATGTCATCGGCGAACCTCAAAGTTTTTACTTCTTCTCCATGGATTTTAATACCTACTCCGAATTTTTCTTTTGTTTCCTTTACTGCTTGCTCAATATACAGATTGAATAAAATCGGGGACAGGCTACAACCCTGTCTCACTCCCTTCCCGACCACTGCTACCCTTTCCTGCGCCTTGACTCTTATAACTGCCATCTGGTTTCTGTAGAAATTGTAAATAGCCTTTCACTCCCTGTCTTTTACCCCTGCCACCTTCAAAATTTGAAAGAGAGTATTTAAATCAACATTTCAAAAGCTTTCTCCAAGTCTACAAATGCTAGAAACGTAGGTTTGCCTTTCCTTAATCTTTCTTCTAAGATAGGTCGTAAGGTCAGTATTGCCTCACATGTTCCAACATTTCTACGGAATCAAAACTGATCTTCCCCGAGGTCGGCTTCTACCAGTTTTCCATTCGTCTGTAGAGAATTCGTGTTAGTATTTTGCAGCTGTGACTTATTAAACTGATAGTTAGGTGACTTTCACATCTGTCAACAAATGCTTTCTTTGGGATTGGAATTATTATATTCTTCTTGAAGTCTGAGGGTATTTCGCCTGTCTCATACATCTTGCTCACCAGATGGTAGAGTTTTGGCAGGACTGGTTCTCCCAATGCCTTCAGTAGTTCTAATGGAATGTTGTCTATTCCCGTGGTCTTGTTTCGACTCAGGTCTTCCAGTGCTCTGTCAAATTCTTCACGCAGTATCATATCTCCCATTTCATCTTCATCTACATGCTCTTCCATTTCCATAATATTGTCCTCAAGTTCATAGACTCTCCATATACTCCTTCCACCTTTCTGTTTTCCCTTCTTTGCTTAGAACTGGGTTTCCGTCTGAGCTCTTGATATTCTTACAAGTGTCTCTCTTTTCTCCAAAGGTCTCTTTAATTTTCCTGTTGGCAGTATCTATCTTAGCCCCAGTGAGGTAAACCTCTACATCCCTACATTTGTCCTCTCGCCATGCCTGCTTAGCTACTTTGCACTTCCTGTCGTTCTCATTTTTGAGATGTTCGTATTCCTTTTTCCCTGCTTCATTTACTGCATTTTTATATTTTCTCCTTTCATCAATTAAATTCAATATTTCTTCTGTTACCCAAGGATTTCTACTAGCCCTCATCTTTTTACCTCCTTGATCCTCTGCTCCCTTCACTATTTCATCCCTCAGAACTACCCATTCTTCTTGTACTGTATTTCTTTCCCTCATTCCTGTCAATTGTTCCCCTATACTCTCCCTGAAACTCTGTATGACCTCTGGTTTAGTCAGTTTATCCAGGTCCCATCTCCTTAAATTCCCACCATTTTGCAGTTTCTTCAGTTTTAATCTACAGTTCATATCCAATAGATTGTGGTCAGAGTCCACATCTCCCCCTGGAAATGTCTTACAATTTAAAACCTGGTTCCTAAATCTCTGTCTTACCATTATATAATCTATCTGATATCTTCTAGTATCTCCAGAATTCTTCCACGTATACAACCTTCTTTTATGATTCTTGAACCAAGTGTTAGCTATGATTAAGTTATGCTCTGTGCAAAATTCTACCAGAGGGCTTCCTCTTTCATTTCTTACCCCCATTCCATATTCACCTACTACATTTCCTTCTCTTCCTTTCCCTACTATCGAATTCCAGTCACCCATGACTATTAAATTTTCGTCTCCCTTCACTATCTAAATAATTTCTTTTATCTTATCATACATTTCATCAATCTCTTCGTCATCTGCGGAGGTAGTCAGCATATAAACTTGTACTACTGTGGTAGGCGTGGTCTTCGTATCTATCTTGGCCACAATAATGCGTTCACTATGCTGTTTGTAATAGCTTACCCACACTCCTATTTTTTTTATTCATTATTAAACCTACTCCTGCATTATCCCTATTTGATTTTGTATTTATAACCCTGTAATCACCTGACCAAAAGTCTTGTTCCTCCTGCCACCGAACTTCACTAATTCCCACTATATCTAAATTTAACCTATCCATTTCCCTTTTTAAATTTTCTAACCTACCTGCCCGATTAAGGGATCTGACATTCCACGTTCTGATCCGTAGAATGCCAGTTTTCTTTCTCCTGATAACGACGTCCTCTTGAGTAGTTCCCTGTCTGGAGATCCGAATGGGGGACTATTTTACCACCGGAATATTTTACCCAAGAGGACGCCATCATCATTTAACCATACAGTTAAGCTGCATGCCCTCTGGAAAAACTACAGCTGTAGTTGCCCCTTGCTTTCAGTCGTTTGCAGTACTAGCACAGCAATGCCGTTTTGGTTAGTGTTACAAGGGCAGATCAGTCAATTATTCGGACTGTTGCCCCTGCAACTACTGAAAAGGCTGCTGCCCCTCTTCAGGAACCACACGTTTGTCTGGCCTTTCAACAGATACCCCTCCATTGTGGTTGCACCTACGGTACGGCCATCTGTATCGTTGAGGTACGCAAGCCTCCCCACCAACGGCAAGATCCATGGTTCATGGTTTGGGGGGGGGGGGGGTTATATAGATAAGGAACAGCAGAAGCTCTATAACACTACGTTAGGGAAAGCCTGAAATCTCTTCTGTTTTAGCCGATGACTTTCCGTCAATTACTACGAACTGTGACCTCTCTGACAGCGCTGGCTGGGGTGGCTGATCGATTCTAGGCGCTACATTCTGGAACCGCGCGACCGCTACGGTCGCGGGTTCAAATCCTGCCTCGGGCATTGATGTTTGTGATGTCCTTAGGTTAGTTAGGATTAAGTAGTTCTAAGTTCTAGGGGACTGATGACCTCAGAAGTTGTCCCATAGTGCTCAGAGCCATTTGAACCATTTTTTCTCTGACAGGAAATTGCAAATCCAGTCACGTAACTGAGACGATATTCCATAAGCACGCAATTTCACTACGAACCTCTTGTGTGGTACAGTGTCAAAAGGCTTCTGGAAATCCAGGAATACGGAATCGGTCTGAAATCTCTTGTCAATAGCACTCAGCACTTCATGTGAATAAAGAGCTAGTTGTGTTTCACAGGAACGATGTTTTCTGAACCCATGTTGACTGTGTGTCAATAGACATAGTGTTGTGGAAAACGGTGGACAGCACACTGCACATGTTTTGCGCCAGTCACATGGCAATTAATAATACGATTTTATTTTTATTGATGCTTTTTACGCGTTTTTTGGCTTCAGGACAATTAAAAACCGATGTGACTGATACTTTTTATGTGGTTTTATGCCTCAGAACAATTAAAAACCCATGTGAGTGATGCTTTTTATGCGGTTTTGACCTCAGGACATTAAAAACCGATTTTTCCCATCTTATGTGATATGACCTTGCCATGGTGGATGGGCTTACTTAACTAACAGTATCACACCTGTACACCCATGCACACTGAGTAGTACAGTTTGTTTAAAGTCAAACGTACACCTTAGGTATCGTTGTATGATTCATTCTTCATTTTTAGTCGACCACTATTAAATCATGATTCTTACAGCCTCTTTTGCTACATTTTGTAACTATTTGTTTTTTTTCTGCCATACGTTTTCCCCCTTCTCCGATAATATTCCATATCAATTTGAAGTTATTCTGACCAGTGGTGTAATTTCTACAGTGGTTTGAAAGTTCAACTTTAATTATAATGTTTCTGTGTTTTAATTATTTCTAGTTCATATTCCACATCATGGTCTCTATCCCAGCTCCTTGGATTATCATTAACATAAAATTAGGTAGAAGCAGAAAGTGTGAAAAAGCTATCTATGATTTTAATGTTACTGAATACAAATTTAATCTTTCATTTTGTTGTCACAATGCTACAAAGGCCAGTTCCCCTGCTCTTGGTAATCAGAAGTCCATACCTGGCTCTAAAGCTGGGTTTCTACTGGCATGAATTTCTTACAAGTAGATCCCCTGCTACCAATCCCATAAGTCAACATACGTGTGGAAACATGCAATTTGCATTTTGTTATACCAACTTACACCTAACTTCTGAAAGTTAAGTGGCGTTCTACCTCCTCCACCAACATCCACAAGTTTCAGCAACTATTATTAGTGGATCTGCTCTCATTCTACTCTGATTCATTCAACAGCACAGATCTAGAATCGTTTGTTTATTTACTTGAAAAGTTAGCGTCATACCAAAATAATGTGCTTGCTCTTCAACTAAGTAAAGTGACAAAATATTCTTAAACTATGTGACAGGGACATCTTTTTAACATTCAATAACTCTTTATAATCTTTATTTGTAACAGAGTAACATATCATCTTTCAAAGCGGCGAAATGATTAAACAGTATCGTTACTGGCAGAATGGACTTGTTGAAGTTCATATTACAGCAGAACACTCAATACTGTAAAGGTATTTTTTATTTCAGTATAGTGATAATAGGTCTTGCTTTAGTTATTGAGTGTAAGTATTATGGCGAAATGGAAATTTATTTTTAACTTTAGAGAATTAAAACTACTCTTGTCCATCATTAAAATCCTATGCAAATATGAGAGTGTTCATATTGGCCCTGTTACAGAGTAATTACTTTTCTCCACAGCTTTATAAATTCTGATTACAAAATAAGTGCTGCATCAGTGAAACAAACATATACAAATATTGCAGAGACTTCAGTTTGCCAGATGTTTCAGTGTTACTTCTAATTTAATGTGAGGTGGCATGACAGCTTGCATACGTGTACTAGATCTTGCTACAGAGCCACAAATATAGCTCAAAAAAGATTTCAAAATTGATGTTATGTATTCAAAAATGATTTTAAAATGAATGCTGTCTCAAGCAGATAACTTCCTTATTAGCATACTGGATGTTCCCAAGTGATTGCTACAAGATGTTCACTCCCATACCCAACTTTAATAAAAAAAGATGACCTTTTAAGTTGAAAAAAACTTTTTGTGTATCCCATCCATCAAAAAATAAAATTCGTTGTATATTTTATTTTTAGTTTCAGAAATGTCGATGTGCGAAATCAGATGATTGTTTTTATACACACTGTTCATAATTCACTAGGTCTCAGTGTGTTTTCAGGCCCCAATGGTCCATATTCAAAGATGTGAAAATGTTATTTCTATCGTGCAAGCTTCTTTTGAATCAAAACCATCTACTGAAGGCACTCTAGCTGATCTGAGTAATGTATTTGATTTAGTAAAATGGAGATACCAAGGCATTATGGCATCCACGACTTGGAACCTTTGCCTAAGGATCAATTCTTCAGTCACTGTCATTTGCAATGTTTGTTAATGATCTTCAGAGTAATTTGCCATGTATATCTGTACATAATGCAGATGACACAATGACTGCAAATTCTGGGAAAGATGTGAACAAACTGAAACTACAAAACGGTCAGTCCTTTAAGTTATCAAATACTTGGTTTAATGCCAATGAATATCTGGTAAACTACTTGGCATGTATATGGATGCAGATTTTATCTGTTGAGTAAACTACATAAATGTCTTTCTGAAAAACTGTACCTTTGTTCATATTGTGCATTCTTTCACGTTTATATAAGATTTGGTTTTGTTGGGTGGGGTGATTATCCTGGAGAAAAAAAATGTAGCAGAAGAAGAGCATTAGCTGTTTCCATAACTGAAACATCTTGTGGGCCTTATTCCAAACAGTAAATTGTATTAATAGTTACATGTCTCTTCATACACAGTTGTCCCTTGCTTTAAAAGAAAACCACCGCCAGTATAGCCTAAGGCAGCCTGTGCACAAACATAATACTTATCAAATATTAAAAACAGATACACAAACAACTAGAGAAAACGCAGTGTAGTTACAGCTGTCTAGTTACAAGACGTTTTAGTATATTACCTTCATAGGTACCTCAGGTCTCACTAAAGTGGCTGAAAGATAAGGTCTATCTTAAACTTGAAGAATATGAGAATTGTGTAGAGGTTGATCTTAATTAATAATTAATTAACAAAGTTTACAGCTTCCACCACCTGAGGAGGTGCAGTGGGGAATAAGTCCACATTAAAGAAGAATTACATGATTGTCAGAACACTCAATAAAGAAGTAGATCAGAAATTGAAATAATGGCAGTAATCTAAACATACTGTCTCACAAAAGGGAAAACACTTCATCCTGACAACTCATTGAAGAGCCCAGACTAATTCTGTGCTGTAAATCTGAATAAGAAAAATACAGTAAACAGAAACCCAGAAAAAAATAACGATTTTGAAGGGGGTTTCATTGAAAAATATTGTTGTTGTCCTTAACTATGTGACCAATAGTTGAGGTTACAGTAGCACACGAGCCATTACCAGCAATTCAATAAAGAAACTTTATAATACCTGCTTGGTTGATGAGTAATTATTAAAGCCATCAACTCTGCTGTTGAAGAATGAGTGGGAAGACCGTCAATCACAATTTCTAAGGACTAAAACTGTTTCATTGGTTCCACAACTATGACATAGAATTGAGAAGTGAATGTGTCAGCCACCCATTAACTTTCAGCAATGGAGTCCACCTGGCACAGTGATCCAGCTTGCCATCAGTGTCCGCTACACACCATGCTACAGAGCAACTGTGGTGAGCTGTACTTAATTCATACTACTTTTTTGTGACAGTGGTACCTACTGTGAAATAATTTAAAAGTGTCTACATCCAAAAACAGAGATGTTGAATGAAGTATAAATACGCCAGCTTGACAGTTCGTGGGGTCATGGGTAAATATTCAAATGGTGATTTCTTTTGTTATGTTGTTATGAATAAGCACTTAAATTTTGTGTGCATGCTTTATACCTTCCTTTGATATTTACAAGAGCCTGGAAACTACTTTTGCAGTCTGGCAGAAAGTAGTGGAGAACATACTGAGCATAATTTCCAGTCTGCAAGTCCAGATTCCTCTTTATGCTCACTGAAAGAAAGTGTGCCTCTTTGCTCAATTATGAGTAAGGACTTCATTCCAAATTTGGTTTTTAGTAAATAATTAGAAAACCAATAGAGGTAACTTATTTAGTGCCACTATTTTTTCTTAAGATCGTATATTTTGCCTGACATATGAAGGGCTTATTTCAATAGTATAATTGAATATATCTGGTATCTCAACTGCAGATTTTTCAGCATTCATTTAATTTTAGGACTCTGTATCTCAAAATGAACAAAAATGGACTTGTACGACTATTGAAATAAGCCCTTCATATTAATTTTATCATTCTGAGACCTTAAAATGTTAAAAATAATATACTTAAGCCTACACTGATGAAGTTTGGAGCATTTATTTTAGTTTTTAATGTCACAATTATATTATGGTGTAATCCTTTGTATGTTAAGAACAGATGTTATGATGATGTGACATTGGTAGTAGTGAACTGGAGTAAACCCCTGCACACTAGCTTTCCCCTGTGCCTCTTATAACGATACAGCACTTGTTTAGCCTCAAATTAGCAGCAGTAGAATATTAGGTGCAAACTCGTTATGGTTTTACCATATGCCAATATGAGATGGAAGAGCTATTGAAAGTTTTTGCAGAATTAAAATCTGACTTTAATAATAAATTGGATACTACTTATGCAAATATTGAAACTGGAGGTATTAAATTAAATCCAGAGGCAGATGTACATTCTCCATGTTTTTAAAGATATTTTATAAGTCCCTGCTTAAGTGTTCTGATGAATCCAAAAAACTGATTTTTCCCTGAGTTATTTGGAAGGGGATGCTGCTAAATGAGGAACTGGTCATTCGAAGAATTCCCTTCTTGGAATGATTTTCAGGAAATGTTTAAGAAATACTGGTTGTCCAGCACACAGGAAAAGTTAATGCTAGAGTTATTTGGCCCAAAATATTATAGTAATAGTTGGCATCCTGGTAGTTATAAGAAATACAGAATGTCCCAAAATAATGTATACATTCTTTGAAACTGAACATCTCTTTAATGAAAGGGGTTATAAATACAATTTTAGTGGTACTAGGTGCCTCATGGCCCGACTTAAGATGGAAATGTTCAAAGTGGTGTCTGTCCATCGCAATACACTGTCGACAAAGACTTACAACTGAGCGACATGCCAATGTTATTGTTTCCAACGGAATAGCAGCACAGGCTTGTTTAATTTGCTCTCTAAGGTCATCGAGTGTGTGTGGTGTCACAGTGTAAACTGTATTCTTGAGAGTACCCCAAAGAAAGAAGTCTAGAGGAGTTAAATCTGGAGATTGAGCGGGATACTCCACACTCCATCTTCGTCCTATCCATCTGGTACGGAATGTATGATTGAGAAATGCCTTCACATCCAGGTGAAAGTGAGGTGGCGCCCCATCCTGTTGAAAGTAATAATCTTCATTTCCAGACACAACGCTAAGACCAGGAGTTATCATTTACAACATTTCCAAGTACGAGTCACCTGTGACAGTGTTGTTGAAGAAGTACGGTCTGATTAACCCTCTAGAAGACAGACCACACCAGACTGTTACTCCTGGTAGATTAACATGCCTTTGCACAGTTACGTATGAATTCTCCCTGGCCCAGTACACGCAATTATGGTTGTTAATTGCTCCATCAAGTTCAAACGTCGCTTCATCTGGCCAAATAATTCGATCTTGGAAACATTGCTCTTCTTCAAATCTGTTAATGCGCCACTCACAAAATTCGCTTCGCCTATCAGGATCATCTTCGTTAAGAGCATGGAGAAGTCTTGGAATGTAAGGTTTAAAGTTCTGAGACGGCAAAATTCTATGAACACTGCTTCTGCAGATCCCAGTCCCATGAGAGCATTGCTCACATATTTCTTCGGGGATCGTGTGTATGCCTGGATTACTGCATCAAAACTCTCGTTGTCTGTTGAACTTCTCTTTCGTCCGCTATGTCCCTTCTTCTCATTGTGCACTGTTTCTTCGATTTCAAACTTATCTCTGATTATTAGAATTGTTACTCTTGTTGGTGGTGGTATTCCAAATTCAGCTCTCCAATGTCAGCATACGACACTCACATTCTCTGTTTTCCAGTAACACTTTAGCGTCCATTTCCTTTGTTCAAACGATAACGCCATGTTCACTGACAATCCTGAAACAGAAGAAATCATTGTTGTTTTTCACCGCCTTCTTAATTATTACCCATAAAAATTGTATTTCTGTCTTCTTTAATTAAAGATATTCTCTGTTTCAAAGAGCATATACATTATTTTGGGACACCCTGTATATTGAGTGGTAGCTAAAAAGCTCAAAATACGTGGACAATCCTATAGAGGACAGCCTGTAATTAAAGTGTTGGTGCAGAGGTTACCTTACTATGTGAAGAAACAAATATAATATCTTAGCAGATGACGGCAAAGTGTTTATTGACATTTATCAAAGGTATTGATATACTGAACAAAGAATGAGGAGACTACGCACAAGGTGACAACTGCCAACCAGACAATAATGAAGGGAAAGGTATCCACACACATTTTAACGAAAAAGTAATACGAAGTATTGTGAAGTAAGGATGTGGAATAAAAATAGGAGAAATAATCAAGGAAGTAACGAGGCACAGACAATTCATTCTAGTAATGTAAATAACATCATCAGAAACTAGGTTGACAATTAGTGTGGTGGCTGATGTGAAGGTGGCTGATGTGAAGGTATGTCCAGCAGCTGTCGCTCCCATCAGCCACCGTGCCGAGTGTCAGCTTGTTGTGTGAACAGTAATGTAAGTACTAATATGCTGATTGACTGGAGAACACCTTGCAGTTTGTTGTTCACTTTATTGATCAGATGAACACGAGCTCAATGCAACTCACATTGCTTATGTTGCACAATAGACAGGGCATCACACAGTTGAGTACCATCAACTTACAGTCATGTGATGCCTTTTGATACCACTGGAAAGTTGGCGTTGTTTTGTAAACTCACGTCACCAGTTTTGTAAAGGGCTCGTCGATACTGCTGTGGAGGCCGAGTTGCCCTGTGTTACGGCAGGCCGAGTTTGAGAGTTTGTGGAATGGCTTCTGGTGCAGTACACCGCTAAGACAATTTGTCCCTGCCACTATTACACAACTGTGCCCCAGGGTCAGGTGACAGGGTAGGTGAATGAAGGTTCAACAACACTCCAACAAATTAGCAACGAAGTCACACAAATGAGTTAAAAAGGTTTACTTGTCTTTGTGACTTGTTGAATGATTAAGTCTGCAATACTGCATGTAATATAAGATAAAAGAGGCCCTCAATGGCTAAGTGCAAATGATTGAAGGTAAACTTCACAGTACATAGCAAATGAAATTTTTACAAGAACTGTCTGTTCACTTTTAAGAGTTCACTGAATGATGTTCCCTGTCCAAGTCAGCCCTGGACGATGATCTATAAACAAGTGGGCGAGAGCTGCTCTTCTATCGTCCGAGCAGGCTTCTTTCCGTTGTCGTCTGGTCATTGGCGGACTGTAATCGGTCAGCAATTGGCTGAGGCGAGGTCGATATCTTTACCCTCAGCGCCAACAGTGGCGCAGGTGGAACTCGCGCAAGTGGAGAGTCTCTATGGCACTGGCACCAGCTCGCATCTTTGCACCTGTGTCTTGTTCGGACGACACAGCGCGTTGATGTATGCCAAGTTTAGAGACAACATATCTGTAAAGAACTCTTTCGCAGTTCTGATAGCACTTTATTAATCACTATCAGGCACAGAAAAGATCGTCTTGTTTTGGTGTAATAGGTACAGTAATACTAAACAACATTAACCCAAGAACCTCATTGTGTAAGTACAAGCTGAGGGGGAAATGGAGGGAAGCTCCCTGTTCTTGAATTTTTGTACTCTTAGTGGAGCTTTCACATAGATTTTCTTGCTAGAGGAGATCGGTTGGCTCACATTAGTGCAATTTAATTTCACCTCTTCTACAGCTCTGTACAATGCGTGTGCAAGGCAAATGATGTGTGCCACACTGGGATAGAGACTCTGAAGTCTGTAGGCTGCTACAGCCATGTATGAAGCACCATTTATTGGTCTCTATTCACACCAACTAGCGACAGTAGCTTCATTGAGTTGTCAAACGCAAACGCAGTTGTCGAGCTGTTTATTCTGCTGAGAACTTCACACCCTTAGGAGAAACATTTCTCCAGGTCCGTCTACTTTAAGAACACCAACAAAAGTATTTACAATTCAACCCCTATCCAAATTGGTGGTTTCCGATAGACGCCCTAATCTCTTGGTCAACAACTTTAATTCGTATTTTGTCGAGCACTTCCTCGTAGCACATAGATAAAGACACCAGTTGGTGTCTCCATGCAAAAAAAATACAATAAATAAAAATAAATAAATAGTCGTTTCTCAGCGTAGATTCATCTGGAACTGGATTTGTTTTGTACTTCAAGAACTGTCTGAAGCGGGAATTCTTCAGCTTCTCCAATAGGACGTTGCAAGACACCACCACCTTAAACAAGTTCTTGCACCTCTGAAGATGGACATGTCTACTCAAATAACAGCGTTCGTCTGCTGTCCTTATCAGCAGTTATCTTCATGCAGCTACTGTGTTTGGAGGTGTTGCAGTGTTATTACACATTAAAGCCGTTTTCCCCATTAACCTTCATATACTTTATAAAATAATATTTCCTTGTCATTGCTGAAGAACTTCTCCCCTGGTTTCGTCGAATAGGACTAAGTTTGTATTCAAACTGAATGGGATGACAACTTGTGCTACGTTTATTACGCCAGAAGCCGCCCTTGTTGGCTTCGAGAATGTTTTGTAGACTCTGTGCAACAATCTTTATATCAGTGAACAGACTACATAATGTGTTACACTGCTTGTCTACTATAAACCCGATAAATACAGCTTTGTAATAATTGTGTTTAATTGTGACAACATTACCTCAAACATTGTCATGTGAGCAAAATTTTCGTGTTTATATTCTTGTGTACTTAAAAATACGACAAACATTTGGATTTTTGGAAAAAAATTTGGTCGAAATATGATTCGTTATGGAAAAAGTTGTCCGAAATTTGACCTATTACTAAAAAAGATATAAACATAATTTTTGCTACATTAAAGCTTTGTGGATGAATTGCTGTAAAATTCACCCTAAAGTTAAGGAAAAAGATTTGACACTAAGATCCATACCAAACTAATAATAGAATAGTAGACCCTCATTCAGAGAAGACAGTAATCCTCACATGGCTGAGACCTATTCTTGAGTAGTTGTTTGAAGAAGGAAAAGTAACAGCTAAGGAAGAACATTGTAAACCACTAGTAGTGGGTGACATTTTTGGAAAGAAAGTTGATGTTCACCTATATTCTGTGCATAAAATATCATTAATCTTACACCATGGCTAGCGCTAATGAGGAAGAAATATTGTTGCCTCCTAGTACCAGTAATGGGAATGTGTGTTACTGGAACCACCTGTAATAAAGGGAAGCAAATTAAAAAAGAAACATGACTACCAGTTACGATTAAAAAGTGGAACTTACATCAAACATTGTTGCTGGTGCCATAGATATCCTGTTAGGATAAGGTTGGATACCTGATAATTATTATCAATTGGATTTCAACCAGAAAATATTTGTGTGGAAAATAGATAAAAAGGTAGCTAGCATAGCTTTCCAAAGTAATCCATTGAAATCTAAGCCAGGCCCATCATCAGAGGAGCATATTCATTTAGTTGTGTTTACTAATATTATTGCAACAGATGAAAATAAACAAGAAAAAGAAGGGAAGCATTAAATCAAGAGGAGTTGGCATTAAATCGATAGCAAGAGAATCACCTGTAGTGCCAGAAGAACAGAAATCTTAATTAGAAGGTATTCTGTTAAAACATAAAGATGTGGGCACAGATAACTTGGGACTAATGAAGGAATACTTCTGTAAGTTTAAAGTAAAAGATGACACAGTTTTTTTTCCTTTTGCAAGTCATATCCAGTACCAATAAACCTTCGAATTGCAGTGAAAGATGAAATACGAAAGGAGATAGACAGCAACATAACTCAATGTATTTTTAGGGTCTGTTGTGGGTACTTAAGAGACTTGTGGTAGGTGTTCATTTAGTTTTAGATTCATGATCACTCCATAAACACAAAGAGACAGGAAGGGTTAGAACCCTGAGTACAGAAGAGATGGTATCTAACTTTGATGAAGCAGAATTTCATATTTCCATAGACTTCATGGAAGGATACTGGCAGGTAGCATTACATGAACACTCAAGACCATACACAGCCTTCTTATTTGAAAGAAAATCTTTTCAGTTTAAAGTAAATGCCATGGAAGTATTACAATTCACCTTGGGTTGTGAGCTGTACCAAGGTGAATGGAATCCAGGAGAGGGTGATCACAGAACAATAGCTTTCATTATCTGAAGTCTTGACAAGCATGATTGAATTACTCCATTACCGAATTGGACATTCCTGTGTCAGTTTTCATTCCTGCTCAATATTTATTAGGGAGGGAATTAGTGCAAGAATTAATAATGTATGTCAATGATTTATTAATAGTCTACAAGACTTGGGAAGACTGTTGACAATTATTGATATATATAGTTTGAGGTGACTGGAAGAAAAAGTGTTACTAATAAAAGTTTCCAAAACATACTTTTGGCGACAAGAGTTGACTTTTTGGGACACAGTGTGGGAATAATGGGAATACAACCATGTCCAGAAAGAATGCAAGTTATAAAAGACTGTCCAGAGACTAGAAATATTAAGCATCTATGATCACTTTTAGATTTGGCTGGATTCTATAGGAGCTTTATAAGAGGCTAGGCTGTGAAAGATGCTCATTTATCGAACTTATTGAAATAGAAAACTATCTGGAACTTTGATGAAAGTAGAAAAGAAGACTTTAGCAATATTAAGCAAGCTACAGCAAAAGCATCATCCTAAAATGAATCAGGTGTTCAAACTAGCCATTGATGTATAATAATTCAACTTGGGTTGTGAGCTGTACCAAGGAGAATCGAATCCAGGAGAGGGAGCTCACAGAAAAATAGCTTTCATTACCTGAAATATTGGCAAGCATGAGTTGAATTACTCAATTACCGAACAATTTGGAAGCAAGACAAGTCACTATTTTACACTGACTATGAACTTCACTACATAATAGATGAGAATAAATATTTTATGAGTAATATGTAGATAACTATGCATAAGAAGATAGCATTTACTATTAAGGAATTACTCATTACTCACAGAAATCACCATAATTTGCCACAGCTCACATTTAAAAAGAACAAGAGATCAGAAGAGATATCAGAACTGAATAGATTCTCTGTTACATGCATAGCCATCACCACATAGAGAGATGGTAATAAATGGCAAGAATATCCAGATTACATTCTAAGTCCAAAAAGGCTGCTCTGTAAAAGGAACAACATATATTTTGTCAAGGACAACCTTGTACTGTAAGTTCTAAGCTTTTCGATCTCTGATAGCGGCAGGAGCTGAAGTGGTGTAATAAATGAAGAAAATTTTAATATTGGTCTAGATGACTTTACTCAAAATAATGTTTCTTGCTCATGCTGAGTTGAACAAAGAGTAGTATATTTAAGAGACAGTCATATATTTAAGAGACAGTAGTATATTTAAGAGGAAGCTCAGTAATAAGGTATGGGTTCAAAATACAATAGAATTAAGGTAACTAAAGTTATAAGAGGTAAGACGAGAAAGTAGTGGCTTAATGGGAGTGATGTAATAATGAACAGGCTATGATACGCATATATACATGAATTATATTATGAATAGTGTAGGTGGGAAAAAGGGAGTATTACTTAAATTTAAATGGAGGAAAAATGGAGGCATATATATATATAGGGACAATATAGCAATAAAATTTGAATGGTCTTTATGAAGGATTTTTCTGTAGGGGGAGGAGTATTTATGGGTTTCTGCAGAAGTAGGATACTATTAGCTTTGAGGATTACTCCAAAGTTGCAAAATATAGAAACCCACCTGAGTTTTGTGGTCTAATTCTTATACTCATTTCAGAAATGGATAACTAGGAGAGAATTGTCTTAACTTTGTGTGCTGCTCTTAACACAGAAAGTAGGAAGTTAATGAGTTTACTACACTAGTTGTTCTCAACATTTATTACATTTGATTGTTTGGAATTGACAGATTAATATATAAACTGCGAAAAGCTCGAAGTGTCTATGGAAAACTATAATTTGCTGTCAGAACTGAATGTATACATCCAACGACTTGGGATGTTTGCGTGTTTCACAACTATTCCTTAGAATGTTTTGTACTTTTCTCATGGTTAGCAGTACCTTTGTTTGCTAGGTGCTTTTTACGAGGGGAATTTTTACTTATTTTGAATGGTTAAATCACATGATTTAGTTTATACACATTTTTAGGGAATGTTAGCTTAACTTAGAATAAGTAGGTTAACTGCCTGCTTACCTTATCCTACTTGAAAGAAGTGTAGAGGAAATAAGAAATGAGGCTCCTAAGCCTATGTTTCCTTACAAGTTTAGTTGGTAATCCAGATGAAAAAAACGGCTCTGAGCACTATGGGACTCAACTGCTGAGGTCATTAGTCCCCTAGAGCTTAGAACTAGTTAAACCTAACTAACCTAAGGACATCACAAACATCCATGCCCAAGGCAGGGTTCGAACTTGCGACCGTAGCGGTGTTGCGGTTCCAGACTGCAGCGCCTTTAACCGCACGGACACTTCTAATCCAGATGAAGATACAACTATGATCAATTCATAATAGGAATTAATAATTACTCCATATCCAGTCAGCATGACTAAGCTACGAATACTCACTGTGTCTGAATAGACCATTGATAATTAAAACAGAGGTACAGCTGGTTTACCAGCCACCATTGTGGCTGGTCCACATATATAGAGAAATAGAGACAATGAAAAAATAATACATGGTCATAACATTTTAAGGCTATAACTTACTTCAAGAATTCAAATTCATATTGAAGGATGGTTACTTTGCACCAGTGTTTATCCGACCTCAAGCAAAGTATTTGAGATCAGATACATTGAAATGACAAATTTTTAATGAGTCTTTGTAAGTAATCCACAAGTAATCATTAAGTAAGGTTACAGCTATGTCATGAGTAAAGATGTTTTGAAAGGAATTATATGAAATATTACTTAGTTCTAATACCATAAGTAAAGGGTTTTTATTTTACAAAGTTTTAACAATTTTAGTTTCTGAAGACAAATGTACAATCTGAACTAGCAGTATTATTTATTTCTCTATGTCCTGTGGTTGTGATGACATCATTTACATACACAAAAAGGTGACATACAGTATAACATACCACTTGGGTAAGGTAATGTGTTGCACAATGTCTACCAGCCCGACAAATGATGAGTATCATTGTGAGCATACTGGTTTTTTATAAGTTTGTTGGTCTAGAATAGCATATTGTTTGGAAGTTTATGACTGTCTGTGCATGTACATGGGTAAGGATGGGCGCCACATGTCTGCAAGGTGGAATGACGGCAGCTGCTTTACTATACTTTTGTGGTACTTGCTGGTTCAGCTGTTTATTCCATCGGAGATGTGACTTGCCATGAAACTGCATACTCTGTGACAATATGAATTATTGCATGCAGAGAAAAAAACAAAACAAACATTTTTTATATGTCAAAATGGATTAAGATAACTTTCATTAAGGTTAAGCAGAATGCATGTAACGTTACAGCTCATATTTGAAAACAAACCTTTATGAAGTGTTTTTGCATCATATATGAATGGTCAGTACAATTGTACTTCCAAAGAAATGCTATCTCCTAATTAGCAGAAAGTTACAAATTTGAGAAAAATATACAGCTTACAGCACCAGAAAAATTACAGTGAAGAGAAATCCATATTAACAAATAATTACACAGACCAACAATGGAAAACTTTTTGGTGAAAATACCTTATTCTTTTCGTTGTTAGGGTGGGAAATCTAAATATGATACTTCAAAAACTGTATCACCCTCCATTTCTTCACATTTTACAGTTAAATTTATTAAATTAAGCGATTTTTTAAAGAATTTAACAGCTTTTGTATAGTTAAAATAATTTAAAATGAGGTGTAATAAATGTATATGACGTTGGTAGCACTGCTGAGAAACATTTGATGGCAAAAAATGTCAATTCTATATTTGTGTTAACAGATGGTGGTTTGTTTACTGTCAATCTAACTTCACTTTCTCGTTTCCTGTACATGTGCTCAATACAGTGTTTAATCGTGGTTGTAAAAACTCTGCTGACAGTTTTTTTATATTTGTGTTGAATTTGTGATTAAAAAACACGAAAGAAACATTGTTGACTTTTTGAAAAAGGTTTATCTATCATACTTTCGATCTAAACTTGGTGATCAAGATAAATTTTAGGCGCCACACAAGGTATATTGTGTGTGTGTTGGAGACATGAGAAAATGGTTCAAAAAGGAGAGAAAAGCCTTTAGATTTGCTGTTCCCATGATATGGAGGAAGCCAAGAAATCATTACGATGATTGCTACTTTTGCAGTGTTGATATTACTGGTCATTATGCGGAAAACAAAAATGGTAATAAGCTACTCTAACCTTTCATCTGCCATCCGACCAGTAAGGCATGGTGTAGATTTGCCGTTTCCTGACCCACCAGGTGATTTAAATTCTGTTCCAACAGAAGTATTTTCTGATGCTCAATGTGATTTAGATGAACCAGATGATGATGAATTCCAATGTAATACAGAAAGTCTAGAGCCCAAATTGTTTACTCAGACCGAGCTTAACGATTTGGTTAGGGATCTGGGCTTAATGAAAGAAAAAGTTGAATTGCTTGGCTTTAGATTAAAAGAAAAGAACTTATTGGCAGTTGAAACCAGCATATACATGCATAGAAAGAGAGAGCAGCAATTTTCCAACTTTTTTCAGCAAGAAGGTGATTTAGTGCACTGCTCAGACATTCCAGGTCTGATGAATGAGTTTCGTATTGAATACAACAAGGAAGACTGGAGGATGTTTATTGATTCATCCAAAACTAGTTTTAAAGCTGTTTTATTAGACAGTTGTAACATGTATGCCTCTATACCTGTTGGACATTCTGTACACATGTAAAAAAGCTATGAAAACCTAGAAATAATGTTAAATAAAATAGGCTATTCTGCTCATGGTTGGATGATACGTGGCGATCTAAAAGTAACATGCATGCTCCTTGGTCAGCAAGGTGGCTTTACCAAATTTCCATGTTTCTTGTGTGAATGGGACAGTAGGGCTAGGGATGAACACTGGTACAGAAAGAACTCGTCTGTGAGGAATTCTTTAAAACCTGGTGAGAAGAACATTCTACACAAAACCTTGTAGATCCAAATAACGTTCTCCTGCAACCTCTACATATAAAGTTAGGCATAATGAAATAGTTTGTAAAGGCTTTGCCTAAAGATGGACCATGATTTAAGTATCTCTGCCAGAAGTATTCATACCTTTCGGAAGCTAAACTAAAAGAAGGTGTCTTTGTCGGACCTGACATTAGAAAATTGATGTCTGATGTTAACTTTGACACCACAATGACCTTAAATGAGGAAGATGCATGGGTATCATTCAAGCAAGTCGTTACAAAATTCTTAGGACATGAAAAAGACCCAGAATATGTTTCTATTATAGCTGCAATGGTAAAGCAGTTTAAAACATTAGGTTCTTTAATAAGCCTGAAAGTTAACTTTTTGAACAGTCACCTTGATTACTTCCCAGACAATATGGGAGATGTTAATGAGGAGCAAGCAGAGCGTTTTCACAAGGAGATTAAAGTGATGGAGAAATGCTACTAAGGCCGCTGGAACACCTACATGATGGGAGACTGCTGTTGGTCACTTCACTGAGAAGTTCAGCAAGCGACTCATCATAGAAAAAGCTACACAAGAAGTTTAAAAAAATAATAGAAAGAAAATATAAACAATTCCAGCTGACAAGTGAAACCTCTATTAACACATATCGTTGTTTTAAGTAGCTTACTGTAAATACAAACCATGCTTATGTTGTAACAAAGCATTTCATTAATCTCCCCATTTATCGAATAGCATAGGATTTTAATACTATATAATAAAAAGCATATTGCTTGAAAACTATGGGTAATACGACAAAACTAAGGTTAGATTTGGATTCAGCTCATAAAAATCTATAAAGATTAGCTATCAAAGTAAAACAGTTTTTTTCGTTGGCATGTGTTATCCATCATACAGCAAGGTGCATCCACATAGCACCATCCTATACAAATCTATTCATAGTAAATCTAGAGGAAACCAGAATCCCAAACCCTCCGCATGGTCTAGATTCAATGATAACATATTCGTGACCTGGATCTTGGGGTGAGGTCACCCTATCAATATTACTCCAGAACATCAATACCTTCTACCCATTCGCTGGTGCCCTTCAACACAAGAAGCCACTTTCCTCGATGTTGATCTCCACCTCAAAGATAGCTGCATCAGTCCCTCCACTCATATCAAACATACCAACAACCAGCAGTACCTCCACTTTGACAGCTGTTACAATTTGAAACCACCCTCTGCTTGGCTCAATGAATATAATCTTTTTTCTTCCAACTGATGTCACTGGGATCTCAGGGAAGCAATTTAGATTAATTACTGTAGCAGGAAGTGGCTCAGTTTCCTTACAAACTATTGTTTTCTGCTGTATGGGGCATCAGTTTATAATCTGTGTGAGAAAACTGTGCCATTTGCATTCTTGCTCACTGCACACATTTACAGATGTTAATAAAGTAGGTATTGGTAGAGCATGCATTATTTCGTTAAATAGATAGTTAAAATCACAGTTCTGCAACAAGTCACTTTCTATTTTCAGTCTATTCTGGAAAAGTTCCAACATTTCACAATAAATAACTTACATAGGCTTGTTTAGTGATTAGTTAGAAATGTTTATTTTAGGGGTCAGATGTATTATTTCCTTGCAGTCACTGTGAGTCAACTCTCAAGATCATTTGGTACATCTCTGACTTTTTGTTACAAATTATTATTCTGAAAAAACTTCATGATCTGAAACTGTCTCTATGGATGGGATTTTGTTGAATTAAATCCTTTCTGTGATTCAGCACTTGCTTGGGCAGAGACGCTGTCTTCAAAGATTAAGTTTTCCAATCACTCAGAACCCGAAAACACTGTGAAATACTTTCCTGCAATACATTTTCATAAAGCTCACTTCAGAAGACATAAATGGCTCATATGAGCATCTACATTTGGCAAGAAGCAGTGCTAGTAATGCTACCACTAATCGAAAGAGTAACAGTAATAATGGTAGTAGCTTAACAATACGCTAACAATGGCTTATACAGTCTTCAGAAGAGTTTTATGTTCAATGTTCGGTTGTTTGAACTGTATCATTTTTGATATTTGCTGTATTCTTCTTACTAAAACATTACTAAAGTCATTCACAAATGAAAACATTATAAAGAAAATGCTCATAAAACTATACAGTAATCTTCAATCACACATAGTGTGGCTACAAAGCTCCTGAACTGTGTTTAGTGTGAGTGGATACCTGCTTCACTAATCACAGTTTAGAAGCATGCCACACTTTACCTGCTTTGAACGTGCTAATGGCAGCTCTCAATAGCGTAATACAATCTAGTCAGCTGCCTTAAGGATGGCACTTATAAATCCCATTCAATTAAACTTGGCATTGGGTCAAGATAACTTAAGTATCTCATTATTACTACTTAAATATTTCCGCAACAAACATGGTCATAATATAGTAATGTTTGTAAAGAAAACTTAAATATTTCAATGCTTAATGTCTACATAAATCAAAACATAAATTGTAGTTCGAAATTTCTAATACTCATAGTAAGAAAATCTTAAATACATTCAACTTAAATATTTCACAACTTATCCACTAATGTGCCTAACAACTTTCAAGATTCAAATTAAAATCAATGTAACAGGTTGCTACATTCAAATAAGTCCACTTGTGACTAAGGAAAGTAACTAACAAGTTTGCTTCACTTATGTAAATCCAACCCATATATTTCAATACATGTACAGTCGTGGACAAAACGAGCGAGACCCCTCGCCTTTTCGTTATGCTGATCCGCACGGCTTTAAAGTCTGCTACACAGCATAACAGGCAAGGCGACGAAGTGCTACCAACATACTATGCACAGGCGTGAAATTGACAAACTATCTGAACTTTTTTAGGCTGTTTTCAATAATCTGTAAGACTATATTATTGCTGATTAGTGTGTTAAATACAACACGTAAATATAAGACAGAACTGAAAGAAGAAACGCTAATTGGCATGAACTGTACCAATAAAAATGAATTTCAACTTATCGAGATAACATAACTGTTTTAGTAAGGCAAAGAACACCGGATCGTTACGAACTAGCAAAATATTATCCGCATTCGGCCGCGAAACGGTCTGTGACAACGTTCAGACCAGTCATACTGGCTTACCGTTGCTGACCTACCATGAAAGTGTGCAAATTTAGCAATGCGTGAAGATTCATAACGAAATTCAGTTGAAAATCATTCAGTGCCACACTTAAGTCAATTCCAGTATTGACAGAAACGGAAAAAGTAGGCAGTAAAATGTATGAAATTCTACAAGAGTGTCATATTGACATGCACAGGGCGTCAGTACAGAATAAAGGTAACGATAAAACGTCTTGGGGGCGCGAGAATTTCTTAAAATTGCTTTACTGATATTCTACCTGCCTCCATCGAGATTAGCACCGAAAACAAACCAGACTTTCCTTTCACTACGCTAGCAGACAACGCAGGCAAACAGCCCTCTATTATTACCCCAGACATGAATAAGCCGGCAATTTCGCAATGAAAATGGTAAAATGATCTGCAGATTCTGTTGCATAGAGCTTTTTGGGCTCAAAAACATGAATTTTATTTATTTATGTCACCGCTTATGTGACAATCGTTCGGGATGTTTATCGAAATAGCAAAATACTGTTATTAGAGAGTAGATTTAGTAGGATTTTTCTGCACCACCCCAGGAAATAAACGGCTACACAGCTGCCAAACGTATTCTACACTCCAAAATGAGATTTTCACTCTGCAGCGGAGTGTGCGCTGATATGAAACTTCCTGGCAGATTAAAAATGTGTGCCCGACCGAGACTCGAACTCGGGACCTTTGCCTTTCGCGGGCAAGTGCTCTACCAACTGAGCTACCGAAGCACGACTCACGGCCGGTACTCACAGCTTTAAATCTGCCAGTACCTCGTCTCCTACCTTCCAAACTTTACAGAAGCTCTCCTGCGAACCTTGCAGAACTAGCACTCCTGAAAGAAAGGATATTGCGGAGACATGGCTTAGCCAGAGCCTGTTCTGTGCTAGTTCTGCAAGGTTCGCAGGAGAGCTTCTGTAAAGTTTGGAAGGTAGGAGACGAAGTACTGGCAGATTTAAAGCTGTGAGTACCTGGCGTGAGTCGTGCTTCGGTAGCTCAGTTGGTAGAGCACTTGCCCGCGAAAGGCAAAGGTCCCGAGTTCGAGTCTCGGTCGGGCACACAGTTTTAATCTGCCAGGAAGTTTCGTATTCTACACTGTTTCCAATTCTCCACTAGACACGCCACAGCCGGAAAACGTTCATTAGCCTAAGTGTTTCTTAAGCTAGCTAGCAATGGGAATGTTCGCACTTCTAAACCGCGGTAGCATTAATACTGGGATGTGAATTACCACGTGTATAGGCAAATGGATTCTATTTGCATTCCTGTAAACTTGATTTGGATCGAAATCGTAGCTACGATTAATATCCTGATGTATCGACTACAACTAGAAAATTTCGAATAAAGAGTAGGAGGTGTTATTTATGCGGCCCTCATCTTCAGTAGCTGTCGTAGCTGTTTTCGTTGTTAGGATTTCGTCACATAAACCGGTAAAAATGGAACCCTACAAGTCTCACTTTCTTGACCATCTATCGGTCTACCCAACCTTTAAAACCCGTTTACCTTCTGAACGGGTGGACATAATAAGCGGAAATGTATCGCACTTCTTGCGGTAACCGGTCCCTTGGTGGTGTAAAAAAGTGAGTTTCTATGTCAACGCAATCTAAAGATACGGCCGTTTATGTAAAGAAAATTCACGCGAAAGGTCAAAAAATGGCTTCAAGAAATATGCGACCAAACTGCTTATGTCATCAGCCTTAGACCTAGAACTACTTAAACCTAGCTAGCCTAAGGACATCACAGACATCTATGCCCGAGGTAGGATTCGAACTGACGGCGCAAGCAGCCGTGCGATCCGCGATATGAAAGCACGGCTAACCCGCGCCGGCAAGCTGTTAATATCATCTGATGTTGCTAACAAGTTATCTACTTCTGGTGACTGATTTTCTGCGCAGTTTATTTAAGATAGAATAAGGAAAATATATGTGATGTTACGGAAGACGAAAGACGCCTAATTCATTTCCCTCTCTTTACCTATGACGTTAGATTCGCAATCTGAGCATACGTATTATCCATAACCACACTTTAGCGCCACACAGATATGTGATTGAAACACATTGGCGTACAGTTTTAGACATAAAAACTGACCGCCGGCCGGCCGCTACATAGACTAAATTAGAGTCTATTCACTTAACGTGGGCAATAAAACTGACTGGCCATCTGCACAATTTGGCAACACTGTAAGATGCGGAAGTGTTAGGAGGAAGTGTTGCCTACTTCCGAGATTTTCTCGGATTGTGTGAGCCCGTGGTCTAGTGCTAGCCGGTTGGCCTCTGTAATCAAAAAACTGAGTGGAAGGATACACCACCGAACTTGAACAGGATGTCCTGCGGCGTCCGCAACGACCAAACACAACGATCAATGATTAACACAAAAAAAGTGGTAATCGTCATGCATTCTAAGCTTATGGTCGCCTGTTCGCGTCCAACAACTTTTTTTTTTTTTACCACATTTCGGTCTAAAGTTATGAGTCTGATTAAGTATCGAAGATAATTCGCTTAACATTCTACCCACCAGCAATAACAAGTATTCCAGAAACAACTCCCCACGACAGCTCGTGGCTGCGCCGCGATCAGAACAGCTTACGCTCGAGCGTTTCCTCGCGCTGCAGCGGCTACCGGCCACCGGCCAGACGCCACCCGCCGCTTGAAATCCGGCGCCGCCCATGTGAACGCGGCGCCACGCTGTCAGTGTATGTATCAACTGTGTTTGGAGCGAGTGCTTTTGGTAAAAATACGCCAGAAAAAGATATTCGTGTTTCAACAAAGATCGTTCTGGCATGAATGATTTTCCACATTAAGGAAGTCTCGACTACTGATATATGTGATAGATTACCATTTAACCATCATGCGACATTTGCATTCAACAGGCAAAATTCAGAAGACTGGTGTAGGAGTACTGCATGCTCTAATTCGAAACAACAAAAATCAACGGAGTGACTATCATTGAACGTCATCAGGTCACTCATCGAGCATTCCTATGCAGTACTGTTACTGGTGACGTGTTATGATGCCTTTATCGTTAACTTCCTAAGAAGAAATGAAAGGCTGAGCCCCACCAAAAGACGTAAACTCGAGGAAAGAGTAGCGTGAACATAATATTTTACATCTGATAAATCCAAAAGTGTGTTTTGGGCTACGAATTATCCCCCCCCCCCCCCCCCCCCAGGGTGTGTGAACACAGATGGAATTTGTTGCCAACAACTCAGACACCTTTCGGTCGCAGTGTAAGAAAATCGAGCAACAAAACTACATCACCTGTGCTATTGCATGATAACGCACTATGTTGACTTGAGAAACAAAACTATCCAGGAGATTGATAGGAAAGTCGTCTCTCAGGCACTTGTATTGATAGGGAAGTCCTCTCTCAAGCACTTGTCCCTCTCGTCATATATTGGTAAAATTTTACCTTTCCCGCTCTTGATCGATCAACCGTCAAGGCAATTCATTTCTAGACGAAAATACTCTTAAAACTACTCTGGTTTAATGACATCGCTAGAACCAGTAGGTTTCTACAGGCGTACGATTTGTAAACAACTTTAGCATTGTCAGATCGTTTCAGATATCGTGAAAGAAAATTCTGCTGCTGATTAATTTCTCTTTGATAATTACTGTTGCGTTTAGTAAACTAATGGAAAATGCAATTAAAATATTCACTGTAGTAATACAAATTAAATTCAGCTTACTACAGAAACATCACGATGGTAATCTATCTTAATAAAGCATTAAGTGTCTGTGAGACGATTGAGCCTACTTTAACACGAATTGGTAGGATATTAGAGACTTTTGACTTCGAAAAGATCTGTATTTATTTCATTTCCTCTACCATTCGTAAGTACTATGAAAATGTGACATTTCATAGATAAAATTATGTATTCACAACAATATGTCGGCGGAGAACAAAAGTGGCATTATGAATTTGGCAGTACCGTAAGGTTTTCGCTCTGACACTAAGAGTTACTGAAAGTAGCGAGACGAATTTTGCTCGAGCGTTGTCTTACGATTCCCTTATTGAGTTTTTATCAGCCTGCTTGTAGCTGTGCTACAAAAGAATTAAAAATCTGGCTTTCAGCGAGTCTCGAAAGGCGAACGAAAGCAGCTTGCGCCTGTTAGCTAAGCATGTTGCCTGGGAACTGGTTTTTTCCTAAAGTGGAAAGACATCCTTTTGTGGTTGAATTGTTGGCAAATGTCAGTCAGACGTGTGCCGTTGGTCTAAGCGTTTCGGTGTGTTGAATTTGTACCAAAGATTTTTCTACAGGTTTTTTCTGTCCCAAATAGAGAGTTGAAGTCTCCCATTAGTATTTTCACGTCATCCTGGTGAATTTTGCTCATAGTATTTTCGAGTGTGTTCCAGAATTTTTCGACATTTTCGGTGTTTTTCTTATTTTCGATATTGGTGGGGACACGTGCATTGATGAGTGTATATTTTTTACTGGGGCTCTGAATCTGTGGTAAAGTTGACTTTGCTAGCATAGTTCGTATTTGCTTGTGTTTCATTGGTTTGGCTTGGGTGATACCAGGACCGGACAGGACCAGAGGGTGTTGAAGCCTTTGAAAGCAAATATTTTCAGCCAAGCTCATTGAGCTAACAGACGGTGACCAGAGTAGCGGTGATTTTCCCTCAGACGTGTCTGGATTTTGGGTTCAACGGATTTAGTAGCCGTTCAGGATTGTGTTAGTATTTGGTTCACCCCTAGTATTTGATTTCCTCGGTACCACCCATATGGGGGAGGGTTTCCCCTATCCGCCACACGCGATTATTATTATTATTGTCATTATGTCATCAGTAAATCCGATCTGGTGTATCTTCCCACCACTGAAATAGATGTGTATTGTTCGATTCAGTATTTCCATCACATAAATGTGGGTTATAATTACGTTACATTGCTGCTAGTAGACATATTTCTCACTTTTTCTTAGACAGTTGCTACCTATTACTCCATCATAGGAATTTATGTGCGCAGCATTGTTGCAATACAGACGTTCAAATTATCCGATTTCTGTAATTTCGTTTCGATACCAGATAGTTCTAATCGGATCCAGCCAGGCGGTCTTAATGTGGATATCCGACTAAGACTCTCATCATGTGATAGACTGGGTAAATCACATTCTTAATAGGACTGTTGAATATAGATCACTTATCTATGACAGGGCCTGAATTCTTAAACACTGTGGAAAATAATAATCCAATGTGCTTATTACAAATACGTAATTTAAATATAAATATATGAACTAACGAGTTAGCAGTTTATTTACAGGAGCAGAGCGCCATCCATCATAGCAGAGCAGTGCGAGATTGGTTTCAGGGCCAAGAGAGGATAAAGCTGTTGCCGTTTGTTCCACGATCACCAAACATCAATCAGATAGAGAATATGTGGGCAGAGGTAACAAGGCCATTGCCACGTGGATCTACAAAAGCAAGCGACCTTTGGACAAATATAGAAAACATATGTTGGGACGTAAACCATCACGCTGAACTGTCGACGACTTAATGAAATCAATTCCCCTACGCCTTCGAGAAATCTTACGTAATGATCGTGGATGGGTTGGTTACTAAAAGTATAAAAAATGTTCAAATGTGTGTGAAATCTTATGGGACTCAACTGCTAAGGTCGTCAAAAATGGTTCAAATGGCTCTGAGCACTATGGGACTTAACATCTGTGGTCATCAGTCCCCTAGAACTTAGAACTACTTAAACCTAACTAACCTAAGGACATCACACACATCCATGCCCGAGGCAGGTTTCGAACCTGCGACAGTAGCAGTCGCGCGGTTCCGGACTGAGCGCCTAGAACCGCGAGACCACCGCGGCCGGCTAAGGTCATCAGTACCTAAGCTTACACATTACTTAACCTAAATTATCCTAAGGACAAACACACACACTCATGCCCGAGGGAGGACTCGAACCTCCGCCGGGATCAGCCACGCAGCCCATGACTGCAGCGCCCCAGACCGCTCGGCTAAACAAGCGCGGCTACTAAAAGTATACTCGTCCACAAAACCCATGTGGACAATTATCTGATAATCGGTCAACCTTTGCTTTGTCGCAGCTCTTTAGCATACAAGTCCATTTACTTTCAGGCTCCTCCTTACAATTCTTGCAATGCAAGGTAATTGAGAAAACTCATCCACTCGACGCCAACTGAGGAACTGACTGGTGCATGCGTTGTTCAACACACAGTAGTTGTCACCCTCACTGGAATCAATGACTGTGTGTGTGTGTGTGTGTGTGTGTGTGTGTGTGTGTGTGTGTTTTCGTGTTCATGCACAATCTGAATCAATACTATTAACATTAGAGAGACAACCAACAATAAATAATTCATCAAATATGACTGTAAAGTTTTTAATGCGATGGGAAGTTAGAAACTGAATTTTCACCCAACCCACGTCCTGCATATTACGTTAAGTAAGATGGATTAACTCCATCGTATCGTTAGCAGAGACAGTGCGCTCTTGTTGTCGAGGCTCGCGACAAGCGCAGCGATCAGCAGTGCCCAATGCCGCCGCGATTTGTTTATGTTGGCTGAGCGTGGACACTGCAGCAGACGCTTCGCCATAAACAGAAAGAAATCACCTTGGCTCTGACCGCAGTGAGCGGATATCACTGCCTGCGTGTTCTTATAGTAACCAACGTGAGACTCTACTCACAGGTGCCATGGAGCAATTGCAACGGGTATCATGTCATTAGTCATCAGAATATTAACCAGTGATGAAATGTCCACTCTATTTGAATCCCAAGAAAATAGGAACCTTCTCACAAAGGAATGTGAGGTGATATCAAAATTTATCCAACATACAAAAATTAACTGCAGGGCTTTCATGTATGCAGTAGTAGCACACAAGGAAATATTGTGTCTTGGAAGCGTATATTTCATTTCCTCTTCTCATATTATCGCCCTTGTTTTAGTATAAAGTGGGAAAATATACACGAAAAACTTAAGTTCCTGAGAAGCATATAAGTCATTTCCTCTTCTCATATCATAACTTTTGTTTTAGTATGAGGTAAAAAAATAAACAGTTTAGGGTTCTGAAACATAATATGACACCAGATTCTTATCGTAGGCGCTATCGGAAACGCAAAAAGCAGGGAGCTGTCCATTCTTTTGTCCAAAAGTCTGTTTCGTTTCATGCATTACTCACGCTAGGAGATCCTTATTTAAGGACTTGTGGGCATCAAGTTCTTCAGCAGAACAAGGCTTATGTTATTGTGCTAATTACGGCATGGAAAAAATGCAACAAAGACGAGTTCCCCTGGAGCACATGACTGTATTCAGCAATGACCGACAGCTGCCACAACACTTCACAGAATCCTTGCGACAGGCAACACAACTATGCGTGGACTTCAGACTTCATTCAGTAAGACGTCAGGAGATGGATGGAAACGTCAAAGTCGTATTCAATCCAGAATGAGGTGTTATTAAGGTAGTTGAACGTTCTAGCAATTACACTTCTATAATTCCCATATGAGTATTCCTATAGACAAAAGAACCCGTTAGTGTGAAACCATCTGGAACTGCATTAACATCAGACTGCAAGGACTTGAGACAATACGTGGACTCTTCTCTTCGCTAGGTGACCTATTACTGTTATTTAGGATTCTCTCCGTCCTAGGCGTAATGGAAATGGAACTTTAAAGGCGCTTTCCGCTATTCTTGACAAACATGAGAATCTTGTACTCACTGCGTGTTACAACTGCGTGATGATAATGGTTCAAGTTGTCAGTAGTTGTGGTGGTGTTATGCTGTCAAACTGCTTACAGCAACGTTAATGGTGGCGCACATAATTTAGCTGACTACCTACTTAAGTAAAGATAGTGTTTTGGCGTCGTCGCTTGTCTTCATTTGGTCTCAGCTTGAGTAATCCGATTTAACGAACGTAGTACTACATTCGCGGGCGGCTAATGATACAGTATGACTGCAGAGATCATCGTGCGGGTGTTAAATTAATTCTGCAATGACTTGCTTAAAAAGTATTACCCTCAGCTATGCAGCTGGAATGACTCATTACACAGGTACTCTATGTTGCACTTGGTTTAGTGATCAGTTCGCTGCAATCCTGCTTCTACTGTTTGTAAATACTTGTATACTTTAAAAATTGTTCAAATGGCTCTGAGCGCTATGGGGCTTAACGTCTGAGGTGGTCAGTCCGCTAGCACTTAGAACTACTTAAACCTAACTAACCCAAGGGCATCAGACACATCCATGTCCGAAACTGGAGACAAACCTGAGACCGTAGCTCTCGCGCGGTTCCAGACTGTAGCGCCTAGAACCGCTCGGCCACCCTGGCCGGCATACTTGTATACTGTGTAAGTAGGCTGTTTATATTTTCTTATTGGCACCGTTACGTAGCGCTCTGTATGAAAATCACTGGCTGTGCTGTGTGCAGCCTGTGGCTAGTTTGCATTGTTGTCTGCCATTGTAGTGTTGGGCAGCGGCGGCTGGATGTGAACAGTGCGTAGCGTTGCGCAGTTGGAGGTGAGCCGCCAGCAGTGGTGGATGTGGGGAGAGAGATGGCGGAGTTTTGTAATTTGTCATGTACTGCTATATATATATTATGACTATTAAGGTAAATACATTGTTTGTTCTCTATTAATATCTTTCATTTGCTAACTATCCCTATCAGTAGTTAGTGCCTTCTGTAGTTTGAATCTTTTATTTAGCTGGCAATAATGGCGCTCGCTGTATTGCAGTAGTTCGAGTAATGAAGATTTTTGTGAGGTAAGTTATTTGTGAAAGGTATAGTTTAATGTTAGTCAGGGCCATTCTTTTGTAGGGATTTTTGAAAGTCAGATTGCGTTGGGGTAAATAATATTGTGTGTCAGGTTAAGCACAGTCTGTCAGGTTAAGCACAGTGTTGTACAATTTTCTAAGGGGACGCATTGTCTTTTACTGCTCAGACTTAGAAAAAAAAAAACACTGAAATTTTACTGTGATGAACAATCTGGACTGTCTTTATGGACTGTGAAAAAATTTTAGCTTCTGACCAACATTGTATAAATAAGTGTGTTCATTTGATATCTTTGTTATTGTAGTTATGAAAAAATTTTTCCAATCATTATTGGCCACTGCCCAAAAAAATTTGTAAAATTTTTTGTGGGGAGCATGGGGGCTATGTAAGTAGGCTCTTTATATTTTCTAATTGGCAACGTTACATAGCGCTCTGTATGAAAATCACTGGCTGTGCTGTGTGCAGCCTGTGGCTAGTTTGCATTGTTGTCTGCCATTGTAGTGTTGGGCAGCGGCATCTGGATGTGAACAGCGTGTAGTGTTGCGCAGTTGGAGGTGAGCCGCCAGCAGTGGTGGATGTGGGGAGAGAGATGGCGGAGTTTTGTAATTTGTCATGAACTGCTATATATATATTATGACTATTAAGGTAAATACATTGTTTGTTCTCTATTAATATCTTTCATTTGCTAACTATGCCTATCAGTAGTTAGTGCCTTCTGTAGTTTGAATCTTTTATTTAGCTGGCAATAATGGCGCTCGCTGTATTGCAGTAGTTCGAGTAATGAAGATTTTTGTGAGGTAAGTTATTTGTGAAAGGTATAGTTTAATGTTAGTCAGGGCCATTCTTTTGTAGGGATTTTTGAAAGTCAGATTGCGTTGGGGTAAATAATATTGTGTGTCAGGTTAAGCACAGTCTGTCAGGTTAAGCACAGTCTGTCAGGTTAAGCACAGTCTTGTACAATTTTGTAAGGGGACGTTTCAACTGACCATTCGTCATTTGACAAAATATGAACTACAATCTAATTCGCATGTATATGGCATGGGTTAGCTCCGGAACGAAGGTATGACTAAGGATTGGATGCCGTTGGAGTCCCGTTATTTTGATGGCAAGACAAATGTTCGCAAATCACCTCTATTGCCTCAAAAAACAATTACATCTTAAATATCGAATGACCGACGTCCACACTGTCACAGCGCGTTGAAATACAGCAACGACGACAGATGAACATTTGTGACCGACTGAGCTTCGAACCTAGACCTGCTGCTTACTAGACAGACGTGCTGACCACTGCACTATTATTCTTTTTTAAAGTTTGAGAAGTCTTTCGGCACCAGGTAGGCGGGGGCAAAGAGTGCAGGGGTCGAAAATCTGGGGCCTGGCCACAGTGCCTCCCCCATACCTGTCACTGAGCAGCTGCATTATTCACATGTATTCCATGTTTGCACTCATATATTCCTTTAAATTGTTGAACAAAATTGAAGTGGTAATTAAGGTAAAATAAATTACAGATTGTCGCCTCCAATGGCGTGCGTTCCTTGTGGAACATAACTTATTAACAGTGAACAGGGTAACGGAAAAATAAATAACAAACATTCATTCAAAAATATATTCACAATTTAAGTTATTATGCACTGAATGCATATGAGGTCTGTAAGGAAGCCATATATTTTTCAACAAATGGAAGAAGTTTCAGAGCCGGAGGGGGTTTGCCAAATTAGAACAGTTCTGATTTTAGAATCAACGTAAAAAAATATTCCAGGAATAAAAAAAAGTGAAAGAATAGTATTCTGCTTCTAATCAATAAAACTGCCCACCTCTTTGTAGCCCACATAAAACAACAGATAAAAAATTTTTAAACCATTCTTTGTATTTGTTATTCTTCTTCAGCTTAAAATGTTCTTCTGCAATATAAAACATGCACTCTTCTAAGTTCTAAGTTTTGTTTATTACGACGTAAAACACAAACTGTCCCAGAAGCCACGAATAACTGTTATTCTTTGCGGACGGGTAACATTTCCAGTCCGGTTGTAAAGCTTCAGTTATCGGTATATGACTTTCTGCGGTTCTGTTGATAGTGCTAATTTCTTCCTAGTCCAGTTCCAAATTCTGATTCTATTTTATCATAAGAAGGTGTGCGCTACAGTTTCTACAAGCCCACATTTGTCGTAGTATGAAGATGGTCTTAATTTGATTTTTCATAATCGTTCCGCTGTGGGTATGGTTTCGTTTACAATGTCGCACCATACGGCACTGACTCTAGTTGGTATAATTTTACTGTCGATATTTTTCCAGACGTTCCTCCAGTTTTATGTAGGTTAATTCACCGGAATTGGTTTGTGTAGACGATGTCTGGTAACATAATCATAGACGGTTTATAAAATAAATAAAATAAAAATATTGTTTTAAATATTAATTATTCTATCTGTATGATGGTGATTGTGATTGTAATTGTAATAAATATTTGCTTATCTGGAACGTGGACGTTTAATTATTCGGTATCAGACGCTTGACAATGGCTTTCTCATAAAGGCAATGTTACTCGTAGTTGACCGTGAAATAAAACTGAAATAATCGGACTTCGTAAATAAATCGTTTCCAAAGACTGCTGCGGTAGGTGCGGACTCATAATCTAAATCTCAATATTTCAATAATTTGCCAGCCATGCCAATACGTCGTACAGAGGTGATTGTCTACTAAACATAATAAAGTTACACAGTTAGTTAAATCAGATATATTCAATGAATAAGCCTACAGTTCATAATCCTACTTACTTTTATAAATATAAATTCTTTACAGAATCGAGTGCCTAGTCTGGTTGCAACTCGCAGTATTCTTCTATAACATGAAATATGGCGGTGTGCCAGACAATAAAATAAAATACGTGCTTCTCGCACCACTTCTACCAGAGCTCTCCCCTTTCTTAATCAAACATAAGAGTAACGTAATTGTGCTTTTGTTTTATCAGCGACACAGCGCTGCAGTTGTGTGCCATAGGCTTTATTTATTTGTCACTGATTATTTATTTAATTAATATTTCGAGTTTCCGAGGAAACTCACGCTCGGCATGCAAATGTGCCTTTATATTGCCCCCTGAATTGCGAGGCGAAAGGACACACCTGCAGGCGAGCAATTCACCTAAAGGCACAAGAAAATCTAAGTTATCTACAACTATTTACATGACTTACATTATACACATTATATACAAAATTTGAATGACGCGGGTGCGCCGTAAAAGTTCTTATGTTGGCAGATAGAGTGCGCGCATGCGCAGAAGCGTCTGTGTGACTCCGGCACTGCCGTTATATCGTACAGTTAGATCACGCGGCACAGTATTGCAGTTCATATTGTTCGTGTGCGCGCGTTTCTCAGTCGTTGCACAAAGAAAATATTCAACCAAGATTACATATGAAGACTACATTCTATGACAGGTAACTTAGTTTTAAATTTACAATATTTGTTATAACACAATACAACTTAGATTGTTGAATGTTCTTAGTTACAGAGTATTGTTTTGAAATACTTCAAAGAAAAATGTCCGTATGTTTCAGGTGCGTTGACCTATACACATCGTGTCGTTATTACAGTTCATATTCATCTGCTGCACAATAATTTTTTTTACAGGTTAGTATCGTCGTGGTAAAGTTTTTTGATCACAGTAACATCGTTGTATAACAACGTGATTAATACATAAGCGTGTCCATTTCCCATTTCCATTATAGTCGTTGTGATGCAGTTCGTTGTGACTAAAAGCATTGCTTATTACAGATCAGACGTGACCCGTCGAGTAATTGGTCCACGTGCAGTTCGTTTTTTACATTCCGTGGAAGCTTGGTTGCAGAACCTCGGACGGCACATAGCTGGCGTCGATCCTTGGACAGTCCAGGTAAGAGTGTCCGTCACATTTCGAGAACATTTCATTCCCTGAAGTTCCAACCAAAATTCTTCCACCCGTCGTGTTGTTTTCTGGACAGGCAGTTTGTGTCCATTTAATCCAGTTAACATCTTGAAGTTAGGTACTGTGGTAATGTCACTAGACGATGCAGGAATTATGCACTTCACATTTTCAGTTTTTGCTGAATATAGCTCACCTAAATGTTCGTAGTTATTAATCAAGGAATTCGTTCATCGCGTTTACATAGGTACGATGCATAATGAATGGCATTAACCGTTTCCTTCACATAGGTTTCTGCGTAGTTGCAGAGTTAGTAATGTTCGTTAATGTCCGTGAACAGAGGTTCACTATGCAATGTCTTTTTGGCACTCGTTTTGTTCAAATTTTTACATAGTAACAGTTACATGATACATCAGTTAAAAAAGTAAGTAATTATACATACACACGTCACATATTTTCTTAGCATAAACATAATACAGTTGCACATAAACATGTTTGCATCATCATTACATAGCTATAGGTTATTACATTGTGTCACGTGATGTCATCTGAAATTAAGATAGGTTAGACACAACATTCATTACATCAGTAGGCAAGACCAGGCGTTTTCACTACTCAATAAATATTCAAAATAGTAAGAGAGAGAAAACGTTCGATTCCTCGCGTTTTGTGCGTGTGTGTAGAGTGTCTGTGTGGCCTTGACTACTGATAGATGCTTTTCGTGTTGAGAGATGTGCGTCTAATCTATTTCTCAAAGTAAAAGATCGCTTCACAGATGACGTCTGTCGGTTCGTCAGGTGTCATACCAAGTCAGTGGTACCTACAATAACAAATGTTCCGTGAAAAATTAATATATCATTCACTGCTACGTAATTATAAATTTTATTTTGATATTCCGTCTTCCAGGTGGTGGCGCGCGCTGAAAGAAGAGTTCTTCTGCCTTCAACTGCGACTCTGGAACCGCTGAAATGAAAATTTCTACACTACTTATTATCTGTGTTGTAACAACAGTGTTTTTCGAGTTGCTTAGCAATATTTTGATGGGTATGACTTTGACATTATTCAGCATGAAATGCTCTAAGATCTCGGTGTGCGTATTTTTCTAAAATTCTTTGAAGTGTGTCAACGTGTTCCTTCCAAGACTGTGTAGCTATCAGTATATCATCTACATAGTGTATGACTGTCTCAACTAAATCATCGCCAAGCACGGTATCCAGGGCTGTAATGAATACCCCAGAGCTGACATTCAGTCCGAAAGGTAGAACACAAAAGTGATAGGTTCGCCCCCCGAACATAAATGCAGTATATTTCCGTGAATCAGGAGTGATACCCACCTGCCAAAACGAATTAGCGAGATCTATTGTGGAAAAATATTTTGCATCTAGAAATTTCTGTAATTGCTCTTCTAAATTTTCGGGTTTTGTGTGAACCGGTAAAATTATTTCATTAATTGCTCGTGCGTCTAACACTAACCTAATGCTTCCATTTGATTTTTTGACAACAAGTAGAGGACTACAATAAGGTGAGGTGGATGGTTCAATGACCTTCCAGTCTAACATTTGTTTTAATTCTTGCCACACAGCAGGTCGTTGAGATAACGGTACGTTATATGTCTTGTGGTAGAATATCTTGTGAGGCTTAACTTCAATCTTGTATACATACGTGTTGATAACACCTAATCGTTTGGTAAAAACTTGTAAATATTTGGATAACACTTCCTGTAGTTTTATACGTTCATGTACACTGAGAGCTGTAGCTTCACTTATCTTATGATCAAGCAATGTTTTCAAGTCCATTATCTCTGTGTCAGCTGAGTGTGTTTGCATATCTTGAATGTCATTGTCAAGTACTAACTGAACCTTGTACCCTGTACAGTGTTTGTCATGCTTTAGAGTTCTCCTGTCCAAATCAATAATAATTACACTGCCTTTATCATTTAAAATACATTTACCTTTGGAGAAGTCTATAATAGAGTCCTTCTCGCTCATAATATCTATTCCTAATGTGCAATTTGTCACAAGGTTTTGTACAACCAGGAATGGCCATTGTACGGTTCCATTACCTATTTTAATGTTTACAAAAACTTGCTTCATAACCCTACATGACTTATTACCTAGTGCAGTAGTTATTTTACAGTTTTGGGCAGGAAACTCAGGCACAGGTTCCAATTCACACATCTTTTTATAGAACTTAAAAGACAAAACGCTCACAGCTGCACCTGTATCTCGGATAATAGTAGTTGGAATCCCACCTACTACACCAGTAGTAGATGCTAAAACAATTTCATTTGTGTTTGAACGACATTGTGTACTGTCTTGTAAAAGTTCATCTGATATATTCTCATTGTGGTTGTATCTTATAAATAAAACAGGTAGTTTTTGTTTAGTATTATTAGGCATATCAATATTTTGTTGTTCAATTGTGGTGTCAAATAACTGATTAACATTGAAGTCGCCCCCCCAAGAATTCTTCAGCCACGACCTGGGGCATAGAAGTGACTGTTTCTAGTTTGTTGGATTGGCATTTGTACTAGGTACTGACACAGATTGAGGTTGTGCATCAGGTGTCATTTCTATTATATTCACATTCGGATATTGCCTATTATGATCTCCAAACTTTTGCGGTTGTTGTTGCTGTTGCGCATTATAACTTACCTGTCGGTCGTAAGGTATGCTCCAATTTTGTCCTGGTGGCTGCTGTGGTAAAGCAGAGTTTGAATGAAAGTACTGATCGTTACGAGTCCAACCTTGATGCTGTCTTGGCTCGTAGTTATTATTATTTCTATTTCTGTTTGTGTTTTTGTTGTTGCCTTTGTATCCGTTGTTACCGTTGTAGTTATTACCGCGGTGCCTTTTGTATGGATTGCCGCATGAAGTGTTATTACTGTTGTAACTATTGTTTGTATTGGAATACGCGTGTTGATTTTGATTTTCGTATTGAAACGGCATGTGAGTTTGCTGTTTTTGCTGTACCGCGTATCCAACTGTGGGCGCGCCAGAATTGAGTTGGCAAGCCTGCATGTTTTGCATACCACTAGTGTAAACATTGTGGCTGTTGTTTTGCCGCGCGAAGCGCTGATCTTCAACATGTCAACCGAATCTAAGGCTGTTAAAAAATAATCTGAATCGTCATCCGAGATATGTAGGAGTTTTTCTTTAATGTTGAAAGGCAATTTGGCCTTCAACGCATGGAGTATATCACGCGTTGCGACTGGTTCGTCTAAAAAGTGTCCCATGTTCAAGTATTTTTCAAAATATCTGCGTAAGTTGCCATTTTTACTGTTAAAAGTTTCAGGTTCTAAAATTTGTCTTCTGAGTCGCTCCTGGACGGATTGCGACCAGAATTTGTTCAGAAAAGCACGCTCAAACTCACTGTACGTGGTACATACGTCAGCTTGACTGTATGCCCAGACAGCTGCATCGCCTTGGATGTAACCGACAATATATGAAATCTTTTTCCGGTCACTCCAAGTGCGTGGAAATGCGTTACTAAAAGATTTAAGAAAAATCACCGGATGAATGGTTCGTTTTTCTGGGATAAAAATCTGAAATTGCCTGTGTTTCATTAAGCTTTCTTCTTCCTTCGTATTGTGATATGGATTTATTCCACTGTAATTACTGGTATGTTCAGCTGGCGAGTAATTACGATAATGTTGCTGTGGTTTACCATGATAATAGCTTGTGTTTGTGTTTGCACATCGTGGTATGTGTTGTAGTCGTGGTGTGTTTTGTTCTTGTGTGTTTGTCGTGTGCGGTATGTGTGTGTCATACTCGAATGTATATTGGTTCCTGAACTGTGCATTTTGACTGATATTTTCGTTACATTCAGACTGTGGTCGATCGGTGAATTGTCTCATGGGTGCAGTGGCGGATTGTACTGCGTCACTGATCAGCTGTTTGTTATTAGTAATGTATTGCGCTACGGAGTCGTGCACAATTGTTGGTAAATTTTCACGTAAGCATCTATCAAAATGTTTGTCTTTGTTCACTACCCAATCATGAAATTCTTTATTAATATTTTGAAAATGAGCTGTGGCATCAGATTGTAAGATGTCAGTCAGGTGTTGTTCAACATTGTCAAATTTATTCTGTACGTCAGTAATTCGTTTTTCAAGGTTGTCATGTACTGAAGGATATGTTTGAATTTGTTCAGTAAGAACTTCACACGTGACATTAAGGTTTTTTACTTGTGTCTGTAAAAGTGCTACGTCAGTTGCAGTCTTTTCTTGTCTTGTATTAAGCTGGGAAAATTTAGTACTGAGTTCAGTCATCTGTTTGGTCAGTGTGGCGTCAATAAGTTCTACACGTTTACATAAAGTGTCATTACCTGTCTTGATTGCTATGAGATCAGATTTAATTTCGTCATTTTGTGTCTTTAACTGTGTCTTTAAGGTTGCCATGTTTTCCGCGTTCTGTTTCATTAGCATTTGTAACATGTTGGCAATGTTTACTGTTTGCAAGGTCTCTGCCCCCGCCGCGTCATTAGACGTGACGTCATGTATTAACATGGGCTCTGACTGAGACTTTGAAATTTTTGTGGTGGACGGCCTATTGTCAAAATTTCCGTTAACACTTGCGTCAATATTTGATGAATCGTCACTACCGGTTGCTGTCGTAAAGTCATTTTCTAACACTTGTCTCTCGTCCGAGTCGGATTGCGTCTGAATAGTATGTCTTTGCTGTTCCATCTTTGCGTATTGTTTTCTAGTTATGGCCATGCCACACGTGATATATGTTTGAAGAAAATAATGTTTGACACTGGTTTTAAAATAAAATGCAGTTGAGCACGAATCGCTCGTAGCAACAATGGCTGTTTGTTAATTTAGAAATGTAAACTGAATATGGGATTATTGTTAATGGCTGCTGTCCGTGTTACAACGTATCGTACAGAAGTCGGCCATATTGTACACTCGTGTATTGGTATTGTTGCAGAGGTTATTGTTTAAGGAAAAGTACTGAGAATGAAATTTATCACTGAAAACTGCTACGCGCGAAAGAAATACTACAGAATCTACTGAAGAGCTAATACACTGAATTATGCGTCTGGTCAAGCCTGCCAATGCAAAGATGCTGCGTCTTACCTTATTTTGCTGGAAGCTTCATTGCGTCTTCCCGCAAAATTTTATAATTGGCAAATATCTTCAGATTTTTGTTATTTCTCATATAGTCAAGTCCAGGTCCAGAAAGTTGATTTTTCACATGAAACAAAGAGAACAATGTAACAAATGACAAACTGTCACGGTCGCCAATATAAAATAAATAAAATAAAAAAATATTATTTAAATTAATTAATTATTCTATCTGTATGATGGTGATTGTGATTGTAATTGTAATAAATATTTGCTTATCTGGAACGTGGACGTTTAATTATTCGGTATCAGACGCTTGACAATGGCTTTCTCATAAAGGCAATGTTACTCGTAGTTGACCGTGAAATAAAACTGAAATAATCGGACTTCGTAAATAAATCGTTTCCAAAGACTGCTGCGGTAGGTGCGGACTCATAATCTAAATCTCAATATTTCAATAATTTGCCAGCCATGCCAATACGTCGTACAGAGGTGATTGTCTACTAAACATAATAAAGTTACACAGTTAGTTAAATCAGATATATTCAATGAATAAGCCTACAGTTCATAATCCTACTTACTTTTATAAATATAAATTCTTTACAGAATCGAGTGCCTAGTCTGGTTGCAACTCGCAGTATTCTTCTATAACATGAAATATGGCGGTGTGCCAGACAATAAAATAAAATACGTGCTTCTCGCACCACTTCTACCAGAGCTCTCCCCTTTCTTAATCAAACATAAGAGTAACGTAATTGTGCTTTTGTTTTATCAGCGACACAGCGCTGCAGTTGTGTGCCATAGGCTTTATTTATTTGTCACTGATTATTTATTTAATTAATATTTCGAGTTTCCGAGGAAACTCACGCTCGGCATGCAAATGTGCCTTTATAGGTTCTAGTGTTGGTTTGTGCTGGTGGAAGTCTTATACAGCTCCAATCGCCATAGTACTTTCGGACGTAATCTAGGCTGGCGTGCTACATTAACAGGAGTGTTCCTATCTCCAGGATCGAACGAGAGGAACAGAAGTTTCGTGATGCCTGTCTTAGTGACGTGTATTAGTTTAAAAGCACGTCTTTAATTACAAGTCCTCTGTTTTGCCTCTGCAATGTCGCCGTGTGGAAGAATACTTTGAAGATATTTTGTTTCCACACATACCAAGATGCTGCAGGTAATATTTTATGTGCAGTGACCTGCAGTATCGGTAAGACTGCTGCGACATGATAAATTTTGCTAAGTATGTAGGTATTTATAAACTGAACTTTCTGCAGTCAGTCTAACGATCGCATGTCATGGTCCTTCAACACAGTTCCGATGACATTATGTTTCCGCTCCCAATTGTTCGGGGCCATGCGCTTGGGGTTAGTCCTTAACCACAATCCGAGATGGAGACTCACTTCAGTTACATCTAACCAGTGCACACCTATTGCACTATTGAGGAACCGAGATGCAGTATTTTTGATTTAAAATTTTGTAAATTTGTGGTGAGAACTTATGGGACCAAGTAAGCTTACACACTACTTAATCTAACTTAAACTATGGACAACACAAACACCCATGCCGGAGGGAGGACTCGAAGCTCCGACGGTGGGCACTGTCGGGACACAGCAACCAACCTCTCTGCAGCACCTATCTACACACGCTCCTCAGCAGACGCGAATTCCCATCTTTGCCGCATACCACATGCGCGGTACCCCCCCCCCCCCCCCCCCCCCCGCCGACCCAACACCCGGCAATTATCCCACTCGCTCACGGCCACACTTTATTCCCGCTAGGGTTCGGACGATGTCGTGCGTCTAGCACTGAAAACTTTAGATGACCCATCGAGACCCAAATAATTATACAGGATGCCGGCCGCGGTGGTCTCGCGGTTCTAGGCGCGCAGTCCGGAACCGTGCGACTGCTACGGTCGCAGGTTCGAATCCTGCCTCGGGCATGGATGTGTGTGATGTCCTTAGGTTAGTTAGGTTTAAGTAGTTCTAAGTTCTAGGGGACTGATAACCACAGCAATTGAGTCCCATAGTGCTCAGAGCCATTTGAGCCATTTGAATTATACAGGATGTTTCAGGAGAAATAGTAAATATTGCAGGAGATGGTAGTATAGGCAAATTGCAGAAACAATGACATATAACATGTGTCCAATTCTTATTGAACATACATATAGCTCGGTTGTAATGTATCTAGAGGTAGCCCTGGATGGAAAAATATTATGAACACCTCACATAAATAATTTGTTCTACTGCGAAAGACAATCTTATAAGCACTAGAAGCTGCTGTGGGGTAAAATGCGGTCTAAACCCAGTACTTACTGGATATACACTTCCGTAAAAAGACCATTGATAATTTATAGGTCTATAATATGAACAAAGTCGAACAGAAGGTGGCAGCTAGGGAGTCTGGCAAAGTGCAGAGACTGATCTACTTTCACAAACAGATGGAATTAGCAGGACATCCACTCTTGGGATTGATATTACGCTAGACATGCCTGCCTTACACCTGTGGCTTAAAATGGAGACAGCGGCAGGGACATAAAGATTAAAAATTGAAAATAGCCGGATATAGTTAGAATATACGGAATCCCAAATCAGTATGGCGCTGGCTCGGGAAATGCCGACTAACTATACAATAACTTCTAGCTGTTTCAATAAACCTTGCCATGTAACAGTTGGAGGCAGGGATCAGTGGAAGAACGAACCACTACACCGTGCAGGAGACATAATATAGTGGTTTACTGACAGGTCGAAAACAGATGAATGTACCGGGTCTGGTGTACTGCCTAGAATCTCTCTAGGGAAGATGGCCACAATATTACATGACATCTTCTATCAGCATGTGCACGGAGGAGAATTAGAGTAGACCCTACAAAAATCGTAGCATCTACTTTTATTCAGACAGCCAAGCAGCTCAGAAATCTCTATCAGCCCGTACAACTAGATCGAAGGTCGTTGCAGAATGCAATGAAGCATTTTCTTTCGGACATGTCCGAAAGAACAGACACCACACATATATCCATATACAGGGTGTTTCAGGAGGAATAGTAGATATTTTAGCAGGTGGTAGTACAGACGAAATGCATAAAAAAAATTCCATATAAATGCGTCCACTCTTTATTGAGGACAGAGATACAGCTGTTAGTACGTAACCTAACAAACTCAAATCAAAGGCAAATGAGGACGTTCAAAGTTGATTTTCAAAAATTCCCCCAACAACTTCAATGCACATTTGACTTCTCTTGATAACACCACGTGTAGCTCTTCTGAGGTCGTCTTTGCGTTCTTTTATGAGGGCTGCACTATTCATAATCCGAACGATCAAATCGGCTCTTGGGTTTACTTTTTCTTTGTAGACTTCGCCTTTAACCATCCCCGCAGACAAAAATCCAAAGAGAGAACGTCCAGGGACCTTGAAGGCCAAGAAAAGTGCCCATATCTAATGATCTATCCTCCAGAAAATGTTAGGTTTGGATAATGTGTTACCCGACGACTAGAATTTACAGGAGCCCCGTCATGCTGGAGGAACGTAGGCATTCCTGTAGCCAAATGAACCTCTTCCAATAACGCTGGAAATCATTTTCAAGGAAATGTAGACAACTGGGTCCTGTAAAGTCCAACGTACGAAACGGAAATGCATTGAACCCAGCTGTATGTACGAAATAAAAATTGGACACATGTTATATGGCATTGTGTCTGCAACTTGTCTATACTACCACCACCTACAATATTTACCATTCCTCCTGAAACATCCTGTATAATTATTTGGGTCTCGGCGGCTCATCTAAAGTTTTCAGTGCTAGGCGCACGACATCGTCCAAACCCACGCGGGAATACAGTGTGGCCGCGAGCGAGTGGAATAGTGGTCGGGGGGCTTACTCTCATAAGTTCTTATCACAAATTTACAAAATTTTAAATCAAAAATACTGCATATCGGTTCTTACAATAGTGCAATAGGTGTGCACTGGTTAGATGTAACTGAAGAGAGACTCCAACTCGGATTGTGATTAAGGGCGGATCTCAAGCGCATGGCCCCGAACAATTGGGAGCGGAAACTTAATGTCATCGGAACCTTGTTGAAGGCCCATGACATGCGGTCGTTAGACTGACTGCAGAAAGTTCAGTTTATAAATACCTACATACTTAGCAAAATTTATCATGTCGCAGCAGTCTTACCGATACTGCAGGTCACTGCACATAAAATATTACCTGCAGCATCTTGGTATGTGTGGAAACAAAATATCTTCAAAGTATTCTTCCACACGGCGACATTGCAGAGGCAAAGCAGAGGACTTGTAATTAAAGACGTGCTTTTAAACTAATACACGTCACTAAGACAGGCATCACGAAACTTCTGTTCCTCTCGTTCGATCCTGGAGATAGGAACACTCCTGTTAATGTAGCACGCCAGCCTAGATTACGTCCGAAAGTACTATGGCGATTGGAGCTGTATAAGACTTCCACCAGCACAAACCAACACTAGAACCGTCTATGATTATGTTACCAGACATCGTCTACACAAACCAATTCCGGTGAATTAACCTACATAAAACTGGAGGAACGTCTGGAAAAATATCGACAATAAAATTATACCAACTAGAGTCAGTGCCGTATGGTGCGACGTTGTAAACGAAACCATACCCACAGCGGAACGATTATGAAAAATCAGATTAAGACCATCTTCATACTACGACAAATGTGGGCTTGTAGAAACTGTAGCGCACACCTTCTTATGTTAAAATAGAATCAGAATTTGGAACTGGACTAGGAAGAAATTAGCACTATCAACAGAACCGCAGAAAGACATATACCGATAACTGAAGCTTTACAACCGGACTGGAAATGTTACCCGTCCGCAAAGAATAACAGTTATTCGTGGCTTCTGGGACAGTTTGTGTTTTACGTCGTAATAAACAAAACTTAGAACTTAGAAGAGTGCATGTTTTGTATTGCAGAAGAACATTTTAAGCTGAAGAAGAATAACAAATACAAAGAATGGTTTAAAATTTTTTTATCTGTTGTTTTATGTGGGCTACAAAGAGGTTGACAGTTTTATTGATTAGAAGCAGAATACTATTCTTTCACTTTTTTTTATTCCTGGAATGTTCTTTTACGTTGATTCTAAAATCAGAACTGTTCTAACTTGGCAAACCCCCTCCGGCTCTGAAACTTCTTCCATTTGTTGAAAAATATATGGCTTCCTTACAGACCTCATATGCATTCAGTGCATAATAACTTAAATTGTGAATATATTTTTGAATGAATGTTTGTTATTTATTTTTCCGTTACCCTGTTCACTGTTAATAAGTTATGTTCCACAAGGAACGCACGCCATTGGAGGCGACAATCTGTAATTTATTTTACCTTAATTACCACTTCAATTTTGTTCAACAATTTAAAGGAATATATGAGTGCAAACATGGAATACATGTGAATAATGCAGCTGCTCAGTGACAGGTATGGGGGAGGCACTGTGGCCAGGCCCCAGATTTTCGACCCCTGCCCTCTTTGCCCCCGCCTACCTGGTGCCGAAAGACTTCTAAAACTTTAAAAAAGAATAATAGTGCAGTGGTCAGCACGTCTGTCTAGTAAGCAGCAGGTCTAGGTTCGAAGCTCAGTCGGTCACAAATGTTCATCTGCCGTCGTTGCTGTATTTCAACGCGCAGTGACAGTGTGGACGTCGGTCCTTCGATATTTAAGATGTAATTGTTTTTTGAGGCAATAGAGGTGATTTGCGAACATTTGTCTTGCCATCAAAATAACGGGACTCCAACGGCATCCAATCCTTAGTCATACCTTCGTGCCGGAGCTAACCCATGCCATATACATGCGAATTAGATTGTAGTTCATATTTTGTCAAATAACGAATGGTCAGTATACAAGTATGCCGGCCAGGGTGGCCGAGCGGTTCTAGGCGCTACAGTCTGGAACCGCGCGAGAGCTACGGTCTCAGGTTTGTCTCCAGTTTCGGACATGGATGTGTCTGATGCCTTTAGGTTAGTTAGGTTTAAGTAGTTCTAAGTTCTAGCGGACTGACCACCTCAGACGTTAAGCCCCATAGCGCTCAGAGCCATTTGAACAATTTTTGAAGTATACAAGTATTTACAAACAGTAGAAGCAGGATTGCAGCGAACTGATCACTAAACCAAGTGCAACATAGAGTACCTGTGTAATGAGTCATTCCAGCTGCATAGCTGAGAGTAATATTTTTTAAGCAAGTCATTGCAGAATTAATTTATCACCCGCACGATGATCTCTGTAGTCATACTGTATCATCAGCCGCCCGCGAATGTAGTACTATGTTCGTTAAATCGGATTACTCAAGCTGAGACCAAATGAAGACAAGCGACGACGCCAAAACACTATCTTTACTTAAGTAGGTAGTCAGCTAAATTATGTGCGCCACCATTAACGTTGCTGTAAGCAGTTTGACAGCATAACACCACCACAACTACTGACAACCTGAACCATTATCATCACGCAGTTGTAACTCGCAGTGAGTACAAGATTCTCATGTTTGTCAAGAATAGCGGAAAGCGCCTTTAAAGTTCCATTTCCATTACGCCTAGGACGGAGAGAATCCTAAATGTCAGTAATAGGTCACTTAGCGAAGAGAAGAGTCCACGTATTGTCTCAAGTCCTTGCAGTTTGATGTTAATGCAGTTCCAGATGGTTTCACACTAACGGGTTCTTTTGTCTATCGGAATTCTCATATGGGAACTATAGAAGTGTAATTGCTAGAACGTTCAACTACCTTAATAACACCTCATTCTGGATTGAATACGACTTTGACGTTTCCATCCATCTCCTGACGTCTTACTGAATGAAGTCTGAAGTCCACGCACAGTTGTGTTGCCTGTCGCAAGGATTCTGTGAAGTGTTGTGGCAGCTGGCTGTCATTGCTGAATACAGACATGTGCTCCAGGGGAACTCGTCTTTGTTGCATTTTTTCCATGCCGTAATTAGCACAATAACATAAGCCTTGTTCTGCTGAAGAACTTGATGCCCACAAGTCTTAAATAAGGATCTCCTAGCGTGAGTAATGCATGAAACGAAACAGACTTTTGGACAAAAGAATGGACAGCTCCCTGCTTTTTGCGTTTCCGATAGCGCCTACGATAAGAATCTGGTGTCATATTATGTTTCAGAACCCTAAACTGTTTATTTTTTTACCTCATACTAAAACAAAAGTTATGATATGAGAAGAGGAAATGACTTATATGCTTCTCAGGAACTTAAGTTTTTCGTGTATATTTTCCCACTTTATACTAAAACAAGGGCGATAATATGAGAAGAGGAAATGAAATATACGCTTCCAAGACACAATATTTCCTTGTGTGCTACTACTGCATACATGAAAGCCCTGCAGTTAATTTTTGTATGTTGGATAAATTTTGATATCACCTCACATTCCTTTGTGAGAAGGTTCCTATTTTCTTGGGATTCAAATAGAGTGGACATTTCATCACTGGTTAATATTCTGATGACTAATGACATGATACCCGTTGCAATTGCTCCATGGCACCTGTGAGTAGAGTCTCACGTTGGTTACTATAAGAACACGCAGGCAGTGATATCCGCTCACTGCGGTCAGAGCCAAGGTGATTTCTTTCTGTTTATGGCGAAGCGTCTGCTGCAGTGTCCACGCTCAGCCAACATAAACAAATCGCGGCGGCATTGGGCACTGCTGATCGCTGCGCTTGTCGCGAGCCTCGACAACAAGAGCGCACTGTCTCTGCTAACGATACGATGGAGTTAATCCATCTTACTTAACGTAATATGCAGGACGTGGGTTGGGTGAAAATTCAGTTTCTAACTTCCCATCGCATTAAAAACTTTACAGTCATATTTGATGAATTATTTATTGTTGGTTGTCTCTCTAATGTTAATAGTATTGATTCAGATTGTGCATGAACACGAAAACACACACACACACACACACACACACACACACACACACACACAGTCATTGATTCCAGTGAGGGTGACAACTACTGTGTGTTGAACAACGCATGCACCAGTCAGTTCCTCAGTTGGCGTCGAGTGGATGAGTTTTCTCAATTACCTTGCATTGCAAGAATTGTAAGGAGGAGCCTGAAAGTAAATGGACTTGTATGCTAAAGAGCTGCGACAAAGCAAAGGTTGACCGATTATCAGATAATTGTCCACATGGGTTTTGTGGACGAGTATACTTTTAGTAGCCGCGCTTGTTTAGCCGAGCGGTCTGGGGCGCTGCAGTCATGGGCTGCGTGGCTGATCCCGGCGGAGGTTCGAGTCCTCCCTCGGGCATGAGTGTGTGTGTTTGTCCTTAGGATAATTTAGGTTAAGTAATGTGTAAGCTTAGGTACTGATGACCTTAGCCGGCCGCGGTGGTCTCGCGGTTCTAGGCGCTCAGTCCGGAACCGCGCGACTGCTACTGTCGCAGGTTCGAAACCTGCCTCGGGCATGGATGTGTGTGATGTCCTTAGGTTAGTTAGGTTTAAGTAGTTCTAAGTTCTAGGGGACTGATGACCACAGATGTTAAGTCCCATAGTGCTCAGAGCCATTTGAACCATTTTTGACGACCTTAGCAGTTGAGTCCCATAAGATTTCACACACATTTGAACATTTTTTATACTTTTAGTAACCAACCCATCCACGATCATTACGTAAGATTTCTCGAAGGCGTAGGGGAATTGATTTCATTAAGTCGTCGACAGTTCAGCGTGATGGTTTACGTCCCAACATATGTTTTCTATATTTGTCCAAAGGTCGCTTGCTTTTGTAGATCCACGTGGCAATGGCCTTGTTACCTCTGCCCACATATTCTCTATCTGATTGATGTTTGGTGATCGTGGAACAAACGGCAACAGCTTTATCCTCTCTTGGCCCTGAAACCAATCTCGCACTGCTCTGCTATGATGGATGGCGCTCTGCTCCTGTAAATAAACTGCTAACTCGTTAGTTCATATATTTATATTTAAATTACGTATTTGTAATAAGCACATTGGATTATTATTTTCCACAGTGTTTAAGAATTCAGGCCCTGTCATAGATAAGTGATCTATATTCAACAGTCCTATTAAGAATGTGATTTACCCAGTCTATCACATGATGAGAGTCTTAGTCGGATATCCACATTAAGACCGCCTGGCTGGATCCGATTAGAACTATCTGGTATCGAAACGAAATTACAGAAATCGGATAATTTGAACGTCTGTATTGCAACAATGCTGCGCACATAAATTCCTATGATGGAGTAATAGGTAGCAACTGTCTAAGAAAAAGTGAGAAATATGTCTACTAGCAGCAATGTAACGTAATTATAACCCACATTTATGTGATGGAAATACTGAATCGAACAATACACATCTATTTCAGTGGTGGGAAGATACACCAGATCGGATTTACTGATGACATAATGACAATAATAATAATAATCGCGTGTGGCGGATAGGGGAAACCCTCCTCCATATGGGTGGTACCGAGGAAATCAAATACTAGGGGTGAACCAAATACTAACACAATCCTGAACGGCTACTAAATCCGTTGAACCCAAAATCCAGACACGTCTGAGGGAAAATCACCGCTACTCTGGTCACCGTCTGTTAGCTCAATGAGCTTGGCTGAAAATATTTGCTTTCAAAGGCTTCAACACCCTCTGGTCCTGTCCGGTCCTGGTATCACCGAATCCAAACCAATGAAACACAAGCAAACATGAACTATGCAAGCAAAGTTAACTTTACCACAGGTGGTACACAACCCGGCTGTCGACAGGCGGTAGTTGGATTTTCGGATTCTGGGGAGTCAAGGTTAGCACGGCAGAGAATATCGAAGATCTCTGGTAAATTTCCCTACAAGCCAGAAACATGCATTTAAAAGTAAACATCGATACATTGATCCAAACACGAAAACTAAATAATCTCACAAAAGTAATCCACCGACAAAAAATTCTCATCCTTGCTCTTCAAGAACCACGACTAACTGACAATGAAACCTTTGCATTAGGGAAACCATTGCATCTTCAAGAGCAAAATACAACAAAAGGTAGCGAAAGGCGTACCAATCTTCGGCATTGCATTTCTCGAACACAGATCTATCATCAACTCTGTCAAAGAAATCACACCCATCAACAATCAAAAGGTTCAAATGGCTCTGAGCACTATGGGACTTAACAGCGGAGGTCATCAGTCCCCTAGAACTTAGAACTACTTAAACCTAACTAATCTAAGGACATCACACACATCCATGCCCGAGGCTGGATTCGAACCTTCGACCGTAGCAGTCGCGCGGTTCCGAACTGAAGCGCCTATAACCGCTCGGCCACCGCGGCCCTCCCATCAACAAGCGACTTATGACTATGCTCATTCAGAGCCCCAGTAAAAAATATACACTCATCAATGCACGTGTCCCCACCAATATCGAAAATAAGAAAAACACCGAAAATGTCGAAAAATTCTGGAACACACTCGAAAATACTATGAGCAAAATTCACCAGGATGACGTGAAAATACTAATGGGAGACTTCAACTCTCTATTTGGGACAGAAAAAACCTGTAGAAAAATCTTTGGTACAAATTCAACACACCGAAACGCTTAGACCAACGGCACACGTCTGACTGACATTTGCCAACAATTCAACCACAAAAGGATGTCTTCCCACTTTAGGAAAAAACCAGTTCCCAGGTAACATGCTTAGCTAACAGGCGCAAGCTGCTTTCGTTCGCCTTTCGAGACTCGCTGAAAGCCAGATTTTTAATTCTTTTGTAGCACAGCTACAAGCAGGCTGATAAAAACTCAATAAGGGAATCGTAAGACAACGCTCGAGCAAAATTCGTCTCGCTACTTTCAGTAACTCTTAGTGTCAGAGCGAAATCCTTACGGTACTGCCAAATTCATAATGCCACTTGTGTTCTCTGCCGACATATTGTTGTGAATGCATAACTTTATCTATGAAATGTCACATTTTCATAATACTTACGAATGGTAGAGGAAATGAAATAAATACAGATCTTTTCGAAGTCAAAAGTCGGTAATACCCTACTAATTCGTGTTAATGTAGGCTCAATCGTCTTTATTAAGAAAGACTACCGTTGTGATGTTTCTGTAGTAAGCTGAATTTAATTTGTATTACTACAGTGAATATTTTAATTGCATTTTCCATTAGTTTACTAATCGCAACAGTAATTATCAAAGAGAAATTAATCAGCAGCAGAATTTTCTTTCACGATATCTGAAACGATCTGACAATGCTAAAGTTGTTTACAAATTGTACGCCTGTAGAAACCTACTGGTTCTAGCGATGTCATTAAACCAGAGTAGTTTTAAGAGTATTTTCGTCTAGAAATGAATTGCCTTGACGGTTGATCGACCAAGAGCGGGAGAGGTAAAATTTTACCAATATATGACGAGAGGGACAAGTGCTTGAGAGAGGACTTCCCTATCAATACAAGTGCCTGAGAGACGACTTTCCTATCAATCTCCTGGATAGTTTTGTTTCTCAAGTCAACATAGTGCGTTATCATGCAATAGCACAGGTGATGTAGTTTTGTTGCTCGATTTTCTTACACTGCGACCGAAAGGTGTCTGAGTTGTTGGCAACAAATTCCATCTGTGTTCACGCACCCTGGGGGGGGGGGGGGATAATTCGTAGCCCAAAACACACTTTTGGATTTATCAGATGTAAAATATTATGTTCACGCTACTCTTTCCTCGAGTTTACGTCTTTTGGTGGGGCTCAGCCTTTCATTTCTTCTTAGGAAGTTAACGATAAAGGCATCATAACACGTCACCAGTAACAGTACTGCATAGGAATGCTCGATGAGTGACCTGATGACGTTCAATAATAGTCACTCCGTTGATTTTTGTTGTTTCGAATTAGAGCATGCAGTACTCCTACACCAGTCTTCTGAATTTTGCCTGTTGAATGCAAATGTCGCATGATGGTTAAATGGTAATCTATCACATATATCAGTAGTCGAGACTTCCTTAATGTGGAAAATCATTCATGCCAGAACGATCTTTGTTGAAACACGAATATCTTTTTCTGGCGTATTTTTACCAAAAGCACTCGCTCCAAACACAGTTGATACATACACTGACAGCGTGGCGCCGCGTTCACATGGGCGGCGCCGGATTTCAAGCGGCGGGTGGCGTCTGGCCGGTGGCCGGTAGCCGCTGCAGCGCGAGGAAACGCTCGAGCGTAAGCTGTTCTGATCGCGGCGCAGCCACGAGCTGTCGTGGGGAGTTGTTTCTGGAATACTTGTTATTGCTGGTGGGTAGAATGTTAAGCGAATTATCTTCGATACTCAATCAGACTCATAACTTTAGACCGAAATGTGGTAAAAAAAAAAAGTTGTTGGACGCGAACAGGCGACCATAAGCTTAGAATGCATGACGATTACCACTTTTTTTGTGTTAATCATTGATCGTTGTGTTTGGTCGTTGCGGACGCCGCAGGACATCCTGTTCAAGTTCGGTGGTGTATCCTTCCACTCAGTTTTTTGATTACAGAGGCCAACCGGCTAGCACTAGACCACGGGCTCACACAATTCGAGAAAATCTCGGAAGTAGGCAACACTTCCTCCTAACACTTCCGCATCTTACAGTGTTGCCAAATTGTGCAGATGGCCGGTCAGTTTTATTGCCCACGTTAAGTGAATAGACTCTAATTTAGTCTCTATGGCGGCCGGCCGGAGGTCAGTTTTTATGTCTAAGACTGTACAGTTGAGATATTTCGTTTCCCATGAAATGGTGGCAGACGATGCTGTGGCGTCTTCGAAGCGCTAGATTCGTCAGTGCAAGATATCTCACCACGCTGAGCGAACGTTTTCTTCCTGCTGCTAGTCTAATGGACAATGGCAATACTGTAGAATACTTTTGACAACTATGTGATCATCGATTGATGTTCGTGGGTGGTTCATAATTATGTTAGTAAAATCACTCGATATTTTTATGTCCTTTAAATTACATTTGCTTCATGATTCGTATTGAAGACGTAGGAAATGTATGTTATTTGGTCCAGGAAGCACGTTGCAACATAAATTGATGCTTACTTTGACATTTATGTTGCGAATCAGTCGTCTTATCCATCACATGGATAACGAGGATGCTCCGTTTTGCTACAGTTGTTTCATAGCTAACAAGGGAACCTCCCCATCGCACCCTCCTCAGATTTACTTATAAGTTGGCGCAGTGGATAGGCCTTGAAAAACTGAACACAGATCAATCGAGAAAACAGGAAGAAGTTGTGTGGAACTATGAAAAAAATAAGCAAAATATACAAATTGAGTAGTCCATGCGCAGGGAAAGTGTGAGTTCGGGAGCGCCGTGGTCGCGTGGTTAGCGTGAGCAGCTGCGGAGTGAAAGGTCCTTGTTCAAGTCTTCCATCGAGTGAGTCGTTTCATTTTTTTATTTTCAGACAATCATCACCACACGTAGTGTTCATCAACAAATGTAGGAAATAATCATACAAATGTTCGACAATCGTTCGATCCCTTAAGGAACTTTCCGATGCCTTACAGTTCGGAAAATATTCATTGACATTGTTATTGAAGTCGCGAGCTCTATTTGCTAGATTCATATTGCCCACGGAATGCATCTCACGTATTTAATGCACTCTCTTCCAAAGTAGCGAACAGTCCACTGCCAGCCATGGAGCCTCGTTAGCAGGAATACTCTCTCTTCCGTGCGCTGTAGTCGATTGACGTCATGTGTTTCGATGTTTGTTCCGGTGTAGCGTCATCATACTACGGCGCAGTTACCTCGCACCGGACGGACGGACGGACAGATAATAATTGTCTGAAAAGAAAAAATTCAAATTTTCCCTCGAGGGAAGACTTGAACCAAGGACCTCTCGTTCCGCAGCTGCTCACGCTAACCACGGGATCACGGCACTCCTGAGCTCCCTCTGTCCTTGATGTTGCCTATCTTGCGCATGGACTACCCAGTTTGGATATTTTGCTTATTTTTTTCATAGTTCCACACAACTTCTTCCTGTTTTCTCGATTGATCTGTGTTCAGTTTTTCAAGGCCTATCCACTGTGCCAACTTATAACTAAATCTGAGGGGCGTGCGATGGGGATGTTCCGTTGTTAGTGGTATTGTGTGTTGGTGGCGTTGCCAGTTTACATACTGTGCATGTAACACACAATAAATGTGTTGGATGCCTCCTGTGATCAGTTTACTTGAAAAACGTTTGTTGTCATCGTAATTTATGTAACTGGCTCTCCGACTTCCAATTTGACAATTTGTGGAAAAATTGTTTACCTTGCTAGTCCTAGTTTCAAACATTGTCTGACAGAAAACGTAGGCATGAAGGAGTCAGTAAAAGCAATTATTCGCTATTATAGCAAACTTTTGAATCCACTGAACACTTGAATTCTCTATATTGATTCTGAGAGTTCTGTTATTTCTCTTGTTATTTACTGTCTCAATGTCATCCGTGAGAATAAAATTAAAGGCAGTTGGATTAGGTTCGTGATCTATAAACTATGATTTAATATTCTGCGCTGCTAAATAAATTTGGAAGGTTATATTCTTTACGTAAAACAGAGTATCGGTTTCAGTCCTAGGATTGACGATAAACTTCAGAAAAACAATTACAGAATAGTGGCATATCAATTATGGCTCCTCACCATCAACAATAGTTGTTACCCATAGTTTCGTATTTGCTGTTTTACCGTCGTTACCCTTTAGAGACCAACCTGATCTTTCCACAATGCCATTTTTGACTTGCTTCTTAATATGTCCTATAACTACAAATTTGTTGAAAATATTAACTGTTAAATACGCTATTCCACAAATTAAAAACTTCCAGTTATTCTTCATATCTTGAAACTTACTACCGTTGACTTTCACTGACGAAAAGATACATGATAATAAAATGAAATCAAAGATTAGAATGTCAAAGCATAGTGTGAATGGTTAAAATGAAATGAACTAAAAATCATCTTCTTGTCTGAAACACGTTACTCTTCCAGAGAACTTCGGCATCTCTCAAAATTTTTTACACCTCTGATGTTTAAGCCACATGTGGAAAAATAGTGGGTCTCATGATGCAGCACTGTTTAGCCATCACAAAATAAAGCCTCAAAAATCAGTAAATAAAACTATTCTTCTACTGTTGCTCCGAATCACATATACCAACCACTCTCTGCTGCGACAACGGCTCAAAGGCTATTGGGTATTTGATTTTTCTCTGCTTTTTCGGGCCTCCTTACCTCTCCTTCTAGCCCAACCTTTGGTCTCCATTTACGCCTTCATCGGCGAGCTTCTCCTCAATATTTTTCATTTGTGCTGAATTGTTTTGTACCCTTCTTGCATATACATGTGTGTCATGTATTTTTAGAGACTGCATGAATATATAAGGTGTGTATTTCTTCTCTTGTCAAATTAAATATTACATATCTTGCTGTGAATTAATTTGTTTGTCCACATTACACTTACTGCGTTTCCTTGAAATTATATAAAATATACGTCTGTAAATAAAGAAAAAACTTGAAACAGCTGTTGCAGCTGATTGGCGAAGGGCTGAAAAAAAAAAAAACACCTCCGCTGTCGCTGCTTAGTATCGCGTATAGCCTCCTTCGGCTTCCACAACAGCTCGAAGTCTGTTGGGCATTGAGCCCACAACTCGAGCCACACAACTAGGAGATTCAAGTAACTCATTCCAAGCGTCATGAATGACATCAGAAAGCTGTTGGCGAGTCGACGGTGACTGCCCCTTTTCTCATATTACTCTGACCATTTCTGCGCAAATATTCTCAATGGGATTCATGTCAGCTCCTTTAGGTGGCCATTCCATTACAGTAATATTACTATGGGCGTCGAACCACCTCTTAACCACACGTGCCGTATGAATAGGCAAGCGATCTTGTTGGAACATGATCTGATCATCGCCAAATCTTGCTGTCACAAAAGGCAACATAACGTTCTCCAGAATTGATATGTAATTGCGCGCATCGAATCTTCCTTCCACTTCCCACAGGAGCCCACACCCTTCGGCCAATATCCATGCCCATGCCGTTACCGGCTCCCTGCTACTCCTTCGGCAACAGTAATATATTTTCGATTATACCTAGCACCTTTAGGCCGGTAAACAAGTACTTTTCTGATTGATGCCGTAGAGAAAACTTTTTCATACGTGAAAATCACTCGCCTCCAAAACTGGAGAGGTTTGTTCGACATTTTCAGCAGCAAAAGCATGGCGAGCTTCTCTGTGGGACACAGTCAATGTCTCTTTCAAAGCAGCGCTTCTTGCTCTCAGTCCACCTTCCCTTAAACGACGAGTGACGGTCTTACTGCTAACATTGAGACCCAAAGTCTGCTGAATTTGTCGTGCGTTGACAAATGGGTGGTTCTCACTGAAACGGCGTATCTGCTGATCGTGAGCTGCTGCTGTTTTGCGGCTACGGCCATGAGGCCTCCCATTCAAGTTACCACTCTCTTCCTTTCGTCTGATCCACCTGGCTACCGTCGACTTGGGAAGACCCATAGTTCTTGCTATATAGCCATTTGAAGATCCCTCTGTATGTAGTGCTATTATAGCGCCCTTGTCTTCCTCAGCAAGATGGGCCATTTAGCGTTGACTGAATGATTCGTCGCGGTTAATATCTGCTGCGGAAACAGCGCTAGTAGGAAACAGACTGCCTCCTACACGATGGCAGCCACAACGCAGTGGCCAAGTATGTGTAACACGGAAATCAATGGCATAAACGAGAGGTCGCAAGCCCGTACCCGTGTCATTACATAGTGGAGCAACTTAGAATCTGTAATTTTTCTCAGAAGGGACTGGTCCACTCTTGCCATGTCTTATCCTGATAAATATTACATGAAATGAAATGTTTACGTTTTGCATATGCGGCAAGCCTAAAGCAAGAAACATTTCTGAAATATATGAGGCAACCTGAAGAGCACTTCGTGAATTTTAGCTGTAGAAGGTTGCCTTATAAGAAGGAAAAGGTGTTTATCCTCGCTCGCCGTGTTTCCAAGTGGCGCAGTTTACTCTGAGGCATACATAATTCTCGCCAGGCGTAAGAAGCGACTCAACTACCGAGGGGAAGTCGCCAGGTGTCATAGGCTGATTGTCCGGAAACTTTGCTCAGTGAAGGAGAGGACAAAATAAGCGAACATGTGTTTCGACTTATGTGCAGACACTCGACCGTTTCCGAGAAAACGGCAGTCAAAGTTATCAACGCGCTCTTGCTATAGTGTAGATACCTTCTGCAGCCGAGAACGCAATTGAAGCGGTGGCTCAGTGGCTACCGTCGTTCCTTCTTAACTTTGATTCCCGTGTTCGAGACCATATTGGTTTTTTTATTATTATTTTTTCCTGCCTCTCTATCAGAATTATCTAAGAATGCTTTTTTTTTCTAATTTATGTTGAAATAATGTTGTCATTATTCGCCAATTAACTCTATGTGTAATTAATGAATTAAAAAATAATAAACGAATGAGACCAGCTGATCTAAAATCATCTGGTCTGCCTCATGTATCGTTATATCCAAATGGTTTATAAATGTTAATCTACATTCAGATCCGATGATGGCACCTTTAGTGTGTTGAAACCGGTTATCCAGTAAACAGTATTTAAGCGATCTTGGCTTCTGAATTATTTCTACAACAGAGTGATCGCCCCACTACGCACTATGTGTTCCCTTTTTAACTTATTTCTTTACACAGTAAATTAACTGACGAATAACGACAACAGGGTTTCAACATAAATTGGAATAAACATTCGTAGATAATTCAGAGAGTGAGGGGGGGGGGGGGGGGGGGGGGAACCGGGTTTCGAACTCGCAGGGCAAAGTTCCGAAGTCGCTATGGTAGCCGCAGAGCCACCGCTTCAGTTGAATCCTTACCCGCTAAGAGATATCTACACTATAGCAACAGCGCATTGAAAACTTTGACCGTCGTTTTCTCAACAAAAAAAAAATGGTTCAAATGGCTCTGAGCACTATGGGACTCAACTGCTGTGGTCATAAGTCCCCTAGAACTTAGAACTACTTAAACCTAACTAACCTAAGGACATCACACACATCCATGCCCGAGGCAGGATTCGAACCTGCGACCGTAGCGGTCGTGCGGTTCCAGACTGCAGCGCCTTTAACCGCTCGGCCTCTCCAGCCGGCGTCGTCGTTTTCTCAGAAGCGGTAGAGTGTAAGCAGATAAGCCGAGACACGTGTTCCCTTATTTTGTCCCCTCTTTCACTGAGCGAAGTTTCAGCAAGATCGGGGTATGACACTTCGCGTGTCCCCTCGTAAATGGCGTGCGTTGGGATTCAGTAGACAGAATGCGTCCACTTTCCTCGACTACTCATTGACATGTTTGGAAACTTTCTTTCTTGTAGTGGCACTTTGCATTATGAGGGCTGATTTTCCTGATAACGATCTACTAATGGACTTTGCTCCTAATTTACGTTACTGTGTAGTAGACCTACTGCAACTACTTAAACCGGAAATGTTTGTTTATTTGGATACTCCGCTGCTTAGTTGCTACATTTCTCTATAATACTTTCCTTTGTTTCAAAACGGCAAGTTAAGATGACCACTCCAACATGGTAACATCAGTAACAATTTGATACTTTGAAACAGTTATATGTGGTGTAGGAGCAGTGTACTCTGTTGAATGAGGAATATATTAAACACGAAAGCTGCGTCCAATAACAATAATTAACTTTCGGTTACATGACAAAACACATGTCGAAGCACTGTCAGTTCATCTCAGTACCCAGTAAAACTCAAACTGGAACGGTCGAAAACATATTTTTGTGGGGAAGGCAAACGAATGACTGCGTTTTATTGGCCGCACACGAAGAATACGCAACAGGCCAACTGAAAACACTGCCTATACTACGTTTGTCCGTCCACTGCTATAATATCCATGACAGACGTGATTGACTGTGCACGCAAAAACGTCCAAGGAACGGTAGCACGATTTGTAATGTCACGAAATAGGGGAGAGAGGGTCCCAGATTTGATAATCGAGTTGGGGTAACATTCATGAAAACAAAAGCGTTTTTCGTTGCTGCGAGATCTTTTCACGAAATTTCAATCACCAACATCTGTTCTGAATGCCAAAACATCATTTTCTCGGGAACTTACACAGGAAGAAACCATAGTAATAATGTAATTCAAGGATTGCAAGAAAAGATTTAAGTGGTCCTTTTTCCCGCACACTGTTAATGAGTGGGACGGTAGAGAAATAGTCCGAACTTTCTGCCAGGCACGTAAGTCTGGATTGCAAAGAAATCTTGTTGTTGTAGTCATGTAGATGTAACAACGAAATTATGTTGTAATTGCGACATGTGACTTTCATTTGAGTTGAACATCGAAGTTGTTTGCTGTTTATTTACTTTTTGTTCATTAGTTTCAGGCATATACGAACACCTAGGCGCGTTAAATTGATATTGAAATAAAGTGTGATGCATGGACCAATAACAATAAATTCTTACCTACTTGTTATGGTACTGCAATGTCTGCCAGCGTCTTCAGAAGTGGATATCGCATACGACGTTCCTAGGGTGTTTATACTCGTAAATGGATATTGCAGACGACTTCGAACAAAGTTTGAATGTAGCTTCGTAAAAGTTCCGTGATCAAACGATCTGAGTTGCTGGCGAATACAGTTTATCCTCACTAGACAGTATATTATCATTATACATGAGGTGAATAGGGTTCCGCCGGGTGCTGTCGCCGAGCGGTTCCAGGCGCTTCAGTCACGAACCGCACGGCTGCTTAAGTCGCAGGCTGGAATCCTACCTCGGGCATAGATGTCTGTGATGTCCTTAGGCTAGCTTGGTTTAATTAGTTCTAGGTCTAGGGGCTGATGACATAAGCAGTTTGGTCGCATATTTCTTGAAGCCATTTTTTGACCTTTCGCGTGAATTTTCTTTACATAAACGGCCGTATCTTTAGATTGCGTTGACATAGAAGCTCACTTTTTTGCACCACCAAGGGACCGGTTACCGCAAGAAGTGCGATACATTTCCGCTTATTATGTCCACCCGTTCAGAAGGTAAACGGGTTTTAAAGGTTGGGTAGACAGATAGACGGTCAAGAAAGTGAGACTTGTAGGGTTCCGTTTATACCGGTTTATGTGACGAAATCCTAACAACGAAAACAGCTACGATAGCTACTGAAGATGAGGGCCGCATAAATAACACCTCCTACTCTTTATTCGAAATTTTCTAGCTGTAGTCGATACATCAGGATATTAATCGTAGCTACGATTTCGATCCAAATCAAGTTTACAGGAATGCAAATAGAATCCACTTGCCTATACACGTGGTAATTCACATCCAAGTATTAATGCCACCGCGTTTTAGAAGTGCGAACATTCCCATTGCTAGCTAGCTTAAGAAACACTTAGGCTAATGAACGTTTTCTAGCTGTGGCGTGTCTAGTGGAGAATTCGAAACAGTGTAGAATATGTTTGGCAGCTATGTAGCCGTTTATTTCCTGAGGTGGTGCAGAATTATCCTACTAAATTTACCTTCTAATAACAGTATTTTGTTATTTCGATAAACATCCCGAATGATTGTCACATAAGCGGTGACATAAAGAAAGAAAATTCATGTTTTTGAGCCCAGAAAGCTCTATGCAACAGAATCTGCAGATCATTTTACCATTTTCATTGCGAAATTGCCGGCTTATTCATGTCTGGGGTAATAATAGAGGGCTGTTTGCCTGCGTTGTCTGCTAGCGTAGTGAAAGGGAGGTTTGGTTTGTTTTCGGTTCTAATCTCGATGGAGGCAGGTAGAATATCAGTAAAGCAATTTTAAGAAATTCTCGCGCCCCCAATACGTTTTATCGTTACCTTTATTCTGTACTGGCGCCCTGTGCATGTCAATATGACACTCTTGTAGAATTTCATACATGTTACTGCCTACTTTTTCCGCTTCTGTCAATAATGGAATTGACTTAAGTGTGGCACTGAATGATTTTTAACTGAATTTCGTTATGAATCTTCACGCATTGCTAAATTTGCACACTTTCATGGTAGGTCAGCAACGGTAAGCCAGTATGACTGGTCTGAACGTCGTCACAGACCGTTTCACGGCCGAATGCGGATAATATTTTGCTAGTTCGTAACGATCCGGTGTTCTTTGTCTTACTAAAACAGTTATGTTATCTCGATAAGTTGAAATTCATTTTTATTGGTACAGTTCATACCAATTAGCGTTTCTTCTTTCAGTTCTGTCTTATATTTACGTGTTGTATTTAACACACTAATCAGCAATAATATAGTCTTACAGATTATTGAAAACAGCCTAAAAAAGTTCAGATAGTTTGTCAATTTCACGCCTGTGCATAGTATGTTGGTAGCACTTCGTCGCCTTGCCTGTTATGCTGTGTAGCAGACTTTAAAGCCGTGCGGATCAGCATAACGAAAAGGCGAGGGGTCTCGCTCGTTTTGTCCACGACTGTACATGTATCAAACTCAAATTTGAGTTTTACAATTAGCAGTGACGTATGTTTGGGATTCTGCTCTTTGTTATCTGTGATTTCAGCAGGTCACAGATGTGATGACCTGCTAGACCTGTGGCTAACAGCCAGAACCATTTCTCTTAGACAGGAGGTCACAAATGTGATGACCCACTACGGCTGTGGTTGACAGCAGAAGCTGAGGTCTAACAGGACTATTTCTTGTAGCTCTGCAGGCTTGAACTCTTGCCCTTCCAGACGACCAGCCACTTGCTGGTAGCCTGCAGTTAGGTGTGCATGAACTTAAAGCCATGAATATGAAACAGTACTAATAATCTGCATCTTGTGTCCTGAAAAACCAGATACAAGAAAAGTTCACTTGGTTTATAGCCATGTGCATTTCATAAATCATGGTGGTGATAGCCTAACATCTTTGTTCAACACACAGCTAATCAAATTAACAGTTCGTTTGTTTGCATATTTCTGAACAACATAGCAGAAGTACATCAACCATTTTATTAATAACTTTGCACTGTTGTGCACCTTCCTAATACCAACTGTATCATCAGTTCATTACTGAGCACATCATCGATATAAAATAAAGTTTCCACTTGAACAGCCATTGAATATTCACGAAAGCGTTAATGTGGTTGTTGCTAAAGCAGTTCACTTCGCACAAATGCTCACAATGACAGAACACTTCTCATTTTCATCATAGTGATAGCTGCTTTTGCAGTCCTTATTTCATCTATTATGTTGAGATTGTTATATAAATAGTTTGTTACAAACAGCAAGCATATTATATACTCCACAGTGTGTTACCAGATCATGTTATCCATATTTTTTCCACACATCAGTGATTGTTGCTATAGTGGTCCTCATTTACACTTGAAGTTAGAAATTTTTATGGCAGATTTATTATTTAAGATGTAATTCTGAAACAAATCTGTAGCACACCTCATTAATGAATCACAATATTCAAGGGTTGTGTCCTGTCTTTCTTATAGATTGCAGTACACATGTTCTTTTAGTGATTTCCCACAAAGTAATTCACACACATGATTTCTATAGAACAGAATGACATTAGTTTGGAGCTACCTAACAATGGAATTTGCACTTGCCTTCTATGTTTGTGATAAGTTCTCAAACTACTTTTTATAGTTCTTTAAACATGTCACTGACCAATTTGCCACTAGTAAATGTGCACTAAGGAAACTTTTCCGCACTTCATCTTTTCTAGACAGATTCATTGCACTATATGGGTTCGACAGAAAGTCTGCTTGAATTTCTGAACAACAGTCTTGTAGATCAAGTGGGATATAAATTGAGATAAGATGGGTATACTGTGAGATAACTGCCATCGTGTGGTATACCGATAATTGTGTATGGAACCATGTACATTGTTTGCCACTTTATATTTCTTCTTCAGCATTGAGGGCTTGGAGTGAACTTGGAGCAATATCTTTCCATCCACGTGGTATTTAATGACTTTACCTAAGTTACTGTCATATATTATTTTATGCATTTGTGCACTCTGTTTCAGATTTTATAATCTTAATTTTAGTTTTTCTTCTTGATTAATACTTTGATCAGCTATCTTTGGAAGAGGGTATATCCATTCATTTGACTCTTTCTCATTTAGTAGCTCTTCTGCCAGTATATAATAAGTGAAAGAATGGGGCAAGTGATTAAAAATATTCTTGAGAATGGATTCATACTGTATAGTAGTCTGCTGTTTTGAGGCATATCACCTCATGAAGCGATTTAGTTCATGAGATATCCTTTCCACAGGACTTTCTTCTGGGTGGTTATTAGTATAGTTCTGCTCTAATTTCTGAACAAGAGTCTTGTAGATCGAGTGGGATATAATTTAAGATATCTACTGAGCAAATCACAAACAGAAAATATATTACCTCTAGCAGTGGGGAGCAGTCCAGTAACTGGAATGATTTTGTTGGAATTATTAGATGTAAGGCATTCTTACTACACCTGTTAATTGGGCTGACCTTTTCACCCTACATATCAACAATCTTTGTACTTTTATTTTCATATTAGGTTAGTAACAATGCTGCATTATCTTGTTTGTACATTTGTCAATGCCGAAATAGCCACAGCTGTAATGGTTAAATCATATAAAGCTCATGACATATTGAGAAGGGATACAAATTCGCCGCCTCTTATCTGCCTATCACTACTATAATAAAGTATATCATCAGATATCAGATGAATTGCGAATTCTGTTTCCTCATTATCTTGCCTTCATTATTGTTTCATACAATATCATTGTGGATCATCATCCTGCAATTTGTTCATATTATGACCCATATCATGTAATAATACTTGAATGGTGTCTTCCTTATGAACAAGACTAAATTGTGAATTTTCCTCAATCACTTCTTGACAATATGAATGTTCTTGTGGAAAAATAGATAAGGCATATTGTCAGAACTTTGCAGGGATTACCTCAATATCACAAGATTGCAATACCAATGCCCACCTGGCTAACCTAGCATGTAACAGCCTAGATCATAAAAGAAAACTCATTGACTGATGGTCACAGTAAACTTTTATGTGTTTGCCAAACACAAAATAGCTACATTTTACTGACACCAATTTAACAGCTAATACCTCTAGCTCAGTCACTATGTAGGTCTGTTAGCATCTTGATAAAATTTTACTGGTGAAACTGATGATTTTCACCAGTTTGCTCAGTTTGGAACAGAGAAGCACCCATCCCTGTTGAGCAAGCATCCGTGGGCAGTCAAATATCCTCATTCATATTTGGATCATCATATTTGGATCATGCAGTATCACAGCATTATATAATTTCACCACTTTGGAACTCATCTTGACCAAACTAGAGGCCACCCCAACATTCATTACTTAAAGCAGAATTTGAAATGCTATGACAAATTATCGCTTGATCGTTTTCTAATTCGACATCTTCTTCATCGTGCAAATTCTCCCTCAATCAAAACTCTATCAACTGTTCTTTTTCTAACATTCTGGGTCTAGTGCCTTTAGCCATTTTAAATTTATTAGAGTGTTAACAGTCCTATCTCAATTTTAAAAAGAAAAAATCTAACTTTAAACTTCACACGCTGCGTTTGTATCATTCCAAGGCACTGCTTTCAAAAGCAATGGAGTGTGCTCTCCAAAAGGTGAAAGAAAATTTTATAATGTCTGAAATTATTGAGATCTTGCCTTGAATGATTAAACATAAAGTACTGAAGCTCTACTAGAGCGCAATGTATCCAGATAGAGAAAGAAAATTTATAAAAGAAGGCACGATCTCGCAGATTCCTTTGCCTTACCTTTATGCCGATACTAACAAATTTGCATTCCTCCAGATAACTTCATCCGATGTTCATCCCTTTATAGTAACGATATTAAACTACGAGGTTTGTCATTTCAGTGATTAAGGGGGAATGTAACAGAAAATGTAAACATTTATTTAAAATCATTACAGCCATTTTTATTAATGCACAAATCTAAAATTTTGCATGTGTAAAGCAAAAGAGCTGTGTTTTAACGGAAAAATATAATTAAATATAAAATGTGCAGGATTATTATTTTTCCAGAAATTTGAATTTCTAATTTTTATATTGTCTTTTTTATAAAAAGCTTTAACTCAAATTCTAATAATGTAATTAATCTGAACATTTTATTGTAGTGTCCTGAGAAGGTTATAAGACCACTGAGCTACAGTTATTAATTTATGGTAGAAACTGTAACATTAATAGAGTTTTTAATTTTGCTCATCTAAAATTAACTTTTTTTCTACATACAATCGTCTAAAAATCAGAATTTAATTGCAGGATCTCATATTTTTTTAGCTCCAGGGAGAAAGCAACACGTTGCAAAAGATTCCTGAAAATTTCATAGCATTAGTGGATATACTTTCTGCGAAAAGGCTTCTAATAACGTAACAAATGTAAAACAGAGAAAATGAGGTTCAAAGATCTTCTTCTCATACTTCTACATGCAATAAGCTTACCTCAATTTGAGAATCCTTTATATTGATACTCCTCATCCCCCAGGTTTCTTTTCTTTCCTCTTTGGATCTGCCTGGCTTGTATTTGCAGGTAAGACACTGATCTGTTAGCCTTCTTGACTCTGCTCGCATCGATGGTGTAAAATGCTTTGGTTGTAAACACACCACGATCTATACCAACTCTCTTCAGCACCTTTATTTCCGTTATTGTAACACAAAACTGCATCATAGACACCTATTTCAAGTACTACATGTCCACAGAATGTCCTTTTTGAGCATCTAATACATATTAAATTATTGAGGCTTTCTTCCACACTTTAAGTCTTTCCATGAAGGCACTTCCTCCATAAATCAGGGTTTGCAAGAAACCTGGATGTGGGCTTAATTGCATTCATAACAAGTTCTGGTAATGAGTATATATGTGAATATGTCTCATTGCTGTTGTTGAACTACACAATTGCTGAGCATGTTGCTCAACCCAACATTCTTTACTTCAGTGACTGCTCCACAGCCTGCACCATCTTAATCCAGCTGCCTCTTTGCCACAGTTTTTTGGTGGCCTTTCATACAGACAGACAGCTTGTTGGTTGTCATACCCACACAGAACACAGTACAGTGGTTGCGTCTTAGCTTGTAGATCACGACTGCTTTCACATGTAGTCCTGCCTTTGATGGTATAGATGATTCTTGTGACCATATAGGAGAAGGTGATGGTGGGAGGATGTATGAGACAGGTCTTGCATCTAGGTCTACTACAGACATTGGAGCCATGAGATAAGGGGCTGGAAGCAGAGGCAGAGTAAGATGGGCAACGATGTAGCATAGGTTTGGTGGGTGGCACAATACCACTAAGTGAGGGGTAGTATAGTAGGTAGAATACTCCTCATTTCGTCCCGAGATCACGTGCCACTCGCAGTTCAATGCTGACAACTTGTGTGCAGATCTTTGTTATTTTGTTTTAATAGTTCTGCTAAATTCGCTAGTAAACCAGATGCTTTCTCCCGTGATCGAAATCCCAAAAATGACGGGCTTTCAGACGATTGCTGCCAGTTTCGTGTCGACATGTGGATTTGTTGTGGTGGAGTAGATGTTTCTCCTGTAACGCCTATATTCTTGGAACTAGACATGGTGATTGTTATAGCAAGGACCAGTATACACAACAGCAAATCCTAACCTTGAACTTCATCACACACATTTTATGCCTTAACCTGCCTACAATATTGTCACTTGTAAACACTACGAAAAGGAATTGAAGAGAAAATTACTGAAAATTATCGTACTCGTCTTTTGTGTGGCAGTCCAGCGATGATTTGGTCACCCTTCACTTCTCACTTTCTTTTATCCGCAAATTCTTGCTCGAATTTTGTTCATGGCAACACTCACTATTAACTGCAAACATACGAACATATTAAAGACCAGCTTTGTGCAATACCAGCTCCTCGACCACATTCAAATGTTCCCACTACCTTGGGAAGCATTCCAATTACTAACAATGTAATCAGCGAGTTCTTCACATATTAAAGATTGCATTGAATAGTAATATCATCATTTACACAATTAAGCACATGCTTCTTTGTCTCCTCCACCACCCGTTAAACATCCGGAAAAACTGAAAAACTTGTATTTATAGAGTCAGTTCTCTGTTGCTGGTTAAGGAATACTTAACCTAAATTACTTTGAATGTAGGTTTCTCCGTTAGGAAAGAGAATCCTTGGTCTTACTGCAGCTAGTCTTCCTATATGTGTATGTTGCAATAATTATCTGCAGAATTTTTGAGTCATCGTTGTTTATTCGCAAAAAATGCAAAACATTTTCACTGTCCAATCGTTCCATCAACACCAGCCACATGCATTCAACTGTCGTTCCAACTTTCCTCCAAAACACATCTCCTCCAAAGAACAAACAATTGACAAAACATTAACATCTTTGGAAAGATTAATGAATTCATAATTAAAATTAATATAAATAATCTTGTCACACCAGAAAATGGAGAATTAAGATCTGCACACAATATAAAAGTTATTTGAATAACATTTAAAATTAATAGTGCGTAATTAAGATCTGTACATAATTTGCATAAAACCGAAAGTAGATACTGAGATCTGCACATAGTAATGGGAAGGAGAGAAATGGGAAAGTGCTTCCATTTCAATGTGCAGAGCTTAAGGCTCACCCCAGAGATATTTTCACTCTATCGCAAAATCCCATAGAGATAAAAAAAAACAAGGGAGGTGGCATGACGTCACAAATGGGAATCCGATGGTGCCACCTTAAATAGCCCAAAACATTAGGTTCACCACATCCATACCCCCACAGTTCATCGCAGTGACACGTGAGACTTCTATGTGATGTCACTCTGACTGTGTCCTGCTACTGGAGCAAATACGCATGTCTTTCAGCTTGGGATTTTGCTGAATTAACTCCTTTTTGTAATTAAGCACTTGCTTGGGCAGAAACACAGTCTTCAAAGGTTAACTTTTCCAATTACTCTGAACACGAAATACCTTAAAATACTTTTTGCAATATATTTTCACAGAGTTCACTTCACAAGGCATAAATGGCTCACATGAGCATCTACATTTGACAAGGAGCAGTATGTACTAGTAACTGTTCCAATAGTCGAAACATTAATGGTAATATTGGTAGTAGCTTAACAATATGCTAATAAAGGCTTATATAGTCCTCCAAAGAGCTTTATATTCAGTATCTGTTTTCTTTGAACTTTATCGTTTTTAGTCATTGTTCTATTGTTATTACTAAACTACTACTTAAGTCGTTCGAAAATAAAGAAAATATAAAGGAAACGTTCATAAAAACTGCATAGTAATCTCCAGTCACATTCCATACTTAGGAGTCCCTTCCATATAGCCTAGTCACCCATGGCCATCACAACTATAGTGATGAGCAATCCCTTTCATAATATACTTAGGGCCCCCATATGGCCTTCACAGACTGAAATTACACTACCAATGTCTCACAGAAATCGATATCCCATGCCTTATCTCTCCAGTCAACTGCTACATCACAGTCCAACTGTCTGTCCACAAAGGATCATTCCCCTCGTGACTCAGTACCAGTCAGGATTGGATCAACTGAATCACATTCTCCACAAGTGTTTCGACTACCTCTCGTTGTGCCCTGAAATGAGGAATATTCTACCTACTATCCTTCTACCCCTCACTTAGTGGTATTCCCCCAGCCACCAGACCTACGCTATATCGTTGCCCATCCTTACTCTGCCTCTGCTTCCAGCCCCTTATCTCACGGCTCCAATATCTGTAGTAGACCTAGATGCAACACCTGTCTCATACACCCTCCCAGCATCACTTACTCTTATATGGTCACAAGAATCATCTAGACCATCAACGGCAGGGCTAAATGTGAAAGTAGTCATGTGATCTACAAGCTAAGATGCAACCACTGTACAGTGTTCTACGTGGGCATGACAACCAACAAGCTGTCTGTCTGTATGAATGGCGACCAACAAACTGTGGCAAATAGGCAGCTGGACTACCCAGTTGCTGAGCTTGTTGCTCAACCCAACATTCTTTACTTCAGTGACTGCTCCACAGTCTGCACCATCTTAATCCTTCTTACCAACACCAGCGTTTATAAATACACAGGTGGGAACTCTTCCTGAAATACAACCTACATTCCCCCACTGGCCTCAACCTTCGTTAGTCCCTGTTCTTCACCCACATATCCCCTTCCCTGCACCCACTCCAGCACTAGACAAATTTCTATTCCACCAGCACACCAACAGTCTCCTATTTCTCTCCTTTTCTAACCCCCCCCCCTTGCACTGTTGTCTCCTGACTGCACCCTAGCTACTCATCTAGTCCTCACTATGTCCCTGTATGGTTCAAATGGCTCTAAGCACTATGGGACTTAACATCTGAGGTCATCAGTCCCCTAGACTTAGAACTACTTAAACCTAACTAACCTAAAGACATCACACACATTCATGCCCGAGGCAAGATTCGAACCTGCGACCGTAGCAGCAGCGTGGTTCCGGACTGAAGCGCCTAGAACCGCTCGGTCACAGCGGCCGGCTCTGTACGCTTCGACAAGAAGCAGCACACCCTCTCTCACACCTACCTTACTATCCCTCCCACCCCCACCCCAATGCTCTTCTTGCTGCTATCGCCCAGATTGCATCTCTCAACATGCACAGTAGGTTGCCTCAGTGCCCAGAGACGATGGTCATGTATGTGTGAGCTGTATGTGTGAGTGTATTGTCTACTTTAGAAGAAGGCCTGTTGGCCAAAAGCACAAATGTTTAGCATTCTTTTTGTTGCCCTGTCTCAGACTTGACATCCTGTCTATGTGGTGGGTAGCAGTCTATCCTTCTCATAATGTGGTCATTAAAAAGAATTACACAGTTTGTCTGAACGCTTAATAAGGAAGTAGCAAATCAGAAACAGAAACAGCAGCAATGGCAAACATAACCCAAACATACTATCTCACAGAAGGGAAAAATTTCGCCATGCTTTCCCTAACATGTCAGTGTGTAGTGAAAATTTGTTTGTAGAATTACTCATGGCGAAATCAGTTGCAAGCAAATGCTTGGAGATGAATGAATGAATAAATAAATTAATTAAGGAAGTCTATACTCCGCAAACTACTGTGAACTATACGGCAGAAGACACTTCCCATTTTAAACCATTTACGTCTTCCTTCCATTCCATTCACATATCAACAGTGGGAAGAAGGATTGCTTAAATGCCCCTGTGCCTGCTGTAATTAGTCTAATATTGCCTATGGGAACAATACATAAGGAATTGTAGTGCGTTCTTAGACTCCTAGCTAAATGATAGTTCTTAAAACTTTATAAGTACATTAGTTATAAGCAGGATAGTTGCCATCTGTGTACAGGTGTCTGCAATTTCGCCCTCTTTAGCGTTTCTGTGACGCTGTCACATGAATCAGACGAATATGTGACCATATTTACTACCTTCTTTGTACACTTTCATTGTCTCATGTAAGTCCTATTTCGTGTGAGTCTCCGTTATTTGAGCAATATTCTAGGCTGGGTCACATGAGTTTATTTTATGCAATCTCGATTGTAGATTGATACTATTTTCCCAGTATCTTAAAAATGATAGAAATATTGTCACCTGCCTTACCAGCTACTAAGTCTATGAGGTCATACCATTTCATATCCTTACAAATTTTTATATGTAGTATTTGCAAGAGTTGGGTGATTACAATTGTGACTCACTCATACTATACTCATATGATACTGCATTTCTGCGTTATGTGAAAAGCACGATTTTATGTTTCTGAATATCTAAAAGCAAGTAGTCAGTCTTTGCGCCACTTTGATGTCTCACTGAAATAAGATTGAATATTTTTTGCAGTTTTTCAGATAGTACATTATTTAGGTCTGAAGTTTCTATAACCATTAGCAACCAAATGATTAATACACAACATTGACAGGTGGATCCTAGCACATTATCCTGAGCCATGCCTGAAGTTACTGCCGCATCTGTCGCTGAGCTCACCATCCAAGATAATATCCTGCGGCCTCCCTACCAAGATTTTCAATCAATTCGCAAATCTTACTTGATACCTCATAAGATCTTACTTTCGTTAATAAGAGGTTGTGTGGTACTGAGTCAACTACTTTTGGAAGTCAAGCAATACTACATTTATCTGACAGATGTGATCCATAACTTAACTTCCAGAATGTTACGTGAGCAAGTCAGGAGTTGCGTTTCACATGACCGATGTTTTCAGAATCCATACCAGTTTTCAAGCGGGAGGTCTTTGGGTCAAATTGCTCTGAGCACTATGGGACTTAACATCTGAGGTCATCAGTCCCCTAGAACTTAGAACTACTTAAACCTAACTAACCTAAGGACATCACACACATCCATGCCCGAGGCAGGATTCGAACCTGTGACCTTAGCAATCGCGCGGTTCCGGACTGAAGCTCCTAGAACCGCTCGGCCACCGAGGCCGGCCGGGAGGTCTTTCAGACTGAGATACCTATTTGAGGTCAGAATATCTTCTAACATAATATAAAAGAATGATATCAAAGACACTGAACGCAAATTTTGTGGGTCACTTTACCATCTGACCATCCTTGTATCTTGAAGACAGATGTGACCTGTGTTTTCTTCCAGCAACTGGGCAAAGTTTTGTGGCTTGAGGGATCAACAGTGTATTTCGGTTAAAGAAGGTCCTAAGTCACAAAAAATTCTGTATAGAATCTGGAGATTTGTTTAGCTTTAACTGTGTTAACTGTTTCTCAATGTCATTGACACTGGTACCTATGCCATTTATGTCTGCTATACTGCGAGAATTAAATGGAGGCAATAGATATGGATTTTCCTTTCCAAATAAACATTTGGAAACGGAAATCAGAATTTCTATTTTGCGTTGTTGTCCCTATCAAAGATGAACCTTCCTGAACTGGGGATGACTTGAGTGTGTCAACGATAGAGATAGCCATGAAGATAGATGCATTCACAGTGGTGGGTGTCTGCAGAGAGGCCAGACCAACATGTGGTTCCTGAGGAGGAGCGGCAGCACCCTTTTCAGTAGTTGCAGGATCAACAGTCTGGATGATTGGCTAATCTAGTCTTATAACATTAGGCAATACGGCCTTGCTGTGTTGGAACTGCAAACAGCTGAAAGCAAGGGGAAACTACGGCCGTTATTTTTGCTGAGGGCATGTAACTCTTCTGCGTGGTTAAATGATGATGGAATCCTCTTGCGTAAAATATTCTGTACGTAAAATAGTCCTCCATTCAAATCTCCAAGCACCGACTACTCAGGAGGATAGTGTCATCAAGAAAAACAAAACTGGCATACTAAGATTGTGTATGTGGAATGTTAGATCCATTAATCAAGTAGGAAGGTTAGAGAATTTAAATGGGTAATTTGAAATTAGATATAGTGGGAATTTGTGAAGTGCAGTGGTAGAACAAGATTTCCGGTTAGATGAGCACAGGGCTATAAACACAAAATGAATACAGTAGTAGGTCTAATGACAACGGCCTTGCCGCAGTAGTAACACCGGTTCCCGTGAGATCACCGAAGTTAAGCGCTGTCGGGGTGGGCTAGCACTTGGATGGGTGAACGGTCTGCCGAGCGCTGTTGGCAAGCGGGGTGCACTCAGCCCTTGTTAGGCAAACTGAGGAGCTGCTTGACCACCACCACCTAGAGACAAGGCCGCGGCGCGAAATTCATAGCAGGTCGTGACGTCACTCCAAGCGGGCCACCATGTTGTGTTTCGAAGCGTTTGTTTATTTACACGTTTGTTGGATCGAGTGCTATATTCGTGCTTAAAACTAGCGATTACAGTGTTTGCGTGTAGTGAAGCTACTGTGAACATGGTTTACAAGTGCTGTGTGCCAAGGTGTCGTGTGAATTACGGAACTCGACCGAAAGTAATATTGTTTTCCTTTCCGAAAGATGCGAATCTGCGTTGGAAATGTCTTTCAGCGATTCATCGGGTCAATTTCCAACCCACTGAGCACATGAAGGTATGTAAAAACTATATACGTAGTACAATTGTTATTTTTTCTGGTGGAATATCTTGCATTTTGGATACATTTGACTAAAATTGTGAGGAAAAGTTGGCAGTAAGTGGGCCTAGTATTCGTTATCAAGTGGCTTTATTTTGATTTTGAAAACGAAATATAAATTTGTGGCTCGTGTTACTTTTTATTCGTGTTTAAATTTCTCTGCAGTTCGTATTTTGTTACGCATTACCGATACGTTTTATTCTCTATTGTGAGTGGGTGTTGTTTTTCACTCTCGCATTAGTTAGCATGAGTGCTAACGAATGTTGAAACTGCTGTTTTCATGTTTAAAAAGCGATCTCTCTGTATGAAGCATATCTGTGTTATTTTTCGACGTGTCAAACAATGGAACAAATTAATCTAGAAATAGGTTAAATTTATTATTGACGTTTTTAGCTTGACACATTGTCTCATTCCAACTGCTGCAAATGTCTGCTGAAGGTTTGTAGATTTTCACTGTTGACTTATGCTCAAAATCTGCCATATTTTTACAGGAAAGAAAATTTACATTACAATAACAACGCATAATTGTTTTTGAGAGGTGAGTTAAAAGTGATTGTTTGCTTGGGGAATGTACTCAGCTTTCCTGAGGGAGCTCTATAAACAGCTACAGAATATTTATTTAGGATACTGAAGGCAGAGGAATTTAATATTGTACACTGTATTAGTGCAGAATTTTTGAAGTGAGTGTAAATAATAGTTGTCTGGTCCAGAAAGAATGTACTTTATCACAGTGCATTTTTCACAAATGTACCTTGTTTTATCATGTATATCGCAATATTATTTACATCCCGCACTCGTACGTTTTCACTGGCTATTGATAAGTCTTATGCAATTACATTACCGGTAAAAAAGAATTATAAACTATAGTTTCTGCTATATCGCGATTGATAAAGTTACTTATTTTAACCATTCGGCAAAGTACTCTCCTCTTTGCGTGGTATCATTTGCCAAGATCTCGTTTCGTTATCTCCAGCGGTTTACGAGATATGACAGGCGTTATGAATATTTCATTCCCGCGCGTCGCGATCGGAAGTGAAGTTGCTGCAGATGCTCAATCTTTTCGAGATTGGAAGGAGATATTGATCCAAAGTTTTACGAAAATTTCAAAACCTCATCTGTATTTCATACTCAGCAATAGAATGTGTAATATGCATCAAACACAAATTCATAGCGACCTCTATTTTTGATGGCAACGTTTTCAAATTTGATACTCATCTGTGAAATACCACAATAGTTATGACCATTATCGAAATGATTGGCACTTTATCATGAAGCTGCCATATAAGGCTAAAAGTATTTCAGAAATTAATTATTTTTTACGGAATAGGTTCTGTAAAACCGTTTGACAAAGATTTGCAGGCCGTGCGTCTCGATTCTTTAAGCGCAGCGCCAATCGAACCCCGGCCCGCTTTGCGTGACGTCACAAGAGCGCGAAGGCCTTCTCTTTAGGCGGTGGTGGCTTGACTGAGAAGTAGCGGCTCCGGTCTCGGAAACTGACATACGGCCGGGACAGCGGTGTGCTGACCACATGGCCCTCCATATCCGCATCCAGTGATGCCTGTGGTCTGAGGATGACACGGCGGCCGGTCGGTACCGGTGGGCCTTCGTGGCCTGTTCGGGGGGAGTTCAGTTTTTAGTTTAGTAGGTCTAATAATGAACAACAAAATAGGAATGTGGGTATGCTATTATGAACAGCACAGTGAATGCACTTCACCACCAAGACAGACATGAAGGCAACACCCACCACCGTAGTACAAGTCCGTGTTACAACTGACTCTAAATATAATGAAGAGACTGAAAGACTGTAAGATGAGATGAAAGACGTTCTTAAGTCAGTTAAAGACGATTGGTTGGTTGATTTGGGGAAGGGAACCAAACAGAGAGGTCGGATTAGGGAAGGATGGGTGAGGAAATCAGCCACGCCTTTTCAAAGGAATCATCCCGGCATTTGCCTAAAGCGATTTAGGGAAATCACGGAAAATCTAAATCAGGATGGCCGGACGCGGGTTTGAATGTAATCATTCCAATTCCAAAGAAAGCACGTGCTGAGAGTTGTGAATATTACCGATCTATCAGTTTGATGTCAGTTTTGGAATGTACTGACACGAGATATTTACAAAAGAATGGAAAGACTGGCAGAAGCCGACCTCAGGGAAGACCAGTTTGGGTTCCACAGAAATGTAGGAACACGTGAAGCAATACTGACCCTACAACGTATCTCAAAAGATAGGTTAAAGAAAGACTAACCTACATTTATAGCTTTTGTAGACTTAGAAAAAGCATTTGATAATGTTCTCTGAAGTACATTCGTTGAAATACTGAAGATAGCAGGGATAAAATACAGAGCGCAAGACGTTATATGCGGCTTGTATAGAAACCAAACTGGAGGTATAAGAGTCGAAGGACATGAAAGAGTTGCAGTAGTTGAAACGGGAGTGAGACAGGGCTGTACCTTATCCCTGATCTTATTCAATCTGTGCTTTGAGCAAGGAGTAAAGAAAATTAAGAAGCAATTTGGAACAGGAAGAAAAAATAAAATCTTTGAGGTCTGCCGATGACATTGTAATTCTGTGAGATACAGCAAAGTACCTTGAAGAGCAGTTAAATGGAATGGGCAGTGTCTTGAAATTATTTTATAAGATGTCAAAAGTGAAACAAAGATAATGGAATGTAGTCGAATTAAGCTAGGTAGTTAGATTAGGAAATGAGGTACTAAAAGTAATAGATGAGTTTTGCTATTTGAGCTGATGATGACCAAGGTATAGCAATTGCAAGGAAGGTAATTCTGAAAAACAGGAATTTGTTAACTTCTAATATAAATTTAAGTGTTAGGAAGTTTTTTCTGAATCGAATTGGGAAGAAAAGATATTTATGGTACAACCTAACTAAAAGAATGGATCGGTTGATAGGAAACATCAAGGGTAGAAGGCGTCAATGAATTATCAGTATGGCATTGGAGGGGAGTGTGGGGGATTGAAATTGTAGAGGGAGACGAAGAAATAAATACAGCAACCAGGTTCAGATAGAAGCAGGTTGCTGTAATTCAGTGAGGCAGAATCTTGTACAGGATAGACTTCTGTGGAGAGCTGCTTCAAACCAGTCTTCAGATTGAAGACAACAACAATAAGGCACAATTTCATTTCCTGTGGAGTCCGTGAGTGCCTGGACAATAGTAACACAATAGTCAGACTGATAGTTTTTACATTTAGCGAGATTGCTTTGAGTTCTGTGACAGTCTTTCGATACATTCTACTATGATAGTCGTTGAATGGTTTATACGTGGTCCTTTGATATCCATCACTTAACCTTTTACTATCTGTTGGCCTATGTTACGTTCTAAACTTATCATGCCGCTCCTTCACAGGGATTGCATACTGTGAAGGGACCCACCCATCATGAATTGTTCTACTAGATACATATCTGTTCTGTGTTTGGTCAACTTTTCTTTTAAACTTCAGCAATAGTTTCTCTAGATTATGCTGCCCAGAGGAAAATTTTAAGGTTAATTCCATTAGCATTCAGACATTCATTATTTATTGACTAAATATTGGCAAATATTTGTACCAGTCATTAAACTCGTATTTTACCACAAATTCACTTGCATAACGTTTTCCGTATCCGAGGGCATAACCCTCTGACGGTAAGGTTCGGGTTGGATCCGACCCCAGCGAGTCTGTTTTGTTTGTAACTCCCCACTCCCTTTTCTGAGAGCGCTGTGGCTCCAGCTATCCTAGCAGCCTTTTTCAGAGGTGGAGCCCCTCCACGCCCACACCGGCATGATGGCCAACACAAAAGGTCTACTGCCATCTCTGCATAAGGGTTAGTATTCACTAAAGTGAGGTGTCGCAGGATGTGGGTACTGCGATGTTTGCGTACGTCTGGTTAGGATTAACCATTAATACGCGCTCATCTGGAGATAGATTGGTCGAAATCTGACGAAGGGTAGCGGTTTGAAGGGCAGAGGAAAAAAAGTGCCAAGGCAAGAGCCAAGGGAAAAAAACCTCTGCGAAAGTTAGGTCGGGCGGCAAGAGCAGTAGCGGTTGTCTTGCTGCCTGCGATAGGTTGTGCAAGGATAGGCTTTGTTAGTAGTGGGTATCATGCATGTCGATACCTTGACGTTGTGCGTTTGTGTTGCTCGGCGGCTGGCGCTGGGTGCTGGTACAGAGTCCTCGTTCAGCGTCCTGCAACCTGCAACAGTTAGGTTTGTTATCGGTCTTGTGTCCGATAGGTCATATACCGGAGGCACAGTGTGAGGGAGTGTTGGGAGATTGTTCGTGCGTCTGTGGGCGAGCTCGTCGGTGTCCCTGCTGTGGCCTGTTGGTCGGCTCTAATAGCAGCTGGTAGTTGCCAGTCAGTGTTGCTGATATGCAGGGGCTTACCGACGTTTGTCGCTGTTTGCGTATGTTAGTTTACCATAGGTGGTTATACCCTAGATAGCAGTGTCTTTGGTCGCTTGTGTTTCCACCTGTGGTTGTGATCGTAGTTTCCCAGAGTGAGGATGAAAGGATTGTTCGAGTGTCTCGAGTTCCTGTATAGTCGTGTGGCGTGTTTCTTGAATACTTCCTTGAGGGTATCAAGGCGGTATTCATGGTGAAGATCCACGGTGCGTGTGTAGCGTGGAGCATTGCTAATGATTCGTAGCACTTTGTTCTGTATGATCTGCAGGCGGCGCAGTCGTGTGGGAGCTGCATATCCCCAGACGGGAGCTGCGTACGTCATCAGAGGTCTAATCAGTGTCATGTATAAGGACCTCGACACCCTCCTATTCAGTGTGCTTTCACTGTTGAGCATTGGGTAGAGCTGTTTGAGCCTCACGTGCGCTCGGTTGGCAACGTATTCGATGTGGTCCCCCCATGTAAGTTTCCGGTCCAGCCAGACACCAAGGTATCTGACTTTCCCTCGGAAACGTATTGGGCGTGTATGTAGTGTTATCGGTTTACAGTGTTGGTGTTTGCGCAGTAGTTTCGGTCTGCGTGTGAACAGAACTGCTTCGCACTTGTCGACGTTTACTTTAATACGCCATCGCTCCAGCCAAGGCTCAGCTGTTCTGAGTGCTGTCTGTATTCGTGAGTTGATGTTCGACGGTTTCCAGTCTTGCGCGAGGATGGCTGTGTCATCCACGTAGACGGCTAACGCCGTGTTTCGTGTCGCTGGGAAGTCATTAATGTACAGGTTAAACAAGATGGGCCCCAGGATGCTTCCTTGGGGTACTCCAGCTTGGATACCGTGTTGTGTTGATTGTTTATCCTGCACGTTAGTGTTGAAACATCTGTTCGTAAGATATGAGTGTATGAGACGTACGAGTCCGTCTGGGAAACCAGCTTCGCTTAGTTTGCGTATGAGTCCGTTGTGCCAGAGACGATCGAAAGCCTTTTCGATGTCTAGGAACACGGTCCCTGTGGCTTTGTTCATGTTGTAGCCGTGTGTTATATGTTCGACTATGCGGAGGAGTTGTTGTGTTGTCGAGTGGTGATTCCTAAAGCCGAATTGCTCCGGTCTTAGGGTGTCGTTGGCGATGCAATGCCTAGTGATACGTTTTAGTATTACCTTCTCAACAATCTTGCTGAGCGAGCACAGCAGACTGATGGGTCGGTAATTTTGTGGGAGGGAGTGGTCTTTCCCTGGCTTCCTGAACATCAGGACCTTGGCCGCCTTCCAAAAGTCAGGGAAGTGTTGGTGTGTCAGGATGGCATTCGTTAGGTGTGTGAGGTATTCTACGGCTTTATCCGTGAACTCCTGGAGGACACGGTTTTGAATGCCATCAGGCCCAGGGGCTTTTCTAGCGTTGGTGTGCTTTATCAAGCACACCAAGCCCATGTGACTTCATTTGTGCTAGTACGTCTTATTTCGTCGCGCGAGGGCTGGGCTACAAGTCGTGTAACCTCCTGGTCTGTTTCAAGTGTGAATGCTGGGTTGAAGGAGCCAGATTCGGCATGAAGGACGCTGCAAGTGTTGTGGCCATAAGCTCTGCCTTCTCCGTCGCGGAGTAGGCTGGGCCGTTTGGTCCTTGTAACGTGGGAATGTAATGTTTCTCCCTGGTGAAGTGTCTGGCCAGCTGCCACACGCCAGGACGTGTGGTATCCAGCCGAGCGAGTTTCTGTCCCCATTGTTCGTTTCTGAATGTTTGAATTTTATTCCGTATTATGCCCTGGAGTCTGTTGACGTGCAGTTTATAGAACGGGCGCCTGGTACGCTGCCAGTATCTCCTGAGGCGATTCCTCATTGAGATAAGGCCCAGGATTTCCTGGGGCAGGGCCGTCGAGTGTTGTCTTGGCGTTGTAAATGGAATGGCGTCAGTTATTGCGTCTTGGACGGCAGTTGTGAGAGCCTCCACAGCCTCATCGATTTGCTGTGTGTTGTTAATTTTGTGGGTGTTAGGAATGCGACTATCAAGCGTTTCCTTGAACAGTGTCCAGTTCGCACGCTTGTAGTTAAGCATCCTGCGTGGTTCGATGTCCTGCAGTGTCTCTTCCATGTGCAGTATTACAGGCATGTGGTCTGAGTCCAGATCATTTTCAACCGTCAGGTTGAGTGTGCTTGTGATGCCCTTTATGAGGGCTATGTCTAACACGTCTGGCCTATGTCGGGCCTGTGTAGGCACGAACGTGGGAACGTCCGGTCCGAGTATAATGTAGTTTCGGCCTAGTGCGTGTTCGTACAGTTTCTTGCCGTTGGAGGTTCGTATTCGTGAGTTCCAATCAGGGTGTTTTGCGTTGAGGTCTCCAGCGGCTATTACCCGCGGTGCTATGTTGAGTACTGTGCTGATATCGCGTGTTACTATGTTTTTAGGAGGATTGTATAGCGATACCAGTGTGGTGTTGGCTCCGTTGAACTTGACCCTGACGGCCGTAGCCTCTAGTCTTTCAAGTGCTGGGAGCTCGATGTTCGTGTGGTCTATGTCTCTGTGAATAATGATTGCCGTGCCGCCTCCCCTCCTGCCATCCGCTCGGTCGGTACGATAGACGCAATAACCTGGGAGGTTTAGTTGTTTGCGAGGCGTAAGCAGTGTTTCGTTCACAAGAGCGATTCGGATACCCTTTCGCTCCATGAACGCGGCCATCTCGGCTTTTTTGCTTGCGATCCCGTTGGCATTCCAAAACAGGATCTGTGTGATTGTGTTTAAGTCTGCGTTTCGGGGCTGGTGTGGTGTATTATCCATGTAGTAGTGTAAAAAGCGGTGTGATAGTGGCTTGGAAGCTAGTCCAGTTGAGCGTACCCGACATGAACTGCATGAAGAGTTGTGAGACACACCCCATAATCTTCGTGACTATTTCGGTGGTCGTGCGTCCGGGGAATAATGTTTCCATTATTCTCTGGAATGTTGTTGTAATGTTGGTCATGTCGGCCTGCGAGTTATTGGTCGTGTTAGCGGCCGCTTGTTCCAGTGTTGGCGTTTGGTGAGGGCTGGCCTGCGAGTCGGTTGTTCGTGTGGCAGTTGTGGGCGCCTGTGTATTCTCTGTGGTGAGTGGGTGTGTTATGTGGGTTGTTGAGTTGGTGTCCGGGATGTGTTCGTGGGTGTTGGTGTTCTGTTGCCTGTGTACTTGTTGTGGTGTGGTCGTGTTCCTCGTGCTGCGGCTGTTTCTCCTTCTCCTCCTCCTCTGGCGCTGTGGTTGTCCCTGTGTGGGTGCGTTTTCTGTAGCCTGTGGTGGGCTGCAGTTCGCGATCTCAGGGGGTAGGGTGTTGTTGTTGCTTGTTTCGTGTGGTGTGCCCGGTGCGGGTGTGGTGTCATTTGTTGTGCTTGCCTGTTGTGTGTCTGTTGCTGGGGGTGTTTGCTGAGCGTGTTCTGAGCTCTGGGGCTCCCCCGACCGTCCCGCGCTGCTGGGGCTGCCAGCGACCACTCCAGCGAAGGATACTCCACTTCTTACTGGGCGCGGGGGCAGTTTTGGAACTGTGATGGCGGTTGGTTTCGCATGTTTCGCGATTTTGCGCCTCAGAGCTGCTTTGTATGCAATGCACCCTCTGTAGTTTGCCGGATGGGCAGCACCACAGTTGGCGCACTTGCGAGGTGCTGTGTGGGGGAGTTTGCAGCGTTGGGTTGTGTGACCGCCAGCGCAAATGCGGCAGCGGGGTGCGAGACCGCATCTGATACCCGCGTGCGCATAGCGCTGGCAGTTGTGGCATTGTTGGGGGGTGCGCGGCGTGTTGTACACCTCTACATTAACGACCATGTGAAGAAATAGCTTTAACTTCAGCAGGTCGCGGGATTTGGCCGTGTCGGCCAGCTCCGCCATGTAGTTATGTGACGGTCTCGCTGTGCCGAACTCTGACATTCGGTTTACCCGAATGCACTCCCACCCGAGAGCAGAGAGTTCATTGTGTACCGTGTCTGTCGTGGTTCGTGAGTCTATCCCCTTAATCACGTACTGTTGTGTTTTTTCCAAGACTGTCCTGTACGTGAAGTGTTCTACCTTCCTTTCCAGTAGATTCGTGTAGTCTGCGTTGTTCGCCATGTACAGTGCGGCGTGTTCCCCGGTGAGCTTAGAGTAGTATGTTGTGGGGCTGTGCTTATTGTTAAATTCCTTGTTTAGGAGACTTAGGTCTCCATAGTTATGAATGATGAGCGGTGGGAAGCCAGTCGCGGTGTTGTTTGTGTTCTGCGTAGCTGCGTGTATGTTTGTGGTTGCTGCAGTCGCAGGGTTGTTTGTGTTGGTCCCTGTGTTGTTATTGTTGTTTGTTCGCGACGTAGATGGTGTTGGCAGCAGCGCTCGGCCGTTGCCTCGTGAGTTTGTGGGCTCACTTGTTTGCGTAGTTGGCTGCTGTTTGCGCCTTGGGCCGACCTGCTGCCACGGCCCGTCTTCATCTGTGTTTGTTGTGTCCTCTGTCGGCTCTGGATCCGGTTCCGTCGGTGCCTGGGCCGCCAGAGGTGAAATAGGGGGCACGTCCTTCTGTTGTTCAGCAGGTGCCTGTGTGTGTGGTGTGGGTGTTTCTGTTCGTGTGTTTTCACTGCCCATCAGCTCTGCGATCAGCTCCAGCTGTTCCGTGATCTACTTGTCCTTCAGGGCAACCTGCTCCTGGAAGGTGGACAGTGGGACGGAAATGATGGCGGGAGTAGCCGGCATTACTGCCTCTTGTGCTGCAGCTTTGCTGCGGGTGAGTGGTGGGGAAGCACAGGAAAGATCGGACATCTTTGCTGTTTTGGGAGTATTTATTTATTTGGATAGGGAAGGATGGATGCACGACAATTTTGCTCTTTTTAAGGAGCGACAATATTTGCTTTTTAGCGAAAGCTTTGTGTCTCGTGTTCCTACAGAAGAGGGGTGTCCCTACGACCTATCTGCGCGGAGTGCAATGAGCGGCGCAAGAGAGCGCGGGTTGAAGAGAGCGGCCTACAGTGCACGGGGTTATCCGACGTGAACGGGCCCCTCACACTGAGATTACCCTACCAAAGAACGGGAGAATCCCGCTGGGGAGGTTTGCAACCGAAGTTGCAGGAAGCTGAGCCGAAGCTCTTGCCACTTAGCGCCCGAAAGCGTTAAGCAGCTTGCGCGGGTTCGTGCCGCTCAGAAGAGCGTCACTGGCAACTACGCCAGTTGCAGCTTATTAGAGACCACTCCAAGGAGCTATCCGCGGGCAGCTACGCCAGGTGCAGAGAGCAGCGTTCCGCTCGGGTCGGCTGCTCGACTGCGAGTGCCCCCTAGCAGCCAGTCGTCCCGAGAACGCCGAGGAGGCCACGTCAGTCTGCTGAGAGACCTGCAGCTGCCCCCTCTATCAGAAACCTACATTACCCGCGCTCGGGTTGGATCCGACCACACCTTACTGTTTACGTCACACTTATTAGTTTCTTTTTTGGGGAGGATTCAACCCCATATTGATGTTTGTATTACATCTGAGTTTTGTTTTCTCTTCTAGTATCTTACTAAAATGGCGCATCAACTCCTTAGAACTCCTGAGGAGATATACAACGAGTTTTTCCGACAGGAGGCTGAGTCAGAGAATGGCGACAACATCGATGCAGAAAACTGTTCAGAAACCGAGCATGATGTATTATCTCATACTGATGACGAGGATGGTGTATTTCATTGTGCGGCAGGAGCGGTCGAGTTTGATAATTCTGTCAGATGTAGATGATGAGAGAAATTTTGAGCTAGGTAATATGGACCAACAAACCCATCCATTCCAAATTTTCTAGAACACCAGCGTCAAATATTATTACTCATCTCCCTGGTCCACGTGGGGAAGCGAGGGGGGTCACTAGTGAATTGGAAATATTTTTATTATTTATAGATTCGAAAATTATAGAAAAAATTGTTTTGTACACAAATCTTGAAATCGAGAAATCTAGGCAGAAGTACAATACGATCCAGTGGTTTCACTCACCAACAGAGAGCGTTGAAATAAAAGGGTTGATGGGAATTCTCTTCATGAGTGGTGTCGTAAAAAATTCTATGCTCAGTGTAGATGAGATGTTCTCAGCAACCTATGGACCTCCGGTATTCCGTTGCACTATATGCAAGAAAATGTTTGCATTTCTTCTAGAAAACCTCCGCTTCGATGATAAAGCCACCAGAGAGGCGAGAAAAATCAACGACAAATTTGCGGCTTTCAGAGAAGTGTGGGACATGTTTGAATCTAGCAGTGAAAAAAAGTATAGTCCATCTGAATATGTCACAGTAGATGAGGCTCTACTGAGTTTTCGGGGTGCCTGTCCAATCAAAACGCATATCCCATCGAAACCCGACAAATATGGGTTGAAAATAATGTCACTATGCGACGCAAGGGCATTCTATTTTTTACGTGGCATTCCATACACTGGCAAGGACAACAGAATAAAGAGGAGACCTGGAGATTTGCCTTTACCTGCCCAGTATGTTTTGCGCGGAGGGAATCTATCAGGGGTTCTAATAGAAACATTACAGCGGACAACTGATTCTCCTCACTGGAGGTGACTGACGCCCTCCTCCAAAAGAAACTCACATTTGTAGGTTCACTGAGGAGGAAAAAACCGCAAATACCACCATCAATGCTGCTTTCCGCGCCAGTAGGCTGTTCAACATTTATGTATCAGGACGACAAAACTTTGGTGTCATTTACCCCAAAGATAAATAAAAAAGTTTTACTGATATCGTCTATGCACTTCTCTGGCGAGATTAACGAAAAATCAAATAAGCCTGAAATTGTGGAGTTCTACAATCTAACTAAAGGAGGGGTCGATGTATTAGATATGCTTTGCCACAACAGGACCACAAAAAGAAAATCGAGATGGCCCATGCGGTACTTTTATGCTATTTTAGACATCGCTGCTATAAATAGTTTTATCATTTACAAAAGCAATAGCAAAATGGACAGCTTTTCAAATGACGCGAGAATATCATTTCTCAAAAATCTTGCGCTCTCTCTGACAAAATCTCTTATGGAAAAGAGGTTGAATAACACACATCTTCCCCGTGAGCTCCGTTCGTCTATTGGAAAACTTTTAGAAAAAGAACCAATCGAATTAGACAACCCTATCCAAGCACAGCCACTAAAGAAAAGAAGATGTGATTTGTGTGACAGATCAAAAGATAGGAAGGGGAATGCTTTTTGTAGTAAGTGTAATCGTTCTATATGTGGGGAGCATAAAGTTATTATATGCCCTGGCTGTAAAGAAATTGAGATGTGATAAATTGTGCCAAATATGTATTTTCAGGGCTGTATGTGATCGTTTCCAGGATAACTTTATACATTTATTATTTGTTCCTATTACGTTATGTGTACAAAGATATTTGTTATTGAGAACTTCATATTTCGAAACTGCTGACACTATAATTATTTTCTACAATTAGTAAGAGATGTTTCTCATTTAGTTCCTACAGGGTGTTTCAAAAATGACCGGTATATTTGAAACGGCAATAAAAACTAAACGAGCAGCGATAGAAATACACCGTTTGTTGCAATATGCTTGGGACAACAGTACATTTTCAGGCAGACAAACTTTCGAAATTACAGTAGTTACAATTTTCAACAACAGATGGCGCTGCGGTCTGGGAAACTCTATAGTACGATATTTTCCACATATCCACCATGCGTAGCAATAATATGGCGTAGTCTCTGAATGAAATTACCCGAAACCTTTGACAACGTGTCTGGCGGAATGGCTTCACATGCAGATGAGATGTACTGCTTCAGCTGTTCAATTGTTTCTGGATTCTGGCGGTACACCTGGTCTTTCAAGTGTCCCCACAGAAAGAAGTCACAGGGGTTCATGTCTGGCGAATAGGGAGGCCAATCCACGCCGCCTGCTGTATGTTTCGCATAGCCCAAAGCAATCACACGATCATCGAAATATTCATTCAGGAAATTAAAGACGTCGGCCGTGCGATGTGGCCGGGCACCATCTTGCATAAACCACGAGGTGTTCGCAGTGTCGTCTAAGGCAGTTTTTACTGCCACAAATTCACGAAGAATGTCCAGATAGCTGATGCAGTAATCGTTTCGGATCTGAAAAATGGGCCAATGATTCCTTTGGAAGAAATGGCGGCCCAGACCAGTACTTTTTGAGGATGCTGGGACGATGGGACTGCAACATGGGGCTTTTCGGTTCCCCATATGCGCCAGTTCTGTTTATTGACGAAGCTGTCCAGGTAAAAATAAGCTTCGTCAGTAAACCAAATGCTGCCCAGATGCATATCGCCGTCATCAATCCTGTGCACTATATCATTAGCGAATGTCTCTCGTGCAGCAATGGTAGTGGCGCTGAGGGGTTGCCGCGTTTGAATTTTGTACGGATAGAGGTGTAAACTCTGGCGCATGAGACGATACGTGGACGTTGGCGTCATTTGGACCGCAGCTGCAACACGGCGAACGGAAACCCGAGGCCGCTGCTGCACTAGCTGTGCGTTGCCCTCTGTGGTTGCCATACGCGGTCGCCCTACCTTTCCAGCACGTTCATCCGTCACGTTCCCAGTCCGTTGAAATTTTTCAAACAGATCCTTTATTGTATCGCTTTTCGGTCCTTTGGTTACATTAAACCTCCGTTGAAAACTTCGTCTTGTTGCAACAACACTGTGTTCTAGGCGGTGGAATTCCAACACCAGAAAAATCCTCTGTTCTAAGGAATAAACCATGTTGTCTACAGCACACTTGCACGTTGTGAAGAGCACATGCTTACAGCAGAAAGACGACGTACAGAATGGCGCACCCACAGACTGCGTTGTCTTCTATATCTTTCACGTCACTTGCAGCGCCATCTGTTGTTGACAATTGTAACTACTGTAATTTCGAAAGTTTGTCCGTCTGAAAATGTACTGTTGTCCCAAGCATATTGCAACAAACGGTGTATTTCTATCGCTGCTCGTTTAGTTGTTATTGCCGTTTCAAATATACCGGTCATTTTTTAAACACCCTGTATATTAAGAATTTCTAAAGCACTGAAATTCTTAGTTGATGACTGAATCTATTGATTTTTATTATGTTTTCAATAATTTTATAGAGAATATTTCTATTAAGGTATTTTTTTGTAATCAAGTTCCTATTTTTTTCCAAAGTGCTTTATATTCTTACTTATTGGCTAGAAAAATAAAAAAAAAACTTGTTGTATAACAAACACAATGTGTGTTTAATTGAAAATAAATCTTTTTCCCATTATTTATTTTTTATATTACCCCGAAAAATCGATATTTGGAGGTTGGAGTCTTATCCAACCCCACCTTACCGTTTATGCCAGGAAACTTCGCCTTACCGTTAGAGGGTTAAGGCCCTGTCGAACAGGGAGCGCGTAACCTGCGCGGGAACCCTATGTCTTGGGCGGGCGCCTGTGATAGGCCGCCCTTGCCTGCGAAGTACAGCTGGCAGGTTGCGGTTTTCTATAAAATCCTTAGCGGGAAGGTGTGCGCAAGATGGAGTCAGAAACAGAAAGACTGACTGAGCTGGTGCGTGAAAATGTATTTTTGCACGATGTACTACACTGCGGTTATAAACATGTGATTAAAAAGGCGGCGACAAGGAAGGAAATTAACGAAAGTGTACATCAGATAGGTGTTTTCTTTGCTTATTAATAAATGCGCAGTTGAGTTGTAGTACCAGGTCAATATTATAGTGCACACTGCTGTTTAGTTGAAATAATAATGTGCTTGCATAAAGTAGTGGTGCCATTGTAGTACAATTTAAGCTACAAATATGCCGCTTTCACAGCAGCTTCTGCAGTATCGATTGTACGTCTATAGGCCTTATAAAGAATCACCACTCTTGAGAGAGTATACAGAAAACATTTTCGACCAAACGACGACCCCTGCATATTTTTTTTATTTCGAAAACTGCTTTTGAAGGATTTTCCGAGGCTGCTGATTTCGGGAAAGGAGTCATCAGATAGGTTCGAAATTTAAACTTTTCATCACCAGTCAGCACATGAAGGATGAGCATGTTTGTGCCTGACAATGGTTTCAGAAGCAAAATATACACTCCTGGAAATGGAAAAAAGAACACATTGACACCGGTGTGTCAGACCCACCATACTTGCTCCGGACACTGCGAGAGGGCTGTACAAGCAGTGATCACACGCACGGCACAGCGGACACACCAGGAACCGCGGTGTTGGCCGTCGAATGGCGCTAGCTGCGCAGCATTTGTGCACCGCCGCCGTCAGTGTCAGCCAGTTTGCCGTGGCATACGGAGCTCCATCGCAGTCTTTAACACTGGTAGCATGCCGCGACAGCGTGGACGTGAACCGTATGTGCAGTTGACGGACTTTGAGCGAGGGCGTATAGTGGGCATGCGGGAGGCCGGGTGGACGTACCGCCGAATTGCTCAACACGTGGGGCGTGAGGTCTCCACAGTACATCGATGTTGTCGCCAGTGGTCGGCGGAAGGTGCACGTGCCCGTCGACCTGGGACCGGACCGCAGCGACGCACGGATGCATTGCTCCTGGGGTATCGGCGAGGACCATTCGCAACCGTCTCCATGAAGCTGGGCTACAGTCCCGCACACCGTTAGGCCGTCTTCCGCTCACGCCCCAACATCGTGCAGCCCGCCTCCAGTGGTGTCGCGACAGGCGTGAATGGAGGGACGAATGGAGACGTGTCGTCTTCAGCGATGAGAGTCGCTTCTGCCTTGGTGTCAATGATGGTCGTATGCGTGTTTGGCGCCGTGCAGGTGAGCGCCACAATCAGGACTGCATACGACCGAGGCACACAGGGCCAACACCCGGCATCATGGTGTGGGGAGCGATCTCCTACACTGGCCGTACACCACTGGTGATCGTCGAGGGGACACTGAATAGTGCAAGGTACATCCAAACCGTCATCGAACCCATCGTTCTACCATGCTTAGACCGGCAAGGGAACTTGCTGTTCCAACAGGACAATGCACGTCCGCATGTATCCCGTGCCACCCAACGTGCTCTAGAAGGTGTACGTCAACTACGCTGGCCAGCAAGATCTCCGGATCTGTCCCCCATTGAGCATGTTTGGGACTCTCACGCGGTCTGCACGTCCAGCACGAACGCTGGTCCAACTGAGGCGCCAGGTGGAAATGGCATGGCAAGCCGTTCCACAGGACTACATCCAGCATCTCTACGATCGTCTCCATGGGAGAATAGCAGCCTGCATTGCTGCGAAAGGTGGATATACACTGTACTAGTGCCGACATTGTGCATGCTCTGTTGCCTGTGTCTATGTGCCTGTGGTTCTGTCAGTGTGATCATGTGATGTATCTGACCCCAGGAATGTGTCAATAAAGTTTCCCCTTCCTGGGACAATGAATTCATGGTGTTCTTATTTCAATTTCCAGGAGTGTATTTTCCTTGTATGAATTCGCAGGAAAATGAAGTGTTTTCAGAACTTGTGGTGTCACAGTGTCTGTCGCAGTTGCCCATGATAGCCACCGAGCTGTCATCATGATCAATAACTCCAAGCAAGCTAATTGAAGAAAAGTGTTTGTAATTTGAGGCACTGTCTTTATGATACTTCATTCTAACATGCTTCCCCTCTATCTGCCAGAACAGTTAGGAAATTCCAATATCAGTTCATTCCGCGGAGTAAGAGAAACGAAAAGAAATAATTGGAGGAGTAGCTGAAATCATAAATCACCAACACATCATAGATAAACAGTAACAGGAGAGAGAAGCGTGTGTTCTACCAAATGGCAACTTATTTTTGAGTTATGCACACTCGTTCAAGACATTTCTATCTCGAACACAAACTCATTTAAAAATGCACCTGAACAGAGAGACTCAACTTGCGATATTAAACTATGACACACGACAACATCAATCCCCCACAATCCTTGTTTCACCAAGCTCAGTGGTGCCACAATATACTGCAAATATTATATCATAAAATGAAGTCACCATTGCGATTCTGGAACCACGGGAATCTGCCAATGACTTTTATAGCGCCAGAGAAATGTATGAGAAGGCAGAAGTTGATTTCAGTGTAGACGACTGACGATTGATCTGTAGCTCACACTCGTTTGTACACAGTGTTGGAAATATTTTTCAGTTTATGTTTTATTTATATAGCTCCAAAATGTTCAAATGTGTGTCAAATCTTATGGGACTTAACTGCTAAGGACATCAGTCCCTAAGCTTACATACTACTTAACCTAAATATCCTAATGACAAACACACACACGCATGCCCGAGGGAGGACTCTAACCTCCGCTGGGACCAGCCGCACAGTCCATGACTGCAGCGCCCTAGACCGCTCGGGTTCTAGGCGCTACAGCCTGGAACCGTGCGACCGATACGGTCGCAGGTTCTAATCCTGCCTCGGGCACGGATGTGTGTGATCTCCTTAGGTTAGTTAGGTTTAAGTAGTTCTAAGTTCTAGGGGACTGAGCCATTTTTTTTAGACAGCTCGGCTAATCCCGCGCGGCTACATAGCTCCATGTTTAGTGATTATTTCTATTTTGAGAATATACAGCGCTATTACAAATGATTGAAACGATTTCATAAATTCACTGTAGCTCGATTCGTTGATATATGATCACGACACACTACAGATACGTAGAAAAACTCATAAAGTTTTGTTCGGCTGAAGCCGCACTTCAGGTTTCTGTCGTCAGAGCGCTCGAGAGCGCAGTGAGACAAAATGGCGACAGGAGCCGAGAAAGCGTATGTCGTGCTTGAAATGCACTCACATCAGTCAGTCATAACAGTGCAACGACACTTCAGGACGAAGTTCAACAAAGATCCACCAACTGCTAACTCCATTCGGCGATGGTATGCGCAGTTTAAAGCTTCTGGATGCCTCTGTAAGGGGAAATCAACGGGTCGGCCTGCAGTGAGCGAAGAAACGGTTGAACGCGTGCGGGCAAGTTTCACGCGTAGCCCGCGGAAAATTGGCTCATGCCACAACTGGAGACCGACAGCGCCGACTTCATCTTTCAACAGGATGGTGCTCCACCGCACTTCCATCATGATGTTCGGCATTTCTTAAACAGGAGATTGGAAAACCGATGGATCGGTCGTGGTGGAGATCATGATCAGCAATTCATGTCATGGCCTCCACGCTCTCCCGACTTAACCCCATGCGATTTCTTTCTGTGGGGTTATGTGAAAGATTCAGTGTTTAAACCTCCTCTACCAAGAAACGTGCCAGAACTGCGAGCTCGCATCAACGATGCTTTCGAACTCATTGATGGGGACATGCTGCGCCGAGTGTGGGAGGAACTTGATTATCGGCTTGATGTCTGCCGAATCACTAAAGGGGCTCATATTGAACATTTGTGAATGCCTAAAAAAACTTTTTGAGTTTTTGTATGCATTTTGAAAATATCTCAAATAATAAAGTTATTGTAGAGCTGTGAAATCGCTTCAATCATTTGTAATAACCCTGTATACTTCAATAAATAATAAAACAAAGTAAATGGTTTTTGCCATAAATAATGTTCTATGATAAATAATGTTACACCAGCAGCAACAGAAGAATCAATTGTTCTTAGTGTTCTTTGTTTCTTCAGGTCCTTTTTTCTTAAATGGAAAAGTCCAAAGTGGGTGATAAACGAAAAAAACATGTAATGATTATGGAAATCAGAAAATGTTAATAAAATTGGGTTTGGGCATAAAAAGGCTGTTTTTAGCGCTACTACTAAGATTGCAAGAGAGAATTTGCGAACTACCACCTATATCGCTTTTTTGTTGTCCAGCTTGACCTTCTGCCACATTAGGCTGGGTAGTTCAGTTTCCAACACTGCATCGCACATTTCTTTTTCTTCAGTTCACGGTAGCGGTATGGGTGGACAATCTAGGTTAACTGGTCCTGCATATCGAAACAAAGCTAAAGAAAGAAAAAGAGAGTGGAATAGTAAACTTTTATAGAAAACACCGCGACTAGACGCATACTTTAGTGGTTAAAGTGAGAGCGAACAACGTGGCTCTGAACATTCAGGTGAACTTGCGGTTAAAACCAATAACAACGAACAGTGTAGGTCTGTAAGCGCAGACAAAATTAGTGTTGTAAACGCTAAACAGGATGAAGAAGTTCTTACTTTCGGATGTTCCGGAGAGACGGCAAGAATCTACGCACTCTAAGGCACAGGACTTTTCTTGTTCTCAGTAATGGCTCATTTTACTGGAAAAACAATGAGTAGACGCTGTATCATTCGGTTAAAAATGATATCAATGAAAACAAAAATGTTGATTTTTCTATGTCCTTTAGGCGATACACCGACGGATCTCAGCGATTTTGCAGCAAAAATTATTTCGAAGGTTTTGATGAATGATGAAATTATCAACCATGAATATCTTGTATACGCACCTAGCCAAGGATCGTTGTTCGGTGCATGTTGTAAATTATTTGGTGGTGCATCTCAATGTGCAACATCTGGTTTCAGTGACTGGAGCCATCTTGGAGAACGGATAGCTAAGCATGAAAACTCTACCTCCCGCTTAGACTGCTTGTTAAAACTGAAAAGCAGAGGAAACGAGATGAATAGAATTGTATGGACATGAAGTTACATATAGGAAAAATATGCTAAAAATAATTATTTCTGTAGTTAAGAAGGTACCTTCTAGGGGTCTAGCTTTTCCTGCAGACAAACAAGTGTTTGGCTCTATGCAAAATGGAAATTTCATGGTGTGTCTGGAATTAATTGCGGCGCATAGTTCTTTTTTGGCTGACCATATAGCAAGGTTTCGTAACCATGGAAAACGATTTACTTCATACGTCTCACAAGCAACTTATGAAGATTATTATTATAGGTACGTAAATGAAGGTAGGCTATCACTTGAAAAATTCCTGTGTTTAACAAAAAAATGCGGGTCGCACTGGAAAGAAGCTTCCGGAAGTATTTTTGAATTCCTTAGAACTACAGAAACTGAAATTTGACAGCCGTAGAGGTCAGTCATACGATCAGATAACCAACATGACTGGCGCATATTCAGGCTTGCAAGCAAGATTCAAGGACCAAAACTCTCAAATTTTTTTTTTTTTTAACTCCTAGTTTGGCACACTCGCTGAACCCAGTTGGCTGACCAGCTGCACAGTGTTGGACAGCTGCAGTACGGTGTTTTGAGTTAATTCAAACTTGATACAACTTTTTTGCAAATTCTACAGGCAGATGGAATATATTGGAAACGTTTTTTGGTTCTGCGAGTATGATACCGAGGTGAATGTCTACAGCACGATGGCGCCCACCTGAGGATGCTTGTAACAGTTTGAACGCAGATTGGAAAGACTATATTGGTAAAGTTAGATGTAAAGCTGAAGGACTTCTTAGAACGTTAAGTAGGAGTCAGGTAGCAACCATGACGTCAGTGTAAGGCTGTATTCTGCAATAGTATGACAAAGCAATGAAAAAAAATGCAAGCTGAGGATGTAGACATTTCTACGTCTTTTGAAGTGTCTCTTGCAATGTTTTTAGGTTAGTTTCAGACATATTTGTCAATTCAAATGGTTCTGATGACTCTGAGCACTATAATCTGATTGATTATATTATTGAGTCGTTGCCTATGATTTCTTCCCATCTTTTTTGCCGAAAAGATCTCGTAGCTGACGAGAGGTCATCAGTCCCCTAGAACTTAGAACTACTTAAACCTAAACAACCTAAGTATATCACACACATCCATGCCCGAGGCAGGATTCGAACCTGCGACCGTAGCGGTCGCGCGGTTCCAGACTGTAGCGCCTAGAACCGCTCGGCCACTTCGGTCGGCTTGTCAATTCACATGGATTCAGCAGAAAAGAAACATATGGAGATCAGGGATTAGGATTCAGTTCCACATCCTTCAGCTGCTGAGAATCAGAAAACGAAACGGCAAATTAATCACAAGAGATTCTTCGAGAAATTTTCTGACTCAAATCCGAATACAAAAGTCCTGAAGAAGAAACTGATCAGACTGTGTTGAGCTATGGAGAATGAAAATATCGTACTTAAAGATTATACGACCTCTTCAGAATGAGTTACAGAAAAAGTTAATGTCTGGAGAGAACATAACATAAGATTTTCATTTCTGTCAACTATCACCGAACTACAAGCTGTTCAAATTTATGATGCAGCTGAGAAACTTAGATCCACCGTTATTTCTGACATGGGGAACAACTTTGTTGAAGAATGCATACATTTTAAAAGCAATCTGTTGTCTACGAGGAAAGAAGATGCTGACAATTGTCCTCTCATCATTTCTTTGTAGAATGTTGGTTTAAAAAATTACTGGTGTCTATCCAGGTGTGGACACTCAAGATCTACAACTCAAGATTTACAACGGTACTCCAGCAACAAACTGTTCAGGTGAAAGGTCCTTTTCTGTTTTAAAACGGATGGAGAACTACCTAGAGATAGCAGAAAATCAAAAATGACTGTCGGTCTTGGTGTACTAGCAATAGAATCAGGCATGACAGTCAGTTAAGATTTTCAGGAATTGATAAATGAATTCGCAAATACAAAAGTGACAAGGAAGATACAAAAGTGACAAGGAAGTCATTTCCCCAAGTTCGATGTATTCTGTAAAACGTCAGTTAAACTGTATTATATGGTGTATTTGGGACTGACTGAATTTAACATTTCAGTGAAATAATTTTGGTACAGGGTATTAAACTGTATTGATTTTCTTTGTATTTTTACCATATGTGATCTCCATTTTTATGCTTTGAATGCTTTTATGACTCCATGATTCTCTTGAAGCATAAAAAGTAAAATAAAAATGGAGACACTTGATTTCTTACGTTGTTAATTTTCAGTTAATGTTATCTAGATACGTTTTATGATGATATAATCTACTTCTAATAACATTTAAAGTGCTTATTTCTTTTGTCAATAAATCCATTGTATTTTACGATGTCATTAAAACATTCATGTTACATATTTCAGCGATAACAAAAGAAAAACAAAACATAAGAATAGATCCGAACATGGCTCGAGAAATTTCCAGACTGTTGTCTTAGGCATTGCGCTACCAACTCACGTGGTTTTAGGATGCACGAGAAGACTTATGAAGTAGCATAGAAAATTTGAGCGTCATCTCCTCGAAAACTCTTGAGTGTTGGCACCTAAGCTGAAATAGGTGCCGCTTTATTTTCACCCTTCTTTCGCCATTGAGGCAATGTTAGTGGCATCTGGTTGACGGCTCGCCGTTCCTGACGCTACCTGTACGGTTGGCATGGAATCTCTATACCGTATATGTCTGAGTCTGGAGTAAATCTAGATTCAAGCATGAGGACGTTTTGTAAATGTTTGCGTAGTATGTATCTCAGGCGGGAATGCCGACCAGCCGGTATTTACCTAGCTGGGTGTGGAAAACCGACTAAAAACAATATTCAGGCTGGTCGTTTCATAGGCCCTCATCGTTAATCCGCGAGTTGGATTGAATCCGGGCAGACTCACCTCCCCGTATCCCAGAAGCAGTACTTTAACGCGCTCGGCTATCCAGGCTGATTTTTGAGGGTAATGTATGCTGACGACAAAAATCGTGTTCTGCCCGTCTGAATTATCGTGCTGTAGATATTACTACTCTGTAGTCATGCCACACTACTTTGAGATACGCAACTCTCCTTTCGCTTATGACGCTGTCTTCGCAGTAGGAAATACAATTCTTTTGATGTGACTTACCTTTACCTTTTGTAGCGGTCTCTCAGTGGTGAGGATTGCATGCTGCCAAGCTGGACCAAACTGCAGTCTCGTCAAACCAGCAGCACCAATGTTGCCAGAGAAACTACAACGCAACTTGAGTATTTTGTTGTATACTTGTCATTCTGTAAGTACAGAGGGCCTTCCAATACACATCCCCTTAACACTCAGGGTGTCGATAACCAGATATCAAGCGAGCTGATATGGGAGCAGTGGGACTCCAGACTGTGAATATGTAGCAGCATGTTTCCATTTACCTTCCAACCATGGAAAATCTCATTAAATCATTGGTCAGAACCAGAGAATGGAGGCCATTTTTAATTAATTCTGAGACAATACGTCCCAGAGAAAAAATTGAAAGTCTAGGGGACTAGCATATGGCACATGAATAGACCGAAATTCCCTGACGAAGGAAGGAGCCGTCCCTGGGATAGTTAATGCTCAAAGAACGGAGCACTAAGGACAGGGCTGCATCGAAATGATCCGGCACCACTGCCACATTTGAACCTCCCCCCCTCCCCCCCCCACCTGCCGGTAAAACTACCTTCCTGCAATTTTTCTTTGCAGATTAAACAAATTTATACTTTTTTTGGTAAAAACGAAGTGTTGAATAATATTACTTAAATGACTGATGCTGATATAAAATACTGAACTCAATAAATTAAATGTAACATTGCAGTGAATAAATAAAAATTGTATAAATTAAAAAAAAACTGAAGTCGTTGTCGCCGATAGGTCGTGAGGTGTGTGTGTATGAAGACACTGTAAGTTGCCTACACTGTGACTGCAGGCATGTCACTTCCAATCATTTACTTTACCTGCATCTAATATTGTTGGGTGTGTCGTGTACAACGGTTCTCACCAAAATAAGCTGAAAAATCAACAGCGTTAACACATGGCAACAGTGACTGGTCGGTAGAGAGTTTGTCTCGAAATCGTTGCTCTAAGCCAGTTATGTAGGTTGATGTCATAACAATTAAGGCACTTATGACCGAGGATAATGGAATGTAGTCAAATTAAGTCAGGTGATGCTGAGGGAATTAGATTAGGAAATGAGACACTTAAAGTAGTAAAGGAGTTTTGCTATTTAGGGAGTAAAATAACCGATGATGGTCGAAGTAGAGAGGATATAAAATGTAGACTGGCAATGGCAAGGAAAGCGTTTCTCAAGAAGAGGAATTTGTTAACATCGAGTATAGATTTAAGTGTCAGGAAGTCGTTTCTGAAAGTATTTGTATGGAGTGTAGCCATGTATGGAAGTGAAACATGGACGATAACTAGTTTGGACAAGAATAGAATAGAAGCTTTTGAAATGTGGTGCTACAGAAGAATGCTGAAGATAAGGTGGGTAGATCACGTAACTAATGAGGAGGTATTGAATAGGATTGGGGAGAAGAGAAGTTTGTGGCACAACTTGAGCAGAAGATGGGATCGGTTGGTAGGACATGTTCTGAGGCATCAAGGGATCACCAGTTTAGTATTGGAGGGCAGCGTGGAGGGTAAAAATCGTAGAGGGAGACCAAGAGACGAATACACTAAGCAGATTCAGAAGGATGTACGTTGCAGTAGGTACTGGGAGATGAAGAAGCTTGCACAGAATAGAGTAGCATGGAGAGCTGCATCAAACCAGTCTCAGGACTGAAGACCACAACAACAAATGACCTTTGCAAGACGTTTCTTTCAGCAACCTATGTGACCAATGAATCATAACGGACCAACAGACAATATGATGAGACGTATGTGATATCAAGTATTCTCAACCTATAAGTTAATGCTGCACTACACTAACACAAAAGTCATGGGATGCCTCTTAATATCGCGTCTGATCTCCTTTCTCCTGACGTAGTGTAGCTGCTCCACGTGGCACGGACTCAACAAGTGTTTGGAAGTCCTCTGAAGAAATACTGAGCCATGCCCCCTCTATAGCCGTCCATAAATGCAAAAGTATTGCCGGTGCAGGTCGTTGTGCAGCAACTTAACTCTCGATTATGTCCCATAAATGTTGGATGGGATTCATGTTGGGCGATCTGGGTGATCAGACCATTGGCTTTAATTGTCCAGAATGTTCTTCAAACCAGTCGCAAACAGTTGAGACTGGTGACACGGCGCATTGTTATCGACGAGAATTCCATCGTTGTTCGCGAACATGAAGTCCACGAATGGCTACAAATGATCTCCAAGTACCTGAACATAACCTCGGACCCGGCCAATTCTGTGTAAACACAGCCCACACGATTACGGGGCCAGCACCAGTTTCCGTAGTGCCTTATTGACAACTTGGGTCCATGGCTTCGTGGGGTTTGTGTCACATTCGAACCGTACCATCAGCTCTTACCAGTTGAAATTGGGACTCATCTAACCAGACCAAGGTTCTCCGGTCATTTAGATTCTAACCGATACGATGACGAGTCCCTGGGAGGCGCCACAGGTGATGTGGTGCTGTTAACGAAGCCACTCGCGACGGTCGTCTGCTGCCATAGTCCATTAATGCCAAATTTCGCAGCACTGTCCTAACCTATACGTTCGTCTCACATTGATTTCTGCGGTTATTTCAAGCAGTTTTGCTGGCCTGTAAGCTCTGATACCTCTGCGCAAATGCCGCTGCTCTCGGCCGTTAAGTGGATGCTGTCGGCCACTGCTGCGTTCTTCGTTGTGAGAGGTAATGGCTGTTGACACTACAGATCTCGAAATACTGAATTTCCTAACGATTTTCAAAACAGAATGCCCCATGCGTCTAGCTCCAACTACCATTTCCCGTTCAAAGTCTTGAGTCCCACAGTGCGGCTACAATAACGCCGGTAACTTGTTCACGTGAATCACTAAGAGTACAGTGACAGCTCGGCCAGTGTAGTACCCTTTTACCATCATCTGTATGTGTGCATCCCGCTTTTTTACTCAGGTGTTATTGACTTTTGTTCCCGCAGTGTAACATACCCCATTACTCCTTGTTTGATCCCCCTCATACCACCTGACATCTTACCAAGTGCTGCACTGAAGCACATCGTTCGCGAAGCGCAGTCAGTCAGGAAGCGGTAGAGCTGTGTCCTGTCTCTTCGCTTCTCTAGTTGTGGTACGAAGTGGGATTTTCGACCAGTGGCGAGCCTAGCTTCGGATGTTGTATGGTTTTTGAGAATTGTGCATCATGATTTGTGTAGAAGGTGGCTCACAAACTTTCGAGCATCTAGCGGGAGCTGGGTCCATTTGCTTGTAATCGCCAACGGCTATGAAACTAACCAATCGCCTCCCTTGTCTCGCGAAGCGACGTGGGTGTCTGGTAGCAGGGCGGTGGGAGCGCGCCGCCCTGACCATTGAAAAGCGTCGGTCCCTACACACCTGTTGTATCAGAGGTACCTCTCTGTAGGATTCCATGTCGTCGAATATTTTGAGACTCAAAGCTCCCAGGCGACTGGTAGTCTGCTCACGCCATTACTGCACCAATCTACTCAACATATCGTCACCTACGTCTCATACATTCGTCAATGGTAATTAAATAAGTTATCTATCCCCTCTCACTACCAGTTTTAATTAAGCCAGTTATATGTTCTCTCTTAAAGTATAACAAAATCTGTATCTTTTTGTTTAATGCAGCAATTGCACAATGATTTCCGTATGATGTAAAATAAAGAACACACTTTATTTTCTCGTCATGCATTATTAATCTTTATGCTAATTGTAAATCTGAAAAACAGTCGTGTCTGTCTGTTTAAACATGCTTCTCCAAAACTAACAGCCGAATTTTCGTGGAGCTTCCGCAGGTAACTTGAGTATTGCTTACGGCACCGTACAGGCTTTATTTCATTGAAATCGGATCACGGAGAAATATAGTGGTTTAAAGTTTTATCTAAAACCGTCGTATCTGTCGGTCTCTCTGGTTTTGAACATGCTGATTTCCAATACTACTAGATAAATTTTCATGGGATTTTCACAGTTAAATTGAGCATAGCTTGGGACACCGCAAAGTCTTTTACTTCATCGAAATCGGATCACGAAAAAAAGACATCGTCATTGACAGTGTTAACCACAATAATATCATAACCCTGTTTGTTATGATTTCACGACCAACAGAACAGATTTCGCTGAACAGATTTCGACGAATCTGGTCTGGAGATAACAGACTACATTAAAAAGTGTGTAGCGCAAGATACTTACTGATTTGACTAATATTATGCGAATTAGGGAAAAATGTTTATTCTTGAAAAAGCTTTTTGACTTTGGTCTCTATCATATTTTTGAAAATGATTTTATTGGTTGATATGTGCTACATGGTACGATTCGAGGTAATAAAGACAAAGCTTATACAATCTTCATTGTGTGTAATCAATACTGCCACACAATTTGTTGTTGTATACGATGTATAATGTATGGACACTCCAAAAGCGAGATGGATAGGTGTGCTCTCCTGCCCGTGCTTCTCTGTATGCACCACGCAGCAGCAATGCTTTGCATGCTGACGCATTGTGCGTTGGGACAGCTTGGGAGGTGGGAGAGTGGGGCACACATCACACCCACCATGCGCGACGACATTCGACATGCTAGCACAGCCGAAGTCTCCTGGGCTATAATGCATTCCGCTGCTAGGAAAGCCCCTGGTCATGATGGCATTCAAAACCGTGTCCTCCAGGAGTTCACGGATAAAGCAACTGAGTACCTAACACATATAACGAATGCCATACTAAAACACCAACACTTCCCCGCCTTTTGAAGACGGCCAAGGTCCTGATGTTCAGGAAGCCGGGGAAAGACCACAGCCTCCCACAAAATTACCGACCCATCAGCCTTCTGAGCTCGCTCAGTAAGATTGTTGAGAAGGTGATTCTCAAACGCATCACTAGGCACTGCATAACAAATGACATTCTGAGACCGGAGCAATTCGGCTTCAGAAATCACCACTCCACAACACAACAACTCCAACGGGTCGTTGAACACATAACACATGGCTTCAACATAAACAAAGCTACAGGGGCAGTGTTCCTGGACATCGAAAAGGCTTTCGACCGTCTATGGCACAACGGCCTCATCCGCAAACTCAGCGACGCGGGATTCCCCGACGGGCTGCTGCGTCTAATACACTCATACCTCACAGACAGGAGTTTCAACACTGACGTGCAGGGAAAACAGTCAACACGACACGGTATACACGCGGGAGTAGCCCAGGGAAGCATCCAAGGGCCCCTACTGTTTAACCTCTACATAAACGATCTCCCAACCACACACAACACAATGATGGCAATCTACGCGGATGACACAGCCATCCTTGCGCAAGATTGGAAACCATCAAACATTACGTCACGCCTACAGACTGCACTCAGAGTGGCCGAGCCTTGGTTGGAGAAATGGCGTGTTAGAGTAAACGTCGACAAGTGCGAAGCCGTTCTGTTCACGAGAAGACCGAAGCAACTGCGCAAACACCGCTACTGCAGACCAATAACTGTACATGCACGTCCAATACGTTTCCGCGAGAAAGTCAAATACCTCGGTGTCTGGCTGGACCGGAAATTACTCTGGGGGGACCACATACAACACATGACCAACCGAGCTAGCGCGAGGCTCAAACAGCTCTATCCTATGCTCAACAGGCGTAGCACACTGAACAGAAGGGTGTCGAGGTCCATGTACATGAGACTTATCCGACCCCTGATGACGTACGCAGCTCCCGTCTGGGGATACGCTGCGCCTACCCGCCTGCGCCGTCTGCAGCTCATACAAAACAAGGTACTCAAAATCATAAGCAATGCTCCACGATACACACGCATCGAGGACCTACACCGGGAATACCGACTTGAGACTCTCACGAAGGTAATCCACAAACTCACCACAAGACTATACAGAAACTCCAGACATTCGCAGAACCCGTTTATTCTGAATCTGGGGAACTACGACCACAACCATAGATGGAAACATAAAAGACCAAAAGACATACTTGCAAGGACATAACATCTATGGCCAAGCTTACGCAAACATAACGGCACAGGCGAGCCCCTGTTAATCAGACGCATTTACTGGATATCCAGCTGAAATACACTGCCGAATAACTGGCACCATACAGGGAAGCCGTACCGTACACTGCATGCAAAGAAGCTCCACACATCCCCCACACAGTGAGATGATCTATGACCGATCTCCCACTACTGTATAACGATCTTGATTGTTCCAGGAAAGTAGCAGCCGCAGCAACTGGGACACATCGCCATCGCCTGTCACGGTAATGATGCATGATACCTATACTAACAAATCCAACCTTGCATGAACTATCGCAGCTAGTAAGCCACTACTGCTCTTACTACCCATCCCACTGTCGCAGAGGTTTTTTTTCCCACGGCACGAGCCATGGCACTTTTTTCCCTCTGCTCTTCAAATCGCTACCCTCACTCGCGTTTCGTCCACTATCTATCACCTGATGGACCGTGTTAATGCGTAGCCTTACCCAGACGCACGGACAACATCACAGCCCAGCATCCTGTGATCCACCTACTAGATAACTAACATGTTTACGGAGGTGACAGTAGAACTTTTGGTTTGGTCACCACGTTGGTGCGGGCGTGGAGGGGCCCCATCTCTTTTTTTACCCGAACAGGCAGACACGTGAGGGAAGCTGGTGTTATTGCACATGCAGTAGCTTACTTGGGCAAAATCACTGTTCATAACAAAACTACTGGTAAGTGGGTGCTGCCTTGGATAACAGCTAATTACAAAGAAAAGAAAAGGAACTATAATTAATGGTTGAGAAAATATCCCTTTCCTGTTATTGTTTTCACATTACAATTTTATTTTGCGGTCCGTTACTTTGAGCAAAGCGAAACCTCACCGATTGCGTTACTGAAGTCACGCTGGGCTGTACTCTGCTAAGTAGCAGCTGCTCTGTCATCTCGTCAGAGATCGCCTAGATAACTGCTGACGAACGACACATCGTCTACTGAACAAGTGCTCATAACTCTTAAGGCATACACTTTACAGCAAACATTTACTAGACTATTCTGCTTCGAATGTTCGTTCCTATCATGTCCTGAAACTCACCATTACCCCTAGGACAACTTGTATTATTACTCAGCCAAAGAAGGTGTGTTCTTTTTTATTTACACAGAAGATCATAGCAATCGAAAATAAGGAGCAGCAAAGTTACTGGCAGGCAAGCAAGTAAATTGTATTTCCCCTCCAACTCTTGCTTGCTTCATCCACCACACGTCTTGTTCCAGTCCTTAGTTGGGAAAATCGGAAGCAGTCCATCAGGCGGCACATATGCTTCAGCACACTCTCAGCGACCTTTGAGAACCTACAAACCTGTAGCAAAGTAGCGGCAACTACCCCAGTACTGCTGAATGTTCCACGTTGTATGCTCGTGGTCTACGAAACTACACCGACCAAAATAAAAAAAACCACAACACCAAAAAATGATTAATGTAGAATGAAAGCGTGCAAACGTGCATGCACTATGTTGTACGCGTGCCGGATGTCAGTTTGTGGGCTGGAGTTCCATGCTGTAGCAGTTGATCGGTCAATACAGGGTCGGTTAATGCTGTTTGAGGATGACGCTGGAATTACCGTCCGATGATGTCCCTTATGGACTCAATTGGAGACAGGTCTGATGATCGAACAGGCCAAGAGAACATGTAGACAGTCTGTAGAGCTTGTTGGGTTACAACAGATGTCCGTGGGCGAGCCTTATCGAGTTGGAAAACAGCCCCTGGGATGCTTTCCATAAATGGCAGCACAGCAGATCAGATCACCAGACTGACACGCAGATTTGCAGTCAGGGTGCGTGGGATAACCACGAGAATGCTCCTTCTGTCATAAGAAATGTCACCACAGAGCACAGCTCCAGATGTAGGTCCACTGTGTATACCACGCAGACAGGCTGATCGCAGGTCCTCAGCTGGCCTCCTTCTAATCAACACACGGCCATCACTGGCACCGAGGTAGAACCAGCTTTCATCAGAAAACACCGCAGAATTACACCCGTCCCTCCAATGAACTCTCTCTTGACACCAGTTAAGCAGCAAATGACGGTTGTTTGGGGCCAGTGGAATGCTCGCCACGGGGCGTCTGGCTCGGAGCTGCCCTCGAAATGACCAATTTGTAGCAGTTCTTTGTGTCACTGTGGTGGCAACCACTGCTCGGATTGCTGCTGCAGATGCGGTGCGATGCGCCAGAGACGCACGCCGAACACGGCGGTCTTCAAATGTTCAAATGTGTGTGACTTCCTAAGGGACCAAACTGCTAAAATCATCGGCTCCTGGACTTACGCACTATTTAAACTAACTTATGCTGAGAACAACACACCCACACCCATGCCCGAGGGAGGACTCGAATCTCCGGCGGGAGGGCCGCGCAATCCGTGACATGGCGCCTGAAACCGAGCGGCCACCCCGCACGTGACGGCGGCCTTCCCTCTCGGTAGCGCCACGTGGCTGTCTGGAGCCCGGTCTTCGTGTCACTGTACATTCTCGTTACCACCGCTGTGAGCAGTCATGTACAGTATCTACGTTCCTGCCAAGTGTTTCTACATATCGCAGAAGGAACATCCAGCTTTCCGTAGTCCTGTTACTCAACCTCATTCAAACTCAGTGAGGTGTGGATATGGCTTCCTTGTCGCCTTAAAGGCGCTCTTGACGAACATCGACTAACCACGTCCAGCCTCAAAGGTCACTAACGCTTACGACCGTTACAGCGCGTATTTAAAGCAAACCTGATTTCCATCCTCATAGTGGCGCTACTGGTGCCACTCTTATGCGAGTGGAGTGAAATTTAAATATACCTCAACTTTAAGATCTAGAAACACTTCCACCAACTTTCGTTCATGTTGCATAACTCCTTCATGGTGCGGAGACTTTTTTCTGATGGGGCATTTTGTTCCTAACGTTTACTTCAGAGCTGCGCGGTACATCTTCAGACGTGCTCATGTTTTCTTTAAATCTTGCGTTCATTGGATGTTAAGAATTTTAGTGTTGATCTTGAGCTAGCTATGTGACGGCAGCTCTGTGAACTAAACATACTGTTGACACATAAATCGTGTTAGCTACAGACGTCTCTTCCGCAGTTGTCGTTTATTTATGTTGATGCTCGGACGATGCGCTTCTTAAGAAATGGTACTGTGACAACAGCGTTCATTTACAATCGCGGACAGAAGATGCGTCCACGAGGGTAGGAGAACTCACGTACTTCTCCTGATTGATTCTTAAATCACATTTCTTACAAGTTTTTTAGTCTGTATTTGCAACCTCTCTGCTCGCTGTGCTTGGGCCCTTGTGGGCACCTTTTGCGCCGCTCCCTGGGTACGTCCGTCCCATGGGAAGTCCGTAGCCGCGCCACCACCTTGCACTTAGCACTTTGCACCACTACACCAATCATCACAAAACGGGGGATCCTCCCGCCGTAATAGAAAGCTATGTGTGAGAGGACAGTGTCCAATCCGAAGACGCGTGGGGGTCACTTCTCCCCGCCTGAGCAACCGGCAGGAGGAACGCCACGGCCGAGTTGTTGACTTCACCAACCGCAGTTTATTGGCCGTCACCGCCAGCCATTCTTCCTCCCACAACTCCATGCACTTCTTGTGGAGTGCAGAGATGACAGACTGCAAGGGAATAGGACACTGGACTACATCATCCTCTCTGCAGGCCTCCTTGGCAGCCCCATCGGCCTGTTCATTGCCCCATATTCCTACATGACCAGGCAGCCAGCAGAAGGACACCTTCTTACCGCGCCGTTGGAGCGGATAGAACTGGTCATATATCAGCTGGACCACCGCTTCAGTTGGGTACAGATTCTGCAGTGACTGTAAGGCACTAAGAGAATCGGAGCAGAGGAGAAATCGATTGCCCCGAACACGATTCATCCGCTCCAGTGCCTTCAGGATCGCGCGGAGCTCCGCTGCGAAAACGGTATATTCATCAGGGAGGCGAATCCGGGTAACATGATCAGGGAACACTACAGAACAGCCAAGCAAATTCTCCTGTTTAGAGCCATCAGTGTAAACGACGGTAAAACCGTGATGCACATCTAAAATGTTAAAAAACAGAGATTGGAATGTAAAATCTTGTGTACTTTCTTAAAATTAGTCAAATCTAAAATAAGTCTGGGTCTCGTAGGAGCCAAGGTGGAAATCTGCTCCAACCGTGACGTAAAACATGAAGACCAGCCATATCCATCGCAGAGAGGCAATTCTGTGCGCGAAACCCATAGGGCCGTGTCGCACGTTGCCGGTTATGAAATCGCCGTGCCAGAGGAAGCTGAGCAACGGTATGGTATCCAGGAGTGTATGGTGTGGACAAAGTTTTATACGCCTGGCGCACCGTATGTAGCCGTCGCCGCATATGAAGTGGCGGTTCACCAGCCTCTGCACAGAGGCTTGCTATGGGGCTAGTTTTGAATGCCCCAGTGGCCAACCGAAGCCCTTCATGGTGCACGACGTCCAACATCTTTAAGTAAGAAGGCTTCGCAGACCCATACACCGTGCACCCATAATCGAGCCGAGATCGCACAAACGCCCTGTAAAACTGGAGCAGACAAGTCCTGTCCGCTTCCCATGTACGGAGCACATCTCTGTCCTGCACATTTTAACAGACTGCGTTTTATACCCTGATGCAAGGGCAGAAGCACAAGTTGATGGGGATCTGCCATGGGTTTTAGCTAACGATGAGACGTGTATGTCGGGGGGTTTTAATGTTTTGTGATGTGTCTGGACTCTGGCCTAAACTTTTAGACTGGAGATTTTAGTGTATTGGAGAGTGGCTGGCTCCTCACTTTTTTCCTCGCGGTCGGCCAGCCACTTCCATCTGCTATATTGTTTTAGCTCCCTCTACCACTTTCTTCCTGTGTTGTCGATGTTTTACTGCTGACGACATGCTTCGTCCCACGCTTCGGTGTGGGTAGGCATATATTTATCACATCTTGTTACCTGTGTTTTACATTCTGTTTTATCTTACTCTTCTGAGTATTTTCTTGACATCCGTCTCAATCTGTTACTGAGCGGGCGCTGAAGACTTTGCTGTCTTGCACCTAAAGAACCCTCTACTACGACTACTACTGCTACACCAAGCCACCTTCAAGAACTCTCACGGTGTCCCATTTTGCGGGCGCGATAGCTGTTAATAGGTCGCACGAATTTAAATTCGATTTACTATCCTGTATTCTACCGTGAATGGCGTCAGCAACGTCCCTGCTAGAAGGGTACCTCATTTGGATACTGGGGTAAGGTGTCTCGGTATGAGGTACCTGTTATGAGTGAGAGACTATCTGCTTATTCTTTGAAGAAATATTTCTGACTTGTTGACACATATACTGAGGTGACATCGTGTTCCGCCTCCTTTTGCATGACTCAGTGCAGAAACTCGTGGCGGCATGCATTCAACAAGTCGTTGGAAGTCTGCTGCCTCTACAGCCGTTCATAACTGCGAAAGTGTTGCCTGTGCCGGATTTTGTGCACGAACTGACCACTCGATTATGTCCCACAGATGTTCCATGATTTTCATGTCGGTGGGTCTGTATGGGCAACTCAATCGATCGAATTGTCCAGTATAGTCTTGAAATAAATCGTGAACAATCGCCCCAGTCACATGGCACATTTTAATCTATAAAAATACCATCGTCGTTTGGAAATATGAAGTCCATGAATGGCTGCACATGATCTCCAAGTAGTCGGTCTTAACCATTTACAGTCAACGATCGGTTCAGATGGACCGGAGCATAGTCCACACCGTTATGGAGCCACCACCAGCTTGCACAGTTCCTTGTTGAGAATTTGGATGCTTCTCACCACACTCGAACGCTACCACCAGGTCTTATCAACTGAAATCGGAACTCATCTGCGCAGGTCACGGTTTTCCAGTCGTCTATGATCCAACGGACGTGGTCACGAGCTCATGAGAGGCGCTGCAACGATGTCGTGCTGTTAAGGAAGACACTCCGGAAAGTCGTCTGCTCCTATAGCCCATTAACGCCAAATTTTGCCGCACTGTCCTAACGGATACATTCGTCATATGTCTTATACTGATTTCTGCGGTTATTTCACGCAGTGTTTGCTTGCGTGTTAGTACTGACAATTCTAAGCAGACGCTACTGCTCTTGGTCGTTAAGTGAAGGCCGTCGGTCACTGCGTTGTCCGTGGTGAGAGGCAGTGCCAGAAATTTGGTATTCTCGGCGCACTCTTGGCACTGTGGATTTCGGACTATTGAATTTTCTAACGATTACCGAAATGGAATGTCCCATGTGTCTAGCTCCAACTACACTCCTGGAAATGGAAAAAAGAACACATTGACACCGGTGTGTCAGACCCACCATACTTGCTCCGGACACTGCGAGAGGGCTGTACAAGCAATGATCACACGCACGGCACAGCGGACACACCAGGAACCGCGGTGTTGGCCGTCGAATGGCGCTAGCTGCGCAGCATTTGTGCACCGCCGCCGTCAGTGTCAGCCAGTTTGCCGTGGCATACGGAGCTCCATCGCAGTCTTTAACACTGGTAGCATGCCGCGACAGCGTGGACGTGAACCGTACGTGCAGTTGACGGACTTTGAGCGAGGGCGTATAGTGGGCGTGCGGGAGGCCGGGTGGACGTACCGCCGAATTGCTCAACACGTGGGGCGTGAGGTCTCCACAGTACATCGATGTTGTCGCCAGTGGTCGGCGGATGGTGCACGTGCCCGTCGACCTGGGACCGGACCGCAGCGACGCACGGATGCACGCCAAGACCGTAGGATCCTACGCAGTGCCGTAGGGGACCGCACCGCCACTTCCCAGCAAATTAGGGACATTGTTGCTCCTGGGGTATCGGCGAGGACCATTCGCAACCGTCTCCATGAAGCTGGGCTACGGTCCCGCACACCGTTAGGCCGTCTTCCGCTCACGCCCCAACATCGTGCAGCCCGCCTCCAGTGGTGTCGCGACAGGCGTGAATGGAGGGACGAATGGAGACGTGTCGTCTTCAGCGATGAGAGTCGCTTCTGCCTTGGTGCCAATGATTGTCGTATGCGTGTTTGGCGCCGTGCAGGTGAGCGCCACAATCAGGACTGCATACGACCGAGTCACACAGGGCCAACACCCGGCATCATGGTGTGGGGAGCGATCTCCTACACTGGCCGTACACCACTGGTGATCGTCGAGGGGACACTGAATAGTGCACGGTACATCCAAACCGTCATCGAACCCATCGTTCTACCATTCCTAGACCGGCAAGGGAACTTGCTGTTCCAACAGGACAATGCACGTCCGCATGTATCCCGTGCCACCCAACGTGCTCTAGAAGGTGTAAGTCAACTACCCTGGCCAGCAAGATCTCCGGATCTGTCCCCCATTGAGCATGTTTGGGACTGGATGAAGCGTCGTCTCACGCGGTCTGCACGTCCAGCACGAACGCTGGTCCAACTGAGGCGCCAGGTGGAAATGGCATGGCAAGCCGTTCCACAGGACTACATCCAGCATCTCTACGATCGTCTCCATGGGAGAATAGCAGCCTGCATTGCTGCGAAAGGTGGATATACACTGTACTAGTGCCGACACTGTGCATGCTCTGTTGCCTGTGTCTATGTGCCTGTGGTTCTGTCAGTGTGATCATGTGATGTATCTGACCCCAGGAATGTGTCAATAAAGTTTCCCCTTCCTGGGACAATGAATTCACGGTGTTCTTATTTCAATTTCCAGGAGTGTACAATTCAGTGTTCGAAGTCTGACGTGCGAGCCGGCCGTTGTAGCCGAGCGGTTCTAGGCGCTTCAGTCTGGAACCGCGCGACCGCTACGGCCGCAGGTTCGAATCCTGCCTCGAGCATGGATGTGTGTGATGTCCTTAGGTTATTTAGGTTTAAGTAGTTGAGTAGGAGACTGATGACCTCAGATGTTATGTCCCATAGTGCTCAGCTCCATTTGAACCATTTTGAGGTGCGGCCGCAACCACGTCGGCAATATGTTCACATGAATCACCCGAGTGCATTCGACGGCTCCACCAATGCACTGCCCGTGTACGAGATACCAACACCATCTGTGTGTTGTGATGTGCAAATCGCTATCCCACGATTTTTGTCACCTTAGTCTACGTAGTTCTGTGACAAACAATAAGATTTCTTGTGGATTTAGTACGCTATGTTATTATATTAATACGATACAACGCTTTTGGTGCCCAAGTTTCCAGAAATTGTCGGAGACTTTCTGGCTCAGTCGGAATTCCTTTGCTAGATTCGACGTAGTCTCTTGTCCCGTTGGTGATGTTTCGTGGTTTTCTCCACCCACGAAAAGGGAAGGCGTCAGTGCAGCGTCTCCTTGCGCGAAGGGCCCCTGAGTTCGCACCGGCTTCAGTGCTAATCAAGGTGGTGGTCAATCGTTTATCCGTCAGCCTTCCGAGCCGCAATATCTTCAGCAGACAATGCTGCCCAATATTATTTCCCACGTCCTCTCCACCAAGCCACTCGTGAGATAATGAATTTCCATGTAATAACGTGATTTTCAAGGAATTGGGAAATCTTTGTGGTAGTCAACGGTTTCCAAAGTCGTGCTAGTTCCATGTTTGCTGTGTGGAATGTTTCCCCGTTGTCTGTGTAAATCGCACGGGGTACATGTATTCCGGCGAACCGTTGGAGTACCATAAGAAAAGTATCTATTGGCAAACCTGTACAGAGATGCACTGCTCGCTTGGCAGCACATGCAAAAAGAGCGATATGAGACTTGTGCGTTTCTGTTCCCACTTTGATGAATAGTGGTCCAGCCAAGTCTATCCACGCACAGCGAATGATTTAGCAGAAGTAACTTGGTTCAGCTGGCAGCGTTGCTTCGGTTTGTTGCCGCCTAGGCTTCTTCAAGATCTTACACCCGAAGCAAGACTGTAGGTTTCTCCTGATTGCCTGACGAGCTCTGGGGATCAAAAATTCAATTTGTGCTTCGAACGGTGCAGAAAAATTCCCAAAGTGATGGAGGCGGATGTGTATCTCTGGAATAACCAACTGTGTGAACTGGTGGGTTCTGTCAGAGAGCACCGGCTGTTTTTTTGTTCCACGTCGAGGCTAGTGCACTACAATCGACCTCCTAGGCATATCAGTGAGTCTTCCATGAAAGGGGTTTACCGTGAGACTTTTTACGCTCTCGGCAATGGTAATTACCCTGGAGCGTATCGTTCTTTGCCGACGGTTTCTCTCTGGTCTACTCGCATGCAGTAAATACTGGGAACTGATAGTTCAGTAGCTGTAATCTCTCCAGAAGATTTCTCCTTATGACTAATGTTGTGTATAATACGGAGAGTTCATGCTGTAGTACGTATGAGCCTCCAGTATAAGATGAATTTAGACAGCTCATGAAAATGTTCGGTGAAGATATCGACAGCATCTAGCTGTGGCTTTTCTTCGTCTTCTCCTCAGGAGGTAGTCGCTCCATTGACGAAGTATCAGTCAGCCAACACTCAGGAACAGACCCTAACCAAGGCAGTACATGCCACCAAATTTCCAGGGGATGTATTTGACCTCCGAGGAGTCCTCGTTAGAAAAAATGATCAGCTGGGTTGTCCTGTCCTGAGGAGCGTCTCCGTTGAGTGAGAGTCATGAGTGTTTGTGTCTCCGTCACACTCCTACAAACGAAGGTCTTTCATCTGTTCAGATCGCAATGCTGTAGCGTCCGTCAACAATGTTTCCATGAAAGATTTTAAATTCTATGGCTCGTAGTCGGGTTCTCACTACTACCGCTAGAAGTTCCAATGGTGGCAAGGTTACCTTCTTAATAGGAGAACGTGGATTCTTGCTACGAACTACATGAGTTACGACGTTATTCTCTGAGGCTGTACGAACATACACGGCTACTCCACATGCCTTTTCGGGTGCGTCGCAGAATACTTGCCCCTGAGTGTCTTGCCCGTGAGCTGTGGCTAGCCACCTTGGCTGCATTTCGAAACATTATTAAGAAGAAGATTTAGGAGAAAAAAAGAAAAGCAGAGATACTTTCTAAAATCAGAATGGAATAGATCAACATTAAACCAAGGGCTCCCTTCACTGACCAGAGAGACTGCGGAACCATGAGAAGCAGACGGAGGTTACAAAAATGGTGGAGATCTTGGTGAATCTCGTCCCTTGGCTGGTGTATATGGTCTGCAGTCGTAGCGTGAGGTATTAGCGCTCACCAAGCGAATGAACCAAATGACATTGCTGTGCTCAGTTCACGCTCACCAAGCGAATGAACCAAATGACATTGCTGTGCTCAGTTCATTGTCATGAATAGCTAAACGGCTGTTGCTGCGAGGCGTCGAGTGCCTGCAGGTAGATGAGGTAGCGATTAGTGACACTAGCTGGAAATTCAACCCCTAAGGGGGTGAAACACGGTATGAATATTTTTATGAAATTTTTAAAGCTAAATCTATGAAAATTTGAATTTGGCTTCTCGGTTGGAAATAAAAAATGACGCCGGCCGGTGTGGCCGAGCGGTTCTAGGCGCTTCAGTCTGGAACCGCGTGACCGCTACGGTCGCAGGTTCGAATCCTGCCTCGGGCATGGATGTGTGTGCTGTGCTTAGGTTGGTTAGGTTTAAGTAGTTCTAAGTTCTAGGGGACTGATGACATCAGATGTTAAGTCCCATAGTGCTCAGAGCCATTTGAACAATTTTTTAAAAAAAATGAAGCCATTCAGTGTTTTCGGAAATTCGACTCCAAAGGTGCGAAATAGGACCTTACTGATTCACTGACTCATCGTCGTTCAGGCCGAATCGCTTAAGATGTAAACTTGAAGTTTGAAGAGAGTGTGGATCGTATACTATAGATATCGTTTAGTAAGGGATTGTTCAAAATGTCAAAATGACATCCACAAGAAAGTTAAGCAGGGCATGAAACGTTTTTTGCAAATATCTTGCTATTAAGGCAGTTTTTCAGCCAGAAATACGAAAATTGGTATTTCGTATCTCAGTTAGAAATAAAAGGATTCACATTTCAGTGTTTTTGAAGATATTTCGTTATTTTAAAACTTCTCTCAAGCTAAGGCTATGGAAACTAGTATTTGACTTTTAAAGGAATACGTGTTAGGAAATGAATGTTTCAGTGGAAATATCACCACAACAATTCAAAAGGCAGGATTAACAATGAACTCCGGATTCGGTTACCAGAATCGTTTTTTGGTCAGAAATATGTTCGGAAAAGACCATGCTTCTAAGGCTTTAATTACCATCAAAAGTTCAGAGGATGTTGCAATTTTGCGAACAACAGAAAAATTCGTTTAAAGAAAAAAAAATCTGTCCAGACTATACAGTCTACACGAGCAAAGCGCGGGCGCTAAGCTAGTTAGCAGGGAAATTTATGGGTCAATTATGGATACACCACTGGGTTACGGTTGCCGAAGGGCCCTGGCTGTCACCTAATTTATTGGTTGCAAAGTTCTTGTGCAGCTGCCCACGCACGTCCCATGTCACGTGACAGTCTTGCGAAGTTCCGTAACAGATAATATTAAGCTGTTCCCCCCCCCCCCCCCCCCGCCCCCCTCCCAGCTCTGGAGTCATCCCTTGACCATAAAAAATGTAGTATAGCTTTTTTAAAATCTAGGAAACAAAAATTAACAGGAGGACTGAACATTACAACTAAACCTACACAATACAATAATTCAGACAAGCATACGGAAATGTAATTAGGATCCCCTTCATTTGCATTTGCTGGCAAGAGAACGAACAAACAAAAGTAATAAAAATTGTTCAAGTCCGCCTTGGGGTAATAACAATAATCTTAACCTCCTACGCCGCGCGGGATTATCCGAGCGGTGTAAGGCGCTGCAGCCATGGACTCTGCGGCTGGTCCCGGCGGAGGTTCGAGTCCTCCCTCGGGCATGGGTGTGTGTGTTTGTCCTTAGGATAATTTAGGTTAAATAGTGTGTAGGCTTGGGGACTGATGACCTTAGCAGTTAAGTCCCATACGATTTCACACACATTTGAACATTTTTTTCCTTCTACAGTATACAATATTTACAACCGAAAATGATACAAGGCATATTCAAGCAAAGCAGTCACTCCTAGATTTAAACTGAGAAGTGAGGGTGCTGAATAGTGAACATGAGCTTCCTGTCTAAGACGTAGAGCTCTTCAAAAAGAAACACCACACCTGTTAGGTAATGTAAAGAGAAATGGGACTTGACAGACACATCACTTGTGGTTTAGCGTATGTGAGAGGAGAAATGCATTGCATTCCGTGCTCACTAAGTGGGCCCATTGGGGCCTTCCGCTTCACTTGGCTATGCATCACACAACAGGAATGGTGGAAGTTGCTCATTGTCAGGATTAACGTGCTAATCGAATCAATCTCTGATGCCAGCTGCACCTTAAGGCAGCGAGACTGCTCCCCATTTGTTCAGAAATGTAACTGAAGGTTAGCGCAACGGATAAAAGGAAAAGGGCCCTCGTAAATGAAAAATACATGACAAGATTGCAAAATCACTTAATAGTAATAATAATAATAATAATAATAATAATGGCAGGGATTCCTTACCTATCGAATGAATAGAAAAGTCCAGTCACTGACATATATGTACATAGTTTTTTATTGATTCTAATTAGCACATACGTATCAAACTTCTTATGAACAAAATTTACATTAGAATGCCAGCAATGTACGTGAGTAAATCTTAAATTATGCACTATGTGATCAAAACTATCCGAACACCTGGCTGAAAATGACTTACAAATTCGTGGCGCCCTCCATCGGTAATGCTGGAATTCAGTATGATGTTGGACCACCCTTAGCCTTGATGACAGCTTCCACTCTCGCAGGCGTACGTTCAAACAGGTGCTGGAAGTTTTCTTGGGGAATGGCAGCCCATTCTTCACGGAGTGCCGCACTGAGGAGAGGTATCGATGTCGGTCGGTGAAGCCTGGCACGAAGTCGGCGTTCCAAAACATCCCAGAGGTATTCTATAGGGCTCAGGTCAGGACTCTGTGCAGGCCAGTCCATTACAGGGATATTATTGTCGTGTAACTACTCCACCACAGGCCGTGCATTATGAACAGGTGCTCGATCGTGTTGAAAGATGCAATCGCCCTTCCCGAATTGCTCTTCGACAGTGCGAAGCAACAAGGTGCTTAAAACATCGATGTAGGCATGTGCTGTGATAGTGCCACGCAAATCAACAAGGGGTGAAAGCCCCCACCATGGAAAACACGATCACACCATGACACCACCACCACCGAATTTTAGCCATACCATACCATCGGATAGCCACATTGTGTGATTCGTCACTTCACACAAAGTTTTTCCACTGTTCAATCGTCCAATATTTACGCTTCTTACACCAAGCGAGACGTCGTTTGGCATTTACTGGCGTGATGTGTGGCTTATGAGCAGCCACTCGAGCATGAAATGCAAGTTTTCTCACCATCAGCCTAACTGTCATAGTACTTGCAGTGGATCCTGATGTAGTTTGGAATTCCTGTGTGATGGTCTGGAGAGATGTCTGCCTATTACACATTATAATCCTCTTCAACTGACAGAGGTCAGTCAATAGACGATGTCGGCCTGTACGCTTTTGTGCTGTACGTGTCCTTTCACGTCCTATCACATCGGAAACAGTGGACCTAGGAATGTTTAGGAGTGTGGAAATCTCACGTACAGACGTATGACACAAGTGACACCCAATCACCTGACCACGTTCGAAGTCTGTGAGTTCTGCGGAGCGCCCTATTCTGCTCCCTCACGATGTCTAATGACTACTGAGGTCGCTGATAAGGAGTAGCTGGCAGTAGGTGGCAGCACAATGCACCTAATATGAAAAACGTATTTTTTGGGGGTGTTCGGGTACTTTTGATCACATAGTGTGTGAATTATACTTTAAAACACCTACGAGTGGATCCCAAGGTAATGGGGAAACGAAATGAAAAACTTGTCTCTAGCGATCGCCCTCGCATCCGACGACATTACAGATATAACTGCACTGACCATGCTGTGAAAGGGAGTGTTAGACAGGCATGGAAACGAGTATCTGGCACTGTAATGGGCAATGGGTATGCGTATGCACTTTGGGAATATTTAAACCGAGGGAAGACAAATAATTTGGTAATGAATATGTCGAGTATCACTGAGAGGACCCTAAAATCAGTCAGCTCCTGATCAAACTAAGCTCTGCCCACTCTTGGTTCAGATCGCCCACTGGAGTGATGCAGCACTTGCAGAGCAAGTGCCTAACGTCCCACAGATGAACCTCGCAGAAGAGTCCCACCCCAGCGTCCGCAGAAGAGTGGCTAGAAAATTTCCTTATTTCGACTCCTCGCAGCATTGCCGTGACAAAAGGGAGTGAACGAAAACCACCATTGCTCAATCAAAGTCCATAGCTAATTATAATCCAGTCAAACGAGAGGAAATTGCCGTTTCAAATCGCCCCATCAACTGGTATGTATGGGAAAATAGCGCACCAAAAGTGCCATCGGACAACTAAGGCTCCCGATCAGTTGTTGTGCTATGAAAAGAGAGGAAACCGCCTTTTCGAATTCCACCTCTGTAGTAAAATTTTGAAATAGCCGGCAAGGCGAACGGAATCAAAAACAAATGCACTTGAAATGCTTTCAATGTGCTACAGGCTTGTGTAGTACCAAGTTATAACTGTCCCATCGTGTGGGCAGTGCCCTCTCTTATCAAGCCATTCTCTCCAGAGCAGACCAAAGCAAATGTCCATGCAGCCCTCCCTCGGAGCATAAATGCTCATCCGAAATGCGCCCAGGTGTCGGCTGCATTGTCATGTAGGAGGAGCTTGCCATTGTTTGTGGCGAAAAACAAGCCCATCCCGAAGGCACTCAGGTCAGAGGGTTCAAAAATGGCTCCAAGCACTATGGGACTTAACATCGGAGGTTATCAGTCCCCTAGTCCTTGAACTACTTAAACCTACCTAACTTAAGGACATCACACACATCCATGGCCGAGGCAGGATTCGAACCTGCGACCGTAGCAGCAGCGCAGTTACGGACTGAAGCGCCTAGAACCGCTCGGCCACAGAGGCCGGCCCAGGTCAGAAGGATTCAACTGTAACTGGCAAGGTGAGAAACAGCATAAGGCGGATATATTGTCACTTAAATTAAATCGAAATTGCTTATAAATTGCCATAGGAAGAGATGCATCTAACTCTACATAATGGGGCAGTACAAATGTGCTAGGTACTTGTCATGTCACAGTTATTTCTGACATATATGATCAGTTCCTGCTCCCATACCGAATCATCTGATAGAATTAATCTTGAATGGTGGCAGAAATAAACCTGTATGAAGCGAATCAGCCGGACAGTTGGGAGACACGTTTCAGTGGGCCTGATGGTGGTGAATCCTGGAGCAGACAGTCAGCTGTTAGTTGCAGCTGTTCACGTCACAGCGCCCCCTTCTGTCTTTCGGAGGCTCGTCTGTGACGTAGGAGAGTGGCTGGGGGGCCAAGTAGTCTCCCATGCGGAGATCCAGACAGGCCGGCCACAAACGCCCGGGCTCGCCCTCTTCTGTCCAGCAGGCAGCCGAAATTGCCTGGTTGCATCACTGAAAACACTGCATATCCTTGGCTAAGGTTTTGCTCGAATCCTGGTACAGGAGAGAGTCGTCATTCCTGAAGTCATAAATGAACAATGTGTTCATGTAATAATATCTCGCATTCTTGGTCACATCACAGGTAATGTGGCTTGCCAGCTGATTCGTTAACTTCATTCTAAGGACAGGACATATTAGACGTTCATAATTTATATACAGATAACTTCTTTCCGTTTCAGATATTAAGAGGCACTCATATTACTAAACACTACTACCTAGTTTCCAAGGAACTATAGCCTCTTGCAGTTTCAGCGACTCAGAAATGCTTTATTCTGGAGAGTTCGGAAAACACATTCGAAGAAAGTGAATTTAAAAGTAGAATTTAGCTCCAGTCATCTAGGAATGGTAATCTACTGATTCTCACCTTTTTCTGTAATATTTAAAGTATACCTAATGTCATAGGTCTCTACATTTTTAATGTAACCTCCGCTATATGGATGGGACACATCAGAGGATTTTACCATTCTACTTAAAACTAGTTGCTAACCACAGCTATGCTCACATATCAGCCAACTACTTTCCTGGCTTACAGTCGGGTAATGAGCAGGAAGTTAAAACACATACTTCAGACATAGAGTGAGACCAGTGTTCCAGCCTGCCCCTTAAGATACGAGACATGCTGCTCCCCATTACAGACTCTTGATGTACACAGCGTGTACTATCTCCCTCGCAAATGTGGCAGCATCTATATAGGTTCAAAAAATCGTTCAAATGGCTCTGAGCACTATGGGACTCAACTGCTGTGGTCATCAGTCCCCTAGAACTTAGAACTGCTTAAACCTAACTAACCTAAGGACATCACACACATCAATGCCCGAGGCAGGATTCGAAGCTGCGACCGTAGCAGTCGCACGGTTCCGGACTGCGCGCCTAGAACCGCGAGACCACCGCGGCCGGCATCTATATAGGTAAGAGCATTGTACTGATCACAAGCGGCATATTAAACAACGGGAGCTTGACAAGTTGGCCATAGCTGGTTATTGCCTGGAAAACAGAAATAAACTTCAGTTTGAAAACACAAGAGAGTTTTGGCTCAATCATCAGCTTATTGGGATTCCGAAATGAACGAGGCTGCTGAGATTAGCATCAACAGCAACAATTTTAACCGAGTTCAGGGGTACACACTTAGCAGGATGCGGGGGCGGGCTCTGGATGTCGGAAGGAAGTAACTACAGACGCCTGACGCTGGCAGGGAGGTGGGAGCAGTAGTTTCAAACGTGGCGCCAGCCCCTCACACCACCTGATGGCACTCGGTCCTATGGTGAGCTGGAGCTGCTGTGAGCTGCCCAACTCACCTTCAACACATGCATCATTTCAGCCATCTCTGACTGGCACCAGAGACTGCAGTCACGCCTGTATAAGTGGAGAACTGTGCTAGTCCCGACCATTCACCATCCATGCTCTTCCTCTCAGGATATAACAACTGCCTGAGCTACTCTCAGGCATCTTCACTATTGCCAGCAGGCCTTGCTGTCCACCATCGTCATCGCCTCCACTGACAGGTGTTGTCATTTCTGCCAGTCCTCGCTGCGAATCATCACATTCGCCATTGCTACCAGTCCTCACTGTCAGTCATCACATCCACCACCAATTCTCATCTTCACAGATGAACATCGCCAGTGCTCACCAGCCCAAGTTTTCACTGCCAGTCTTCGGCTCCACCCACTAGTCAGCACCATTTCTACCCTCTTCCAACGATGTATCAACCTACAACTACTACCTCCACAGTCATTTACTCGCACCTGTGCTGCATTTCCACCTCCACCCTACTCCTTTACTCACTACTCGCTGCCCTCTCCTGCTCTTCCCTGTTTGCCCTTTTTCCCCACTACTTGAATGACCCTGTGCACCTTCCCACTCTCACACACAGCATTTCCAGACCTAATTCACTACTCACTTGCAGATTTCATCACTCCATCATATACTACAGCTCCTTTGTCACCGCTGCTGCTGCTGCCACTACCATCACCCTCATCACTAATGGCAGCACTGTACCTGCCTCACCAGCCCCACGCATTCTAACCTATGAAGTCCACTCTCATCTCACCCCACACATCTCCTCAACTTATTCCTTCATCCTACTACTTCCTGCCCTCAGGTTCCTCAGTCTTACAACACGTTTCCTCGAAATAAAAAAGTACCTTCCAAATCTCAACATATCACAATTCATGTCCCTTAAAGACTCCATAATCATCAAATTCTTCGATCCTGATTTTCTAAACCATCTACTGCAATGAGTCCCTTCCATCACCTTTGGTCCTCAAGCCTCTGTGCTCCCATTGAGCCCACCATGGCCCAGACAACCTAAACCCCACGCTGTCCACTGACTCTTACTGCTGTGATAAAGAAGGTGGACACTGAGATCATAGTGGGGGAGGTTGAATGGGAGCTAAATTACAACCCTGATTGCCAAACCCGGGAATCCCTTCGAATTCATCATCATTCTGATCCTACAACCCTCATTTGCATAGTTTCTGAATGCCCCTCGACCATAGATCACCTCCTTCAGAATGGTGCCATCATCTGTCACCATAAACACAAAGCTAAGCCTTCTGGATCCCAAGCCCACCATTACCATAAATGCCTCATCTACAATGATCATTTAACTTCTGACTGCAAAAGTCCTCCTATTTGCGCTATGCAAAGCCAACCATCTGTACCAACATTGTCCATAAACTGACTGTCCCAATCCACTTTACTGACACATCACTTCAAACAACTCCCTGCATCCTACTCCTGGCAAAGACATCATCTGCTTCATCACATCAACCCATTCAAGTGTTCACGTACCCTGAGTCAGGTCACCCTGGCAGCCCATTCCATATTTCATTTAAATGCCACTGCCAAATATTCCCAAAACCACGCCCACTTCCTCTTTTCCCGAGTGGACAATATTGTCTAACACATTGCATCCCATCCTTGAGCATCTCCTCCAGTCCCACAGCATCCTTGATTCATGCTAACATCAACCTTCTAACAAACACAACAGTAACAACCTTCTCCACAAGTTCATTCCAGCTATCTAATCTCATCTTTTTTACACTCTCACTGTGGTCCCACAATCTCTTCCGTCAACCTGGAGCTGGTTATCAAGCAGATGCCACATCAGCAACATATCCTGCAACTCATCGCCTCTGAGCAGCTCTTTGTGAACTACCACCTCCGCCTCATCAGTCATCCAGAAATGTTCAGTACTCATATTTCGTTCACCTTTCTATGTTTTAAAACATTACATTCAAAACTGTAAGATGAAGAGCGACTACATCGCTGCTGTAAGCCCATTCCCCTCATGGAAGAATAAAATGGCAGTACAGAAAAAAAACTAGCCACAGCCACTTCATCATTTCATTCCGTTCAGTAAGACATACACATACATACAACACTCACAGTCCTCACACCAGCACAACGTTATCATTTTTGGCTGGGACAACATCCACAACATGGTTCCACTACCTCAGTTTTGACCAAGGTTTCTCGGAGGTTTACCTTGGTTGTGAGGTGTATGCCAGAACTGGTAAGCCCCTCGCATTTGTTCTCAATTGGGCTCTCCCATTTGCCCCACTGTCTGCTTGTCTGATAATTGGCTGCATAGAAACGCAACTCTTAATGGACTGGATCTCGACCAGACCAGTCCACTCCTAGGAATGGAGAAAAAAAATCAACAAATAAAATAAAGTTAGCCCTGGCAGTCAGTGGTGATTAAGTTGGTGGACAGCCATCAAAAGCTTGAGATTTTATTCGAACTGATGTGGCTTAAAAACCAAGAAGATTTGATTCATCAGTCGTTTTGTGGTGAGTAAGTGCGATAGTAATTTATAAATGTCTTGGTATGCAGTGGTGTACATATGTTGTGTGTATGTATAATTGTATGGAATGTTGGTATACACATACATAATGAAAGTGTCTCTATCATTTTACCATATGTCGAATCAGTTAAAAAAATGTAAAAAACAACAAAAATATCTCTTTCTTATCACTTATTTATTGCAAAATCTTAATACAGCTCTATAAACGCTTTTGGTCAGCTTTCTCCCTTTTGTGAGTTGAATGAAAGTGAGAAAACCATGGTTTTTCAAAATACACTTTGGCAACTTTTAGTGTTTTCCCTTGGGCCTTATCATTTTGATAGCAGGTTTTACTGGGAATTGCAATCCTTTCAATCGAAAAGCAAAACCATCAGTTTAATTTGTAAGTATATTGTCAAAACGGAATTAAATACTAAATTGTAAATTACAAAAATCTTTTATCCACTACACAATGGATTCCTGTTTCAAGAAATGAATTTGGGCACTAAAATAAACTGTGGACTTTCTAAAATTATTAAATAATGTTAAAATGGTGGAGGAAGGAAGTAAATAATTTGTAATTTGGTGCAGCGCAAATTTTATAACATTTGTAAGTGGTATAAAGAGAGCTGCCCTCACGTGTCTATCCGTTTGGGTGATGGCCGCCTCCATCTCCACCCAACTGACCTAAAAGACACGACAACACCGCGTGTGCAGTGTTGCTGTTGAGCAGTGCATGTGGATGGGCGTGACCGTGAGCGTCGATCTATGCCTCGTGCTACTGAAGTATCTGTGTACTATACAACATGTACATTGTACAACAAATTTAATAGTTTTTTCACATGGTTTATGACCACTGACGTAAAGAAAGATGTTCCATTCCCACTATTTTTCTTTTTCTTTTAAGTAGCCTTTGTTCTTTAGAAATGAGGAAATTTCCATAGCACATTTCAGTTAAAATCGTTTCAGAGGTTTAGTCATGAAAACTTTGCATACAGAATTATCTTCACATTTACTTTATTAGTGTGGCCATTTCGAGACTGTGCCCGAGTGTACGAGAGTGTTAACCAAAATCAGTCATAGGCACTTTCACTCACATAAATCAGATACTGAAGCGGTTTTTACCAAATTGCGTTGCACATTCACAGGCAAGATAATGTGTGAACTAGTCTTTAACTAACAAGTATCGCATAGAATACAGATTATAAATATAAGCATACTCTCTCGGCACGCCGACTTGCGGGTGTCCGAGACCAAGGAAAGTGGGATGGGAGTTCGTTCAGCTTGTAGAAGTTACTGGAGGACGGGAGCAAGTTGGTTCTTGTGAAAGCGCAGGTTTTCTCTATTCCCTGCTGCTCACTACAAGCTGTCAGTTCGGCAAGGACCCCACTCCGACACGAATAAAAGATTTGTATGTTCGAATTAGAAGTTCTTCCGTAAGCAAATCACTTTCATGACGTGTCAGTTATTTTGCAGGCAAAAGCATACATTTTTTTCCAGATTCCTGGGATGGATTGATTTTCTACAGCGGGGTCGTGGACGTCAGGTAGATCAGATGTAAGCGAAGGGGAAATGTAATTGTGAAACCAGGTAGACTAAGATGAGACGTGGGTGCATCACTAGGAACTGTTAGACAATGTATGGCTGGTTACTCGAGTGAAATGGTTGAATTGGGAGGTTTACATGTAGTGATTAAGTCATTGCAGGAAGTAACAAAACCAATAAAATCAGGATACCTAGGAATGTTATTACACAACAGGAATAAAAGGAGATGCCTAAGCTAGTCATGGTGAGAAAGGTTTTAAAATGGAAGGAAAGGCAGAAGACATAATAGAAGGGACTCTGTGTTAGAATTAAATTAAAGGTATCTGATTTAGATAAAGATTCTTCTTTTGAACTCTGTCATGGGCCTCATGAGACAACAGACACTCCATCTCACTGCCAATAATCTGATTTTTGTCAGTCCTATACGTTCTAGGTAAAAAAAATTCGTTGCCTGAAGATACGAGTATAACATAGGAGGTGAAATGTCTGAATAAGGATGGAATGTGTATGAGAAATGATTAACAGCGGTTTAACATTTATATGTCTTATCTTATTTGACTCCTTTCACTATTGGTTGGTAAATAGTACAAAATGAAAATGTACTGTTTAACTTACATTTCACCTTTCTTCTCGTAGGTGGCAGATAACTATTACAATTTTACATATCTTTCCTCTGAACACTTTTCTTTATGTGGAAAATCAGTATTAATCATCGTGACAACAGCTGTCACATTTTTATTTTTCCCTTCATTATGAGTTAAACTTCAGTTAACTTTTCACGACTATTATCCATCAATTTAAAACTAGTTAGTACATATTATGTTATAAAAGTGTGGTAGAACATCATAAATTATCTTCTTGAAATAATATATCAACATATTTATATGTCTCTTTCTTGATACTATAATATCTGCCACGAAACTTTCCCCATTGTTGACAAACTGAAGGCAATATTTTATGATATTATAAGAGTTATGATACAGAGCTATAGAAATTACCCTTTTATCAAGGTTTAACTGCGTCTTAAAAAATATTGCTTAAAACTGCCTGTTGATTCGTGCTGATACTTCAAAAAATAGATCGGTGTCCCCTTGATCATTTTTCACCATAATATTTTGGCTGTTTCAAGAATGGTTGAAAAAGTCCAGTGTTTGTATCATACAGCACATTTAGGTAAACTTATATCATCTACCCTCCTCTAGATTTATGAGAGTCTAAATTAATGGTAGTTCCTTCATTTGAGAATCTACATGAATGGATTAGACTAAGTATTGTATTACATGTCCATGTCAAAACGAAAAAACGGTGGGCGAATTGTATTTTAATTGAAAGAGAAATTACAATTCAAACTGAAATGTTCTACTAAAAATCAATTATTTTTTAATACAAGTCAACAAATCAATTCTGGAAACAGTTTATAAAAACAGCGTAGACATTATTCACTGCAAGTAGGATATATGATGATGTCTTGAACCTGAAACAGACAATAATTTTACTCAGTTATTTACCATATTCCAAGGTTGATATAGAAAAATATAGTAACCTATTCTAATAAATACGTGATAGATAGCTGTACATGCTTAGAGCATCTGAAAAACATAGTCCGGTGAATGATTTAGACGTTTCTCTTATGAGTATCTTCCAATGCAATCCAGATAAATTTTAATAACAATTCCCTTTTAATGTCGTCATTTCAGTGATATCGATGAAACTATGATCCACTGAATGTTGTAAAAAATTGACAGAAATTGTTACAATATGTAAATATCTCTATGCATGACAATGAAGTCTGTCGTCAGCTTGCAAAAAATTGTCGGAAGCAATAAATTGGCTTATTATTAATTAAAGAAGGTAGCTTGTTTATATGTTTCTTACACGTGTATGTACAAATGAATGGAAAGTCAAAAGTTTGAAAATCACAAAAGTTGCAGAAAATAGGAAGAAACTTTGTCAATGATTGAAGAACGGGAAAAATGTTTATAATATAATAATAATTATAATTGTCAGTTACCAAGTGTAGACAAGATACCTCAGTTATGTGCAGTGAACACTACAATTAGATGATAGGTTTTTCGGAGACGTTTTACCAGGGAAGGTAACTTCGTAGATCGAATAAAGATCCTATTTTAGTACAATTTTAGAAGTTATTAACAAAAATTACTAGAAGATCCCGAAACATGGGCGCTGTTTCAGAGTTAATAATAGCATGACATATTGACTTAGTTTACTTAAGTAACGTAATTATATTCCGCCAAAAGCTGTCTCTCGACTTGCCTACTTTGTTTGTCGAAGTCGATTTGATTTGAGCGTTAATGATAATGACAACTAGAAAATATTTCCGGTTATTTTAACTTACATATATTCCGTGTATAAATATATATACTGTGTACACGTAGGCAACCGGAGATGATCATGCGATAGAAACTGGTTTAGATAAATAAAGTACGAATGCTCGCAGTTGATGAAGTCATACTGGAATTGCTGTATCCGGAAACCGCGGCTACCAGCATTGGAAGTTTGACTGCAGGCTGCCAAAGCTCAAGCCCTACTGGTCAGTCTACTTCATTGCACGTAAACAATACGGCCGACCACAACAACGAGTTCATTTTCGAGTAGATCTCCAGCAGCCGCCACTGGAACGAGAGACACCCGCTTCGCCACAGGCGGCACTGAGGCGTTGCAAGCACGTTACTACTTCCTTCCTCCAGCCGTGAGCCAGCAAGCAGACCGAACACGTCCCTGTCCGCTGTAATTGTACGAGGGCAGTTCAATAAGTAATGCAACGCATTTTTTTCTCGGCCAATTTTGGTTGAAAAAACCGGAAATTTCTTGTGGAATATTTTCAAACATTCCCGCTTCGTCTCGTATAGTTTCATTGACTTCCGACAGGTGGCAGCGCTGTACGCAGCTGTTAAAATGGCGTCTGTAACGGATGTGCGTTGCAAACAACGGGCAGTGATCGAGTTTCTTTTGGCGGAAAACCAGGGCATCTCAGATATTCATAGGCGCTTGCAGAATGTCTACGGTGATCTGGCAGTGGACAAAAGCACGGTGAGTCGTTGGGCAAAGCGTGTGTCATCGTCGCCGCCAGGTCAAGCAAGACTGTCTGATCTCCCGCGTGCGGGCCGGCCGTGCACAGCTGTGACTCCTGCAATGGCGGAGCGTGCGAACACACCCGTTCGAGATGATCGACGGATCACCATCAAACAACTCAGTGCTCAACTTGACATCTCTGTTGGTAGTGCTGTCACAATTGTTCACCAGTTGGGATATTCAAAGGTTTGTTCCCGCTGGGTCCCTCGTTGTCTAACCGAACACCATAAAGAGCAAAGGAGAACCATCTGTGCGGAATTGCTTGCTCGTCATGTGGCTGAGGGTGATAATTTCTTGTCAAAGATTGTTACAGGCGATGAAACATGGGTTCATCACTTCGAACCTGAAACAAAACGGCAATCAATGGAGTGGCGCCACACCCACTCCCCTATCAAGAAAAAGTTTAAAGCCATACCCTCAGCCAGTAAAGTCATGGTTACAGTCTTCTGGGACGCTGAAGGGGTTATTCTGTTCGATGTCCTTCCCCATGGTCAAACGATCAACTCTGAAGTGTATTGTGCTACTCTTCAGAAATTGAAGAAACGACTTCAGCGTGTTCGTAGGCACAAAAATCTGAACGAACTTCTCCTTCTTCATGACAACGCAAGACCTCACACAAGTCTTCGCACCCGAGAGGAGCTCACAAAACTTCAGTGGACTGTTCTTCCTCATGCACCCTACAGCCCCGATCTCGCACCGTCGGATTTCCATATGTTTGGCCCAATGAAGGACGCAATCCGTGGGAGGCACTACGCGGATGATGAAGAAGTTATTGATGCAGTACGACGTTGGCTCCGACATCGACCAGTGGAATGGTACCGAGCAGGCATACAGGCCCTCATTTCAAGGTGGCGTAAGGCCGTAGCATTGAATGGAGATTACGTTGAAAAATAGTGTTGTGTAGCTAAAAGATTGTGGAATAACCTGGTGTATTTCAATGCTGAATAAAACAACCCCTATTTGAGAAAAAAAAAGTGCTGCATTACTTATTGAACTGCCCTCGTACTTCATCGGCCGCTCGGCTACGGAACGGATGTTCACCACATTGACCTATAACGACAGCCAGCCATTGCAGCAGCCGACCTAGCTTCCTATGACCTCGGCCCCACTTGGACTCTGTGCTCTCGGATTGGTATACGCCGTTTCACTTGAATATTGTGATCTTACCAAATAACTTCTGTTCTGTCAGCGATAGGTGTCCAACTGGACTCTGAATCATACCAATTAACCATCTGTAGTGACTGAACATAGGTACAAGGAAGTTAACTGCGAAGACACCATGGTTCACGGAAGAAACACTTCAGTTGATCGACGGAAGACGGAAGTACAAAAACGTTCCAGGAAATTTAGGAATACGGAAATAAAAGTCACTTAAGGGGAAGTAGGAAGTGCGAGGAAGCTAAGGCGAACAGGCTCCATGAAAAATGTGAGGAAATCGAAAAAAAAATGGTTCAAATGACTCTAAGGGCTATGGGACTTAACGTCTGAGGTCATCAGTCCCCTAGAATTTAGAACCACTTAAACCTAACTAACCTAAGGACATCACACACATCCATGCCCGAGGCAAGATTCGAACCTGCGACAGTAGCAGCAGTGAGGCTCCGGACTAAAGAGTCTAGAACCGCTCGGCCACCACGGCCGGCTAAATCGAAAAACAAATGATTATCGAAAGGATAGACTCAGCATATAGAAAAGTCAAAACAACCTTTGTTGAAATTAAAGACAAGGGCGGCAACATTAAGAGTACAATGACAATTCCACTCTTAAATGCAGACAAGAGTGCGGACAGGTGGAAAGAGTACACTAAGGGCCTCTATCAGTGGGTGGACTTGCGTGAAGATGTGATAGAAGAAGAAACAGACTCGATAAGGAAGACATAGAGGAGCCAGTATTAGAGCCAGAATTTAAACGAGCTCTGGGATCAAATAAGGCAGAAGAGATAGATAACATTCCACCGGAATTTCTAAAATCATTGGGGGAAGTGACAACAAAACGACTGTTCACGTTGGTGTGTAGAGTGTACGAGACTGGCCGATATACCATCGGAAAAGCATCATCCACACCATTCCGAAGACAGCAAGAGCCGACAAGCGCGAGAATTATCGGACAATCATCTTAATAGCTGCTGACAAGAATAATATACAGGAGAATGGAAAAGAAAATTGAGGACCTGTTAGATGACGATCAGTTTCACTTTAGGAGCGATAAAGGCAACAGAGAAGCAGTTCTGCGGATGGTAATGGAAGCAAGATTGTAGAAAAATCAAGACATGTTTATAGGATTTGTCGACCTGGAAAAAGCGTTCGACATTGGCAAATGGTGTAATATGGTCGAAATCCTGAGAAAAAACAGCGGTAAGCTATAGTGAAAGACGGTTAATATACAACATATGTACGAATCAAGAGGCAACAATAATAGTGTAAGACCAGTAACGAAGTGCTTTGATTAAAAAGGGTGTAAGACAGGGAAGTAGCCTCTCGCCAATGTCGGAAATAAAAGGAAGGTTCAAGAGTGGGATAAAAATTGATAGTGAAAGGATATCAATGATAAGATTCGCTGATGACATTCCTATCCCCAGTTAAAGTGAAGAACAATTTCGGGATCTGTTCAGTGGAATGAATAGTCTGCTGAGTACAGAATATGGACTGAGAATAAATCGAAGAAACAAGAAAGTAATGAGAAGCAGCAGAGATGAAAACAGCGAGAAACTTAACATCACAATTGGTGCTCACGAAGTAGATCAAGTTAAGGAATCCCGCTACCTAGGCAGCAAAATAACCCATGACGGACGGAGCAAGGAGGACGTAAAAAGCAGACTAGCACAGGTATAAAGGGCATTCATGGCCAACAAAAATCTATATAGCCCTCAATGTCAAGAAAAGTTTTCTGAGAATGTACTTCTGGAGCACGACATTGTATGTTAGTAAAACATTTACTGTGCGAATGGCGGAACGGGAGAGAATAGAAGTATAGGAGATGTGGAGCTACAGAAAAATATTGAAAATTGGGTGAACTGATAAGCTAAGGAATGAGGAGATAGTCCGCAGAGTCTGAGAGGAAAGAATACGTGGAAAACATTGAAAAGAAGAAGAGAGAGAATGAGAGGCCGTCCGTTCAGACATCAGGGGAAAATTTCCATGGTGCTAGAGGGAGCTGTATAGGGTAAAATCTGTAGAGGAAGACAGAGATTGGAATACATCCGGCATATAACAGAGGATGTTGGCTCCAAGTGCTACTCTGAAATTAAAAAAAAGGCAGTATTAGTCCTTATCAAACGTCAGATCAAGAAGATTTCTTATTTTCTGTATTATCAGATTCAATCTCTTTGCTTCCTAAGGGCCTTGGTTGTGAAACTTTTTATTTTTGTGTTGTTGAAGTAAAAGTTTTATCACTACCTGGGAATCGTGTTTTCATGGATGTGTACTCACTCTGATCACTACAGGAATAGTGAAAGTGCTCGAAAAGTAATGCTTATCTTATTTCGAACGTAATTTTCATCATGTCTTACATGCGATGCCTAATGTCAAGGGAAAACGTCAGTTTGGTCTCGTTACAAATAGAAATGTGTTTTCAAAATGAATTATATTCATCCGTTCGACAAAGCACCTTCACATGAGCCTTGTGTGACTTTCGGTTTAAAGATACAGGGTGTTTCAAAAAAGACCGGTATATTTGAAACGGCAATAAAAACTAAACGAGCAGCGATAGAAATACACCGTTTGTTGCAATATGCTTGGGACAACAGTACATTTTCAGGCAGACAAACTTTCGAAATTACAGTAGTTACAATTTTCAACAACAGATGGCGCTGCGGTCTGGGAAACTCTATAGTACGATATTTTCCACATATCCACCATGCGTAGCAATAATATGGCGTAGTCTCTGAATGAAATTACCCGAAACCTTTGACAACGTGTCTGGCGGAATGGCTTCACATGCAGATGAGATGTACTGCTTCAGCTGTTCAATTATTTCTGGATTCTGGCGGTACACCTGGTCTTTCAAGTGTCCCCACAGAAAGAAGTCACAGGGGTTCACGTCTGGCGAATAGGGAGGCCAATCCACGCCGCCTCCTGTATGTTTCGGATAGCCCAAAGCAATCACACGATCATCGAAATATTCATTCAGGAAATTAAAGACGTCGGCCGTGCGATGTGGCCGGGCACCATCTTGCATAAACTACGAGGTGTTCGCAGTGTCGTCTAAGGCAGTTTGTACCGCCACAAATTCACGAAGGATGTCCAGATAGCGTGATGCAGTAATCGTTTCGGATCTGAAAAACGGGCCAATGATTCCTTTGGAAGAAATGGCGGCCCAGACCAGTACTTTTTGAGGATGCAGGGACGATGGGACTGCAACATGGGGCTTTTCGGTTCCCCATATGCGCCAGTTCTGTTTATTGACGAAGCCGTCCAGGTAAAAATAAGCTTCGTCAGTAAACCAAATGCTGCCCACATGCATATCGCCGTCATCAATCCTGTGCACTATATCGTTAGCGAATGTCTCTCATGCAGCAATGGTAGCGGCGCTGAGGGGTTGCCGCATTTGAATTTTGTATGGATAGAGGTGTAAACTCTGGCGCATGAGACGATACGTGGACGTTGGCGTCATTTGGACCGCAGCTGCAACACGGCGAACGGAAACCCGAGGCCGCTGTCGGATCACCTGCTGCACTAGCTGCGCGTTGCCCTCTGTGGTTGCCGTACGCGGTCGCCTTACCTTTCCAGCACCTTCATCCGTCACGTTCCCAGTCCGTTGAAAATTTTCAAACAGATCCTTTATTGTATCGCTTTTCGGTCTTTTGGTTACATTAAACCTCCGTCGAAAACTTCGTCTTGTTGCAACAACACTGTATTCTAGGCGGTGGAATTCCAACACCAGAAAAATCCTCTGTTCTAAGGAATAAACCATGTTGTCTACAGCACACTTGCACGTTGTGAACAGCACACGCTTACAGCAGTAAGACGACGTACAGAATGACGCACCCACAGACTGCGTTGTCTTCTATATCTTTCACATCACTTGCAGCGCCATCTGTTGTTGAAAATTGTAACTACTGTAATTTCGAAAGTTTGTCCGCCTGAAAATGTACTGTTGTCCCAAGCATATTGCAACAAACGGTGTATTTCTATCGCTGCTCGTTTAGTTTTTATTGCCGTTTCAAATATACCGGTCATTTTTGAAACACCCTGTATGTATTGACAAAGGCAGCAAACCACGGACAACACTCGTAAAATCAGCACATATGGAGTATCGTTGCTGCATCGTGGTAGCAGACAGATAGTGGGGCCCACGCCTGCACACGAGACACAGTCGAACAAGGGAGGTGGGGCGAACACATGTTTGCAGAATTGATAAGCGCTGGAGCAAATGTCATTAAATCGAATAGAGCACTAGGCTAATGTGGGACTGCTCCATTGAATAAGGACATAAAATCAACCGAAAGAAACAATTTTGTTTGCAACTAGAGAGTAAATCTGCATCAATATCAGTATTTATCGTGTTGACTCCATACAAACACCGCGAAATTAAACTACAAATACACATATCAAAAAAAGTTTTGCATCACCTCGGTTCCGAGGGTTCCGGAACCTGTACAGAAAATTGGAATAGAGATCAATATAAACATCATTTCCTCCTTTTTTATAGCTCATGAAAACCGTACATTGCACCATACAGCGAGACCTGCACAGGTGGTGGTCCAGATTGCTGTACACACCGGTACCTCTAATACATAGTAGCATGTCCTCTTGCATTGATGCATGTCTGTATTCGTCGTGGCATATTGTCCAAAAGTTCATCAAGGCACTGTTGGTCCAGATTGTCCTCAACGGTGATGCGGCGTAGATCCCTCAGAGTGGTTGGTGGGTCACGTCGTCCATAAACAGCCCTTTTCAATCTACCCCAGGCATCTACGATAGGGTTCATGTCTGGGGAACATGCGGGCCACTCTAGTCGAGCGATGTCGTTATCCTGAAGGAAGTCATTCACAAGAAGTGCACGATGGGAGCGCGAACTGTCGTCCATGAAGACTAAAGCCTCACTAATATACTGCCGCGCCGGCCGTAGTGGCCGTGCGGTTAAAGGAACTGCAGTCTGGAACCGCAAGACCGCTACGGTCGCAGGTTCGAATCCTGCCTCGGGCATGGATGTGTGTGATGTCCTTAAGTTAGTTAGGTTTAACTAGTTCTAAGTTCTAGGGGACTAATGACCTCAGCGGTTGAGTCCCATAGTGCTCAGAGCCATTTTTTAATATACTGCCGATATGGTTGCACTATCGGCCGGAGGATGGCATTCACGTATCGTACAGCCCACCAGCGGTGCACGTCGACCCTACATAATGCCACCCCAAAACAGCAGGGAACCTCCACCTAACTGCAGTACTCGCTGGACACTGTCTAAGGCGTTCAGCATGATCGGGTTGCCTCCAGACACGTCTCAGACGATTGTCTGGTTGAAGGCATATGCGACACTCATCGGTGAAGAGAACGTGATGCCAATCCTGAGCGGTCCTATCGGTATGTTGTTGGGCCCATGTGTACCGCGCCGAATGGTGTCGTGGCTGGAAAGATGGATCTCGCCATGGAAGTTGGAAGCGAAGTTGCGCATCGTGCAGCCTATTGCGCACAGTTTGAGTCGAACCATGACGTCCTGTGGCTGCACGAAAAGCGTTGCTGTCAGGGTTCCTCCGAGCCATAATCCGCAGGTAGCCGCCATCCACTGCAGTAGCAGCCCTTGGGCGGCCTGAGCGAGGCGTGTCATCGACGGTTCCTGTCTCTCTGTATCTCGTCCGTGCCCGAACAACATCGCTTTGGTTCACTCAGAGACGCCTGGACACTTATCTTGTTGAGAGCCCTTCCTGGCACAAAGTAACAATGCGGACGCGATCAAACCGCGGTATTGGCCGTCTAGGCATGGTTAAACTATAGATAACACGAGCGATGTACCTCCTTCCTGGTGGAATGACTGGAACTGATCGGCTGTCGGACCCTCTCGTCTAATAGGCGCTGCTCATGCATGGTTGTTTACATCTCTGAACAGTTCAAAATTGGTTCAAATGGCTCTGAGCACTATGCGACTTAACTTCTGAGGTCATCAGTCGCCTAGAACTTAGAACTAATTAAACCTAACTAACCTAAGGAGATCACACACACCCATGACCGAGGCAGGATTCAAACCTGCGACCGTAGCGGTCGATCGGTTCCAGACTGTAGCGCCTAGAACCGCACGGCCACTCCAGCCGGCTCTCTGAGCAGTCAAAGGGACTGTGTCTGTGGTACACTACCCACAGTCAACGTCTGTCTATCTTCAGGAGTTCTGGGAACCGGGGTGACGCAAAACTTTTTTTGATGTGTGTATCTGCCGAAACACTAGAGTAAATGTGTCGGACGATTGCCAGGAGGAACGCATGGCTTAAATACAATTTGGAGAGAAAGGTGACCTCATCTAAGAAGAAAAATGTACCTCTTCTTTCGTGAATGTGTCGGTGACAGAAAGCTTTACAACTGTAGGCCACAAAAATTTTTACTTATTACTCTCGTCAAATATTGGGCAGGAACCAAACCAAATTTTACCATAAAGTTAAATCTCATCTTGACACATTTTAGAATTTTTCTGTTCACTAGAATAACTTGTTCGTCTTTGTTATTACATTGAAGTATGGTTCACCAACAGCAAAGATAGTGTCAAACGCTAACGCTTTCCTAGTTTCAATAAATTTGAGCCCCTCTGGTGATTAGTAATTTAAGGCAATCGTCATGAAATCTATTGCAGAAGGCCAGAGCATTGAAGCTCCAGTCCTCTTGCGTCGTCTTTTCACAGCAGACAAGAGTGTGGTTGTGACGGATGCCGCTGTCAGAATGCCTATGGTGGTCAAGGGGCTCCAGTTACATTTTAGGGGGTGGACTACTATGGTTGGTAGTTTATAGGTTACAGGCCGATGTAACCCTGATAGATGTATGAAGTGGACTAAATATCTGTCATCTTATTGAGCTAGTTTTCCTATAGTGAGCATCTTGTCCAGAAATTTCACTTAAATGCTGCATATGACGAGAGAAATTTGTTGGTTAGTGCTCAAAAGAATGGGGCAGCTTTTTCACATCAACTCTGGTCATTGCCCGCTGCCACCACAGGCGATATATTTGGGGTATGGCTCTCCAAGAATGTGAAACGTGTCAGATATGGCCGAGAAAGTATGTGGCGGTGGACAGAGAGGACATCTACATTTTCATGCCGGTGTGCACATTACACTGAGAAACAGCCAAACATTGCTCGGGTCTTGGATGAGGTCTGCAGTAGCTGACAAGGCGACGAGAGACGTCCACAATCTGATCAAAATTGTCCGGACACCTGTTGGTGGACATTAATATGAGGCGTGTACACACTTCGCCTTTACAACGTTCTGAACTCAGCTGGGGACATTTTCAATGAGTGTTCCAAATGTCTGTGGGGAAATGTCATTCTTCGTCAAGAGCCGAAACCAGATTAGAACCTTAGACACAGAGGTGTGGAGCGAAGTCGGCATTTAACGCGTCACATAGGTGTTCCGTCGGGTTCACGTCGGGACTTTGACAGGATACTCCCTGTCAGGTATGTTAGTATCCACAAACCGTTGTCTGGTACCGCGCGCCACGGAATTTGAATCCGCGCCAGACGTCATGGACGTCGAAGACCCCTAGAGGTCTCTGCACCATCGCGCCGTAAGCTGTGGCGGCGCGCGCCTCCTGGCTCGCTTTTAGTGTGAGGGCGCCACAGTGGAACACGTGGTTCCAGCGGACAATAGCGGCGCCCCCGATAGAGTATTTAAGCGCCTGCCTCTCCCTCAGCCAATCCTTCCATTCAATCCTTGCCACCCTCTACAATGTCATCCTTGCCACTGGCTTCTATCCTGACCTGTGGAAAACCTCCCATATCCTGATGTTCTCCAAACCCAACAAGCCTCCATCTGATGCCTCTTCCTATCGTCCTATCTGTCTCACATCGGTGTTCAGCAAGCTCTTGGAATCCATCCTTTCCCAGCGCATCCATCACCACCTCCGCCAAAACCACCTCCTCCCAAACACCCAATGTGGCTTTCGACTTTCCTTCTCTGCTGATAACCAACTCCTCCGCCTCACTCATCTCCTCTCCCTCCAGCTTAACTCCCATCGCTCCGCCATTTTTCTCTCCCTTGACCTCAAAAAGGCCTACGACCGTGTCTGGCATCCCGGTCTCCTGTTTAAACTCCAAACCTATGCCTTTCCTGTCAACTACATCCGTCTGATGGCCTCCTTCCTCTGCCACCGCCCCTCCTATGTTACCATCCATAATACCAATTCCCACACCTTCTACCCCTCTGCCGGTGTGCCCCAGAGCTCTGTCCTCTCCCCTCTCCTCTACCTCCTGTACACGGCAGATATGCCCCAACCCCGCCCCTCCAGTACACCTCTTGCAATATGCTGATGACACCGCATTCCTCGCCCTCGCTCCTACCCTCCAACGGTCCCAATGCCTTCTTCAGAATCACCTTGACCTTTTTGCAGCATGGTGTAACCAGTGGCTCCTGAAACTCAATCCTTCCAAGACCCAGGCAATCATCGTAGGTCATACCACTCGCTCCTTCTGGCTCCTGGATTTCTCCCTTACTGTCTGCACCCGTCCTGTCTGCCTCATCCCCACCCTCACCTACCTTGGCCTCACCATTGACCGTCACCTCACCTGGATCCCTCATCTCCGCTCCATCCAATCCAAAGCCCACAACCGCCTCCAACTCCTCAAACTCCTCTCTGGCCAGACATGGGGGTTGCACCCCTCTACCATCCTCCACACCTACAAATCCTTAATCAGTCCCATCCTCTGTTATGCCAGTCCTGCCTGGATATCTGCCCCCCCTCCCAAATTCTATAAGTCCCTCCAGATCCTTGAGCGTCATGCACTCCGCCTCGCCTTCCGTATACGCCTCCCGTCCCCCACGCGGATCCTCTATGATCTCATTCCTTTCCCCCATCTGCTCCTATTCCTCGAACATATCCACATCCTCTACACCTCTCGCCGCCTTGAACCCCCTCACCACCTGGTTGCTCCTCTCCTCTCCCATCCCCGCCCCCTGCCATGTCTTCATTGTTGTGTCCCCCCCACCCTCCATCTCTACACCCTACATCTCCTTTCCCAAGGTGGCTTCCATCAACTCCCCCTCCCGGATGAAGCCCTCTCTCCCTCCATTTATCCCTCCTATCAACTCTGATCCTCACTCCCCCTCCTTCCCTCTGTCCTTTTCCCAGGCTCCCTCTCCCCCCCTTCCATCCTCTTTCTTCCCCACCTCCCTTCTCTTTGCCCCCTCCTCTCCCCCGAGTCCTTTTACATTTCCCTCCTCTGCCTCCTCTCATTCCCTCTCGCGTCTGCCCTTCTCTCCCTTTATTAGTCCTCTCCCTCCTTGGTTCCTGCCCCTTTTTCGTTTTTTTCCTTCCTCCCTCCTTGTTCTTCCCCCTCCTCCAGGTCCCCTCCCCCCCATCTGCCTTTGGCTCGGGAGTGTCATCCTTGTGCTGCCACTTTCGTGCAGTGTTCTACATTGAGTGTTGTACAGTGAGTGTTCTACAGTGAGTGTTTTACAGTGAGTGTTCCGTGTTGCGTTTTTTGGGAAGTGTTGCGAACGGCCATCATACTGTCGCTGGGTGTGCCTTTTATCTCTTGCGAACAGAAACCAGACTCTCGCCGTGTTTTTTTAATTGTGTGTGTACTATGTTACTTGTCTGATTCCTGTGTCTTTTATTAATGTTGCCAACCCCTTTTGCTTTCTGTTTTAACTTTCCGCATTTTTCCGCCATTTTACACTTGACGTCACCGTTTTATCGCCTGTTTTTCTTGTTTCTTTTCTTCTTCCGTTTTTTAAAATAAAAGTCTGTAGGCTGTAGAGCAGCGTACTAAGCTGCTGCCAGCCCGCCCCCTTCGGGGGGAACTGAAAATCAATAAAGGGGAAAAAAAGCTCAGCCAGCTTTTTCCTCTCCTTCCCCCTTTTATTTTCCCATCATCTGTCCAGGTTCCCCCCACCTGCCCTCGGATGTGGTATGTCATATTTGCCAACTTTTTAGTGCAGTGTTCAAGTGAATGTTCAGTGTCGTTCGTCTTTCCAAAGTGTTGCGGACAGAAATCACGCTGTCACTGGGTGTGAATTTTATGTTACTTGCGAACAGAAACCAGACTGTCGCCGTGTTTTTTAATTCTCTGTCTATTATTTTACCTGTCTGCTTCATATGTATTTTATTACAGTCATCATCCATTTGTTCCTATGTTTTAATTTCCACGATCTTTTCCGCCATGTTACCATTTAAGTCTCCGATTTTATCGCCTGTTTTTATTATTTATTATCTTCCTCTTTTTAAAACAAATTCTGTAGGCTGAAGAGCGGCATACTAAGCCTTTGCCAGCCCGACCCCTTCGGGGGAATCGAAACCCAATAAAGAAAAAAAAAAAAAAAGCTCAGCCAGCCAGTCTAACCTCGCGTACGTTTGTGGACACATCGACTCGCGTTAGACAGGTAACTTACTTTCTTGTTCTGTGTACGAGTGGACGCGTTTGTTAATTTTCCTTGTGACTCCGTTGTTCGATCTTGTTGTTATTTCTTTCCTTCGTTGGTCGTGTCCGTCCTCTCGTGTTGTTCGCGGGCCTCTCCGCGGCTCCCGCCGCCCTTTCCGTCTGTTCAACGCCGCGACCGTCGCGGTCGCCGTTACAACACGTCGTGTCACAGATGCTGCTTTACGACAGGAGGCAGTGTCATGCTGTTACATTCATCGTCTCCGGACTGTTTTTCTGCTGCTCGCAGTACACCATGCTGTAAAATGTGCTGATGTCCTTCTGTGTTTAGGGTTATTTTAAGCGCACTCACCACGAAAAACACTCCGCCTGCAGTAATACCACTTCCTCCGTACTTCATTGTTGGTACTACACGTGATGGTGGGTAACGTTCTCCAGGCTTTCGCCAAAGCCACCACACTTCCGTCGAACTTCGACAGAGTATATCGTGAGTCATCACCCCAGATCACCGGTTTCCGGTCATCCACTGCCTAGTAGTGTCTCTCTTCACACTACATCAAGCGTCGCTCGGCAGACACTGCAGAAACGTGTGGCTCATGAGGAGTTGCTTGACGATTGTATCCCGTTATTTTTAACTTCCTACGCGCAGTACGAGTAGTTAGCTGAACCACTGGCAGCACTTTGGAGCTCTCGAATGATGTCTTCCGCTACTTTCATGCAATTTTCACAGCCATTATCTGCAGTACTGGACGGTCCCCGTCAGTCAGTACATAAAGCCTCCCTGGACTGGTTTAGCTGATCCTTCGCGTTTCCATTTCACACGTACGTCACCAACAGTCGACTTGGGGAACTTCAGTAGGGTGTAAATACTCCTGATAGATTTGTCACTCAGATGAAATCTAATGTCTAGTCCAAGATCGATGTCACTTATCTCTCCTGATTGACTCATTCTGGTGTTACTGTTTCTCTACAGACAGCTTCACACATCATTTAATACTAGCGGATCCGCTTCTCTTGACATCTAGTCGAAAATTCAGCATTACACTGGCGTGTCTGGATATTTTTGATCAGATAGTGTATATGTGTTTTCATGTCGACCTAATAATGACGGTTTCATTCTACAAAATACTAATGTTAGACCACAGAAGAGCAGTCTTTTTCAAGAATAGATCATTCATCGTATAGAGAAACCAGCTTGAGCTCAACGAGAAAAATCGAGAAATTAGATCTAATACAGACGTTTACCAACTTTCCTCCCGACGTTCGCGAATGCAACTGGAAGGGGATCCGATAGTGATACCAGAAGTAATCTCCACCACACACCCTCGGGTAGCTTGCGGAGGATTAATGTAGATGTTGATAACGCAAGTCCACAAGGTTCGTCTAGAGTCAGGTGCCGTATTACTCCTCACCAGGCACGTTGGTGCTTCTCGGAGCCCTTCTCTACAGGAAGCTCGCCAAAAAATTACTATTACTACTTGTAGAGATCATGAAGACACTATGTTTAACGGCCTTACACTCTGCCCGCAGTTAGCTTTCGCCCCCTCTCTGTGTTATCTTTCGCTACTTCAAATCGCTCTGAGCACTATGGGACTTAACATCTATGGTCATCAGTCCCCTAGAACTTAGAACTACTTAAACCTAACTAACCTAAGGACATCACACAACACCCAGTCATCACGAGGCAGAGAAAATCCCTGACCCCGCCGGGAATCGAACCCGGGAACCCGGGTTTTTCCCTACTGATTGGTCGCATTCTAGGTCAAATTTAGAGCACAAACTTCAGTTTTAAACATGATTACGAGTTGAACGCAAATTTCATGTCTGCGACAACTTTCAGCTATTGTGTACGTGGTATTATGTGTTTCCACTCTTCTCTCACACGCCATCACATTCGGTGCAAACCAACTTATTCCACTTTTTGTGAGGCCTACTCTGTGTTTGATGAACCAGTGCGGCCGAAGTGGCCAAGCGTTTCTAGGCGCTTCAGTCTGGAACCGCCCGACCGCTACGGTCGCAGGTTCGAATCCTGCCTCGGGCATGGATGTGTGTGATGCCCTTAGGTTAGTTAGGTTTAAGTAGTTCTAAGTTCTAGGGGACTGATGATCTCAGATGTTAAGTCCCATAGTGCTCAGAGCCATTTGAACCATTTGATGAACCAGTGTTGTATCTATAGTTTTAGAGAGTAGCGAATGATATCTCTAAACATGTCAGCTACGGTCGATTAGATATCTTCGGAGGTACTTAAGTCTATCGAATACGCAAGAATGACATTATTTCTAAATCTAAGGAACGGGAGTGCGCTATTTCATTACCACAGTAGTATAATCTTTAGAACTCGCGGTGCATTAGCTAATATTGCATTTGCTCTAAAACGCTGAAAAATCAGTATGTAAAAGCATAATACCAAACGTAGGTGATTGGGGAAAAATAGATATGAGGTGAAGCAAGTTTGACAACGCATCTCGTCAAATCTCTGTACATCAAATCACACTCAGCACTTACGTTTGTGACGATTGCCAGTATTTAGCAGAAATCATTTACAATTTAAAAAAATTTCGATTATGTCTAAAATAAGTTTAAAGAAATATTCATAAAATAAATGTTAGTAATGTTTCTACACGGAAAGAACGTCGTTTTTCTTTTCTTTTCTTTCAGCGTTAAACGCATTCTAAGAGTATTAAGGGCGTGACTGTAGTTTATTCCAGCTGGTGTCGGCATTACATATTGTAGGTGCAATAAAGGAAGTTAAATGTTAGTCAGAATGTAAATTAAGGCGCAAATGAGTTTGGGATAAGTCTGTGGCTACCCTTCCAATTCCGACTGAAAATAAGAGCAAGTGTTGATGACGATGGAGAGATTATTTTGCTCAGTGAGGATAAATATAAATACTAATCTGAGAGTATTCAAGAGTATTATGAAGGAGAAAAGCAGAATTGCGAAACATATTGTCGCGAATGTTGAAATATTCCGACTAGTTCTCTAACACGGTTTAGAGAGTAATTCTGTGCCGGAGTTAGCGCGCTGGTTGCTTCTGCGACGGAAGCGGCGAACCAATATTTGAACACGATAACGGATACTAGCGCCGCCTCGCAACTACCAACAGCGGACTACGAGACCAGCGCCCCGTACCTTAAGGGGCTCCGGAAAGGCTCAAAATCATGAAAAGTTCAATTTTTACTTTTTTGCGTTTTCTGAATCTGCAGACTATTACCTTTTAATAGATATATAATTTATTCAATTCCTTAGACTACAACTATTTTTAAATTTTTTGTGAAATGTGTTCTACATGGGCGTGACCCACTGTGGCGCTGTGCGATATGTTAATTACCTTGGTGACGTTGATTCTAAAAGTTTCAAACATGTTCAAGGACTGAACCCCTATGGTGATGATGTTGTAGTGCAGAAATTTGAGTGTATTGGACACGTACAGAAGGGAATGGGAATAAGACTTCGGCGACTGAAAGCTTCGTACAAAAAACAAAAACTCAGTGATGGTAAAGGGTTGGATGGGAAGGGAAGGTTAACTGACGGTGTAATTGACAAAATACAGAACTATTATGGAATGGCTATTAGGCAAAATACACAAAGTGTCGACGAAACGAAGAAGGCTGTTTGGGCTCTTTTTTTTTCATACTTCTTCAACCGATGAAAATCCCCAACATAGCTTGTGTCCCAAAGAAGAAGACAGTTGGTGTAAATATAACAAAGGATTGCTAACTGGTGAAGTGTACACTCATAAGCATAGTCTGCCTCATGCAATAATGGAGGTGATAAAACCTATTTTCAGAGACTTAGCAGCACCTGAACTCTTGAAAAAGTGTATTCACGGAAAAACTCAAAACCCCAATGAAAGTGTAAATAGTGTTATATGGTCGAGAATCCGCAAGACTGTATTTGTTGGAATAGAAACACTTCACTTTGGTGTGTATGATGCTGTTGCGACTTTCAATGATGGCAACATTGTAAGGTGCAAGGTATTTAGAAATATGGGAATGAAGATAGCATGGTACGAGATATGCTTGCTTTAAACAAGGAACGCCTTCGGGCTGCAGACAGGGCTGTAAAGAGTCTAGAAATACAAGCAAGAGTAAACAGGAGGAGGAACAAGAGGAAGCGTTTGCAGAGGATGAAGATAATCCATCCTATGGACCTGGAATGCACTAAAAAGTTAATCCAATCTTTGTCGCTCGATTCCCAAAACTTTTATTTTCTCATACTAATTACATGTTTTCTAAGGATCTTCCAAACATATTTGTTTCAAACTTTCAGTAAATGTTACACAGTACCTTCTGCATAATTTAACACAGCCTTTTTCCAAAAAACTGTATATTTTTGAATATATAAATAAAAAATTGCAAAAAAATGTTGTGAATTTTCATTGCAATTGAAAAAAAATCATCTTTAATAACTGAACTAAAATTTTGTAAAATCCCTGTGTTAAGTTGTAGCCCATATTCCAATAAGTAATCTGTAAAAAGTTCAACTTCCTACCTCAAATATTTTGTGAGGAAAGATGTAATTTATAAGCGTTATTTTAACATTGCAAGTATAGGGCGTTCCGGAGCCCCTTAAAGGGCAGCAACGACAGAATATTCCACAAGAACCACACACAGTGGGCATCACTCACTAGCCGAGTGACCAGCCACTCCCAGCGCATCATCATCGATCCTTCCAAAGATCCAGTATAAATACGGCCCTCTTACCCTGCTGCAGAAGAGTACAGTGGCAGCAGTGGGCGGACGACGCCGTACCCCTCCACTACACCCGCCCGTACGATCCGGACTTGATAATTTTCACTTGCCTTGGCCAACGTAGGGCACTTAGAAGACGTAGAGAATGAAGAATCAATCAGTTATAGATGGGAACTTGTAAATATTAAAGAGTGCGAGGGGTACTTGCATGAAACGCATTCGCTTCTGTACTTAGATAATTCCACCCAGTTTCAATTGAAAGAAAATCGTGATGGTGAGCCACTAACGGCTGCTCGTTACTTACGCGGTTACAGGTTGCAAACGGCTCGCCATCACAATTTTTTATCTTAAATTTCTTTGTGACTAATGCCCTTTTGGCATATTTATTATTTTATAAATGATATATGAGCACTGCCAGTCTTTCACGATGATTCTGTACTTATACTGTGTATCATACGGTTTTAGTCATGATTCTGTGACCATGTTATAGACCATTCTTTGATTTAAATTCTGAGGAAGACATTCCTAGCAGTGTTGAAGCCCGGTTAATTCGTTAAAAATAGTGACAGAGAGCTGTTTTCTTTCAATTGTAACTATTCACGGTCTCTGAACGTGCAGCCATGTAAAAAATTTTCCACCCAGTTTCCTGAATAAGCCTACCTAGTTCCGTGCTCTGCACCATTCAAAGCTTCCTTTTCAGCCGCGTTCGAGGAATCAGCAGGCGGTCTACCGCCAGTTAACCTCATGGAATTCATCGAATGAGGTAAGGTCACTTGTCACGAATCGAGCTGTCCTCCTTACTCCTTCTCATCACACGATAGTACGAGGAAATTAAACATGTGTTATCTAGGAAGCACTCTGCGTAAGGTTAGCGCAGCCAAAAAAATATGAAACAATGCTTTAGTCAATAGAAGAGTACCATTGGGATCAAACACTGGCCCAAAGTTGGGAAAGGTATTCCTGAAACTGTAGAACTAGAGAGCATCATTCAGACGAGGGAAACGGGAACATGGGGAACATAAAAAAAGAAAAAAAGAAAAAAGAACTGGTAGCATGTAAACTATGATGCAACATCGGGATATTAAAAGTGAAGTATGCCGAAAACCTAATGGTAAAGATAGCAGAAACAGTTAATGTCACAATGGAATGGGAGTTGTAAGGTATATGATCGTATGTGTTGACAAAAAGGAATGTAAAGAGATTAACAAGGTTACTGGGTACAGTAAGTCTACACAAATAAAAAGATTAGATAAATATGTGAAGAAATGGAGCTCAGAAGCCTGATAGACTCTTCTCCCCAATGCCGAGAGTGAGCCCTGGTGAAGTCAGTATGATTCTGAATTCTGAAAGTCAGTGCCGTATGGAACTTACCTGGACCCGTGGATGCTGAGACAACATGTAAACTGCTGCCTCTGCTATATCTTCTGGTTCCATGGACGGTATCGTATCGAAAAAGTTTGGAGGCAATATTTTGAAGTTCGTCTTGATGATTTCTGTTTTCACAGCTCCCGGAGAAATTTCCTGTGGTGAGAGAACGTAAGTAACTTGAAAACAAAGAATTAATAAGTGCAGTAAACGTCAGTTAATGTAGCTTTTATCCTCAAATATACATGTATATGGAGCTTGACAAATAGGTACTATCATTAATTTAGAACGCAATATTCGATAAATAACGGGTAATGGCTAAGTACATTTTTCTTACAGTTGAATAGAGGGACTTATGAGTAAAGCATCATGGCGTATTTACTGTGGTACTATGGGACAGCTGAAGGGAAGTCTAGTGGAAACAAGAGCTAGAATACGCCAGACGTTATTGTGGAGATAGTGTTTAGTAGATATGAAGAGGCTACGAAATTAATATGGGCTGTAAGTACAAGGTTTGGACAGAAATATGAAAACACCGCGAGTAATGTATGTTTGAACATAAATTCCGATGCCAGCAGATCCTGCAGGCTGCACTGTTGTATCTGACTACGAACGACACCTGTGCAACGTACTCAATACATTGCAAATGTCAGTCGCGTTCAGAACAGAGTTCCGTGTAGTTGCGAGCGCAATATGTCGGAGCTAAGAAAAATGGCTCTGAGCATTATGGGACTCAACATCTGAAGTCATCAGTCCCCTAGAACTTAGAACTACTTAAACCTAACTAACCGAAGGACATCACACACATCCATGCCCGAGGCAGTATTCGAACCTGCGACCGTAGTGGTCGCTCGGTTCCAGACTGTAGCGCCTAGAACCGCTCGGCCACTCTGGCCGACGCGGAGCTAAGAGAATTAGAAGGTGGGTAAACTGTTGGTATTCGTGTTGTGTGTGCTTGAGGCACGGAATCGAAGATTTATACTCCATGAAGGGAAAGCGGAAAAACATCATCCGCTGGATCACAGCGCGGACGAATGTGTGTGTTGAGTAATCGTGGCAGACGGTCATTGAAGAGGACTGTGACGAGAAAATAAGGGGACGACAGCTACAAAAGTAACTGCAGAACTGAATGTCGCATTCCGAACTGCGTCAGCACCAAAAAACATGAAGGCAGTATCATAAGCAGAGTAATGCGGGGCGAGCTGGAATTCAAAAGCAAACTCATCAGTAATGTAAATCCTCTTGACAAGAAAACGCGGTACCGAAGCCATGGAACCTGGACTATGGAGCAATGGAAGAAAGTCATTTGATCGAATGAGTCTTGTTTCACACTATTCCCAACTTCTGGCCGAGCCTGCGTCACAAGAGGCGGAGGTTCGGTGATGACTTGGGCAGTCATATCATGGTATTCCATGAGCCCCATGACTAGTCTGCAAGGTCGCATTACTACCAAAGATATATGTGTCCACTTTGATGATCAGCTCCAACCCCTGGTACAACGTGTTCCCCTATGGTGATGCTATGATCCAAGACTACAGGCCCCCAGTTCAGACTGCTTTCGTGAGCTAAAATGAAGGAATTTTGGGTTTAGCGTCCCGTCAACATCGAGGTCATTAGAGACGGAGCACAAGCTCGGATTGTGTCAAGCGTGGGGAAGGAAATCAGCCGGCCCCTACAAAGGAACCATCCCGGCATTTGCTTGGAGTGACTTAGGGAAGTCACGGAAAACGTAAATTAGGATGCCCAGACGCGGGTTTGAACCGTCTTCCTCCCGAAAGCGAATCCAGACTGCTAATGAATTCGCCACCTCGTTCGGTATTTGTGAGCTCGAGAATGAACTGTAGCATATCTCCTAGCGATCACATTTACCACACCTAAGTATTACTGAGACTTTGTAGTCTGCTTTGGAGAGAAGGATGCGTGATTGCTGTCCACCCCAATTATCGTTAGCTGAAGTTCCGACTATTTTGCAGGAACAGTGGTATAAGATTCTCTAAGTCCATTTTCATATAGATTTTTGCGGGACCTCGGTTATTCAATATAAAATGTCGAACCAAAACACGTTTCAGTCTTCTAAACTTAAAATTGTTATTTTATTTGAGCAACCAGTTCCGGCGCTACATTGCACCATCATCAGGCGTCCCGACCGAGGCAGCAAGTGATGATTTGCTGTGTCAAAAATCTATGGATAGGAGCCCCTATTGCCCGCATCTCGTGGTCGTGCGGTAGCGTTCTCGCTTCCCACGCCCGGGTTCCCGGGTTCGATTCCCGGCGGGGTCAGGGATTTTCTCTGCCTCGTGATGGCTGGGTGTTGTGTGATGTCCTTAGGTTAGTTAGGTTTAAGTAGTTCTAAGTTCTAGGGGACTGATGACCATAGATGTTAAGTCCCATAGTGCTCAGAGCCATTTGAACCATTTTTTTGGAGCCCCTATTTTGACTGGTCTAGAGATGGGATTCTTCCTACACGTCGGTCAGTGGACCTGAAGATGGCGTGCTGTAGCGCAGAAACTGGTTGCTCAAATAAAATAACAATTGGAAATTTAGACAGCTGAAAGATGTTTTAATTCGCATTTTATAATGGTGTAAGAGTCCCATGAAAACCGTACAAGAGTCGTACGAGACGACTGGAAGCTGTTTTGAATGCCAACCGTTTTCCTACACCGTACTATGAATGGTAATGTGTTATGCTTCTGCTGTTTCCGTATTTTTGTCCACCCCTTGGAAAATGGCATCAAACCAGCCATAACACGGACGACAAGACTGCTACACCATGACGCTCATTTTGCCTTCTTATAAGTGTAACAATATTTTCATTACTAAAACAAACTGTTTTTGTGTGGCAAGTAAAAGTACCGTATAACAATCAGGAAGAATAAAATGAGGGGAAAATTGCCTAGTGGGTCACATTTACATGCTTGCATTAAAAGTCTGTATTACTATATCTTTACACTGTAGGAACATTTTTTCCACAGAGTGCTCCACGAAGTTCAGTTCATTTTTAGATCGCTTTAAACTGTCAGTCACCAATAACTTCAGTATCACGTATCCTTGCAGTACATGCTGCAGACAGCAGTCACACTTCACATTGTCTACATAAGACGTCTCTGCTTAAAGAACTGCCATTGTGATTCTATGTTTCATCTTGTCAGTCAGATTACGTTGTTAGTCATAGAGGCGACTACAATTTCAGTTGTTCACTGATCTTCTTACATGTAGAATGAAATTTTCACTCTACATCGGAGTGTGCGCTGATATGAAACTTCCTGGCAGATTAAAACTGTGTGCTGGACCGAGACTCGAACTCGGGAGCTTTGCCTTTCGCGGGCAAGTGCTCTACCGACTGAGCTACCCAAGCACGACTCACGCCCCGTCCTCACAGCTTTAATTCCGCCAGTACCTCGTCTCCTACCTTCCAAACTTTACAGAAGCTCTCCTGCGAACCTTGCAGAACTAAGAACAGTGATTTAAGAGAAGAGTTCAAAATTACTTCATCACCTGCATCAGTTCTCTTGGGACTGGAAACTGATTAAAAAGAAGCGGATCTGTTCACGTAAGTCAGTCTCATTGTGCAGAGACGATATTATAGCACTTCAACATGAATAACTGCAAGGCTACACAATGAGATTTTCACTCTGCAGCGGAGGGTGGGCTGATATGAAACTTCCTGGCAGATTAAAACTGTGTGCCAAACCGAGACTCGAAATCGGGACCTTTGCCTTTTGCGGACAAGTGCTCTACCGTGGCTAAGCCATGTCTCCGCAACATCCTTTCTTTCAGGAGTGCTAGTTCTGCAAGGTTCGCAGGAGAGCTTCTGTAAAGTTTGGAAGGTAGGAGACGAGATACTGGCAGAAGTAAAGCTGTGAGTCGTGCTTGGGTAGCTCAGTCGGTAGAGCACTTGCCCGCGAAAGGCAAAGATCCCGAGTTTGAGTCTCGGTCCGGCACACAGTTCTTACATGTAGCTTATAATCGATTACTTCATGAAAAAGTTAATGGTGTTTGTGTCAGTGCTCCATTTTCTATTAGTTTATAAAGTAAAGCCGCGCGGAGAGGCCGCACTGTTTGAGGCGCCATCACTCGGATTGCGCGGCCCCTCCTGCCGGAGGTTCGAGTCCTCCCTCGGGCATGTGTGTGTGTGTGTGTGTGTGTGTGTTATTCCCAGCATAAGTTAGTTTAAGTTAGTTTATGTAGTGTATAAGTCTATGGACCGATGACCGCAGCCCGTATCTCGTGGTCGTGCGGTAGCGTTCTCGCTTCCCACGCCCGGGTTCCCGGGTTCGACTCCCGGCGGGGTCAGGGATTTTCTCTGCCTCGTGATGGCTGGGTATTGTGTGCTGTCCTTAGGTTAGTTAGGTTTAAGTAGTTCTAAGTTCTAGGGGACTGATGACCATAGATGTTATGTCCCATAGTGCTCAGAGCCATTTGAATCATTTTCGATGTCCGCAGCAGTTTGGTCCCTTAGGACTTCCCACACATTTGAACATTTTATAACGTATAATTCCAACACATTATTACTCAGCTATGTATCAAGCCTCACTGATTAACTATGGTGAATAACGACAATTTTTCCCTTGGTATCACATTGGTACAAAAGCCTTTTACACGCTTCTATTATCTGCAGGTATTTACCTAACAGTTTTACAATCCAGAAAGATTCATTTGGTCAGAGTGTATTTGATTCTTGATCATCTCCAAAAACCGGGCATTATTGATTCTTGCATGAAACAGCTCACTAATACTGGTATCTATTATTTTCACAGACTTGTATGTTAATGGGCTAAAGATGCAATGATGTGCAATAATGTATGTGCAGTTTTGATTTCAGCTGAGAATGGAAGTGATTATAAGCGAGTGTAACAGATAATATGTGGCAAGGACATGATCGTTGTGGCTAAACATAGCTCGCTGCTGTGATACATACGAAGAAATGAATTCGTGATCTCCGACATATACTGCAGGTTAATGTGATTGTGTATGGATAAGAAGTTTGAGAGTGACCAAAGTAAAGGTTTCATGTGGCGCAAAATTTGTATTCTGCAAATGCGAGCATAAACGGACGTCAACAGTGCTTGCTTCCAACCAGCTGTTTTCCAGTGGACGCAGACACAAAAGAACTGCAAACATCAAACTAATAATATTCATATCACGAGGAATGTAACGGATGTACTCGAATATTTACCATATGGGTATACTACACTGTTGCTGTCACCATCTAGCAGCAGACAATTTTAGGAGACATCACTGAATGCTTTCGAAAAAGTGAACTTAATGATCTTTGAACTACACTCCTGGAAATGGAAAAAAGAACACATTGACACCGGTGTGTCAGACCCACCATACTTGCTCCGGACACTGCGAGAGGGCTGTGCAAGCAATGATCACACGCACGGCACAGCAGACACACCAGGAACCACGGTGTTGGCCGTCGAATGGCGCTAGCTGCGCAGAATTTGTGTACCGCCGCCGTCAGTGTCAGCCAGTTTGCCGTGCCATACGGAGCTCCATCGCAGTCTTTAACACTGGTAGCATGCCGCGACAGCGTGGACGTGAACCGTATGTGCAGTTGACGGACTTTGAGCGAGGGCGTATAGTGGGCATGCGGGAGGCCGGGTGGACGTACCGCCGAATTGCTCAACACGTGGGGCGTGAGGTATCCACAGTACATCGATGTTGTCCCCAGTGGTCGCCGGAAGGTACACGTGCCCGTCGACCTGAGACCGGACCGCAGCGACGCACGGATGCACGCCAAAACCGTAGGATCCTACGCAGTGCCGTAGGGGACCGCACCGCCACTTACCAGCAAATTAGGGACACTGTTGCTCCTGGGGTATCGGCGAGGACCATTCGCAACCGTCTCCATGAAGCTGGGCTACGGTCCCGCACACCGTTAGGCCGTCTTCCGCTCACGCCCCAACATCGTGCAGCCCGCCTCCAGTGGTGTCGCGACAGGCGTGAATGGAGGGACTAATGGAGACGTGTCGTCTTCGGCGATGAGAGTCGCTTCTGCCTTGGTGCCAATGATGGTCGTATGCGTGTTTGGCGCCGTGCAGGTGAGCGCCACAATCAGGACTGCATACGACCGAGGCACACAGGGCCAACACCCGGCATCATGGTGTGGGGAGCGATCTCCTACACTGGCCGTACACCACTGGTGATCGTCGAGGGGACACTGAATAGTGCACGGTACATCCAAACCGTCATCGAACCCATCGTCCTACCATTCCTAGACCGGCAAGGGAACTTGCTGTTCCAACAGGACAATGCACGTCCGCATGTATCCCGTGCCACCCAACGTGCTCTAGAAGGTGTAAGTCAACTACCCTGGCCAGCAAGATCTCCGGATCTGTCCCCCATTGAGCATGTTTGGGACTGGATGAAGCGTCGTCTCACGCGGTCTGCACGTCCAGCACGAACGCTGGTCCAACTGAGGCGCCAGGTGGAAATGGCATGGCAAGCCGTTCCACAGGACTACATCCAGCATCTCTACGATCGTCTCCATGGGAGAATAGCAGCCTGCATTGCTGTGAAAGGTGGATATACACTGTACTAGTGCCGACATTGTGCATGCTCTGTTGCCTGTGTCTATGTGCCTGTGGTTCTGTCAGTGTGATCATGTGATGTATCTGACCCCAGGAATGTGTCAAAGAAAGTTTCCCCTTCCTGGGACAATGAATTCACGGTGTTCTTATTTCAATTTCCAGGAGTGTAGTAGAAAGCTCTCCCGAAGGTAAAATATTGGCCAGATCATTTTATTATTTGTTCTTCTGTCTCGAAGGATTTATATACGTTGAGCTCGTTTCTTTAGAGTAAACGAGACTGCCTGCATCTCGTGGTCGTGCGGTAGCGTTCTCGCTTCCCACGCCCGGGTTCCCGGGTTCGATTCCCGGCAGGGTCAGGGATTTTCTCTGCCTCGTGATGGCTGGGTGTTGTGTGCTGTCCTTAGGTTAGTTAGGTTTAAGTAGTTCTAAGTTCTAGGGGACTTATGACCACAGCAGTTGAGTCCCATAGTGCTCAGAGCCATTTCTTTTTGAACGAGACTTTCTACAATAACTGTGACACGGAGACAGATTATTTCTGCCACTCGTATTAGTCAATCTACTTTGTAGCGAATCCAGCGTGAACACCTAGCCTAGTTTTTGTAAACACCGACGAAATTTAATGAATTAATTGCCTATGGTGTTACAGCGACTTGATTTTATAGACGGTATCTCCCATCGCGAAAACTACCCCATAACTTTGCACATCATTAAGACGTCAAAATGCAACTGTTTAATTAATGCTCCACTTCGTTAGACACCCTGTGGCTTGAGGGAAATGACGAACTTACTTTAGTGGCGAACTTATTGGTGTGCTGGAAGAGTAGTATCGGCTTTTGGTTGGTTGGTTGTTTGGGGAAGGAGACCAGACAGCGTGGTCATCGGTCTCATCGGATTAGGGAAGGATGGAGAAGGAAGTCGGCCGTGCCCATTCAGAGGAACCATCCCGGCATTTGCCTGCAGTGATTTAGGGAAATCACGGAAAACCTAAATCAGGATGGCCGGACGCGGGATTGAACCGTCGTCCTCCCGAATGCGAGTCCAGTGTCTAACCACTATCGGCTTTTGTTCTCCAAACAAAATGAATAACAGTGTTCTCCAGAGTTAGGCAGCCAAGACAGGCTAATGAACGACGTAATATACTATATATCGACCTCCCGTTTTCGCTACGTTATAGAGATTAATGTGGCGAACTTTGTATGTTTATAGTTGACGAATTATGACTGACTTCGATTTTTTTTTAAATGGAACTATATACTTTTTCTGTAATAGTGTAAGGAAACATCGAAGAGGCCTACAAGGACTTAACATGTGTTAAAATTAATGATACAGTCCCTTAAACATCTGTCGCAGTGTACCAAATGTAAGCAAACGCGTAACGCAGGTATGGTTTGTGTGCTTATTACACTCCTGGAAATTGAAATAAGAACACCGTGAATTCATTGTCCAGAAAGGGGAAACTTTATTGACACATTCCTGGGGTCAGATACATCACATGATCACACTGACAGAACCACAGGCACATAGACACAGGCAACAGAGCATGCACAATGTCGGCACTAGTACAGTGTATATTCACCTTTCGCAGCAATGCAGGCTGCTATTCTCCCATGGAGTCGATCGTAGAGATGCTGGATGTAGTCCTGTGGAACGGCTTGCCATGCCATTTCCACCTGGCGCCTCAGTTGGACCAGCGTTCGTGCTGGACGTGCAGACCGCGTGAGACGACGCTTCATCCAGTCCCAAACATGCTCAAGGGGGGACAGATCTGGAGATCTTGCTGGCCAGGGTAGTTGACTTACACCTTCTAGAGCACGTTGGGTGGCACGGGATACATGCGGACGTGCATTGTCCTGTTGGAACAGCAAGTTCCCTTGCCGGTCTAGGAATGGTAGGACGATGGGTTCGATGACGGTTTTGATGTACCGTGCACTATTCAGTGTCCCCTCGACGATCACCAGTGGTGTACGGCCAGTGTAGGAGATCGCTCCCCACACCATGATGCCGGGTGTTGGCCCTGTGTGCCTCGGTCGTATGCAGTCCTGATTGTGGCGCTCACCTGCACGGCGCCAAACACGCATACGACCATCATTGGCACCAAGGTAGAAGCGACTCTCATCGCTGAAGACGACACGTCTCCATTCGTCCCTCCATTCACGCCTGTCGCGACACCACTGGAGGCGGGCTGCACGATGTTGGGGCGTGAGCGGAAGACGGCCTAACGGTGTGCGGGACCGTAGCCCAACTTCATGGAGACGGTCGCGAATGGTCCTCGCGCCCGCATCTCGTGGTCGTGCGGTAGCGTTCTCGCTTCCCACGCCCGGGTTCCCGGGTTCGATTCCCGGCGGGGTCAGGGATTTTCTCTGCCTCGTGATGGCTGGGTGTTGTGTGCTGTCCTTAGGTTAGTTAGGTTTAAGTAGTTCTAAGTTCTAGGGGACTGATGACCATAGATGTTAAGTCCCATACTGCTCAGAGCCATTTGAACCATTTGAATGGTCCTCGCCGATACCCCAGGAGCAACAGTGTCACTAATTTGCTGGGAAGTGGCGGTGCGGTCCCCTACGACACTGTGTAGGATCCTACGGTCTTGGCGTGCATCCGTGCGTCGCTGCGGTCCGGTCCCAGGTCGACGGGCACGTGCACCTTCCGCCGACCACTGGCGACAACATCGATGTACTGTGGAGACCTCACGCCCCACGTGTTGAGCAATTCGGCGGTACGTCCACGCGGCCTCCCGCATGCCCACTATACGCCCTCGCTCAAAGTCCGTCAGCTGCACATACGGTTCACGTCCACGCTGTCGCGGCATGCTACCAGTGTTAAAGACTGCGATGGAGCTCCGTATGCCACGGCAAACTGGCTGACACTGACGGCGGCGGTGCACAAATGCTGCGCAGCTAGCGCCATTCGACGGCCAACACCGCGGTTCCTGGTGTGTCCGCTGTGCCGTGCGTGTGATCATTGCTTGTACGCCCTCTCGCAGTGTCCGGAGCAAGTATGGTGGGTCTCACACACCGGTGTCAATGTGTTCTTTTTTCCATTTCCAGGAGTGTATTCTGATTGTCACATCAGGAACTCAAAATGTTGAGCTAGAGCGGTGATGCTGGCTTTATTGCGACTCGGGCTTCACACTGCTGTACACTGAAATTCGCATGCACTTACAGCACAATAAACCCATTTTGTACGGAATGTCTTGTCTTCGGAAGTCATCGATGTTTCCTTGTATACCTCTTGTTTTCATGTTCCCACAGATATTTACCCACATCTGTCGCATCCGTTGTGAACTAGACCATTTTGTGTTTACCGACAGACCGATCTGTCGATTTCCAAATATTGTGATAATGGCTGTAATTACTTGTGCTGAGTGGGCTGGAGATATTTCGCGATGGTACAACGTGGATTGCCTTATGTCTAGCGGGATGTCTTCCAATAATTACGGTAGAATATCTGTTAGAAACTGTAGCTATTTAATACACATCAGCAAAACGTGCTATTCTAGAAAAGCCCACACCAGAAGTTAACAGTCCAGGGTCGTTGTTTTCTCCGCGTCTCTGAGCCGGCGTGGATTTTCAACTGATCAGTAGTGTATAGAGCTACCATTGAATTACCCATGATTTGTAAACAATGTTCCATCTGTAAACAAAATATTTCATAGAAATACTGCATCGCATAGCAGCTTTTGTAGACACCATTACGAGAATTTTATCTAATTTCTTTAAATCGTTGCCATGACGCTGTCGATCCAGCAAAATATGGAAAGAACGAAACGCACTAGAATACAGCGTTTGGAGAACGCTCCTTGGGCTGATCCCAAGTGCACATTTAAAAATGGTTCAAATGGCTCTAAGTTCTATCTGAGGTCATAAGTCACCTACATTTAGAACTACTTAAACCTAACTAACCTAAGGACATAACACACACCCATGCCCGAGGCAGGATTCGAACCTGCGACCGCAGCAGCAGCGCGGTTCCGGACGGAAGCGCCTAGAACCGGTCTGTCACAGCGGTCGGCTGCACACTTAAGCTGCCTCGTAGTGAGACGTGGACTGTGTGTTACCGCTATAAAATGTCAGCTGCATTTCTCTCGCCAGTTACTGCTCTTTTTCGGTGGCATATTTTATTCTTGACACTTCCAGTCTCTTGAATTTCTTTTTATAATGTTCACAAAGGCAGTTCGTGAGACATTGCAGCATACAAGCGCACTGCTGTTACCACATTTTGGAGACACTAATCAGAAACAAAAATAGTTTTGTTGTTTTTTCTTCGACTGTCGTGTGCTATGTGAAACTCTGACCAGCTTCGTGGCCACTGGCAGCTGCACCAGCAGGTGACACTGGTGGACTTTAAGCGCACAGATATACACGCGCATCGTACTTGTGTTATGGGTTTGCTTATCTGGCAGAGTGCGGAGGATTTTCGTGGGGCCTCGTCTATTGACGCTGCAGCACGGTGGTTTGAGGTGCTGTTATCTTGTTACTATATGGCCGGGTCCCCGTTTATCAGAACCATATCCAGAGATATTTGACAAACTTACAGTATGGGGCTTCCCTTATAATCCGTATGTACGAGGATTAACTAAATTAACCTCCTACAAAAAGTAAATAAAAATTCTGCATCAGCTGGCTTCAGACACGAGGAGGGGGGAGGGGGAAGTATTCACACACTACTAAAAATGTAAACATAGAAACGACTAACCAAACGCTTGGAGCATGGGACGCCGTCAGTGGCAAGCTACACCTCGTGTATGTCGGTTTGGAGACGCGGCGAAAGCCGCCCAAGAGCAAAATGGGCCGCAAAGGGAAGGAAAATATGTAGAGGAAAGGCAAATACACTCCTGGAAATTGAAATAAGAACACCGTGATTTCATTGTCCCAGGAAGGGGAAACTTTATTGACACATTCCTGGGGTCAGATACATCACATGATCACACTGACAGAACCACAGGCACATAGACACAGGCAACAGAGCATGCACAATGTCGGCACTAGTACAGTGTATATCCACCTTTCGCAGCAATGCAGGCTGCTATTCTCCCATGGAGACGATCGTAGAGATGCTGGATGTAGTCCTGTGGAACGGCTTGCCATGCCATTTCCACCTGGCGCCTCAGTTGGACCAGCGTTCGTGCTGGACGTGCAGACCGCGTGAGACGACGCTTCATCCAGTCCCAAACATGCTCAATGGGGGACAGATCCGGAGATCTTGCTGGCCAGGGTAGTTGACTTACACCTTCTAGAGCACGTTGGGTGGCACGGGATACATGCGGACGTGCATTGTCCTGTTGGAACAGCAATTTCCCTTGCCGGTCTAGGAATGGTAGAACGATGGGTTCGATGACGGTTTGGATGTACCGTGCACTATTCAGTGTCCCCTCGACGATCACCAGTGGTGTACGGCCAGTGTAGGAGATCGCTCCCCACACCATGATGCCGGGTGTTGGCCCTGTGTGCCTCGGTCGTATGCAGTCCTGATTGTGGCGCTCACCTGCACGGCGCCAAACACGCATACGACCATCATTGGCACCAAGGCAGAAGCGGCTCTCATCGCTGAAGACGACACGTCTCCATTCGTCCCTCCATTCACGCCTGTCGCGACACCACTGGAGGCGGGCTGCACGATGTTGGGGCGTGAGCGGAAGACGGCCTAACGGTGTGCGGGACCGTAGCCCAGCTTCATGGAGACGGTTGCGAATGGTCCTCGCCGATACCCCAGGAGCAACAGTGTCCCTAATTTGCTGGGAAGTGGCGGTGCGGTCCCCTACGGCACTGCGTAGGATCCTACGGTCTTGGCGTGCATCCGTGCGTCGCTGCGGTCCGGTCCCAGGTCGACGGGCACGTGCACCTTCCGCCGACCACTGGCGACAACATCGATGTACTGTGGAGACCTCACGCCCAACGTGTTGAGCAATTCGGCGGTACGTCCACCCGGCCTCCCGCATGCCCACTATACGCCCTCGCTCAAAGTCCGTCAACTGCACATACGGTTCACGTCCACGCTGTCGCGGCATGCTACCAGTGTTAAAGACTGCGATGGAGCTCCGTATGCCACGGCAAACTGGCTGACACTGACGGCGGCGGTGCACAAATGCTGCGCAGCTAGCGCCATTCGACGGCCAACACCGCGGTTCCTGGTGTGTCCGCTGTGCCGTGCGTGTGATCATTGCTTGTACAGCCCTCTCGCAGTGTCCGGAGCAAGTATGGTGGGTCTGACATACCGGTGTCAATGTGTTCTTTTTTCCATTTCCAGGAGTGTACTTATCTCCCAACATGGAAAGGGAAAATCATTCTCAGAAATAGCGTTATTGTAAGAAGACGAGCAACTGTGCACTCCATATAATATCGTGATTTAGAGAAAAAAATGTGTGTCAGAAGAGGTCGACCACAGATACTAACGGAAAGAAAACGAAATATGTTAAAAAGTTTGGTCAAAAAAAGATCCTAAATCGACATCTTCTGTGTTACCTGCGCATTTTAATGATAAGTTCGGGGAGGTAATCACACCAAGAGCTGTTCTCCATATTTTAGGTAATGCAAGTTATGAAGCTAGGGTACCTAGATGAAAACCATACATCAGCTTGAAGAGCAAGAAATTGAGACTTGAATTTGCTCGAGAGCATATAAGAGAGTAAACAAAAGTACTGTTCACAGATGAAGGTAAATTTAACACATTTATAAATGATGGCAGGCGTTTGTTGTGGAGACGGCCAAACACTGAGCCGGATCTCACCCACGTTTAGACCACAGTGAAGCACGGTGGCGGAGGAATTGGACTATGGGGATGTATGGCTACATCTGCTGTTGAACTACTTGTTTTTGTTGAAAGTAACATGAATAGGTTTCAGTATATAAATATCGTAGAGGAAAATCTGCATAAATATGTTAATAGCTTCGGTTTAAGCACAGATTACCACTTTCAACAACACAATCACCCTACTCATACAACGAAATTGTTCGTTTGTGCTTATTGTACTAAACTCCCTATATTCTCAAGTTTTCAGCTCAGAGCGCAGACCTTAATGTAACTGAACATCTTTGGAGTACGCTCGAAAGAAAACATGAAATTCGAAGTAAGAAACTATCAAACAACATCTAAAACTAGAATGGCAACATAATACTTCAGAGACTACCAAAAAACTGGCTCGTTTCGTGCCGAAGAGGTAGACGAAGTAATACGTGGAAGAGGAGTGTCTACAAAGCTCTAACATTGCCACTATATTTTTTTTCACTGTAATGATCTTTGAATGTATGAATAGTTCTTTCCCACTGTGTGAAGCCAGCTGGTACAGAATTATCTACAACATCTACATGGATACTCTGCAAATCATGTTTAAGTGCCTAGCAGAGGGTTCATCGAGCCATCTTCACAATTCTCTATTATTTCAATCTCGTATAGCGCCTATATCTTTCCGTACGAGTTCTGATTTCCCTTATTTTATCGTGGTAATGGTTTCTCCCTATGTAAGTCGGTGTCAACAAAATATTTTCGCATTCGGAGAACAAAGTTGGTGAAAGGAATTTCTTGAGAAGATTCCGTCGCAGCGAAAAATGCGTTTCTTTTAATGATCTCCAGCCCAAATCCTGTATCATTTCAGTGACACTCTCTCTCTTATTTTGCGATAATACAAAACATGCTGCCCTACTTTCAGCTTTTTCGATGTTCTCCGCCAGTCCTATCTGGTAAGGATCCCACACCGCGCAGAAGTATTCTAAAAGAGGACGGACAAGCGTAGTGTAGGCAGTCTCCTTAGTAGGTCTGTTACATTTTCTAAGTGTCCTGCCAATAAAACGCAGTCTTTGGTTAGCCTTTCCTACAACACTTTCTGTGTGTTCTTTCCAATTTAAGTTGTTCGTAATTCTAATTCCCAGGTATTCAGTTGAATTTACAGCCTTTATATTTGACTGATTTCTCGTGTAACCGAAGTTTAACGAATTATGTTTGGCACTCATAAGGATGACGTCATACTTTTCGTTGTTTAGGGTCAACTGCCAATTTTCGCACAATTCAGATATCTTTTTTAAATAATTTTGCAATTTGTTTTGATCTCCTGATGACTTTATTAGTCGATAAACGACCGCGTCATCTGCAAACAACCTAAGACGGCTGCTCAGATCGTCTCCCAAATCGTTTATATAGACAGGGAACAGCAAAGGGCCTATAACACTACATTGGGGAACGCCAGAAATTACTACTGTTTTACTCGATGCCTTTTCGTCATTTACTACGAACTGTAACCTCTTTGACAGGAAATCACAAATCCAGTCACATAACTGAGACGATATTCCATAAGCAAGCAATTTCACTATAAGCCGCTTGTGTGGTACAATGTCAAAATCCTTCTGGAGATCCAGAAATACGGAATCGATCTGAAATCCCTTGGCAATAGCACTCTTCATGCGAATAAAGAGAATTGTGTTTCACAAGAACGGTGCTTTCTAAACCCATGTTGGCTGTGTGTCAATAGACCGTTTTCTTCGAGGTAATTCGCTCTGAGCACTATGGGACTCAACTGATGTGGTCATAAGTCCCCTAGAACTTAGAACTACTTAAACCTAACTAACCTAAGGACAACACACATATCCATGCCCGAGGCAGGATTCGAACCTGCGACCGTAGCGGTCGTGCGGTTCCAGACTGTAGCGCCTTTAACCGCTCGGCCACTTCAGCCGGCTACGAGGTAATTCATAATGTTTGAACACAATATGTGTTCCAGAATCCTGCTGCATATCGACGTTAACGATATGGGCCTCTAATTTAGTGGATTACTCCTACTACCTTTCTTGAATATTGGTGTGACCTGTGCAGCTTTCCAGTCTTTGGGTACGGATCTTTCGTCGAGCGAACGGTTGTATATGATTGTCAAATATGGAGCTAATGCATCAGCATACTCTGAAAGGAACATAATTTGTATACAGACTGGACCAGAAGACTTGCTTTTATTAAGTGATTTAAGTTGCTTCACTATTCCGAGGATATTTACTTCTACGTTCCTCATGTTGGCAGCTGTTCTCGATTCGAATTCTGGAATATTTACTTCGTCTTCTTTTGTGAAGGCATTTCGGAAGCTGTGTTTAGTAACTCTGCTTTGGCAGCCCTGTCTTCGATAGTATCTCCATTGCTATCGCGAAGATTGTTTCTTGCCGCTAAAATACTTCACATACGACCAGAATCTCTTTGGATTTTCTGCCAGGTTTCGAGACAAAGTTTCGTTGTGGAAACTGTTATAAACATCTCGCATTGAAGTCCGCGCTAAATTTCGAGCTTCTGTAAAAGATCGCCAATCTTTATTTACTTTTTGCAGAATAATTTAATTAATACTTTTATACAAACAGATTATGAAGCAAACGCCATACTGTTAGATTACCAAATAATATCTCTGGCTGTGATCTTTAGTTTAAAGGGTATTCTACATGAACAACAGTGTCTGAACACATTTCTCCATGAGTGTGTGTTTCGCCATTGAAGTCGTCTTCGAAGGTTCTTTCTGATTCCAAGGAAAAGTGTGTGTGCCTTCATTCAAAACAGTAATAAAAAAATCAGTGTAATTATTCAGCAGCTAGAAATGTTAAAAATTACTTAGGAGCGTCACAACATTCGTCATATTGCCTGTTATAGCTTAGCGAAAACCGCACGTCAATGTATTTAGTAGTTTTGGATACATCTGTTGTGGGATGTCTCATGTCCTTCACCCTGTATACTTCTTGATTATACTACAGACAGAAATTTCAGTGGCATTTACTAAGAGTGTACAAGAAAAACATGATGAAACACGAAAACCATTCTTCGTAGACGAAGCGGAGTCGAGACTTACCCCAACGCGGATGTTGCTCTTCCTGGCGACCAGATCCTTCCTTAGTCCTTCCAGCAGCGTCTTGACTGCGTGTTTGCTCGCACTGTACATCGCCGATACGCTGCTACCAGGAGGCACGTGGCCCAGCACACTGCCGACAGAACGATGCAGGAGTCAATGTCTCTTTTTCAAATGTGACACGTTCTCCAGCTAAGAAAATACACTCCTGGAAATGAAAACAAGAACACATTGACACCGGTGTGTCAGACCCACCATACTTGCTCCGGACACTGCGAGAGGGCTGTACAAGCAATGATCACACGCACGGCACAGCGGACACACCAGGAACCGCGGTGTTGGCCGTCGAATGCAGCATTTGTGCACCGCCGCCGTCAGTGTCAGCCAGTTTGCCGTGGCATACGGAGCTCCATCGCAGTCTTTAACACTGGTAGCATGCCGCGACAGCGTGGACGTGAACCGTATGTGCAGTTGACGGACTTTGAGCGAGGGCGTATAGTGGGCATGCGGGAGGCCGGGTGGACGTACCGCCGAATTGCTCAACACGTTGGGCGTGAGGTCTCCACAGTACATCGATGTTGTCGCCAGTGGTCGGCGGAAGGTGCACGTGCCCGTCGACCTGGGACCGGACCGCAGCGACGCACGGATGCACGCCAAGACCGTAGGATCCTACGCAGTGCCGTAGGGGACCGCACCGCCACTTCCCAGCAAATTAGGGACACTGTTGCTCCTGGGGTATCGGCGAGGACCATTCGCAACCGTCTCCATGAAGCTGGGCTACGGTCCCGCACACCGTTAGGCCGTCTTCCGCTCACGCCCCAACATCGTGCAGCCCGCCTCCAGTGGTGTCGCGACAGGCGTGAATGGAGGGACGAATGGAGACGTGTCGTCTTCAGCGATGAGAGCCGCTTCTGCCTTGGTGCCAATGATGGTCGTATGCGTGTTTGGCGCCGTGCAGGTGAGCGCCACAATCAGGACTGCATACGACCGAGGCACACAGGGCCAACACCCGGCATCATGGTGTGGGGAGCGATCTCCTACACTGGCCGTACACCACTGCTGATCGTCGAGGGGACACTGAATAGTGCACGGTACATCAAAACCGTCATCGAACCCATCGTTCTACCATTCCTAGACCGGCAAGGGAACTTGCTGTTCCAACAGGACAATGCACGTCCGCATGTATCCCGTGCCACCCAACGTGCTCTAGAAGGTGTAAGTCAACTACCCTGGCCAGCAAGATCTCCGGATCTGTCCCCCATTGAGCATATTTGGGACTGGATGAAGCGTCGTCTCACGCGGTCTGCACGTCCAGCACGAACGCTGGTCCAACTGAGGCGCCAGGTGGAAATGGCATGGCAAGCCGTTCCACAGGACTACATCCAGCATCTCTACGATCGTCTCCATGGGAGAATAGCAGCCTGCATTGCTGCGAAAGGTGGATATACACTGTACTAGTGCCGACATTGTGCATGCTCTGTTGCCTGTGTCTATGTGCCTGTGGTTCTGTCAGTGTGATCATGTGATGTATCTGACCCCAGGAATGTGTCAATAATGTTTCCCCTTCCTGGGACAATGAATTCGCGGTGTTCTTATTTCAATTTCCAGGAGTGTAGTAGCTACTGATATTTCATCATGTTAATCGTTATAGATTCAGCTACACCTATACTAAAAAATACGGTAAAACGGCACCTACGATATCCGTAGTTTTTCCGTTGTGTGTTGCGGTTGGTGCTGAGTCGCAAGACGTGAGCATGACAAACCGTGAATCGGATCTGGGCAGCCAGTCACATGGCTCGTTCGTAATTTCTTATGCTTCGTAAATGGTACTTTTTCCACACGCAGCAAATAGGCTCATCTGTTAGGTTCTATGCTAATCAACATTCCGCAGTGACATATTCGGAAGAAATATTTGTGACAACCAAGATTGTAAATTTCTCGTTTTATTTGCAGCATTTAAAGCCATGCGCTCAGATCCTAATGTAACCACAACCTCCCAAATCATGAAACATTCGGAAAAAATAACCAAAAACTGAAACTGAAGAAACTGGAAAAGGGTAGAAATTTAAGGAGATGGGACCTGGATAAACTGAAAGAACCAGAGGTTGTAGAGAGTTTCAGAGAGAGTATTAGGGAACGACTGACAAGAACGGGGGAAAGAAGAAGAATGGGTAGCTTTGAGAGATGAAGTAATGAAGGCAGCAGAGGATCAAGTAGGTAAAAAGACGAAGGCTAGTAGAAATCCTTGGGAAACAGAAGAGATGTTGATTTTAATTGATGGAAGGAGAAAATATAAAAATGCAATAAATAAAACAGGCAAAAAGGAATACAAACGTCTCAATAATGAGATCGACAGGAACTGCAAAACGGCTAAGCAGCGATGGCTAGAGGACAAATGTAGGGATGTAGAGGCATTTATCACTAGGGGTACGATAGATACTGTCTACAGGAATATTAAAGAGACCTTTGGAGAAAATTGAACCACTTATATAGGAATATCAAGAGCTCAGATGGAAACCCAGTTCTATGCAAAGAAGGGAAAGCAGAAGTGTGGGAGGAGTATATAGAGGGTCTATACAAGGGCGTCTACTGGAGGGCAATATTATGGAAATGGAAGAGGACGTAGATGAAGATGAAATGGGAGATATCATACTGCGTGACGAGTTTGACAGAGTACTGAAAGACCTGAGTCGAAACAAGGGCCCGGGAGAAGACAACATTCCATTAGAACTAGTGACAGCTTTGGGAGAGGCAGCCCTGACAAAACCCTACCATCTGGTGAGCAAGATGTATGAGACCTGGAAATACCCTCAGACTTCAAGAAGAATATAATAATTCCAATCCAAAAGGAAGCAGGTGTTGACAGGTGTGAAAATTACCGAACTATCAGTTTAATAAGTCACGGCTGCAAAATACTAACACGAATACTTTTCAGACGAATGGATAAATTGGTAAAAGCCGACCTTGGGGGAGATTAGTTTGGATTCCGTAGAAATGTTGGACCACATGAGGCAATACTGACCCTACGACTTATCTTAGGAGATAGATTAGGGAAAGGCAAACCTACATTGCTAGCATTTGGGGAAAGCTTTTGACAATGTTGACTGGAATATTCTCTTTCAAATTCTGAAGGTGGACGGGTCAAATACAGGGAAGGAAAGACTATTCATAATTTGTACAGGAACGAGATGGAAGTTATAAGAGTCGAGGGGCATGAAAGGGAAGCAGTGGTTAGGAAAGGAGTGATACAGGATTGTAGCCTATTACCGATGTTATTCAGTCCGTGTACTGAATAAGGAGAAAAGGAAACAAAAGAAAAATTTGGAATAAGAATTAAAATCCATGGAGAAGAAATTAAAACGTTGAGGTTCGCCGATGACATTGTAACTCTGTCAGAGATAGCAACAAACGACCTGGAAGAGCAGCTGAACGAAATGGACAGTGTGTTGAAAGGAGGCTATAAGACGAACATCATCAAAAGCAAAACGAGGATAATGGAATGTAGTCTAATTAAATCCTGTGATGCTGCGAGAATTAGATTTGGAAATGAGACACTTAAACTAGTAGATGAGTTTTGTTATTTATGGAGCAAAATAACTGATGATGGTCGAAGTAGAGAGAATGCAAAATGCAGACTGGCAATTGCAAGGAAAGCGTTTCTGTTTCCTTAACATTGAATATAGATTTAAGTGTCAGGAACTCTTTTCTGAAAATATTTGTATGGCAAGCCGTTCCACAGGACTACATCCAGCATCTCTACGATCGTCTCCATGGGAGAATAGCAGCCTGCATTGCTGCGAAAGGTGGATATACACTGTACTAGTGCCGACATTGTGCATGCTCTGTTGCCTGTGTCTATGTGCCTGTGGTTCTGTCAGTGTGATCATGTGATGTATCCGACCCCAGGAATGTGTCAATAAAGTTTCCCCTTCCTGGGACAATGAATTCACGGTGTTCTTATTTCAATTTCCAGGAGTGTAGATAAGAAGAAGAGATGGATAGATCACATAAATAATGAGGTGGTACTGGATAGAATTGGGGAAAAAAGAAATTTGTGGCACAACTTCACTAGAAGAAGGGATCGGTTGGTAGGTCATGTTCTGAGGCATCAAGGGATCACCAATATAGTATTGGAGGACAGCGTGAAGGGTAAAAATCGTAGAGGGAGACCAAGAGATGAATACACTAAGCTGATTCAGAAGCATGTAGGTTGCAGTAGGTACTTCGAGATGAAGAAGCTTGTACAGGATAGGATAGCATGGAGAGCTGCATCAAACCAGCCTCTGGACTGAAGACCACAACAAGAACAACCAAATGTTTGCGACAATCAAAATTAAAACACTGAGCGTTTCTCATTGGCTACCGTATACTAACCCACGATTGGCTACGACCAATGACAACGAATTGACAGCAGCAACACACAAACGAAGGGCCGCGGACACCGTAAGTGTAGCCAAAATATTCTAGAGACATAGTGTGAAAAAAAAGACTTGTTGACTACCGAATTCAGTTTCTGGCAAAAAGGTGAAGGTAGCACGACTGACCACATATATTAACGTATTCGATTTCTGTAAAATCCGTTATAGCACATCAGCTGCAGCAGCGAAGTAGGTAACGTTAAAAACTCTGTAAAGGGGTGTTTAGATGGGCCAGACTTTACGGGAATGTTTGGTGGCAATAGCGTTGCCATCAACATTGCTGCATTCTGACTGCAGTAGATTGCACTTTCGTGGTGTGGCTGGTCAATATTGCAGAATACAACATCGTTTCGCTTTTGTTCGGAAGTTTATGCGCCTACATATAAGCACACATGCTGTCGTTGTTTTTTGGCGTGATTTTGTTGTGTACAGCAATGGAGAGAACAATGAATTTCATAAATGCGATTCATCTGCAACCAGACCTTTGGGACGTGGAAATTAATGTTTACATAGATCGCAGAATGAAAAAAGTCCAGTTGACGAACTGATGAGCTCCGATTAAGACACGCAAAAATTCCGGAGTCTTTGAACCTATGCCAAATGAGAAGCAAAAAAAGTTTGATAGGAAGAGGGGAGCAGGAATTTGTAAACATTGGTTTGTGCTTGCGACCAAAACAATAGAAAAATTGTACTCGCACTTCAAACCTTCCTTAATGAAATCTTTCGGTCCTTCTACCAAAGCATTGCATACTTCTGGCAACACGAGGCTTATTGACAAATAGCGAGCTTGAAACAGATATGTTAAACTTCTACACACAAGGAGCTGAACACCGAAGGATGATTGCCAGTCGGGTAGTACCTGGTACACTCTCCCATTTGTATCGGTTTTATGAATTCTCGGACAAATTGCTTGTACGAAATATTTGAAATCGTCTGTCGACATTCTAGTATAATTCTGGGACCGTACCAGTTAACAAGTTAACTTTTATGAAGCATTCCCCTTACTTAAAAAAAAGAGTGCATCAACAAAGCTCGATTTCTCTTGTTTTTGCTATCTTGGTTCTTTGTGTGATGTAAAAGCAATAGCCGCACTAAATTCTACTAGCTCGCTTTCGTCCATTTTGTGGTAATAGTGTGGCTCCCTGTGAAAACTTTGCCCTGGAAATGTACTGCCGCAAACATTGCTAGACAGTAGTGACCGGTAATGTACTACACGCGGTTGCAATTCGTTTGGCCATTGTATTCCCAGATAATATTGTCGGCATATAATTTCGGCAACATGCAGCTTTATGGCCCACGTGACCGCACCTTAAGTTGGTAACACTGCAGTATTTTAGTATGAATTCTTGTTGTTCTTTAGCTTCTGAAGTATTTCGATATTTTAGTTGAAGAGGAAACGAGAAACCTTCGCTAGCCTGCCTGTAGCCTATATCATATCGCAGGAGCATGTTCACTAAATACTAAATTTTCTGCGAAGTCGCAAACGAAGGTGCGGGCCGAGTAGGACCGTAGGCGACGTCAAGTTTTCACTGTCTACGTCTCTTTACACAAAACTCAGTATGGAGGTAGACATATGAATGTTTCCATCTGGGTGCCAAGGTATTCGCTAGTGTAACAAAGGTGAGAGACGTCAGCCCCTACACGGCACCACCTAACTCAGGCGCGTTTAGCTGCTCACTGCCCAGCTCGCTTCACCTGCCGATGTGGATGATGAAGCCGTCGTCGACGCCCCTCTTCAGCATGTCCTGCACGGCCTCCCTGGTGCAGATGCTCAGACCCAGCACGTTCACGTCCAGGATGCGCTTCCAGTCTTCCGTCTTGCCTGCTGCTCGAACACACACCCGAAAAACAAAATTGTTATCTAGACATCTTACTCAATGAATCAATGAAGTAGTACCACAAAACAACAAATGGAACAGAGCACCTTGCTATCACTACTTCTATAGGCTGACCAAAAGATGTCTTGCGCCAACTACATGTGCGCTAAGATGTGTGGCCTTAGGTTCAAGGGGAGCGGTAAATGAAAGCCGAACGGTACTGTGAAATAGAAGCAAAACAATAACCAAAATAAAAGCAACCTGTTCGGAAGTGCACATCTTTGCAAGTCTATGAAATCAAAATCTCGTGGATGAAATTATGTAGCGTGTCGCTCCAAACCGTACACAGCTTGTATCCTGGTTGACATGTTGTCCAAAAGCTCGGAAATAGCTGTCGAGGATTTCAATACTGACCTGTGTTCACTATCGAAATGGGTACAGAATATATTTTTTTATTTAACCTGATCCGATTAGGGAGATCAGGCACAGGGTTTCACACACACACAGTATCTGTTACAGCATAGCCATCAAAGAAATAATTTTAATATGACAACTGGTATTAAAATAACCTGTGCGTCTGAAGTCTTCCGTCTTGCCTGCTGCTCGAACACACACCCGAAAAACAAAATTGTTATCTAGACATCTTACTCAATGAATCAATGAAGTAGTACCACAAAACAACAAATGGAACAGAGCACCTTGCTATCACTACTTCTATAGGCTGACCAAAAGATGTCTTGCGCCAACTACATGTGCGCTAAGATGTGTGGCCTTAGGTTCAAGGGGAGCGGTAAATGAAAGCCGAACGGTACTGTGAAATAGAAGCAAAACAATAACCAAAATAAAAGCAACCTGTTCGGAAGTGCACATCTTTGCAAGTCTATGAAATCAAAATCTCGTGGATGAAATTATGTAGCGTGTCGCTCCAAACCGTACACAGCTTGTATCCTGGTTGACATGTTGTCCAAAAGCTCGGAAATAGCTGTCGAGGATTTCAATACTGACCTGTGTTCACTATCGAAATGGGTACAGAATATATTTTTTTTTATTTAACCTGATCCGATTAGGGACGTCAGGCACAGGGTTTCACACACACACACAGTATCTGTTACAACATAGCAATCTAAGAAATAATTTTAATATGACAACTGGTATTAAAATAACCTGAGCGTCTGAAGTTGGAGTCTCGGTAAATTATACTGACTATAAACTAACAAAGTTAGCACTGGCATTACGTGTACAACTGCAGCTGCAACCACTAATAATAATGATAATAATAATAGTAATAATAACAGTGACATTAACGGTGACACTAACAACGATAATGATAGAGTTATAAGAAGAATTCATAGGTCTAAAAAAAATAAATGTTTTCTGACTTAGGGAGTTGTGAGAAAAGAAAATTTAAGGAGACTACGTCGGCTGAGAATACTGGGAAATGAGGAAGATCAGGTTGGAATGAGCGATGTACAAGGCTATCGAATGCGTACAGGGACAACATTAACGTTGATGTTTCTTTAGTAGATTACTTGTCTTCTGAAGCTGGAGATGTTATGTAGTTCTGTAATATAATGCGGGAAGTTGTTCCAGTGTCGGGTTCCTGCTCCTGGGAAGAACTTCGAGAAGGTGACTGCACGATGTTGCGGGACAGAAAAGATTTTACTCTGATAGGAATAGGTGTTTCTGTCTTGTTGTTCAGACAAGAACGTTTAGGTCGAGGAGAGATATGAGGGGTAGTGTTCTTTGATAAGACAGTAGAGACCACTGAGAGTATGGAAATCTCTTGGCCTCTCTGCATGCAGCTGGGATATTGGGTTAAAACTCAACCAACAGAAAACCAAGCGGTCCTGCTTGAAAATTCTTGGTTCATTACCCTGAAAAATCCGGAATCTCTACAATCTTTAATCCTAAATGGGAACAATGTCAACGTGTATCCCTCGGCAAAGAGTCTGAGAGTAATAATAGATGAAAAGCTAAACTGGGCTGAACATATAGCTGCAATGTGCAAGAAGACATCATAATCTCTCCATGTCCTACAAAAATATAGAAAGCTCTTCCCTTTCGACCTGAAGACGTAACTTGTACAAACGCTTGCACTTCCAGCAGTGTTACACTGCAAGGTTCAAAATATCTGTGATGTTCGAATCTCTGATAATATTTGGCCGTCTTATGCACAGTTATGTTGGCTACAAGCAGACAAGCGTAGAGATTTACTTACCGCTCATGTCTTACCAACATACCCTGTCCATCATGTCTTACCAACATACCTTAATGCTCTTATCTGAACTTTACAGGGTGAATCAGCTGCCTCTACATCTGGGTTTTATGTAACCTGCAACTCCTTAAAGTACCATGTGGAAGATTTCTATATCCGCTCGCTCGCTACGTGCAAACTGTTAGTCCTACAGAAAAAATGAACAGGGCCTTTTTGTAGAAAATTTAATGTAGTTAAATTTTGTACTGGGATACATTCCACGAACCTAATAGGTTGTCATAGTAGGAGGAAAGGTGATACTCCTACGTGGCGCGTCCCAGGTGGCGGATAGGGAAATCCTCACCGGTTTACCGGCGGACTTGAGTGAAATAAAATAGCTCTCGCGGACCATACACACCCTCTGAGGTTAACAACCATTGTTGTATATCGGAGCTTGCTCCAACTAAGGTTGACTACCTTCGAAAGTCAAAAATTGAAAGGTCTTTTAGGAAAAAAATTTCACCGTCCTGTTCAAAAAGGCAGGAAAAGGCTACGTCGGATTCGGTGGGTAGTCAATTAGAAGACAGCAACGAATCGGAGCGTTTGCAACCATCAAAATGCACACTAAAACACAAAAAGATTTAACATGAACAGATAAATTATATAGCTACACACAACATAAACTCACTACTTCAGACCGGAAAACTCAAGGAGCTCATAGATGAACTAAATAAACAAAAGAATTTAACTACAGGGATCCAAGAAATGAGAAACACCACAGAGGACACATTCGAATCACAGGGATACAGGATTTATAATGGGCAACCAGGACCGAGGGCAATGAAACAATGTCCCCCGTTGGGAACAGGGTTTTTAGTAAACATAAATATAATAGATTCAGTAACGGATTTCCAAGCAGTATCATCAAGAATTGCGACTCTAAGCTTTAAACCAAAGAATAAAACCTATACAATAATAAATGTTCATGCCCCAACAAATGAAAAAATTGTCTAACAAAAACAAAGGAAGAGGTAGATAAATTTTGGGATCTTCTAGAAACTGTGAACAGAGCAAATAAAAAGAATGTAAAAATCTTATTGGGAGATTTCAGTGCACAGTTGGGAAAAGAAAGGAAATACACTCGTAGAAATTGAAATAAGAACACCGTGAATTCATTGTCCCAGGAAGGGGAAACTTTATTGACACATTCCTGGGGTCAGATACATCACATGATCACAATGACAGAACCACAGGCTCATAGACACAGGCAACAGAGCATGCACAATGTCGGCACTAGTACAGTGTATATCCACCTTTCGCAGCAATGCAGGCTGCTATTCTCCCATGGAGACGATCGTAGAGATGCTAAATGTAGTCCTGTGGAACGGCTTGCCATGCCATTTCCACCTGGCGCCTCAGTTGGACCAGCGTTCGTGCTGGACGTGCAGACCGCGTGAGACGACGCTTCATCCAGTCCCAAACATGCTCAATGGGGGACAGATCCGGAGATCTTGCTGGCCAGGGTAGTTGACTTACACCTTCTAGAGCACGTTGGGTGGCACGGGATGCATGCGGACGTGCATTGTCCTGTTGGAACAGCAAGTTCCCTTGCCGGTCTAGGAATGGTAGAACGATGGGTTCGATGACGGTTTTGATGTACCGTGCACTATTCAGTGTCCCCTCGACGATCACCAGTGGTGTACGGCCAGTGTAGGAGATCGCTCCCCACACCATGATGCCGGGTGTTGGCCCTGTGTGCCTCGGTCGTATGTAGTCCTGATTGTGGCGCTCACCTGCACGGCGCCAAACACGCATACGACCATCATTGGCACCAAGGCAGAAGCGGCTCTCATCGCTGAAGACGACACGTCTCCATTCGTCCCTCCATTCACGCCTGTCGCGACACCACTGGAGGCGGGCTGCACGATGTTGGGGCGTGAGCGGAAGACGGCCTAACGGTGTGCGGGACCGTAGCCCAGCTTCATGGAGACGGTTGCGAATGGTCCTCGCCGATACCCCAGGAGCAACAGTGTCCCTAATTTGCTGGGAAGTGGCGGTGCGGTCCCCTACGGCACTGCGTAGGATCCTACGGTCTTGGCGTGCATCCGTGCGTCGCTGCGGTCCGGTCCCAGGTCGACGGGCACGTGCACCTTCCGCCGACCACTGGCGACAACATCGATGTACTGTGGAGACCTCACGCCCAACGTGTTGAGCAATTCGGCGGTACGTCCACCCGGCCTCCCGCATGCCCACTATACGCCCTCGCTCAAAGTCCGTCAACTGCACATACGGTTCACGTCCACGCTGTCGCGGCATGCTACCAGTGTTAAAGACTGCGATGGAGCTCCGTATGCCACGGCAAACTGGCTGACACTGACGGCGGCGGTGCACAAATGCTGCGCAGCTAGCGCCATTCGACGGCCAACACCGCGGTTCCTGGTGTATCCGCTGTGCCGTGCGTGTGATCATTGCTTGTACAGCTCTCTCGCAGTGTCCGGAGCAAGTATGGTGGGTCTGACACACCGGTGTCAATGTGTTCTTTTTTCCATTTCCAGGAGTGTATAACGATATAACTGGAAATGGAGTCCACATAAATTTACGAACAAAATGGGTCAAAGACATGTAGAACTGTGCAGAGAACACAACCTTATATCTAAATCAACATACTTTAAGAGGAAGCCAAGTAAACTTAAAACATGGAAACATCCAGACTGGAGGAAGGGGGAGTGGCAGCTAGACCATGTCTGCATGGACAAAAATTTTCATAAGGAGATCCACAATGTTAAAGTACTGATAGGAGTAGACACAGGCTCAGATCATTATATAGTTAAAATTAAAATCAAATTCACTCCGTTAAAGAAGAGGACCGGAAAATCTAATAAAATAAAAAGGAGGTTTGACCCACATCAGCTAACTAAAAATAATAAATACCAACAAATAACACAAACCATCAAATTAACATATGTTCTAGAACAACTAGTGACTAATTTTAAAAAAGAAGCAGAGAATCTAGCTCCCTTGAATCCATGAAGGAAACATGCATGGTGGACATCAGAATGTGACAAATTCCATGAAGATAGACACCAAGCATGGTTAAAGTTTCAAACACATAAAACTGAAGAAAATGCCATCAACCTAAAAAATGAAAGAAAAAAATTCACACAAAATACTAGAAGAATCAATAGAGGAATCCATAAAGATATTATAAACTCTATAGAAGGTAATTATCATAAAACTAACTCCAGGGACTACTATAAAATATTTGGGAAACAACTACAACAATGTGAGGCCCCTACACTAATACTGAAAGATGAAGATGGAAGAAACACAGTAACATGGAAAATGCAGAAATCATTGCAAAAGCATTTAACAAACTTCTGAATTGCGAGGAACCCAAAGAACCCTTACAAATCAACATAAATACCCCAATAAAAACCAAACCGAACAAACTAGACCTCCAATTTTCCAAGAAGTATAAAAAATTATTAAAAAACTAAAAAATTATAAGGCATGTGGAGATCAGGTTTTTGTTGAAATGTGGAAATATGCAAGTGACATAGTCAAGACCTCCTTACACATGGCTCTAACAAAAATTTGGGTAACAGAACGATTCCCCGAACATTGGACCACAGCTATCATCCACCCACTACACAAAAAGGGAGATAAGAGCAGCCCAGACAACTACAGAGGGATCTCTCTCCTAGATTGCACATACAAAATTCTATCCAAGATCCTATATGAAAGAATCAAGGAGCAATTGTAACATGAGTTAGGGGAATATCAGGGAGGCTTCAGACCATGGAGAAGCTGTGCAGAGTAGATAATTAGTTTAAAATTGATTATGGCATACTACAAGAAACGGAACAAACCTCTGGCAATAACATTTGTAGATTTTAAGAAGGCATATGACTGTCTCCACAGACCTTCAGTATTAAACATTTTAAGAAATCTAAGACTCCATCCAAAACTAATTAAAATAATACAACTCACTCTAACCAACACCAAATCAAAAGTGAAGTTTAGAGGAGAAATTTTGGAACCATTTCTCATAAAAACAGGCTGAACACAAGGTGACTGCCTACCACCATTACTGTTGAACTGTGCGCTGGAATACATAATGAGAGAATGGTACAAAGACAATCCAAAGATGGTAAGAATTGGAAGTGCAAAAGATGATATTAGTTTAAACTGCTTGAGATTCGCTGATGATCGTGCTCTCCTAGCCAACATCGTTCAAGAAGCCAGGCAACAAGTGAAATTACTACAAGAAATAGCAGAGAAAGTAGGCCTTAGAATATCATTTGAAAAAACGGAGATTATGCTAACTGATCCACCACTTGCAAACAAAATTACAATAGAACAGGAAATCAAAATTGTTGATAAATTTAAATATTTAGGCGAAATAGTGACATACAATCTAAATGAGAAGCCATGATGGTAGAATAGAATAAAAAAACTGAACTACGCAAATTACATTACCAAAACTACATACAACAAAGAAGCCTATCTATAGATGCAAAATTAAAACACTATAAAACAGTTACATAACCAGAAATAACGTATGCAGCTGAAACTATCTTCAAAACAACTAATACAGCAGAAATTGACAGAATACTACAAATAGAAAGAAGAATAATTAGGACATGTATAAATAAACAGTATAAAATAAATGGACATTGGAGAATAGCATCAAATGAAACAGTATATAAGAAAATAAAACTAGTCATGAGCACGATCAGGAAGAAACGCATCTCATTCTTTGGACATCTGATCAGAATTCCAGAAAACACAATTAGTAAAAAAATAATACAAAAATTGTGGAATAGCAAAAGCGACATTAAATGGATCACAGAAATTAAGGAAGATATAAAAGAACTCCAAAGACAGTAGATGACCTAAAAACCAAGACAGAGAAAACCAGAATTTGCAAGACCCGCAAACCAGACTACAAATGAAAATCAATAAAAGGAGTACAGGAAGAGTGGTCTCAGATGAAGGAAGAAAGAAAATATCTGAAAGAATGAAGAAATATTGGGCAGACAGAAGAGCAAAACACATTTCATATAAGAATAGACTCTAATAATTATATTACCTAAATATCATATTAAGTTATTGTTGAGCCAAATTGTATCCCTGTGTTACAACTTGTTTACAACTTTGTATTTTTGACTAGAGTGGTCCAATGAAGGCCATAAAATAAATAACAATAATAATAAAAACTGTGATACATTATCGGTGGAGGCTACGGTTTTCGATTCATTCAAGAATAACAAATTTCAAGTTAAGTTTTGACGTTGATTTTGAATAATTCGAAAACTACGGACTCTAACCAAAACGTATCCCATTAAAAATCTGACTACTTTAAATTTCCTACAAAGTGGTCCTGTTCATTTTTCTGTAGGATTAATAGCTAGCATGTAGCGATCGAGAGAATATGAATCTTGCACTTAATATTTGAAGGTGTTGCAGGTTGCATAAATCCCAGTGGTAGGAGCAACTGAATCACCTCGTATAGCAGTACCACTGTCCCATCGCATTATTCAGTTGCTTTCTCGAACATTTCAATAGTAAGAATCAGACTCTGCAATGACCTTTCTCGTTATATTAGAGAACTGAATTACATCCCTAGCTTTCAGAAGGGAGTTAATGATACTTGCACTGAAGCAACACTAAGGTCTACCAGTGTCTCTGTATGCACTCGTTAGTACATTACATCTTTCTTTGCAAGCAGTTCTCCCTCATTTCTCAATGCTTTATTATTATTATTAGCATTATTAGCAGGAGCAGCAGAAGTAGCTGTTTAACTTTGTTGTGTTAACATTATTAGTTCTTTGTCAGGACTGTTTATTCACACTGTCTCTACATACAGTCAAATCATTCTTAATTGTATTAGTACTGTTTCATTAGTATTTGTCATATTAAACTTATTATTATTTCTTACATAAAGGATGAAAAAAGTATTGTATGTGGAAAACCCTGGTGCCATGTAGGATAGTGTCTGAAGGCCCCAATCTGACCAGATTTAATAAATAAATCCATATACACTCCTGGAAATTGAAATAAGAACACCGTGAATTCATTGTCCCAGGAAGGGGAAACTTTATTGACACATTCCTGGGGTCAGATACATCACATGATCACACTGACAGAACCACAGGCACATAGGCACAGGCAACAGAGCATGCACAATGTCGGCACTAGTACAGTGTATATCCACCTTTCGCAGCAATGCAGGCTGCTATTCTCCCATGGAGACGATCGTAGAGATGCTGGATGTAGTCCTGTGGAACGGCTTGCCATGCCATTTCCACCTGGCGCCTCAGTTGGACCAGCGTTCGTGCTGGACGTGCAGACTGCGTGAGACGACGCTTCATCCAGTCCCAAACATGCTCAATGGGGGACAGATCCGGAGTTCTTGCTGGCCAGCGTAGTTGACTTACACCTTCTAGAGCACGTTGGGTGGCACGGGATGCATGCGGACGTGCATTGTCCTGTTGGAACAGCAAGTTCCCTTGCCGGTCTAGGAATGGTAGAACGATGGGTTCGATGACGGTTTGGATGTACCGTGCACTATTCAGTGTCCCCTCGACGATCACCAGTGGTGTACGGCCAGTGTAGGAGATCGGTCCCCACACCATGATGCCGGGTGTTGGCCCTGTGTGCCTCGGTCGTATGCAGTCCTGATTGTGGCGCTCACCTGCACGGCGCCAAACACGCATACGACCATCATTGGCACCAAGGCAGAAGCGACTCTCATCGCTGAAGACGACACGTCTCCATTCGTCCCTCCATTCACGCCTGTCGCGACACCACTGGAGGCGGGCTGCACGATGTTGGGGCGTGAGCGGAAGACGGCCTAACGGTGTGCGGGACCGTAGCCCAGCTTCATGGAGACGGTTGCGAATGGTCCTCGCCGATACCCCAGGAGCAACAGTGTCCCTAATTTGCTGGGAAGTGGCGGTGCGGTCCCCTACGGCACTGCGTAGGATCCTACGGTCTTGGCGTGCATCCGTGCGTCGCTGCGGTCCGGTCCCAGGTCGACGGGCACGTGCACCTTCCGCCGACCACTGGCAACAACATCGATGTACTGTGGAGACCTCACGCCCCAAGTGTTGAGCAATTCGGCGGTACGTCCACCCGGCCTCCCGTATGCCCACTATACGCCCTCGCTCAAAGTCCGTCAACTGCACATACGGTTCACGTCCACGCTGTCGCGGCATGCTACCAGTGTTAAAGACTGCGATGGAGCTCCGTATGCCACGGCAAACTGGCTGACACTGACGGCGGCGGTGCACAAATTCTGCGCAGCTAGCGCCATTCGACGGCCAACACCGCGGTTCCTGGTGTGTCCGCTGTGCCGTGCGTGTGATCATTGCTTGTACAGCCCTCCCGCAGTGTCCGGAGCAAGTATGGTGGGTCTGACACACCGGTGTCAATGTGTTCTTTTTTCCATTTCCAGGAGTGTATAATAGGTATGAAAATTGATGTGAATGTGTTTTCCACATCTACTCCGAAACCGCTTGACCAATTTGAACCAATGTGAGTACACATACACCTCACTGTCAGTCGACAGTCACTGTGGAGGTAATAACCACCTACCCATCAAAGGGGTGGGGGTGTGAATGAAAAAGAACCATAGCTTGCGTCGCTTGAATTCTCAGACTTTGTTCATCCAGTATTTGAGATTGAGACCACAAAATGATGAAAGGAAGAAAAGTTCATCACTTACCACTTAACGCTATTTTTGCAGTAAAAGTGCCACATGAGGCATGAGGTTATAATTTATTACTTCTGTACTACTACTTGTATTCTTGTGAAATTTTGCAGACAGTCTGCACATATACCACTGAATGTAAGTGTACAATTTTATCATTGCACGACACACCGTTCAGGAGATGTCAAGCCATAAATATAAAGCACAAGGGCAGACGCTGCACACTACGGGCGGGGCGCACAGCTTTATAATACCTGGCCAACGCCGGGTTTCTCCGCCAGTAAATAAAAAAATGAAGATGTTCGGCCACCGCTGCTGAAGCCTGTGCCACGCTGTGGAGGGTGCCCTCCAACAGTCTTCCTGTGTGTGAGGAGGGTTCCTCCGACAAAGAACTGCTGATTTTAACTGATCGAAAGTACGTTTAATTGGCTCATATCAGCAGATACCAGAGACTATTTCAGCGGCTGACTCACGTCTTCTTCAGAAAATATTGACGAGGTGGGTCGTGCGTTTTCCCGCATTTTCGTCCGAAATGTTGGCCGCAGTGTTGCACAGTTGTCTGGAAGGTCCTCCTACACTAGACCGAAATCACCCTTGTTTGATGCGGGGCGCATAAGTTGAACGGGCCACCTCCCTGCTCAACTTGTGGCACTGCACTCCTGGCAATGAGGCGTGCTTGATACCTGGCCGGCTCCACTCTTCCACGCCCACCACAAGTTTATCGTAGTATAGTACTCTTGGCATTTGATACGCTTGGCAGAATACAGGGTGATTCAAAAAGAATACCACAACTTTAGGAATTTAAAACTCTGCAACGACAAAAGGCAGAGCTAAGCACTATCTGTCGGCGAATTAAGGGAGCTATAAAGTTTCATTTAGTTGTACATTTGTTCGCTTGAGGCGCTATTGACTAGGCGTCAGCGTCAGTTGATGCTAAGATGGCGACCGCTCAACAGAAAGCTTTTTGTGTTATTGAGTACGGCAGAAGTGAATCGACGACAGTTGTTCAGCGTGCATTTCGAACGAAGTATGGTGTTAAACCTCCTGATAGGTGGTGTATTAAACGTTGGTATAAACAGTTTACAGAGAATGGGTGTTTGTGCAAAGGGAAAAGTTCTGGACGGCCGAGAACGAGTGATGAAAATGTAGCACGCATCCAGCAAGCATTTGTTCACAGCCCAGGAAAATCGACTCGCAGAGCTAGCAGAGAGCTGCAAATTCCACAATCAACTGTATGGAGAGTCCTACGAAAAATGTTAGTTATGAAACCTTATCGTCTGAAATTGGTTCAAGCACTGTATGCAGCTGATAAGATTAAAAGAATCGATTTCTGTGATTTTATCCTTGCTCAAATGGAAACAGATGAATCTTTCGTTTCAAAGATTGTGTTTAGTGATGAAGCAACTTTCCACACTAACGGGAAAGTCAACTGTCACAATGTTTGTATATGGGGCACTGAGAATCCGCGGGAAACAACTCAGTATGAACGTGACTCGCCTAAGGTGAACGTTTTCTGTGCCATTTCAGCCAATAAAGTTTTTGGTCCCTTTTTCTTCGAAGGCGCTACTGTAACTGGACTACAGTATCTGGAGATGTTAGAGAATTGGCTGTTCCCTCAGCTCGAACAAGAAGCACAACAATTCATATTTCAGCAGGATGGAGCGCCACCACATTGGCACTTATCTGTCCGTAACTACCTGAACAACTACCCAAGGCGATGGATCGGCCGCCAGGCAGCCCGTGACAGAGCACTTCATCACTGGCCTCCAAGAAGCCCTGATCTTACCCCCTGCGATTTTTTCTTATGGGGGTATGTTAAGGATATGGCGTTTCGGCCACCTCTCCCAGCCACCATTGATGATTTGAAACGAGAAATAACAGCAGCTATCCAAACTGTTACGCCTGATATGCTACAGAGAGTGTGGAACGAGTTGGAGTATCGGGTTGATATTGCTCGGGTGTCTGGAGGGGGCCATATTGAACATCTCTGAACTTGTTTTTGAGTGAGAAAAAACCTTTTTAAATACTCTTTGTAATGATGTATAACAGAAGGTTATATTATGTTTCTTTCATTAAATACACATTTTTAAAGTTGTGGTATTCTTTTTGAATCACCCTGTACAATGCTGTATACGAACGCCTGAATCAAACTGTCGTCATTCATGACGCAGTATATTGTATTCATTTTGCATCGACTAGGAAACATGGAAACGGAAATAAAGTGTCCTGTTCGCGCGTATGCAGAATGCATTCCACATATGGCACGGAAGTGAACAGTGCACTTACATTACTCAATGCAACAGATGCTCTTTACCCTTGACGTCACTGACTCGTGATGAGTTTTATTACTTTCAGTCTTATTACTGCCGCTACAGTAAGAGTGACACCTTGGAGGCAGCTACAACAATTTCATGTTGCCTGATGATCATCATTTCTTTCAACACTGGTAGCGAGTAAATGTTCAGTATGTCAGCATCTGTTAGCCGCTCATAGATTTCTTCTATTTAGTACACCTGTTTAGAAATTTACTCCTTTAGACTCCAGATTTTGCAGCTACTTCTGACACACCGCGCAATAACACCTATTATCGTGATTACAAAAAGAACGTAATGCAGCAGTCAAAATTGGATAACAGAATCTGCAGTAATGCAAATGTTACTTGCGTGGCTGAATCCACACAGGACGATCCTACAACATTTCATCCACTTGCACTTCTCACAAGTGACAGCCGTCGCTGCTTTTAATATTCAGGATACTTGCGAACACAATTTCTGCTAACTGCTACTAAAATTCAAATAAATGGTGTAAAGAAGTTCAGATTGTCAGTCATTGGCTTATGATTAGAGTTCTGCTTGGGCAGAACAGAAACAGAAAATAATGTGATGAGATTGGGAAAACGACCTGCATATGTGTATTATCATTGTTATTATTATAGAATAAGACCATTATGACTGCGCAAAGCACTTAGGGGTGGGCGGTTGTCTTTTTTTGTGCCCTTATTTCCTTCAGTCTCTTCCTTTCTCTCTTCAGACCGTATTATTCCACTCTTTCTCATTGGTTTTTCCTATTGGTCTCCCTGCTATTTGTGCATTTTTTTCTGAAAATTTTTCGGTTTTGGACGTCTTCGGATGTAATCCCTGCGATTTTCAGATTAGTTTTTACATTGACAGTCCATTGTATCGCGTCCGTTTTCGCCTTACTCCTGTTGTCAAAGAATTCGACTATTTATTTTGTATGTATGTTAGACTTCATTCTTTTAATATGTCCGTAGACTCTTAACCAGCGTTTTCTAATCCCACTGTAGATACTTGTGTATAGCCATCACACCCCTTAAAAGCGGCTAAAGAAAGACAGCGCTGATGAGCCACCTCATCTGCAACACCACAAAGTGATTTCTGTATTATAGTAAAGGCCGCAGAAGTAATTCATGTTTAAACCATTGCGGAAACTGGTACACCGATAAACTGCGAGGACCACTGTTCTGTAATCAGATTACCCATCGCGTAGTAGAAGTGACCCTTGTTATCAGTATTAACAGCAGGGACTTTCGTGCTATAACAAAAATAGACTGGGATGACCTGGTAGTAACAGGAAATAATTTTAGCGCGCTGTTCCATTCCGCTATGTTTTAACCACGTCACTAAGTCTTCACATTTGCTCTTCGGTAACGAATAAGAACTGAACTCACGACAACGCTGCAACGTCGTTTTCCGAAATAAGACCGGACACACTGAATGTCACGCACGGTCGATAAGGATAGCGCGAGGACATTTCAGATCACATTCGGTGTATTCGCACAGCAATTGTCAAAAATATCAATAGCCGCAGCATCACGTTATACAGATTTTTGCCATGAGCTCAGCCATTCCGCTGCTTTTTACCGCTACAGTGCACATACAAGGCCACAGAGCCCCATGAAGGTCTTACTTTTCAATTTTTCCTGTAATTCTTGATTTGATTTCAAACTCCTTTCCAGTATTTTTCCGCTTACCCTGTGGCATCTCTCTTATTCAGTATGAGCTAAACTGTTTTTCTTTCTGCATTATTCAAAATATTTGCCGAAACACCGTTAATGAATATGCAAGGCTTCAGAAGCCTCCTTGCTGTTCTCTGTTCAACACTGACTTATACATTTTTTAGGAGCAGTTATTAACACAACAGTAACCGAAGTACAGGTAGTGTTGGTCTTGCAGCAGTATTAGTAGTAGCATAAGAGCAAAAGCAATAGAAATTACCTCTATTTATTAGAGATATCGAAATACCTCTCAGCTTTATGCAATCACATGTTATATTATAGCTCGGTGTTGTTGTTCTCTGCTGTTACTGCCACAGTCATGGTGAGTTTAGTTGTTTGTTGCCCCAAAGCCGGTATTGTTACCATCGTGACTTGTTTAGTGTTGCACCAACTGTTGTTCAAGGGACAAGTATTTTGTTATGACTTCGTCAAGAAAAATAAGGGAGTCGGTACGTGCAAATGCAGCTAATATTGGAAGTGTTGTCGCTCAGTGATTCGAAGAAGCTGATTGATGAGAAGAAGGAAGTAGTTTTCAAGACAGAAGTAATGAGAAATCAAACTTTGAAACCGCTGATACGAATGTTCTGGAAGATTACAGTATTTCAGATAGTATGACGTCATCAAAATCTGAAAATGTAGCTCCTCGTCAAAAGCTCAGAGATGATTTCACATGCATTGATAGTAACGGAACCATTTGGAATTTTGGCCCTCCTGCAACTTTTCGTATGCTTGTTCGCAGTATCATAAAGAAGCCGACCACTCCAGCCCGTGGACTTAAGGATGCCTGGGACTATTTCATTTCCAATGAAATACTAGATGAAGTTATCAGCTGTACAGATACATAAGGCAGAAGAGTGGTTGCTTCACATAGTAAAACATGAAGAAACGTTTCTTTTGTTGAAATGGAGGGTTTTATTTGTCTTTTACTGCTTGATGGTGTTGAGATGAGTTGGAATGTCCCTTTAAGAGAATTATTCTTGGATGTAAAGGCTAATCCTTCGTATAACGTCAGAAAACTGTTTCGAGGATATGTAGAGAGCAATAAAATTCGATGATAGGTGCACACGTGAAGCTCAGTCTGTAGAAGAAAAACTTGCAGCTGTTCACTATGTACAGGGAACTATTTCTTGACAAGTGTGTTAACAGAATGATTCCTAAAGATTCGCTCACAGTTGGCAATTAGTTACTCCCATTCTATGGCAGATGCGGCTTTATCCAGTATACGCTCACAAAATCCGCCAAGTATGGTATAAAGATGTTTTGGTTATGTGATAATACATCTGCATTTGCTATAGGAGGATATGTGTACACGGGAAGGAAGCTGCATGAATCCTGGACTGAACGTGGTGAAAGATCTTGCTAAAAGCATAGAACGATTCTCCAGAAACATTACTGTTGACAACTCCTTCACTAGTATTTAGCTGGCGGGAGGAATGCTTAAGTAGCAAATTATAGTGGTGGGGACAATCAAACAAAATAAACCAGAAATCACCAATAAGGTGAAATCGTCCGTGCCAAGAGCAATGTATTTCTCACTACGCAAGTACTAAAAGAAATCTCTTAAATTTCGGCTACACGATAAATTACAGAAATCTAACGGAAATTCAACTAAATATTTACGGATTACAGTTACGAATAACTTAAACTGGAACGACCACATATATAATGTTGTGGGGAAACCAAACCAAAGACTATGATTTATTGGCAGAACATTTAGAAAATGCAACAGGTCTATTGAAGATATTGGTTACACCAGGTTTTGTATTGCTGTACGGTGTGGGATTCACATCACATGGAACTGCAGGAAGACACCGAAAAAGTTCAAAGAAGATCAGATCGTTTTGTATTATCGCGAAATAGGGCTGGGAGTGCTATGGATACGATACGTTAGGGGATGGGGGGAGGGGGAGTGGCAATCATCTTCGTTGCGGCAGGATCGTATCGTGAAATTTCATCACAAACTTTCTCCTTCGATTGCAAAAATATTCTGTTAGTGCTCTCATACATAAGCAAATACGATCATTATCATAAAAAAAAGAGAAATCAGAGTTCGCACAGAAAGATTTGTGTGTTCGTTTTTACCGCGCTCCATTCGAGAGTGGAACGGTAAAGAAATACCTTGAAAGTGGTTTATTGAACCCTCTGCCAGGCACATAATTTTGAATTGCAGAGTATTTATCTAGATCTAAATTACTCTCCTTTAGTGGTGAAATCACAATGGTGAGTTATGTTCCGAAAAAGAAAAATCAATAATTCTCATTAGCACAATGCATCACGACGTAGACACAGATCAAACGTAAGCAAAAAACGAACCAGATACAATGAGGTTCTGTAACTTCACAAAGGTTGGAGTAGATCAAATGGACCAGAAAGTGCGATATTACACGTGCAAGAGACAAACAAGGAGATGGCCATTTACATTGCGGATGAATATGATAGAAGTCGGAGCAGTGAACGATGAAATTTTATTGTATTTCCAGTGTCCGACATACCATAGTGAAAGAACCGATAGAAGGCGTTTGTTCCTAATAGATCTAATAGAAGAAATGGTAAGACCACTAATTGAGCTTCTAATTCATTTACCTAATCTCCCAAAGAAAACAACTAAGGCCTTGTACAGATGCGGTGTGTAAAAACATGTCTCATCACAGAACCAGTTAGCTGTATCAGGAAAGAGGAATGGTGAAAATATTGTCCACACAACAAACATACGAAAAACTCCAAGGTATGTGTAAAGTGTAGAAACAATGTCTGTAAAGAAGTCAATGGCATTATTCATGCTTCTTGTTTGTCAGGTGTTGTAAACTAACAAAAATGCAAGAATTTGTGAAATGTAGAATAGTTGTTTGTCAAAATAGAGCTTGTAATTCATATTATTGTGAACGATAAAGATGTTGTAACACAAGCAGGTTAAATTAAGAACTCTTATAACATGTAGAAGTGCAACTTATAGGTGCATTGATATAATTATTATTTGCATATGTTGTATGTAAGTGATTCTAAATGATAAAAATTAACTCTCGAAGATCTTTAAAAATTAACAAGGTATTACTCGGGCCCACCAGACTCTTTTAGTAGATCTTAGGAATATTTCAGTCTGTCACTAACTTAGAAATAACTAAATGCAACTCTAAAAAATGAATACATAAAAAGAGAACAACTTAACATGAGGATAGGCCTCGCAGGGCATGCTTGTGCATTCACGTGTGTTTTCAACAGGTTAATCACTTCACAAAACTCCACATTCGCACTTCGATCACGAAAAAAGGAAGAACGTTTTAAAGGAATGTGTAACTTTTTGCCAAATAACACTGATTTATGACGCCTTTGAAGATGCTGGTAATAGTCGTCTGTTACAACAGAAGGTATTGTTCCCTCAGCGACTTGGGATTATCTAGCCTTCAGATTCGTTTTCATTCAAACATCGATTTTTGCTTGCAAAAACACTTCACACACCTATGTTATATTGTCAAATCTTCTTTAACCATGTTTTATGTAAAATGTTTTATGTAGTTGTATGCAGCAAATTACGTGTGTTACTACTTTCTTTATATTGAATGAAACGTATTTCAAAAGAAACGTTGCGAAATATTCTATGGCACTGTATCTCCACTATATAGTTACTGTAATCTGTCAAAGATGAACTTTGGCGGAGGAAAAATAACATTAAATACTGAGGAAGTAAAACTTTTGGCACACGCAACGCATGAGGAACAAAGACATTTGCTTTTTAGACATTGTTGAAGTCAGTCAGGTTCAGATGGCTGAAGCAGTGAAAATCACTCTCCAGTTATTTCCGAAATCGAATACTGAGTTCCTATGGACGGAAGAAAATGGAGGCAAGAAAGACGTGAAGCTCGGACCATGACCTGGGGATGAAACGCCGATTTTAATACGATGGGAATGTTACGAATTTCAAATCACCGAATAGTCTTGTTGAGCTGGGGGTGTGGTTTGCTTTGAAACATTTGAATAGAATACGACCTGCTAACTGCAAGCTGTATAACATTTTTCTACTGAAGAAAAGCAAGATCATACATTGTTCCACATTGTTTTGTTAAGAGAGATCAGATTTCTCTCTTTTTGCCTCTGCTATTTGAAAAAAAATGCATGTTTGTTGTCACTGGGACAAAACAGATTTGATAGTTTTTGTGTAATTGTGATAGAGCCACGAGTGGCAGAAACTGCACAAATATTCTCATGCATATTTTAGTAAAGGGAATATTAAATACGTTAACACTGCACGAACAATTTGCGTAGAAACTTTGAAATGATACAGTCATACTAGTAACATACAAAATTTTAACGAAATTTTCTAGTGAAGAGAGGTGTATGCTGCTGATATGAAGATAGGCAGCTACAGTTTGTTTTCATCAATGCAGAAAATTAGCAACACAAAAGTTACTGGTAATTAACTGGTTAGGGAACAACACAAATAATTATTCTACTGGGACTGGCGACCGACTGTTCACCGGTGGAGCTTCTAGAGACGAGTTGTACTGACCACAGCCTACGTTACAAGTACTGGCACTGCAATTCTCAGGACTGCTCAAATAAACAATTAACTTCGCGTCGTAAGTGCGACTTCAGTTGAATGGTACGTTGATTTGAGCAACATAATTAATTTCTGAAAAAATTTTTTCGTAATTGTTGTGTTAGCAATAGGTCAACTTAAACATTCCGACAAACTTTTTACATTAAATATAAGAAAGAGACATTACAAATAAAAGTAACCTCAAAGACTTACGAAATTACATAGATGGGCAGCACCTCAGCGACATTTCCTTATTTTAAAATCATCTACGTTTCAGCGATTAGAGATGTCTTTGTTTAGAGGCGAACAACGAGACCGGGCGCCCGATTAGATGTTCACGTAACGCGCGCACCTTTTGCCTCGGAGTCGCCTTGTGATGTTACATCATCGTCTGCAGTGACGATTCAGCCTCATTAACGGAGGTGATAGGTCACAGAAAATTTCGCCGTAATTGCACGGTGACAATTGTTTAATTGTATGAAATAAAGTCGCCATAACTTCTGAACGGTTTGCGTTAGGACAGTTAAACTACACGGTTGGCCGCGGAGCATGATGGCAATTAGTATGTGAAAATAGTTTGATTTAGCGACGAAGCCCACTTTCATGTGGTTGGATTCGTCGATAAGAAAAATTGGCGCATCTGGGGTACTGAGAATCCGCATTTCGCGATCGAGAAGTGTTTTCATCCTCAACGGGTGAATACGTGGTGCGCAATGTCTTGTCACGGAATAATCGGTGCGATATTCATCGATGGCACGGTGACTACCGAACGGTACGTGAAGGTTTTGGAAGATGACTTCATCCCCATTATCCGAAGTGGCCCTGATTTCGACAATATTTTGTTCATGCAAGATCCGTCGACCCTTCGAAGCAGGTGAGTGTTTGATGTCCTAAATTCGAATATCTGTAGTGACGTTTACATGTTGAATGAAGCGTGTGCACTCCGTAGTTTGTGACTAATTTACATTTTTTCACGTAGTAGTTGTAACGGAACATATTAAAGGCTTTACTGTACCGAAGTATGCGATACCCTCCAAATTCAACCAGTTTAACGAGTATTTATGAGTATAGAAAAGTAATTGTGTATGTTAACAATGATTGCATAACATGTCTCCATAAACAGTCAACCCATAAAATCATACTGAGTAACGGACCCACACAAAAGTTTATATCACTTGATCACTGATACAGCAAATGTCATCATGTAAAAACACTAAGTTCATCTTAAATAATTAATATGAAGTACGAAAAATAGTGGCCAACTTAGGTATTTTGGATCTCCTTAAATAAAAATCACCCAGTGAAACCTATTTGTTCACTAGGAGCGGTTTCACTCAGTATTCACGAAATCAATCCTATTTTAGACGAAAACCAATGTAATTCTAAATATTTCACGTTATTTACTTATTTATGCAAATTAGAGAAGTCAATTGACAAACTACTAAAAACGGCCTTTTTGTAACAAAGAATTATTCTGTCAAGTCAACAAATCTGTCTGTCATTTCAATAACATGTTAAATTATGTCACTCGATGCAAATTAATAACTTTTCTGCACAAATTATGATAACAGATGTACATGTGACTTGTAAACTATATCTCTTTTTAGTAGTTCTTTGACAATGTTATAAATACAAGCAGCAAGAACGGTCGGGGGGCAGTCGGAATGTCACTTTGGTAAAGTGTGTTTGTGTGTTATTGTTTGAGGTGGATAAACAATGCAAAGAACATGTAACGGAAGTACTACTTTGTGTTGTGTCATGGTCTTTGGTGGACAGTGGAATTAAAATGGCCACCAGAGTAATAAATATTTGAAGTTTACATATTTGTTGGTTTCGCTCGTTCTTTATCATCAAAAGCATATAAAAAACACGGGACCTCATGTTTTTAACCCTAGACAACCAGATTTAGAGCCAGCATCAGCATCGAGACACAGCAGCGATCCAGCAAGTAGCAGCGATTACCACAACACAATGCATTTTAATGGCGCCAACCTAACATCAAGTGCTAACAAGCTCCGTAAATGGGAGTGAAATGGTGCGATTATAGCAATTAGCTGTATCTACGACCAGGCGACCATTACATAGTTCAATAATTGTCACTCTGCGCATTGCTACTTACGTGATTCCGGACGTGTTTAGAAAGACACCAAGTACTCACACGTCAGGTCGCTGTCGTTGCCCAAGCCGGCGTTGTTGACCAGGATGTCGACGCCAGACAGATTCTCCCTGATCCACTTGAACGCCGCGAGGATGCTCTCCTCGCTGCCAACGTCTCCCTCGACAGCGTGAAGTGTGCCAGGCGCGTCCTTCAGCGCGAGCGCCTGTCGACGGAAGTCCTTCAGCTCGGATATCCTCAGTTTCCGAAACTTGAGTCTAGAATAACGTTGAACTCGGGGCATAAATGGAAGTTTGAAAAAAGTTATGATCACGACCACGACTTGAGTTGATAACATTAACCCAACTTCTTATCAATGGGAGGTAGTAACGTCTTACTTTCTCATGGCGCTAACGATTCCAGGAAGAGTGAGTACAAGTAGCTGATTTGTAACTGCAGAACACTATTCTCCGACCAATATGTCCTCGTAATATCTGCATAACAATTAAATCCCATTAACCCACTCTATAGCCGGCCGCAGTGGCCGAGCATTTCTACAGTCCAGAACCACGCGACTGCTACGGTCGCAGGTTCGAATCCTGCCCCGGGCATGGATGTGTGTGATGTCCTTAGGTTAGTTAAGTTTAAGTAGTTCTAAGTTCTAGGGGACTGATGACCTTTGCTGAGAGCCATTTTGAACCCACTCTATACCAAGGTGTCGAGGGGACAAAGGGGGGGTGGGGGGCGGGGGCTATTTGGTTTCTTGGGTGCTTGGTGCTTACCTTCTGAAAACATCGTAATTTAGTCTGCTACTCTATATTTTAACGTTTTGAAAAGAAATATTTATCATTGGTATGATTTCTTATATCAGATTCCGTAACTGTTGCAAAATTTTCAGTAAAACTTAACCCAAAAATTTAAGTCTTAGCAGGGAATGTGACGTTTCGCAACAAATGTCACAATAATATTTTCAGGTTCAGAACCATTCTTACACATCTAGATAACCAACGACAATTAACGAAATTTATATTTTTATAAATTTTTGTTCTGCTCATAAAGTACAGTTGTACTCGGTGCAAACATCATGGAAAATGCGTTGATATTGATCAGACTGAGCAAAAAGATATTTTCAGGTACTGAACTCATATATGGTTCAAATGGCTCTGAGCACTATGGGACTTAACTTCTAAGGTCATCAGTCCCCTAGAACTTAGAACTACTTAAACCTAACTAACCTAAGGACGTCACACACATCCATGCCCGTGGCATGATTCGAACCTGAGACCGTAGCGGTCGCGCGGTTCCAGACTGTAGCGCCTAGAACCGCTCGGCCACTCCGACCGGCTGAACTCATATATCGGGACCCATATGTTGTTAATAAAAGTTACACATTTAATGAATTTGTTTACGTTTTTTTGAGGGCACAATGTAACCCCCATGCCCTTGGTATTACGCGTTATGGAAATTGCGTTGGTATTGTTAGGGTTAATGAACATTGTCCTCCAAGCAGTGTATGTAATATTGTCTACACCCCACAACAAATTCAACAAGGCAATGAACAAGAAGCGAAAAAACTAAATCTCGTCGATTTGTTCACGTAATTTTGGTCTAAATCCTGTTTTACACGAGCGACTTTCTTATATAAATCGACTTCTCAAAGTGCGTACATATTTTGTACCTCCGTATAAATCAACAACCAACCACTACTAGAGTGTGTGTACGACGTCAATGATCTACAGATTGTGTTAAGTGTGTTCTGCATGCGCTGAGATAAGGGACTACGGCGGCGTCTGCTAACATCTCAAGTTAACCTATTGTGGCGGAGGTCCCTCTTGTTATAGAAATGGATTTTCTGCTTTCGTGTCTCCTTAATCTTTATTGTGTTGTTTCGTTTGTTTTCGTGACACATCGATAAGTGTCACAAGGTCTTGATATTTTTTTCCTACAAGTGTTCTCTTACAAGATAGACGAAATACCTGAAAGCATAAAGGCATTTAAGTTTTGCAGAGAAAAAACCTACACTGATCATAAATACAAACGTAAATAGATTAACGTATTTTAATGAAAATTACATCAACAGTGAAGAAGTCAAAAATATGTGTCGAGAAAAATACACTCCTGGAAATGGAAAAAAGAACACATTGACACCGGTGTGTCAGACCCACCATACTTGCTCCGGACACTGCGAGAGGGCTGTACAAGCAATGATCACACGCACGGCACAGCGGACACACCAGGAACCGCGGTGTTGGCCGTCGAATGGCGCTAGCTCCGCAGCATTTGTGCACCGCCGCCGTCAGTGTGAGCCAGTTTGCCGTGGCATACGGAGCTCCATCGCAGTCTTTAACACTGGTAGCATGCCGCGACAGCGTGGACGTGAACCGTATGTGCAGTTGACGGACTTTGAGCGAGGGCGTATAGTGGGCATGCGGGAGGCCGGGTAGACGTACCGCCGAATTGCTCAACACGTGGGGCGTAAGGTCTCCACAGTACATCGATGTTGTCGCCAGTGGTCGGCGGAAGGTGCACGTGCCCGTCGACCTGGGACCGGACCGCAGCGACGCACGGATGCACGCCAAAACCGTAGGATCCTACGCAGTGCCGTAGGGGACCGCACCGCCACTCCCCAGCAAATTAGGGACACTGTTGCTCCTGGGGTATCGGCGAGGACCATTCGCAACCGTCTCCATGAAGCTGGGCTACGGTCCCGCACACCGTTAGGCCGTCTTCCGCTCACGCCCCAACATCGTGCAGCCCGCCTCCAGTGGTGTCGCGACAGGCGTGAATGGAGGGACGAATGGAGACGTGTCGTCTTCAGCGATAAGAGTCGCTTCTGCCTTGGTACCAATGATGGTCGTATGCGAGTTTGGCGCCGTGCAGGTGAGCGCCACAATCAGGACTGCATACGACCGAGGCACACAGGGCCAACACCCGGCATCATGGTGTGGGGAGCGATCTCCTACACTGGCCGTACACCACTGGTGATCGTCGAGGGGACACTGAATAGTGCACGGTACATCCAAACCATCATCGAACCCATCGTTCTACCATTCCTAGACCGGCAAGGGAACTTGCTGTTCCAACAGGACAATGCACGTCCGCATGTATCCCGTGCCACCCAACGTGCTCTAGAAGGTGTAAGTCAACTACCCTGGCCAGCAAGATCTCCGGATCTGTCCCCCATTGAGCATGTTTGGGACTGGATGAAGCGTCGTCTCACGCGGTCTGCACGTCCAGCACGAACGCTGGTCCAACTGAGGCGCCAGGTGGAAATGGCATGGCAAGCCGTTCCACAGGACTACATCCAGCATCTCTACGATCGTCTCCATGGGAGAATAGCAGCCTGCATTGCTGCGAAAGGTGGATATACACTGTACTAGTGCCGACATTGTGCATGCTCTGTTGCCTGTGTCTATGTGCCTGTGGTTCTGTCAGTGTGATCATGTGATGTATCTGACCCCAGGAATGTGTCAATAAAGTTTCCCCTTCCTGGGACAATGAATTCACGGTGTTCTTATTTCAATTTCGAGGAGTGTATTCTCAACCTGTAAGTTAATGCTGCACTACACTAACACAAAAGTCATGGGATGCCTCTTAACATCGCGTCTGATCTCCTTTCTCCTGACGTAGTGTAGCTGCTCCACGTGGCACGGACTCAACAAGTGTTTGGAAGTCCTCTGAAGAAATACTGAGCCATGCCCCCTCTATAGCCGTCCACAAATGCAAAAGTATTGCCGGTGCAGGTCTACATTTATACTCCGCAAGCCACCCAACGGTGTGTGGCGGAGGGCACTTTACGTGCCACTGTCATTATCTCCCTTTCCTGTTCCAGTCGCGTATGGTTCGCGGGAAGAACGACTGTCTGAAAGCCTCTGTGCGCGCTCTAATCTCTCTAATTTTACATTCGTGATCTCCTCGGGAGGTATAAGTAGGGGGAAGCAATATATTCGATACCTCATCCAGAAACGCACCCTCTCGAAACCTGGCGAGCAAGCTACACCGCGATGCAGAGCGCCTCTCTTGCAGAGTCTGCCACTTGAGTTTGTTAAACATCTCCGTAACGCTATCACGGTTACCAAATAACCCTGTGACGAAACGCGCCGCTCTTCTTTGGATCTTCTCTATCTCCTCCGTCAACCCGATCTGGTACGGATCCCACACTGATGAGCAATACTCAAGTATAGGTCGAACGAGTGTTTTGTAAGCCACCTCCTTTGTTGATGGACTACATTTTTGTGCAGCAACTTAACTCTCGACTATGTCCCATAAATGTTCGATGGGATTCATGCTGGGCGATGTGGGTGGCCAGACCATTCGCTTTAACTGTCCAGAATGTTCTTCAAACCAGTCCAAACAATTGCGCCTGGTGACATGGCGCATTGTTATCCATGACAATTCCACCGTTGTTTGCGAACATGAAGTCCACGAATGGCTACAAATGGTCTCCAGGTACCTGAACATAACCACGGACCCGGCCAATTCTGTGTAAACACAGCCGCCACGATTAAGGAGGCACCACCAGTTTCCGAAGTGCCTTATTGGCAACTTGGGTCCATAGCTTCGTGGGGTCTGCGTCACATTCTAACCGTACCATCAGCTCTTACCAGCTGAAATTGGGACTCATCTAAGCAGACCAAGGTTTCCCGGTCATTTAGGTTCTAACCGATACGATGACGAGTCCCTGGGAGGCGCCACAGGTGATGTGGTGCTGTTAACGAAGCCACTCGCGACGGTCGTCTGCTGTCATACTCCATTAATGCCAAATTTCGCCGCACTGTCCTAACCCATACGTTCGTCTCGCATTGATTTCTGCGGTTATTTCAAGCAGCGTTGCTGGTCTGTAAACTCTGATACCTCTGCGCAAATGCCGCTGCTCACGGCCATAAAGTGGAGGCTCTCGGCCACTGCTGCGTTCTTCGTTGTGAGAGGTAATGGCTATTGACACTACAGATCTCGAAATACTGAATTTCCTAACGATTTTCAAAACAGAATGCCCCATGCGTCTAGCTCCAACTACCATTTCGCGTTCAAAGTCTTCAGTCCAACAGTGCGGTTACAATAACGTCGGTAACTACACTCCTGGAAATTGAAATAAGAACACCGTGAATTCATTGTCCCAGGAAGGGGAAACTTTATTGACAAATTCCTGGGGTCAGATACATCACATGATCACACTGACAGAACCACAGGCACATAGACACAGGCAACAGAGCATGCACAATGTCGGCACTAGTACAGTGTATATCCACCTTTCGCAGCAATGCAGGCTGCTATTCTCCCATGGAGACGATCGTAGAGATGCTGGATGTAGTCCTGTGGAACGGCTTGCCATGCCATTTCCACCTGGCGCCTCAGTTGGACCAGCGTTCGTGCTGGACGTGCAGACCGCGTGAGACGACGCTTCATCCAGCCCCAAACATGCTCAATGGGGGACAGATCCGGAGATCTTGCTGGCCAGGGTAGTTGACTTACACCTTCTAGAGCACGTTGGGTGGCACGGGATTCATGCGGACGTGCATTGTCCTGTTGGAACAGCAAGTTCCCTTGCCGGTCTAGGAATGGTAGAACGATGGGTTCGATGACGGTTTGGATGTACCGTGCACTATTCAGTGTCCCCTCGACGATCACCAGTGGTGTACGGCCAGTGTAGGAGATCGCTCCCCACACCGTGATGCCGGGTGTTGGCCCTGTGTGCCTCGGTCGTATGCAGTCCTGATTGTGGCGCTCACCTGCACGGCGCCAAACACGCATACGACCATCATTGGCACCAAGGCAGAAGCGACTCTCATCGCTGAAGACGACACGTCTCCATTCGTCCCTCCATTCACGCCTGTCGCGACACCACTGGAGGCGGGCTGCACGATGTTGGGGCGTGAGCGGAAGACGGCCTAACGGTGTGCGGGACCGTAGCCCAGCTTCATGGAGACGGTTGCGAATGGTCCTCGCCGATACCCCAGGAGCAACAGTGTCCCTAATTTGCTGGGAAGTGGCGGTGCGGTCCCCTACGGCACTGCGTAGGATCCTACGGTCTTGGCGTGCATCCGTGCGTCGCTGCGCTCCGGTCCCAGGTCGACGGGCACGTGCACCTTCCGCCGACCACTGGCGACAACATCGATGTACTGTGGAGACCTCACGCCCCACGTGTTGAGCAATTCGGCGGTACGTCCACCCGGCCTCCCGCATGCCCACTATGCGCCCTCGCTCAAAGTCCGTCAACTGCACATACGGTTCACGTCCACGCTGTCGCGGCATGCTACCAGTGTTAAAGACTGCGATGGAGCTCCGTATGCCACGGCAAACTGGCTGACACTGACGGCGGCGGTGCACAAATGCTGCGCAGCTAGCGCCATTCGACGGCCAACACCGCGGTTCCTGGTGTGTCCGCCGTGCCGTGCGTGTGATCATTGCTTGTACAGCCCTCTCGCAGTGTCCGGAGCAAGTATGGTGGGTCAGACACACCAGTGTCAATGTGTTCTTTTTTCCATTTCCAGGAGTGTAGTTCACGTGAATCACTAAGAGTACAGTGACAGCTCGGCCAGTGTAGTACCCTTTTACCATCATCTGTATGTGTGCATCCCGCTTTTTTACCCAGGTGTTATTGACTTTTGTTCCCGCAGTGTAACATACCCCATTACTCCTTGTTTGATCCCCCTCATACCACCTGTCATCTTACCAAGTGCTGCACTGAAGCACATCGTTCTCGAAACTCAGTCAGTCAGGAAGCGGTAGAGCTGTGTCCTGTCTCTTCGCTTCTCTAGTTGTGGTACGAAGTGGGATTTTCGGCCAGTGGCGAGCCTAGCTTCGGATGTTGTATGATTTTTTAGAATTGTGCATCATGATTTGTGTAGAAGGTGGCTCACAAACTTTCGAGCATCTAGCGGGAGCTGGGTCCATTTGCTTGTAATCGCCAACGGCTGTTAAACTAACCAATCGCCTCCCTTGTCTCGCGAAGCGATGTGGGTGTCTGGTAGCAGGGCGGTGGGAGCGCGCCGCCCTGACCATTGAAAAGCGTCGGTCCCTACACACCTGTTGTATCAGAGGTACCTCTCTGTAGGATTCCATGTCGTCGAATATTTTGAGACTCAAAGCCCACAGGCGACTGGTAGTCTGCTCACGCCATTACTGCACCAATCTACTCAACATATCGTCACCTACGTCTCATACATTCGTCAATGGTAATTAAATAAGTTATCTATCCCCTCTCACTACCAGTTTTAATTAAGCCAGTTATATGTTCTCTCTTAAAGTATAACAAAATCTGTATCTTTTTGTTTAATGCAGCAATTGCACAATGATTTCCGTATGATGTAAAATAAAGAACACACTTTATTTTCTCGTCATGCATTATTAATCTTTATGCTAATTGTAAATCTGAAAAACAGTCGTGTCTGTCTGTTTAAACATGCTTCTCCAAAACTAACAGCCGAATTTTCGTGGAGTTCCCACAGGTTACTTGAGTATTGCTTACGACACCGTACAGACTTTATTTAATTGAAATCGGATCACGGAGAAATATAGTGGTTTAAAGTTTTATCTAAAACCGTCGTATCTGTCGGTCTCTCTGTTTTTGAACATGCTGATTTCCAATACTACTAGATAAATTTTCATGGGATTTTCACAGTTAAATTGAGCATAGCTTGGGACAACGCAAAGTCTTTTACTTCATCGAAATCGGATCACGAAAAAAAGAAATCGTCATTGACAGTGTTAACCACAATAATATCATAACCCTGTTTGTTATGATTTCACGACCAACTCGCTGAACAGATTTCGACGAATCTGGTCTGGAGATAACAGACTACATTAAAAAGTGTGTAGCGCAAGATACTTACTGATTTGACTAATATTATGCGAATTAGGGAAAAATGTTTATTCTTGAAACAGCTTTTTGACTTTGGTCTCTATCATATTTTTGAAAATGATTTTATTGGTTGATATGTGCTACATGGTACGATTCGAGATAATAAAGACAAAGCTTATACAATCTTCATTGTGTGTAATCAATACTGCCACACAATTTGTTGTTGTATACGATGTATAATGTATGGACACTCCAAAAGCGAGATGGATAGATGTGCTCTGCTGCCCGTGCTCCTCTGTATGCACCACGCAGCAGCAATGCTTTGCATGCTGACGCATTGTGCGTTGGGACAGCTTGGGAGGTGGGATAGTGGGGCACACATCACACTCACCATAGATACCCGAACAGGCAGACACGTGAGGGAAGCTGGTGTTACTGCACATGCAGTAGCTTACTTGGGCAAAATCACTGTTCATAACAAAACTACTGGTAAGTGGGTGCTGCCTTGGATAACAGCTAATTACAAAGAAAAGAAAATGAACTATAATTAATGGTTGAGAAAATATCCCTTTCCTGGAATTGTTTTCTTATTACAATTTTATTTTGCACTCCGTTACTTTGAGCAAAGCGAAACCTCACTGATTGCGTTACTGAAGTCACGCTGCGATGTACTCTGCTAAGTAGCAGCTGCTCTGTCATCTCGTCAGAGATCGCCTAGATAACTGCTGACGAACGACACATCATCTACTGAACAAGTGCTCATAACTCTTAAGGCATACACTTTACAGCAAACATTTACTAGACTATTCTGCTTCGAATGTTAGTTCCTGTCATGTCCTGAAACTCACCATTACTCCTAGACAACTTGTATTATTACTCAGCCAAAGAAGGTGTGTTCTTTTTTATTTACACAGAAGATCATAGCAATCGAAAATAAGGAGCAGCAAAGTTACTGGCAGGCAAGCAAGTAAATTGTATTTGCCCTCCAACTCTTGTTTGCTTCATCCACCACACGTCTTGTTCCAGTCCTTAGTTGAGAAAATCGGAAGCAGTCCATCAGGCGGCACATATGCTTCAGCAGAGTCTCAGCGACCTTTGAGAACCTACAAACCTGTAGCAAAGTAGCGGCAACTACCCCAGTACTGCAGAATGTCCCACGTTGTATGCTCGTGGTCTACGAAACTACACCACCGACCAAAAAAAAAAAAAAACCACAACACCAAAAAATGATTAATGTAGAATGAAAGCATGCAAACGTGCATGCACTATGTTGTACGCGTGCCGGATGTCAGTTTGTGGACTGGAGTTCCATGCTGTAGCAGTTGATCAATACAGGGTCGGTCAAAGCTGTTTGAGGATGACGCTGGAATTACCGTCCGATGATGTCCCTTATGGACTCAATTGGAGACAGGTCTGATGATCGAACAGGCCAAGAGAACATGTAGACAGTCTGTAGAGCATGTTGGGTTACAACAGATGTCCGTGGGCGAGCCTTATCGAGTTGGAAAACAGCCCCTGGGATGCTTTCCATAAATGGCAGCACAGCAGATCAGATCACCAGACTGACACGCAGATTTGCAGTCAGGGTGCGTGGGATAACCACGAGAATGCTCCTTCTGTCATAAGAAATGTCACGACAGAGCACAACTCCAGATGTAGGTCCACTGTGTATACCACGCAGACAGGCTGATTACAGGTCCTCAGCTGGCCTCCTTCTAATCAACACACGGCCATCACTGGCACCGAGGTAGAACCAGCTTTCGTCAGAAAACACAGCAGACTTACACCCGTCCACTCTCTCTTGACACCAGTTAAGCAGCAAATGACGGTTGTTTGGGGCCAATGGAATGCTCGCCACGGGGCGTGTGGCTCGGAGCTGCCCTCGAAATGACCAACTTGTAGCAGTTCTTTGTGTCACTGTGGTGGCAACCACTGGTCGGATTGCTGCTGCAGATGCGGTGCGATGCGCCAGAGACGCACGCCGAACACGGCGGTCTTCAAATGTTCAAATGTGCGTGAATTCCTAAGAGACCAAACTGCTAAAATCATCGGCTCCTGGACTTACGCACTATTTAAACTAACTTATGCTGAGAACAACACACCCACACCCATGCCCGAGGGAGGACTCGAATCTCCGGCGGGAGGGCCGCGCAATCCGTGACATGGCGCCTGAAACCGAGCGGCCACCCCGCACGTGACGGCGGCCTTCCCTCTCGGTAGTGCCACGTGGCTGTCTGGAGCCCGGTCTTCGTGTCACTGTACATTCTCGTTACCACCGCTGTGAGCAGTCATGTACAGTATCTACGTTCCTGCCAAGTGTTTCTACATATCGCAGAAGGAACATCCAGCTTTCCGTAGTCCTGTTACTCAACCTCATTCAAACTCAGTGAGGTGTGGATATGGCTTCCTTGTCGCCTTAAAGGCGCTCTTGACGAACATCGACTAACCACGTCCAGCCTCAAAGGTCACTAACGCTTACGACCGTTACAGCGCGTATTTAAAGCAAACCTGATTTCCATCCTCTTAGTGGCGCTACTGGTGCCACTCTTATGCGAGTGGAGTGAAATTTAAATATATCTCAACTTTAAGATCTAGAAACACTCCTACCAACTTTCGTTCATGTTGCATAACTCCTTCATGGTGCGGAGATTTTTTTCTGATTGGGCATTTTGTTCCTAACGTTTACTTCAGAGCTCCGCGGTACATCTTCAGACGTGCTCATGTTTTCTTTAAATCTTGCGTTCATTGGATGTTAAGAATTTTAGTGTTGATCTTGAGCTAGCTATGTGACGGCAGCTCTGTGAACCAAACATACTGTTAACACATAAATCGTGTTAGCTACAGACGTCTCTTCCACAGTAGTCGTTTATTTATGTTGATGCTCGGACGATGCGCTTCTTAAGAAATGGTACTGTGACAACAGCGTTCATTTACAATCGCGGACAGAAGATGCGTCCACGAGGGTAGGAGAACTCAAGTACTTCTCCTGATTGATTCTTAAATCACATTTCTTACAAGTTTTTTAGTCTCTATTTGCAACCTCTCTGCTCGCTGTGCTTGGGCCCTTGTGGACACCTTTTGCGTCGCTCCCTGGGTACGTCCGTCCCACGGGAAGTCCGTAGCCGCACCACCATCTTGCACGAAGCACTTTGCACCACTACACCAATCATCACAAAACGGGGGATCCTCCCGCCGTAATAGAAAGCTATGTGTGAGAGGACAGTGTCCAATCCGAAGACGCGTGGGGGTCACTTCTCCCCGCCTGAGCAACCGGCAGGAGGAACGCCACGGCCGAGTTGTTGACTTCACCAACCGCAGTTTATTGGCCGTCACCGCCAGCCATTCTTCCTCCCACAACTCCATGCACTTCTTGTGGAGTGCAGAGATGACAGACTGCAAGGGAATAGGACACTGGACTACATCATCCTCTCTGCAGGCCTCCTTGGCAGCCCCATCGGCCTGTTCATTGCCCCATATTCCTACATGACCAGGCAGCCAGCAGAAGGACACCTTCTTACCGCGCCGTTGGAGCGGATAGAACTGGTCATATATCAGCTGGACCACCGCTTCAGTTGGGTACAGATTCTGCAGTGACTGTAAGGCACTAAGAGAATCGGAGCAGAGGAGAAATCGATTGCCCCGAACACGATTCATCAGCTCCAGTGCCTTCAAGATCGCGTGGAGCTCCGCTTCGAATACGGTATATTCATCAGGGAGGCGAATCCGGGTAACATGATCAGGGAACACTACAGAACAGCCAAGCAAATTCTCCTGTTTAGAGCCATCAGTGTAAACGACGGTAAAACCGTGATGCACATCTAAAATGTTAAAAAACAGAGATTGGAATGTAAAATCTTGTGTACTTTCTTAAAATTAGTCAAATCTAAAATAAGTCTGGGTCTCCGGAGAAGCCAAGGTGGAAATCTGCTCTAACCGTGACGTAAAACATGAAGACCAGCCATATCCATCGCAGAGAGGCAATTCTGTGCGCGAAACCCATAGGGCCGTGTCGCACGTTGCCGGTTATGAAATAGCCGTGCCAGAGGAAGCTGAGCAACGGTACGGTATCCAGGAGTGTATGGTGTGGACAAAGTTTTATACGCCTGGCGCACCGTATGTAGCCGTCGCCGCATATGAAGTGACGGTTCACCAGCCTCTGCACAGAGGCTTGGTATGGGGCTAGTTCTGAATGCCCCAGTGGCCAACCGAAGCCCTTCATGGTGCACGACGTCCAACATCTTTAAATAAGAAGGCCTCGCGGACCCATACACCGTGCACCCATAATCGAGCCGAGATCGCACAAACGCCCTGTAAAACTGGAGCAGACAAGTCCTGTCCGCTTCCCATGTACGGAGCACATCTCTGTCCTGCACATTTTAACAGACTGCGTTTTATACCCTGATGCAAGGGCAGAAGCACAAGTTGATGGGGATCTGCCATGGGTTTTAGCTAACGATGAGACGTGTATGTCGGGGGGTTTTAATGTTTTGTGATGTGTCTGGACTCTGGCCTAAACTTTTAAGCTGGAGATTTTAGTGTATTGGAGAGTGGCTGGCTCCTCCCTTTTTTCCTTGCGGTCAGCCAGCCACTTCCATCTGCTATATTGTTTTAGCTCCCTCTACCACTTTCTTCCTGTGTTGTCGATGTTTTACTGCTGACGACATGCTTCGTCCCACGCTTCGGTGTGAGTAGGCATATATTTTTCACATCTTGTTACCTGTGTTTTACATTCTGTTTTATCTTACTGTTCTGAGTATTTTCTTGACACCCGTCTCAATCTGTTACTGAGCGGGCGCTGAAGACTTTGCTGTCGTGCACCTAAAGAACCCTCTACTACGACTACTACTGCTACACCAAGCCACCTTCAAGAACTCTCACGGTGTCCCATTTTGCGGGCGCGATAGCTGTTAATAGGTCGCACGAATTTAAATTCGATTTACTATCCTGTATCCTACCGTGAATGGCGTCAGCAACGTCCCTGCTAGAAGGGTACCTCATTTGGATACTGGGGTAAGGTGTCTCGGTATGAGGTACCTGTTATGAGTGAGAGACTATCTGCTTATTCTTTGAAGAAATATTTCTGACTTGTTGACACATATACTGAGGTGACATCGTGTTCCGCCTCCTTTTGCATGACTCAGTGCAGAAACTCGTGGCGGCATGCATTCAACAAGTCGTCGGAAGTCTGCTGCCTCTACAGCCGTTCATAACTGCGAAAGTGTTGCCTATGCCGGATTTTGTGCACGAACTTACCTCTCGATTATGTCCCACAGATGTTCCCTGATTTTCATGTGCATTCGGATTTGTGTGGGCAACTCAATCGCTCGAATTGTCCAGAATATTCTTGAAATCAATCGTCAACAATCGCCCCAGTCACATAGCACATTTTTATCTATAAAAATACCATCGTCGTTTGGAAATATGAAGTCCATGAATGGCTGCACATGATCTCCAAGTAGTCGATCTTAACCATTTACAGTCAACGATCGGTTCAGCTGGACCGGAGCATAGTCCATATCGTTATGGAGCCACGACCAGCTTGCACAGTTCCTTGTTGAGAATTTGGATGCTTGGCACCACACTCGAACGCTACCACCAGGTCTTATCAACTGAAATCGGAACTCATCTGCGCAGGTCACGGTTTTCCAGTCGTCTATGATCCAACGGACGTGGTCACGAGCTCATGAGAGGCGCTGCAACGATGTCGTGCTGTTAAGGAAGACACTCGGGAAAGTCGTCTGCTCCTATAGCCCATTAACGCCAAATTTTGCCGCACCTGTCCTAACGGATACATTCGTCATGTCTTGTACTGATTTCTGCTGTTATTTCACGCAGTGTTTGCTTGCGTGTTAGCGCTGACAATTCTAAGCAGACGCTGCTGCTCTTGGTCGTTAAGTGAAGGCCGTCGGTCACTGCGTTGTCCGTGGTGAGAGGTAATGCCTGAAATTTGGTATTCTCGGCGCACTCTTGACACTGTGGATTACGGACTATTGAATTTTCTAACGATTTCCGAAATGGAATGCCCCATGTGTCTAGCTCCAACTACACTCCTGGAAATGGAAATGTGTATCTCTGGAATAACCAACTGTGTGAACTGGTGGGTTCTGTCAGAGAGCACCGGCTGTTTTTTTGTTCCACGTCGACGCTAGTGCACTACAATCGACCTCCTAGGCATATCAGTGAGTCTACCATGAAAGGGGATTACCGTGAGACTTTTTACGCTCTCGGCAATGGTAATTACTCTGGAGCGCGTATCGTTCTTTGCCGACGGTTTCTCTCTGGTCTACTCGCATCCAGTAAATACTGGGAACTGATAGTTCAGTAGCTGTAATCTCTCCAGAAGATTTCTCCTTATGACTAATATTGTGTATAATACGGAGAGTTCATGCTGTAGTACGTATGAGCCTCCAGTATAATATGAATTTAGACAGCTCATGAAAATGTTCGGTGTAGATATCGACAGCATCTACCTATGGTTTTTCTTCGTCTTCTCCTCAGGAGGTAGTCGCTCCATTATCGGAGCATCAGTCGGCCAACACTCAGGAACAGATCCTAGCCGAGGCAGTATATGCCACCAAATTTCCAGGGGATGCATTTGACCTCCGAGGAGTCCTCGTTACAAAAAAAAAAAAAGATCAGCTGGGTTTTCTTGTCCTGAGGACCGTCTCTATTAAGTGAGAGTTAGTGTGTCCAAACCCTGCACGGTACGACAGGAGTGTAGAAAGGAAACCCGGGCACAGCTTGCCATCATAAAGCGTGAAACATGCGGTGTGAAGGATGAAGTAAAAGCGTTGCGTGAGAAGTTAGAGCGAGAGATAGCCGAAGCGAAAAGAGCCGCCAATGAGGCGAAATTAATTGCGCGGTGAGCCAAGAGAATAGCGAGAGAAACGAAGGAGAACACAGAGAACAAGACCAAGGTCGGCAAAACTGTTATAAATATGCTGCAGACATGAGTGAAAAAAGATTGAAGAAACCGTGTCGAGCAGGAGGGAGGAAGCCGGAGAGGCACCACTGATGGCAGAATTTGCCGAATTTAAACGACAAATCGAGAGCAGGATAGAGGCACTGTCAGTTGACAGAACTTCTACAAATACAGGACAAACTGAAGCCGATATTCAGACGGTATCCACGGAAGAGGTAACCTCGGAAGTACGGCAATGGGACACAGTATCTGTCACAGGAGTTGTGAACCGATGTGATAATGAAGCACACATGCTGCAAACCAGACCGTTAGAACGTCAGGGCAGCTATGAACCGCGAGGCACACGTACGGAGGTACCGTGTGTAGTAAGTGATTTGCCGGAGGCGGAGTTCAGTAGCAGAACAACTGGCGCAAGCAATTGCTACCCGCTTAGGCGATCCACCTCGCACCTGCAAGAGCCACAGGATATCCAGGAGGCGCACACGGATGTAGTTTATGAAAACATCGAAACGCCACAGCATAAAGATGAAACTAGGCAGTTTGATTATAAACACTTTCTGTCGGTACACAAGTTCCAGCACTATAAGGATGATAATAATACGTTACATCCAAAAACGCTCATTGGACAGTTTGATCTAACGTTACCACCACAGTGGCCGTTGATGTACAAACTTGACTTTGTGTGTGCGCACTTGGAAGGTGCATCAGCGGAAAGTATGCGTAGTGTTGCTAAAGGTTGCAGAACATACCAGGAGTTCCGCGACACATTTATGAGCAGATATTGGTCAAAGGAGACCCAAAACAGAATTAAACAAGAAATCCTAATGACACGCGACTTCGAGAGCTCAGGTTTCCGAAGTGTTGTGAAATTTTTATAGAGCATGCTGAAAAAGAATCAGTATCTGGACGAACCGTGCAGCCTTGGGGAGATTATACGCGTATGCTATATGAAGTTGCCACTTACATATCAGCAGACACTAGCTGGCAGATGCGGAAATGAAGTAGAAGCATTTAAGGGCATTCTTAGGGAACTGGAGTTTGCCTACAACGACCAGCAGGTGGGTGAGAAGAAGAAGCAAAGGGGACCGCATGAGGAAGGCCAAGACGCGAATATAGAGAGAAACAGAAACCAGATGAGGAATAACTACGCCGGTAACGGTAACAATAGGGGAAACAACCCACAGTGGCGCGCTAATAGAGGACAAACATTATCCGCCACAGGAACGTAGGTGGAACCAGGGTAATAATAATAAATGGAAACCAGCCAATAAAAATGGAAGGGATCAACCAGTGCAGAACTGGAGAGCGAGTGAAGACCGCAATCCAGAACCTACACAAATAATCAAAATACGTCCGGCGAACCCTGGCCGTACGCAAACTGCTCAAAACAGACAAGAATGACTAGGGCGGCACACTCGGCAGCGGAAGAACGCGGCCGGGAACAAAGTAGTGTATAATTAGATTAGATTTTTGTGATTTGTTGGCGATGTTTATTTGTATTAGTATAGGCAATGTTTTATTTGTGTTTTGTGATTATTTGTTTTATGTTGTGTGTATTTATTTTCCTATTTTCATGTGCTTGTCTTATTTTGGTATGGATTATGTGTATATTATGTGTTTGATGTTAAATTTTGTTGTATGGGGATCACTGGGTCGCTTAGTATAGAAAATTTGCTTCAGCTATGACACAAACAATATTTAGAAGTATTAGATTAATTATAGAAGGGGTTATCTTATGTAGATAAATTCCTATACAAAATTTTATGGCAAGGCTATGGACAGGAGAGCTTTCAGGATAAAATCTGGATCTGTGGTGGATGGATTTGGGGTGTGTTGAGCGTGTTGTGATGTGGTAGGTGGATATTGCGTCCTACCGAACGTGTTGCGTTTCTTGAGACGAGTGCAGGGTATGATGTCCGACGCGGTAGTGTTCAGGACCCACCCGTTGCGTTATCGACGTATGGCGATTGTGGGTGTTTCGGGTGATAATTATGAGGTGGTCTGTCCAACGCAGTAGTGTCCGAGACGCACCTGTTATCTCAATTGTGTTGATAGTGTGAGTACGGTGATCAAAACGATTAGCCGGTGGCCAGTCAATCGAAATTAGGCGATAGGGACGCACCAAACATGGATAATTCGTAATGGGTGCGATGAGGATGTTGTGTGAAAAGGCGAGTTTTGAGCCGTCATAGAAAGACGTAAATCAGGTGGTTGGTCGCACGCAATAGCGTGATCGACAGAGCTTATTGATGACTTGGGCCGTAGGAGTGTTGTAGAGACGTATTAGCGACGCTAGCCGAGTCTGGGCTTAACTATTTAAGTTAAGCAGAGACGTTAAAACAACACGCCAGTCAGTTTAAAGGATGATAATGAAGGTCACCACAAAAGATAGATGTTCTCAAGTCCAGCTATGAACCTTGACCACTGTCACTGATTTTTACTTGCTGTAACGTGCAAAACTAACTCTTGTTTTGTTCAACAGATAAGCATGACGTTGAATTGAGCCTACCGTTACAGACAGAAGCAGACTAGGAGCGGAAGACCAATGCGATAACCAGTCAAACAAGCACAACATCAAAGGGGTATCGGAGAAATTCGGAGTTACAGTAACCTACAATAATGTGCAACAAATGTTTTTAATTGTTCACAGATAATAGCAGCAACTGAGCGACGCCAGGGAATGGAGTTTACTATAAAAGGTCACGGCATGTAGTAGTAGCATGATGACGTCAACTGTAGAAAGTAGAAATAGAGAAATTATTAGTTAGAAACCATGTGGTGATGGGATGACTAGATTAATAAACGTTTATTTTATCCACAGGAACAGACCATCATGTTTGTTTTTATAATTTTTTTATGAAAATTTTGTTTAAGAAATGTATTTCTGTAAAATAATTGTAATGTATTGTACGTGATGACGTAAGAGGAAGTGGCTTAGGCAATAAGTAATATCGTATCCTTAGTGAGTGCAGTTACACTTGAACGCTTCATTTTTGCATGTTTAATTACGAAGACATGACAAGTACTGGACGAATGAAGTATAGGAGCAGTGTGAGAGTGAGGTGGGCCGTGCACTGATTTGAATAGGTCCTGCCTAGCGCGTGTATGTAAGCGCGGGGTTGTGACATAGAGAGAGATAGCGCTAACTCTCTCTCGCACCTCGCTACGGTAATAAAGACTAGAGAGGCAACACGTGCCGGATACACTGCGTGCGACCTTGTTGTTGTCGAATAACGATGCTTTGGAATGGTGGCGGTGTTATCAAAACAGTTCATAATGTCTCTGACGTCAAGGCCGCCATCATGGATAATGGTACTTTGGAATTGCACTGGCCTTGTTACAATACTCACACGCTGGCAGATGATGTTCACCGGACATTCGCCATACCCACAGCATACCATCAGACCGCCACATTGTGAGATTCTTCACTTCACACAACGTTTTCCACTGTTCAATAGTCCAATGTTTACGCTCCTTACACCTAGCGAGGCGTCGTTTGGCATTCACTGGCGCGATGTGTGGCTTATGGGCAGCAATGAAATGCAAGTTTTCTCACCATCCGCCTAACTATCATAGTACTTGCAGTGGATCCTGATGCAGTTTGGAATTCCTGTGTGATGGTGTGGATAGATGTCTTCTGCCTATTACACATTATAACCCTCTTCAACTGTCGGCGGTCTCTGTCAGTCAACAGACGATGTCGGCCTGTACGCTTTTGTGCTGTACGTGTTCCTTCACATTTCCACTTCACTATCACATCGGAAACAGTGGACCTAGGGATGTTTAGGAGTGTGGAAGTCTCGTGACACAAGTTACACCCAATCACCTGACCACGTTCGAATGTGAGTTCTGCGGAGCGCTCCATTCCGCTCTCTCAAGATGTCTAATGACTACTAAGGTCGCTGATACGGAGTAGGTGGCAACACAGTGCACCAAATATGAAAAACGCATGTTTTGGGGGTGTTTGTATACTTTTGATCACATAGTGTGTGAACTTTAAAACACCTACGAGTGGATCCCAAGGTAATGGGGAAACGAAATGAAAAACTTGTCTCTACCGATCGCCCTCGCATCTGACGATATTACAGAAATAACTGCACTGACCATTCTGTGAAAGGGTGTGCTAGACAGGCATGGAAACGAGTATTTGGCACTGTAATGGGGAATGGGTATGCGTATGCACAAGACTAACTCTGATGAAACCCACCTGGGAATCATTAAACTGACGGAAGGCAAATAATTTGGTTCAAAAAATGGTTCAAATGGCTCTGAGCACTATGGGACTTAACATCTATGGTCATCAGTCCCCTAGAACTTAGAACTACTTAAACCTAACTAACCTAAGGACATCACACACATCCATGCCCGAGGCAGGATTTGAACCTTCGACCGCAGCGGTCACGCGGTTCCAGACTGAAGCGCCTAGAACCGCACGGCCACACCAGGTGGCAATAATTTGGTAATGAATATGTCGAGTATCACTGAGAGGACCCTAAAATCTGTCAGCTCCTGATCAAAACTAAGCTCTACCCACTCTTGGTTTAGATCGACCACTGGAGTGACGCGGCACTTGCAGAGCAAGTGTCCAGAATCGGTATCTGTGCCTCACGTCCCACAGATGAATCTCGCAGAAGAGTCACACCCCAGCGTCCGCGGAAAAGTGACTAGAAAATTTCCTTCTTTCGACTCCTGGTAGCATTGCCGTGACATAAGGGAGTGAATGAAAACTACCATTGCTCAATCAAAGTCCGTAGCTAATTATAATCCAGTCAAACGAGAGGAAATTGCCGTTTCAAATCGCCCCATCTTCTGCTATGTATGGGAAAATAGCGCACCAAAAGTGCCATCGGACAATTAAGGCTCGCGATCAGTTGTTGTGCTACGAAGAGAGAGGAAACCGCCTTTTCGAATTCCACCTCTGTAGTAAAATTTTGAAATAGCCGACAAGGCGAACGGAATCAAAAACAAATGCACTTGAAATGCTTTCAATGTGCTACAGGCTTGTTTAGTACCAAGGCATAACTGTCCCATCGTGTCGGCAGTGCTCTCTCTTATCAAGCCATTCTCTCCAGAGCATACCAAAGCAAATGTCCACGCAGCCCTCCCTCGGAGCATAAATGCTCATCCGAAATGCGCCGAGGTGTCGGCTGCATTGTCATGTAGGATGAGCTTGCCATTGTTTGTGGCGAAAAACAAGCCCATCCCAAAGGCACTCAGGCCAAAGGTTCAAAAATGGCTCCAAGCACTATGGGACTTAACATCGGAGGTTATCAGTCCCCTAGTCCTTGAACTACTTAAACCTAAGTAACTTAAGGACATCACACACATCCATGGCCGAGGCAGGATTCGAACCTGCGACCGTAGCAGCAGCGCGGTTACGGACTGAAGTGCCTAGAACCGCTCGGTCACAGAGGCCGGCCCAGGTCAGAAGGATTCAACTGTAACTGGCAAGGTGGGAAACAGCATAAAGCGGATATATTATCATTTAAAGTAAGTCGAAATTGCTCATACATTGCCATAGGAAGAGTTGCATCTATCTCTACATAATGGGCCAGTACAAATGTGCTAGGTACTTGTCATGTCACAGTTATTTCTGACATACCTGATCGGTTCCTGCTCCCATACCGAATCATGTGCCAGAATTATTCTTGAATAGTGGTATAAAATAAACCTGTATGAAGAAAGTCAGCCGGACAGTTGGCGAACACGTTTCAGTGGGCCTGATGGTGGTGAATCCTGGAGCAGACAGTCAGCTGTTAGTTGGAGCTGTTCACATCACAGCGCCCCCTTCTCTCTTTCGGAGGCTTGTCTGTGACGTAGGAGAGTGTCTGAGGGGCCAAGTAGTCTCCTATGCGGAGATCGAGACAGGCCGGCCACAAACGCTCGGGCTCGCCCTCTTCTGTCCAGCAGGCAGCCGAAATTGCCTGGTTGCATCACTGAAGACACTGCATATCCTTGGCTAAAGTTGTGCTCGAATCCTGGTACAGGAGAGAGTCGTCATGCCTTAAGTAATAAATGAACAATGTCTTCATGTAATAATATCTCGCATTCTTGGTCACATCACGGATAATGTGGCTTGCCAGCTGATTCGTTAACGTGATTCTAAGGACAGGACATATTAGAAGTTCATAATTTATATACAGTTAACTTCTTTCCGTTTCAAATATTAAGAGGCACTCATATTACTGAACACTACTACCTAGTTTCCAAGGAACTATAGCGTCTTCGAGTTTCAGCGACTCAGAAATGCTTTATTGTGGAGAGTTCGGAAAACACATTCAAAGAAAGTGAATTTAAAAGTAGAATTTAGCTCCAGTCATCTAGGAATGGTAGTCTACTGATTCTCACCTTTTTCCGTAATATTTAAAGTATACCTAATGTCATAGGTCTCTAAATTTTTAATGTAACCCCCGCTTTATGGATGGGACACTTCAGAGGATTTCTCCATTCTACTTAAAACTAGCTGCTAACCACAGCTATGCTCACATATCAGCCAACTACTTCCCTGCTATGCTCTCGGGTAATGAGCAGCAAGTTAGAACACATACGTCGGACATAGAGTGAGACCAGTGTTTTGGTCTGCCCCTTAAGATACGCGACATGCTGCTCCCCATTGCAGACTTTCATGTGCTCAGTGTGTTCCATCTCCCTTGCAAATGTGGCAGCTTCAACATAGGTCAGAGCATTTTACTGATCACAAGCGACATATTAAACAACAGGAGCTTGAAAAGTTGGCTATAGCTGGTTATTGCCTGGAAAACAGAAATAAAATACTGTTTTTAAACACAAGAGAGTTTTGGATCATTCGTCAGCTTATTGGGACTCTGTAATGGAGGAGGCTGCTGAGATTAGCATGAACAGCAACAATTTTAACCGAGTCCAGGGGTACACACTTAGCAGGATGCGGGGGCAGGCTCTGGATGTCGGAAGGAAGTAACTACACATGCCTGACGCTGGTAGGGAGGTGGGAGCAGCAATTTCAAACGTGGCGCCAGCCCCTCATACCACCTGATGGCATTCGGTCCCATGGTGGGCTGGAGCTGCTGTGCGCTGCCCAACTCACCTTCAACACATGCATCATTTCGGCCCTCTCTGACTGGCGTGGCGTCAGAGACTGCATTCACGCCTGTATAAGTGGAAAACTATGCTAGCCCCGGCAATTCACCATCCAAGGATTGTAACTTCTCTTCCTCTCAGGATATAACAACTGCCTCTCAGGATTGATTCCAGCCAGCGCCATACCGGTCTTCACTATTGCCAGCCGGCCTTGCTGGCTACCATCGTCATCACCTCCACGGCCAGGTGTTGGCATTAATGCCAGTCCTTGCTGCCAGTCATCGCCAATGTTGCCAGTCCTCACTGCCAGTCATCACATTCACCACTAGTTCTCATCCTCACAGCTGAACACCGCCAGTGCTCACAAGCCCAAGTCTTCGCTGCCAGTCTTCGCCTCCACCCAGCAGTCAGCACCATTTCTACCCTCTTCCAACGATGTATCAACCTACAACTACTACATACACAATTTTACTAGCACCTGTGCTCCACTCCCACCTCCACCCTACTCCTTTACCCTCTACTCGCTGCCCCCTCCTCCTCTTCCTTGATTTCCCTCTTTCCCCACTACATGAATGACCCTGTGCACCTTCCCACTCTCACACACTGCATTTTCAGACCTAATTCACTACTCACTTGCAGTTGTCAGCTCCTTTGTCACTGCTGCTGCTGCCACTACCGTCACCCTCATCACTAATGTCATCACTGCACCTACCTCACCAGCTCCATGCATTGGAACCTATGAAGTGTATCTCACCCCAGACATCTCCTCAACTTAAGGCTTCTTCCCACCACGTCCTGCCCTCAGATTCCTCAGTCTTACAACACTTTCCCTCGAAATAAAAAAGTGTCTTCCAAATCTCAACATATCACAACTCATGCCCCTTAAAGACTTCATAATCATCAAATTTTTCGTACCTGATTTTCTAACCCATCTACTGCAATGAGTCCCTTCCATCACCTTTGGTCCTCAAGCCTATGTGCTCCCAGTGAGCCCACCATGACCCAGATAACCTAAACCCCACACTGTCCACTGACTCTTACTGCTGTGATCAAGGGGGTGGACACTGAGATCATAGTGAGGGAGGTTGAATGAGAGCTAAATTTCAGTCCTGATTGCCAAATCTGGGAAGCCCTTCGTATTCATCATCATTCTGATCCTACAATCCTCAGTCATGTGGTTTCTGAATGCCTCTCGACCATAGATCACCTCCTTCAGGATGGTGCCATCATTTCTCACCATAAACACAAAGCTAAGCCTTTTGGATCCCTAGCCTACCATTGCCATAAATGCCTCATCTACAATGATCATTTAACTTCTGATTTCAAAAGTTCTTCTATTTGCTCTATGAAAAGCCAGCCACCTGTACCAACATTGTCCCAACCTCCAGTTCCCATCCATCTGCAATCAGTCCCATCCCAGTTGCTCCTATAAGTTTACAGCCAAACCCCCTTCCACCAAACCTAAGCTGACTGTCCCAATCCACTTTTTTGACACATCACTCCAAATAATTCCCAGCATCCTACTCCTACTGCGAAAGACATAATCTGCTTCATCACATCAACCCATTAAAGCGTTCACATACCCTCTGTCAGGTCACCCTGGCAGCCCATTCCATATTTCATTTAAACACAGTACCAAATATTCCCAAAACCACACCCACTTCCTCTTTGCCCGAGTGGACACCTTTGTCTGATACATTGCATCCCATCCTTGAGCAGCTTCTCCAGTCCCACAGCATCCTCGATTCATGCCATCATTACGCTTTTGACAAACACAACAGTTACAACCTTCTCCACAAATTCATGCCAGCTATCTATTCTCATTTTTTTCTTTCACTTTCAGTGTGGTCCTACAATCTCTCCTATCAACCTGGAGCTGATTATCAAGCAGATGCCACATGAGCAACATATCCTGTAACTCAACGTCTCTGAGCAGCTCTTTGTGAAACACCATCTCCACCTCATCAGTCATCCAGAAATGTTCAGTACTCATATTTTGTTCACCTTTCTATGTTCAAAAAAATTCCATTATCACATTCAAAACTGTAAGCTGAAGAGCGGCTACATCGCTGCTGCAAGCCCATCCCCTAGTGGAGGAATAAAATGACAGTACAGAAAAAAAAACTAGTCCCAGCCACTTCATCATTTCATTCTGTTCAGTTAAATATACACATACATACAACATTCACAGTCCTCACACTAGCATAACGTTTTAATTTTTGGCTGGTACAACATCCAGAATATGGTTCCACCACCTCAGTTTTGACCAAGGTTTTTCTGAGGTTTACCTTGGTTTTGAAGTGTATGCCAGAACTGGTAAGCCCCACGCATTTATTCTCAATTGGGCTCTCCCATTTGCCCCATTGTCAGCTTGTCTGATAACTGGCTGCATTCCTAGGAGTGGAGGATAAAAAAAAATCAACAAATAAAATAAAGCTAGCCCTGTCAGTCAGTGGTGACGACGATGGTGGAGACAGTCATCAAAAGCTTGAGATTTTATTCGAACTGATTTGGCTTGAAAACCAAGAAGATTTGATTCATCAGTCGTTTTGTGGTCAGTAAGTACGATAGCAATTTATAAATGTCTCGATATACAGTGGTGTACATATGTTGTGTGTATGTATAATTGTATGGAATGTTAGTATACACATGCATAATGAAAGTGCTTCTATCATTTTACCATATGCCGAATCAGTTAAAAAATCTAAAAAACATCAAAATTTCTGTTTCTTCTCACTTATTTATTGCAAAATCTTAATACAGCTCTATAAACGCTTTTGGTCAGCTTTCTCCCTTTGTGAGTTGAATGAAAGTGAGAAATCATGTTTTTTCAAAATGCACTTTGGCAAATTTTAGTGTTTGCCCTTGGGCTTTATCATCATTTTGATAGCTGGTTTTACCGGGAATTGCAATCTTTTCGATCGAAAAAGCAAAACCATCAGTTTAATTTGTAAGTACACTCCTGGAAATGGAAAAAAGAACACATTGACACCCGTGTGTCAGACCCACCATACTTGCTCCGGACACTGCGAGAGGGCTGTACAAGCAATGATCACACGCACGGCACAGCGGACACACCAGGAACCGCGGTGTTGGCCGTCGAATGGCGCTAGCTGCGCAGAATTTGTGCACCGCCGCCGTCAGTGTCAGCCAGTTTGCCGTGGCATACGGAGTTCCATCGCAGTCTTTAACACTGGTAGCATGCCGCGACAGCGTGGACGTGAACCGTATGTGCAGTTGACGGACTTTGAGCGAGGGCGTATAGTGGGCATGCGGGAGGCCGGGTGGACGTACCGCCGAATTGCTCAACACGTGGGGCGTGAGGTCTCCACAGTACATCGATGTTGTCGCCAGTGGTCGGTGGAAGGTGCACGTGCCCGTCGACCTGGGACCGGACCGCAGCGACGCACGGATGCACGCCAAGACCGTAGGATCCTACGCAGTGCCGTAGGGGACCGCACCGCCACTTCCCAGCAAATTAGGGACACTGTTGCTCCTGGGGTATGGGCGAGGACCATTCGCAACCGTCTCTATGAAGCTGGGCTACGGTCCCGCACACCGTTAGGCCGTCTTCCGCTCACGCCCCAACATCGTGCAGCCCGCCTCCAGTGGTGTCGCGACAGGCGTGAATGGAGGGACGAATGGAGACGTGTCGTCTTCAGCGATGAGAGTCGCTTCTGCCTTGGTGCCAATGATGGTCGTATGCGTGTTTGGCGCCGTGCAGGTGAGCGCCACAATCAGGACTGCATACGACCGAGGCACACAGGGCCAACACCCGGCATCATGGTGTGGGGAGCGATCTCCTACACTGGCCGTACACCACTGGTGATCGTCGAGGGGACACTGAATAGTGCACGGTACATCCAAACCGTCATCGAACCCATCGTTCTACCATTCCTAGACCGGCAAGGGAACTTGCTGTTCCAACAGGAGAATGCACGTCCGCATGTATCCCGTGCCACCCAACGTGCTCTAGAAGGTGTAAGTCAACTACCCTGGCCAGCAAGATCTCCGGATCTGTCCCCCATTGAGCATGTTTGGGACTGGATGAAGCGTCGTCTCACGCGGTCTGCACGTCCAGCACGAACGCCGGTCCAACTGAGGCGCCAGGTGGAAATGGCATGGCAAGCCGTTCCACAGGACTACATCCAGCATCTCTACGATCGTCTCCATGGGAGAATAGCAGCCTGCATTGCTGCGAAAGGTGGATATACACTGTACTAGTGCCGACATTGTGCATGCTCTGTTGCCTGTGTCTATGTGCCTGTGGTTCTGTCAGTGTGATCATGTGATGTATCTGACCCCAGGAATGTGTCAATAAAGTTTCCCCTTCCTGGGACAATGAATTCACGGTGTTCTTATTTCAATTTCCAGGAGTGTATATTGTCAAAATGAAATTAAATACTGAATTGTAAATTACAAATATCTTTTATCCACTTCACAATGGATGCCTGTTTCAAGGAATGATGTTGGGCACTAAAATAAACTGTGGACTTTCTAAAATTATTAAATAATGTTAAAATGGTGAAGAAAGGAAATAAATAATTTGTAATTTGGTGCAGCGCAAATTTTATAAAGTGAGCTGCCCTCACGTGTCTATCCGTTTGGGTAAACGTAGGTCGTGATGGCCGCCTCCACTCCCACCAACGACAACACGGATTGCGCAGTGTTGCTGTTGAGCAGTGCATGTGGATGGGCGTGACCGTGAGCGCCGATCTATGCCTCGTGCTGCTGAAGTATCTGTGTACTATACAACATGTACATCGTACAACAAATTTAATAGTTTTTTCACCTCTGACGTAAAGAAAGATGTTCCATTTCCACTTTTTTTTCCTTTTCTTTTAAGTAACCTTTGTTCTTCTGTAGAACTGAGGAAATTTCCATAGCACATTCAGATAAAATCGTTTCAGAGGTTTAGTCATGAAAACTTTGCATACGGAATTACCTTCATATTTATGTTATTAGTGTGGCCCTTTCGAGACTGTGCCCGAGTGTACGAGAGTGTTAACCAAAATCAGTCATACGCACTTTCATTCTCACAAAGCAGATACTGAAGTGGTTTGTACCAAATTGCGTTGCACATTCACAGGCAAGATAACGTGTGAACTATTCTTTAACTAACAAGTATCGCATGGAATACAGATTATAAATATAAGCATACTCTCTCGACACGCCGACTTGCGGGTGTCCGAGACCAAGGTAAGTGGGATGGGAGTTTGTTTGTCTTGTAGAAGTTACTGGGGGACGGGAGCAAGTTGGTTCTTGTGGAAGTGCAGGTTTTCTCTCTTCCCTACTGCTTACCACAAACTGTCAGTTCGGCAAGGACCCCATTCCGACACGAATAAAAGGTCTGTATGTTCGTATTAGAAGTTCTTCCATAAGCAAATCGCTTTCATGACGTGTCAGTTATTTTGCAGGCAAAAGCATACATTTTTTCAGATTCCTGGGGTAGATATTGATTTACTACAGCGGGGTCGTGAACGTCAGGTAGATCAGATGCAAGCGAGGGGGAAATATAATTGTGAAAGCAGGTAGACCAAGATGAGTCATGGGTGCATCCCTAGGAACTGTTAGACAATGTATGGCTCGATACTCGAATTGGGAGGTAATTTATTCGTTGCGCTATAGCTATACTTACCTCTGCCTGCATACTATTTTATCGTTTCCTACATTTCTGTCAGCTGTCACTGTCGGCCCTAAAAATACAGGAGTGTCATGTTGAGACGACCATGACAAATACCGAAGATGAATGAAGTATAACTACAGATACGAGTCTCTTATTTATCATGTCACGTTTCAGGTAGATAGTTACGAAATTACGTTCCTATTATTAGTGGTGAGAACAGACGCCTTTTTGCTACAGCAAGAAGCCAAGTGAAAACAGACTATGTTTCGTCTTCTCGTGATAGAAAGTTCGCTCCGAAACAGCGCTTCTGAAGCTAAAAACAGTAATAATGCAAGAGTACAGTGTATACACTGATAAAGGTGAACGTAATAGAATAGTTGTTAATGTATTTTTCAATGTTACATTATCTCTTTACTTTTTACAAAGATGTTATACAAGTCAGACTTGTGACAGTATTTGTATTAAGTACAGAGATAACTGACGGGTGCAATTACTGTAGCAATATAGTTTAATTTCTCGAACATCGCAACATTGTAAGTTATAAATATAGTATGGGCACAATAATAGGAGAAACTGGAACATTAGGTTCTTTTGATTTGATTCTAGATGATGTTTGTCATCCAGAAGGATAATATAGTCTGCCGTGACAAATAAGTATCAATCGAATAGATGGCTTCAATTGTGCCAAAGCGGAACGCGCGCCCAATAGCGGAATCCGCCATGTGTGCCCTCGTCTCCATATGCTTAGGATGCTTTCCGCGTTATAGGAGGTACTCAAGGCGATAGACCACAGATCACATTTCCAATCCACTGCAGTCTACAGTACGGAATTTGAAGAGTGTGACACACTGATGACGTACAACTCTATGTCGCCGAAAGTCTCATGACAACTGTTCCTAGTCGTCCAAACATATAACTAAAATGTGCTGAATGTCTCTGCAGGCATGGAGCGTATTAAAGTACTCATTATCCGTCTTAAAATTGTGATTAGAGAGTCTGTTTGATCTTTTCGACAATGACATGTCTATCATCGCCAGCAGACACACTTGACAGCAAATGCAAATGCGTTTAAAGTCAGCCGGTTTGGCTAGTAGCGGAGCTTCATATTGCCAGAGACAGGGGCTGAGCGCCGTCACAGCGCTGCCACGTAATGAACTGGGAGGTTTACATGCAGTGATTAAGTCATTGCAGGAAGAGGATGACATCAAAACTGTAAGCAAACCAATGAAATCAGGTTACCTAGGAATGTTATTACACAACAGGAAATAAAAGGAGGTGGCTAAGCTAGTCATGGTGAGAAAGGTTTTAAAAAGGAAGGAAAGGCAGAAGAACATAAAAGGGACTATGTGTTAGAATTAAATTAAAGGTATCTGATTTAGATAAAATTTCTTCTTTTGAAATCAATCATGGGCCTCATGAGATAACAGACACTCCATCTCACTGCCAATAAGCTGATTTTTGTCAGTCCTATTTTTAGGTAAAAGAAACATTCGTTACCTGAATATACGAGTAAAACATAGGAACAGATGGTGAAATGCCTGAATAAGGATGGAATGTGTATGAGTAATGATTAACAGTGGTTTAAGATTTATGTGTCTTTGCTTACCAGGTCGACTGAGTCCTTTCACTATTGGGAAATAGTATAAAATGATAAAGTACTGTTTAACTTATATTTCACCTTTCTTCTCGTAGGCGGAAGATAATTATTATAATTTTACATGTCTTTCCTTTGCTTTATGTGTAAAATCAGTATTAATTATCTTGACAACCGCTGTCACATATTTATTTTTCCCTTAATTTTGACTTTCATTATTTAGAACACGGAACTACACAGGTTTTCCAAATATTATCAGTAATTGATGTGCAGCAACTAAATCATAAGTATAATTTAAGTTGTAGGTAAATGAAGGCACTATCTGTGGCAGGCAGATGTGAAATCGCACAGTGGATGCTAGAAGGGCTCGACAGAGCAAGAAATTAGTTTTTTTTCTCATTATGGAGACCGTAATTCTAGATGTATTGTATGTTATAGTATAAAATAGTGTCCAAAATGTATTAATATCGTTTATGAATTCATTATGAGTTAATCTTCACTTAATGTTTCACGACTATTATCCATCAATTTGAAACTATTTAGCAGACATTATTTTATAAAACTGCGGTAGAATATCATAAATTATCTTCTTGAAATCAGATATAAACAGATTTATGTGTCTCTTTCTCGATTCTATAATAACTGTCACGAAACTTTCCCCATTGCTGACAAACTGAAAGCAATATTTTATGATATTATTAGAGTTGTGAAACAGACTATAGAAATTACCCTTTTTCAAGGTTTAACTGTGTCTTAAAAAATATTGCTTAAAACTGCCTGTTGATTCCTGCTAATACTTCAATTAGAAATAGATCGGTGTCTCCTTGATCATTTTTCACCATAATATTTTGGCTGTTTCAAGAATGGTTGAAAAATCCAGAGTTTGTATCATACAGCACATTTAGTTACACTTATATCATCTACCCTCCTCCAGATTTATCAGAGTCTAAATTAATGGTTGTTCCTTCATTTGAGCATCTACATGAATGGATACCACTAAGTACTGCATTAAATGTCCATGTCAAAACGAAACAACGGTGGGTGAATGGTATTTTAATTGAAAGAGAAATTACAATTCAAACTGTAATGTTCTACTAAAAATCAATTATTTTTTAATACAAGTCAACAACTCAATTCTGGAAACAGTTTATAAAAACAGCGTCGACATTATTCACTGCAAGTAGGATATATGATGATGTCTTGAACCTGAAACAAACAATAATTTTACTCAGTTATTACCATATTCCAAGGTTGATTTAGGAAAATATAGTAACCTATTCTATAAAATATGTGATAGCTGTACATGCTAAGAGCATCTGCAAAACATAGTCTGGTTAATAGTTAGATGTTTCTCTTATGTGTGTCTTCCAATGCAATCCTGATAAATTTTAATAATAATTTCCTTTTAATGACGTTGTTTCAGTGATATTGACGAAACTTTGATTCACTGAATATTGCAGAAATTGACAGAAATTGTTACAATATGTAAATATCTCTATGCATGACAATGAAGTCTGTCGTCAGCTTGCAAAAGAATTGTCGGAAGCAATAAATTTACTTATTACTGTATGAGACCTGAAAATAATTAAAGAAGGTAGCTTGTTTATATCTTTCTTACACCACATGTATAAATGATTGGAAAGTCAAAATAATGAAAAATCACAAAAATTGCGGAACATAGGAAGAAACTTTGTTAATGATTGAAGAACGGGAAAAATATTTATAAAATAATAATAATTATAATTGTCAGTTACCAAGTGTAGACAAGACACCTCACTATAATTAGATGATAGGTTTTTCGGAGATGTTTTACCAGGGAAGGTAATTTCGAGTAAAGATCCTATTTTAGTACCATTTTAGAAGTTATTAATAAAAATTAGTAGAAGATCCCGAAACATGGACGCTAATTCAGAGCTGATAGTAGTATTACACATTGACTTAGTTTACTTAAGAAACGTAATTATATTCCGCCAAAAGCTGTCGACTTGTCTACTTTGTTTGTCGAAGTCGATCTGATTTGAGCGTTAATGATAATGACAACTTATGCAGAAAATATTTCGGGTTATGTTAACTTATATATATTCCGTGTATAAATACATATACTGTTTGGACTGGCAAGACAGCCAATCCACAGTGACGGGTAACCGAAAGGCACGCGCTTAAACTCACGCAGGCTGGCGTGAGGTCTGAAACAGGATACGTAATGAATGCTATAAAGAAAAGTACGTAGCTGCTGGAATACTTAACTTTAATCCACAATTGGTGAACATTGGTCTTGTTACTGTACATGCTTCCTTAGATACATAGCAAAGGATAAATGGCGCCTTGCTAGGTCGTAGCAATTGACTTAGCTGAAGGCTATGCTAACTATCGTTTCGGCAAATGAGAGCGTAATTCTCAGTGAACCTTTCCTAGCAAAGTCGGCTGTACAACTGGGGCGAGTGCTAGTAAGTCTCTCTAGACCTGCCGTGTGGCGGCGCTCGGTCTGCAATTACTGACAGTGGCGACACGCGGGTCCGTCGTATACTAGCGGATCGCGGCCGACTTAAAAGGCTACCACCTAGCAAGTGTGGTGTCTGGCGATGACACCACATATACTATACACACACAGGCCAACTGGAGATGATCATGCGATAGAAACTGGTTTAGATAAATAAAGTAGGTAATATGTCAGCTTTTGGAAGAATACAGTTCTGTTTTTTAAATACATTGCACCTGTGGAATGCTGCTCACATTTGATGAAGTCATACTGGAATTGCTGTATCCGGAAACCCCAGCTACCAGCGTTGGAAGTTTGAGTGCAGGCTGCCAAAGCTCAGGCCCTGCCGGTCACTCTACTTCAAAGCAGGTAAACAATACGGCCGACCACAACAACGAGTTCGTTTTCGAGTAGATCTCCAGCAGACGTCACTGGAACGGGAGGCACCCGCTTCGCCACAGGCGGCACTGGTGTCGCCGCTGGAGGCGCTGCAAGCACGGTACTACTTGCTTCGCCGTCCGGACTGGCCAAGCAGGTTCTAGGCGCTACAGTCTGGAACCGCGCGACCGCTACGGTCGTAGGTTCGAATCCTGCCTCGGGCATGGATGTGTGTGATGGACCGTACTGGCCGTACTGGCCTTGCAGCAGCCGCCCTCGCTTCCTATGACCTCGACCCCACTTGGACTCGGTGCTCTCGCGTTGGTGTACGCCGGTTCACTTGAATATTGTTATCCTACCAAATAACTTCTGTCAGCGATAGGTGCCCACTGGACTCTGAATCACACCAACTAACCATCTGTAGTGACTGAACATAGGTACAAGGAAGGTAACTGCGAAGACACCATGATTCACGGAAGAAATACTTCAGTTGATCGACGGAAGATGGAAGTACAAAAACGTTTCAGAAAATTCAGGAATACAGAAATAAAAGTCACTTAAGGGGAAGTAGGAAGTGCGAGGAAGCTAAGACGAACAGGCTCCATAAAAAATGTGAAGAAATCGGAAAAGAAATGATTGTCGAAAGGATAGACTCAGCATATAGAAAAGTCAAAACAACCATTGGTGAAATTAAAAACAAAGGCGGCAACATTAAGAGTGCAATGGTAATTCCACTCTTCAGTGTAGACAAGAGAGCGGATAGGTGGAAAGAGTACACTATGAGTGGGAGGACTTGCGTGAAGACGTGATAGAAGAAGAAACAGACTCGATAGGGGTGAGATAGGGGAGCCAGTATTAGAGCCAGAATTTAAACGAGCTCTGGGATCAAATAAGGCAGAAGAGATAGATAACATTCCACCGGAATTTCTAAAATTATTGGGGGAAGTGACAACACAACGACTGTTCACGTTGCTGTGTAGAGTGTACGAGACTGGCCGATATACCATCGGAAAAGCATCATCCACACTATTCCGAAGACAGCAAGAGCCGATAAGCGCGAGAATTATCGCGCAATCAACTTAACAGCTGCTGACAAGAATAATATACAGGAGAATGGAAAAGAAAATTGAGGACCTGGTAGATGACGATCAGTTTCACTTTAGGAGAGATAGAGGCAACAGAGAAGCAGTTCTGACTTTGCTGATGGTAATGGAAGCAAGATTGTAGAAAAATCAAGACATGTTTATGGGATTTGTCGACCTGGAAAAAGCGTTCGACATTGGTAAATGGTGCAAGATGGTCGAAATCCTGAGAAAAACAGCGGTAAGCTGTAGTGAAAGACGGGTAATATACAACAGACGTAAGAATCAAGAGGCAACAATAATAGTGTAAGACCAGTAACGAAGTGCTTTGATTAAAAAGAGTGTAAGACAGGGAAGTAGTCTCTCGCCCATACTGTTCAATCTATACATCGAAGAAGCAGTGTCAGAAATAAAAGGAAGGTTCAAGAGTGGGATAAAAATTCAAAGTGAAACGATATCAATGATAAGATTCGCTGATGACATTCCTATCCCCAGTTAAAGTGAAGAACAATTATGAGACCTGTTCAGTGGAATGAATAGTCTAATGAGTACAGAATATGGACTGAGAATAAATCGGAGAAAGAAGAAAGTAATGAGAAGTAGCAGAAATGAAAACAGCGAGAAACTTAACATCGCAATTGGTGCTCACGAAGTAGGTCAAGTTAAGGAATTCTGCTACCTAGGCAGCAAAATAACCCATGACGGACGGAGCAAGGAGGACGTAAAAAGCAGACTAGCACAGGTATAAAGGGCATTCATGGCCAGCAGAAGTCTATATAGCCCTCAATCCCCAATGTCAGGGAAAGTTTTCTGAGAATGTACTTTTGGAGCACGGCATTGTATGTTAGTGAAACATGTACTGAGGGAAAGCCGGAACGGAAGAGAATATAAGTATAGGAGATGTGGTGCTACAGAAGAATGTTGAAAATTAGGTGAACTGATAAACTAAGGAATGAGGAGATATTTCGCAGAGTCGGAGAGGCAATAATACGTGGGAAACATTGACAAGAAGAAGAGAGAGAATGAGAGGCCATCCGTTGAGACATCAGGGGAAAATTTCCATGATGCTAAAGGGAGCTGTAGAGGAAGACAAAGATTGGAATACATCCAGCATATAACTGAGGACGTTGGTTCCAAGTGCTACACTGAAATTAAAAAAAAGACGGTATTAGTCCTTATCAAACGTCAGATCAGGAAGATTCTTATTTTCTGTGTTATCAGATTCAATCTTTTTGCTTCCTGAGGGCCTTGGTTGTGAATCTTTTCATTTTATGTGTTTTTGATGTAAAGGTTTTATTTTATCACTGCGAATTGTGTTTTGCATGGATGTGTACTCACTCTGATCACTACAGGAATAGTGAAAGTGCACGAAAAGTAATGCTTATCTTATTTCGAACGTAATTTTCATCATGTCTTACATACGATGCCTAGTGTCAAGGGAAAACGTCGGTTTGGTCTCGTTACAAATAAAATGTGTTTTCAAAATGAATTATATTCATCCGTTCGACAAAGCGCCTCCACATGAGCCTTGTGTGACTTTCGGTTTAAAGGCATGTATTGACAGAGACAACAAAACACGAACAGTAATCATAAATTTAGCACATATGGAGTACCTTCGCTGCATCGTGGTAGCAGACAGATAGTGGCGCGCACGCCAGCACACGAGACATAGTCGAGCAAGTGAGGTGGGGCAAGCACATGTTTGCAGACGTGATAAGTGCAAGAGCAAATGTCATTAAATGGAATAGAGCACTAGGCTAATGTGGGACTGCTCCACTGAATAGGGACACAAAATCAACCGAAAGAAACAATTTTGTTTGCAACTAGAGAGAATATCAGCATCAGTATCAGTATTTATCTCGCGGACGCCATACAAACACCGAGAAACTAAACTACAAATACACATATCAAAAAAAGTTTTGCATCACCTCGGTTCCGATAGTTCCGGAACCTGTACAGAAAATTGGAAGAGAGATCAACATAAACATCATTTCCTCCCTTTTTATTGCTCATGAAAACCACACTGTACGTGTTGCGCCACCATACAGCGAGACCTTCACAGGTGGTGGTCCAGATTACCTCGGTACTTCTAATACCTAGTAGCACGTCCTATTGCATTATTGCATGTTTGTATTCGTCGTGGCATACTGTTCACAAGTTCATCAAGGTACTGTTGATCCAAATTGTCCCACTCCTCAACGGCGTTTCGGTGTAGATCCCTCAGAGTGGTTGGTGGGTCACGGCGTCCATAAACAGCCCTTTTCAATATGTCCCAGGCATGTTCGGCAGGATACATGACTGGAGAACATGCTGGCCACTCTAGTTGAGGGATGTCGTTATCCTGAATGAAGTCATTCACAAGATGTGAATGATGGGAGCGCGAATTGTTGTCCATGAAGACGAATGCCTCGCCAATATGCTGCCGATATGGTTGCACTATTGGTCGGAGGATGGCATTCACGTATCGTACAGCCGTTATGGCGCCTTCCATGACCACCAGCGGTGTACGTCGACCCCACATAATGCCACACTAAAACAGCAGGGTACCTCTACCTTGCTGCACTCGCTGGAGTGTGTGTAAGGCGTTCAGCCTGAACGGGTTGCCTTCAAACACGTCTCCGACGATTGTCTGGTTGAAGGCACATGCGACACTCATCGCTGAATAGAACGTGATGCCAATCCTGACCGGTCCTTTCGGTATGTTATTGGCCCCATCTGTACCTCGCTGCATGGTGTCGTGGTTGCAAGGATGGACCTCACCATGGATGTCGGGAGTGAAGTTGTGCATCATGCAGCCTATTGCGCACAGTTTGAGTCGTAACACGACGCCCTGTGGCTGCACGAAAAACATTATTCAACATGGTGACGTTGCTGTCAGGGTTTCTCCGAGACATAATCCGTAAGTAGCGGTCGTCCAGTGCAGTAGCAGCCCTTGGGCAGCCTGAGCGAGGCATGTCATCAACAGTTCCTGTCTCTCTGTATCTCCTCCATTTCTGAACAACATGGCTTTGGTCCACTCTGAGACCCCTGGACACTTCCCTTGTTGAGAGCCCTTCCTGGCACAAAGTAACAATGCGGATGCGATCAAACCGCGGTATTGACCGTCTACGATTGCCAGGAGGAACGCACGGCGTAAATACAATTTGGAGAGAAAGGTAACGACCTCATCTACGAAAATAGAAGAAAGATGTACCTTTTCTTTCGTCAATGTGTCGGTGACAGAAAGCTTTACAATTTTAGGCCACAAAAAGTTTTACTACTTACTCTCATAAAATATTTGGCAGGAAGCAAACCAAAATTTTACCATCAACTTAAATCTCTTCTTGACACATTTTGGAATTTTTCTGTTCACTAGAATACGTCTTTGTTATTTCATTTAAGTATGGTTCACCAACAGCAAAAATTGTGTCAACGGCTAACGCTTTCCCAGTTTTAATAAATTTGAGCCCCTCCGGTGATTAGTAATTTAAGGTAAGCGTCATGGAAGCTACTGCAGGAGACCAGAGCACTGAAGCTGGAGCCCGCTTGCGTCGTCTGTTCACAGCAGACAAGAGTGTGGTTGTGGCAAATGCTACTGTCAGAATGCCTCTGGTGGTCAAGGGGCTCCAGTTACATTTTAGGGGGTGGACTACTACGGTTGTTAGTTTATAGGTTACAGGCCGGTGCAACCCTGATAGATGTATGAAGTGGACTAAATATCTGTCATCTTATTGAGATGGTTTTCCTAAAGTGAGCATCTTGTCCAGAAGTTCCACTTAAGTGCTGCATATGACGAGAGAAATTTGTTGGTTAGTGCTCAGAGGAATGGGGCAGCTTTTTCACATCAACTCTGGTCATTCCCCGCTGCCACCACAGGCGATATATTTGAGGTATGGCACTTCAAGAATGTGAAACGTGTCAGATATGGCCGAGAAAGTATATGGTGGTGGAAAGAGAGAACATCTACATTTTCATGGCGGTGTGCAAATTGCACTGAGGAACAGCGAAACATTGCCCGAAGTAGCTGACAACGAGAGACATCCACAATCTGATCAAAATTTTCTGGGCACCTGTTAGTGGACATTAATATGAGGCATGTACACACTTCGCCTTTATGACGTTCTGAACTCTGCTGGGGCCATTTTCAATGACAGTCATTCATCGTCAAGATCCGAAACCAGAGTAGAACTTAGACATAGAGGTCTCGAGCGAAGTCGACGTTTAACGCGTCCCAGACGTGTTCCGTTGGGTTTACGTCGGGACTATGACACGATACTCCCTGTCAGGGATGTTAGTATCCACAAGCCGTTACGTCACAGATGCTGCTTTACGGCAGGGTGCAGTGTCATGTTACATTCAACGTCTCCGGACTGTTTCTCTACTGCACGCAGTAAACGATGCTGTAAACTGTGCTGATGTCCTTCCGTGTTAAGGGTTTTTTTAAGCACACTCACCACGAAAAACATCCCGTCTACAGTAATACCACTTCCTCCGTACTTCATTGTTGGCACTACACATGATGGTGGGTAACGTTCTCCAGGCTTTCGCCAAAGCTACGACAGTTCCCTCGAACTGCCACAGAGTATACCGTGAGTTTCTACTCCAGATCACTGGTTTACAGTCATCCACTGTCCAGTAGTGTCTCTCTTCACACTACATCAATCGTCGCTCAGCAAACTCTACAGAAACGTGTGGCTCCTGAGGAACTGCTTGACGATTGTGTCCCATTATTTGTAACTCCCTACGTGCAGCAGTCGTGTTGGCTGAACCACTGGCACCACTTCGGAGCTCTCGAATGATGTCTTCCGCTACTTTCATGCGATTTTTACGGCCACTCTCTGCAGTACTGGACAGTCCCTGTCAGTCAGTAGATAAAGCCTCCCTGGACTGGTTTAGCTGATCCTTCGCGTTTCCACTTCACACATACACACCACCAGTCGACTTGGGGAACTTTAGAAGGCTTTAAATGCTCCTGACGGATCTGTTACTCAGATGACATCCAATGTCTAGTCCAAGTTCGTTGTCACTTATCTCTCCCGATTGACACATTCTGTTTCTCTACTGACAGCTTCACACATCCTTTCGTACTAGCGGATCCGCTTCTCTTGACTGGCGTGTCTGGATATTTTTGATCAGATAGTGTATATGTGTTTTCGTGTCGACCTAGTAATGACGGTTTCATTCTACAAAATACTAATGTTAGACCACAGAAGAGCAGTCTTTTTCAAGAATAGATCATTCATCGTATAAAGAAACCAGCTTGAGCTCAACGAGAAAAATCGAGAAATTAGATCTAATACAGACGTTTACAACTATCATTCTTTCCGCCCGACGTTCGCGAATGCAACTGGAAGGGGATCCGATAGTGATACCAGAAGTAATCTCCAGCACACCCCCTCGGGTAGCTTGCGGAGGATTGACGTAGATGTTGATAACGCAAGTCCACAAGGTTAGTCTAGAGTCAGGTGCCGAGTTACTCCTCAGCAGGCACGCTGGTGCTTCTCGGAGACCTTCTCTACAGGAAGTTCACCAAAAAATTGCTGTTACTAGGCGCAGAGATCATGAAGACACTATGTTTAACGGCATTACTCTCTGCACGCAGTTAGCTTTCGCCCCCTCTCTGTATTATCTTTCGCTACTGATTGGTCGCATTCTAGGTCAAATTTAGAGCAGAAACTTCAGTTTTAAACATGATTACGAGTTGAACGCAAATTTCTTGTCTGCGACAACTTTCAGCTAATGCGTACGTAGTATGATGTGTTTCTACTCTTCCGTCACATGCCATCACATTCGGTGCAAACCAATTTATTCCATTTTTTGTGAGGCCTACATTGTGTTTGATGAACCAGTGTTGTATACATAGTTTTATAGAGTAGCGAATGGTATCTCTAAACATGTCAGCTACGGTCGATGAGATATCTTCGGAGGTACTCAAGTCTGTCGAATATGCTAGAATGACGTTATTTCTAAAACTAAGGAACAGGAGTACGGTATAGCATTACCACAGTAGTATTATCACGTTACCAAAGAAGGATCAAGCTGATAATTTTCGAGCGGTCTAAGGCGCTGCAGTCATGGACTGTGCGGCTGGTCCCGGCGGAGGTTCGAGTCCTCCCTCGGGCATGGGTGTGTGTGTTTGTCCTTAGAATAATTTAGGTTAAATAGTGTGTAAGCTTAGGGACTGATGACCTTAGCAGTTAAGTCCCATAAGATTTGACACACATTTGAACATTTTATTCTGATAATTTTGAGAACTCGCGGTGCGTTAACTAATATTGCATTGCTCTCAAACGCTGAAAAATCAGTATGTAGAAGCATAATACCAAACGTAGGTGATTGCGGAAAAATAGATATGAGGTGAAGCAAGTTTGACAACGCATCTCGTCAAATCTCTGTATATCAAATCATACTCAGCACTTACGTTTGTGACGATTGCCAATATGTAGCCGAAATCATTTACAATTGAAAAAAGTGCGATTATGTCTAAAATAAATTTAAAGTAATATTCATTAAATAAATGTTAGTAATGTTTCTACACGGAAAGAGCGTCGTTTTTCTTTTCTTTTCTTTGGCTCTGGCTCTGAGCACTATGGGACTTAACGTCTGTGGTCATCAGTCCCTTAGAACTTAGAACTACTTAAACGTAACTACTAACCTAAGGACATCACACATATCCATGCCCGAGGCAGGATTCGAACCTGCGACCGTAGCGGCCCCGCGGTTCCAGACTGAAGCGCCTAGAATCGCACGGCCACTTTTCTTTTCTTTCGGCGTTAAACGGATACTAAGAGTATTAAGGGCTTGGCTGTAACTTATTCCAGCTGGTGTCGGCATTACATATTGTAGGTGCAATAAAGGAAGTTGAATGTTAGAATGTAAATTAAGGCGCAAATGAGTTTGGGATAAGTCTGTGGCTACCCTACCAATTCCGACTGAAAATAAGTGTTGAAAATGATGGAGAGCTTATTTTGCTCAGTGATTGAGGATAAATGAATACTAATCTGAGAGTATTCAAGAGTATTATGAAGGAGAAAAGCAGAACTGCGAAACATATTGTAGCGAATGTTGAAATATTCCGACTAGTACTCTAACACGGTTTAGAGAGTAATTCTGGGCCGGAGGCAGCTGGCTGGTTGCTTCTGCGACGAAAGCGGCGAACCAATATTTGAACACGATAACGGATACTAGCGCCGCCTCGTAACTACCAACAGCGGACTAAGTGACCAGCGCCCCGTACCTTAAACGGCAGCAACGGGAGAATATTCCACAAGAACCACACACAGTGGGCATCACGCTCTAGCCGAGTGACCAGCCACTTCCAGCGCATCATCATCGAACCTTCCAAAGATCCAGTATAAATACGGCCCTCTTACCCTGCTGAAGAAGAGTACAGTGGCAGCAGTGGGCATACGACGCCGTATCCCTCCGCTACACCCACCGTACGATCCGGACTTGATAATTTTCACTTGCCTTGGCCAACGTAGGGCACTTAGAAGACGTAGAGAATGAAGAATCAATCAGTTATAGATGGGAACTTGTAAATATGAAAGAGTGCGAGGGGTACTTGCATAAAACGCATTCGCTTCTGTACTTAGATAATTCCACCCAGTTTCAATTGAAAGAAAATTGTGATGGTGAGCCACTAAGGGCTGCTCGTTACTTACGCGGTTACAGGTTGCAAACGGCTCGCCATCACAATTTTTTATCTTAAATTTCTTTGTGACTAATGCCCTTTTGGCATATTTATTATTTTATAAATGACATATAAGTACTGCCAGTATTTCACGATGATTCTATACTTATACTCTGTATCATACGCTTTTAGTCATAATTCTGTGACCATGTTATAGACCATTCTTTGATTTAAATGCTGAGGAAGACACTCCTAGCAGTGTTGAAACCCAGTCAATTCGTTAAAAATAGTGACAGAGAGCTGTTTTCTTACTATTGTAACTATTCACGGTCTCTGAACGTGCAGCTATGTACAAAATTTTCCACCCAGTTTCCTGAGTAAGCCTACCTAGTTCCGTGCTCTGCACCATTCAAAGCTTCCTTTTCAGCCGCGTTCGAGGAATCAGCAGGCGGTCTACCGCCAGTTAACCTCATGGTATTCATCGAATGAGGTAAGGTCACTTGTCACGAATAGAGCTGTCCTCCTTACTCCTTCTCAGCACATGATAGTGCGAGGAAATGAAACATGTGTTATCTAGGAAGTACTCTGCGTAAGGTTAGCGCAGCCAAAAAATATGAAACAATGCTTTAGTCAATAGAAGAGTACCATTGGGATCAAACACTGGCCCAAAGTTGGGAAAGGTATTCCTGAAACTGTACAACTAGAGAGCATCATTCAGACGAGGGAAACGTGGAACATGGGGAACATAAAAAAGGAAAAAAAGAAAAAAGAACTGGTAGCATGTAAACTATGATGCAACATCGGGATACTAAAAGTGAAGTGTGCCGAAAACCTAATGGTAAACATAGCAGAAACAGTTAATGTCACAATGGAATGGGAGTTGTAAGGTATATGATCGTATGTGTTGACAAAAAGGAATGTAAAGAGATTAACAAGGTTGCTGGGTACAGTAAGTCTACACAAATAAAAAGATTAGATAAATATGTGAAGAAATGGAGCTCGGAAGCCTGATAGACTCTTTTCCCCAATGCCGAGAGTGAGCCCTGGGGAAGTCAGTAGGATTCTGAATGCTGAAAGTCAGTGCCGTATGGAACTTACCTGGACCCGTGGATGTTGAGACAACATGTAAACTGCTGCCTCTGCTATATCTTCTGGTTCCATGGACGGTATCGTATCGAAAAAGTTTGGAGGCAATATTTTGAAGTTCGTCTTGATGATTTCTGTTTTCACAGCTCCCGGAGAAATTTCCTGTGGTGAGAGAACGTAAGTAACTTGAAAACAAAGAATTAATAAGTGCAGTAAACGTCAGTTAATGTAGCTTTTATCCTCAAATATACATGTATATGGAGCTTGACAAATAGGTACTATCATTAATTTAGAACGCAATATTCGATAAATAACGTGTAATGGCTAAGTACATTTTTCTTACAGTTGAATAGAGGGACTTATGAGTAAAGCATCATGGCGTATTTACTGTGGTACTATGGGACAGCTGAAGGGAAGTCTAGTGAAAACAAGAGCCAGAATACTCCAGACGTTATTGTGGAGATAGTGTTTAGTAGATATGAAGAGGCTACGAAATTAATATGGGCTGTAAGTACAAGGTTTGGACAGAAATATGAAAACACCGCGAGTAATGCATGTTTGAACATAAATTCCGATGCCAGCAGATCCGGCAGGCTGCACTGTTGTATCTGACTACGAACGACACCTGTGCAACGTACTCAATACATTGCAAGTGTCAGTCGCGTTCAGAACAGAGTTCCGTGTAGTTGCGAGCGCAATATGTCGGAGCTAAGAAAAATGGCTCTGAGCACTATGGGACTCAACATCTGAAGTCATCAGTCCCCTAGAACTTAGAACTACTTAAACCTAACTAACCGAAGGACATCACACACATCCATGCCCGAGGCAGTATTCGAACCTGCGACCGTAGCGGTCGCGCGGTTCCAGACTGTAGCGCCTAGAACCGCTCGGCCACTCTGGCCGACGCGGAGCTAAGAGAATTAGAAGGTGGGTAAACTGTTGGTATTCGTGTTGTGTGTGCTTGAGGCACGGAATCGAAGATTTATACTCCATGAAGGGAAAGCGGAAAAACATCATCCGCTGGATCACAGCGCGGACGAATGAGTGTGTTGAGTAATCGTGACAGACGGTCATTGAAGAGGACTGTGACGAGAAAATAAGGGGACGAAGCTGCAAAAGTCACTACAGAACTGAATGAAGGCAGTATCATAAGCAGAGTAATGCGGCACGAGCTGGAATTCCAAAGCAAACTCATCAGTGATGTAAATCCTCTTGACAAGAAAACGCGGTACCGAAGCCATGAAACCTGGACTATGGAGCAATGGAAGAAAGTCATTTGGTCGAATGAGTCTTGTTTCACACTATTCCCAACTTCTGGCCGAGCCTGCGTCACAAGAGGCGGAGGTTCGGTGATGACTTGGGCAGTCGTATCATGGTATTCCATGAGCCTCATGATTAGTCTGCAAGGTCGCATTACTACCAAAGATATATGTGTCCACTTTGATGATCAGCTCCAATCCCTGGTACAACGTGTTCCCCTATGGTGATGATATGTTCCAAGACTACAGACCCCCAGTTCAGACTGCTTTCGTGAGCTAAAATAAAGGAATTTTGGGTTTAGCGTCCCGTCAACATCGAGGTCATTAGAGACGGAGCACAAGCTCGGATTGTGTCAAGCGTGGGGAAGAAAATCAGCCGGTCCCTACAAAGGAACCATCCCGGCATTTGCTTGGAGCGACTTAGGGAAGTCACGGAAAACGTAAATTAGGCTGCCCAGACGCGGGTTTGAACCGTCGTCCTCCCGAAAGCGAATCCAGTCTGCTAACGACTGCGCCACCTCGTTCGGTATTTCAAATGGTTCAAATGGCTCTGAGCACTATGGGACTTAACATCTGTGGTCATCAGTCCCTTAGAACTTAGAACTACTCAAACCTAACTAACCTAAGGACATCACACACATCCATGCCCGGGGCAGGATTCGAACCTGCGACCGTAGCAGTCGCGCGGCTCCGGACTGCGCGCCGTTCGGTATTTGTGGGCTCGAGAATGAACTGTAGCATATCTCCTAGCGATCACATTTACCACACCTAAGCATTACTGAGACTTTGTAGTCTGCTTTGGAGAGAAGGATGCGTGATTGCTGTCCACCCCAATTATCGTTAGCTGATGTTCCGACTATTTTGCAGGAACAGTGGTATAAGATTCTGTAAGTCCATCTTCATAGAGATGTTTGCGGGACCTCGGTTATTCAATATAAAATGTCGAACCAAAACACGTTTCAGGCTTTTAAACTTAAAATTGTTATTTTATTTGAGCAAGCAGTTCCGGCGCTACATTCCACCGTCATCAGGCGTCCTGACCGAGGCAGCAAGTGATGATTTGCTGTGTCAAAAATCTACGGATAGGAGCCCCTATTTTGACTGGTCCAGAGATGAGATTCTTCCTACACGTCGGTCACAGGACCTGAAGATGGCGTGCTGTAGCGCAGAAACTGGTTGCTCAAATAAAATAACAATTGGAAATTTAGACAGCTGAAAGATGTTTTAATTCGCATTTTATAATGGTGTAAGAGTCCCATGAAAACCGTACAAGAGTCGTACGAGACAACTGGAAGCTGTTTTGAATGCCAACCGTTTTCCTACACCGTACTATGAATGGTAATGTGTTATGCTTCTGCTGTTTCCACATTTTTGTCCACCACTTGGAAATGGAACATGGCACCAAACCAGCCATAACACGAACGACAAGACTGCTACACCATGACGCTCATTTTGCCTTCTTATAAGTGTAACAATATTTTCATTACTAAAACAAACTATTTTTGTGTGCAAGTAAAAGTACCGTATAACAATCAGGAAGAATAAAATGAGGGGAAAATTGCGTAGTGGGTCACATTTACATGCTTGCATTAAAAGTCTGTATTACTGTATCTTTACACTGTAGGAACATTTTTTCCACAGTATGCTCCACGAAGTTCAGTTCATTTTTAGATCGCTTTAAACTGTCAGTCACCATATAACTTCAGTATCACGTAGCCTTGTAGTACACGCTGCAGACAGCAGTCACACTTCACATTGTCTACATAAGACGTCTCTGCTTAAAGAACTGCCATTGTGATTCTATGTTTCACCTGGTCCGTCAGATTACGTTGTTAGTCATAGAGGCGACTACAATTTCAGTTGTTCACTGATCTTCTTACATGTAGCTTATAATAATTACTTCATGAAAAAGTTAATGGTGTTTGTATCAGTGCTCCAGTTTGCGCGGCCCCTCCTGCCGGAGGTTCGAGTCCTCTCTCGGGCATGGGTGTGTGTGTGTGTGTGTGTGTTGTTCCTAGCATAAGTTAGTTTAAGTTAGTTTACGTAGTGTCTAAATCTATGGACCGATGACCGCAGCAGTTTGGTCCCTTAGGACTTCCCACACATTTGAACATTTTATAACGTATAATTCCAACACATTATTACTCAGCTATGTATCAAGCCTCACTGATTAACTATGGTGAATAACGACAATTTTTCCCTTGGTATCACATTGTTACAAAAGCCTTTTACACGCTTCTATTATCTGCAGGTATTTACCCAACAGTTTTACAATCCAGAAAGATTCATTTGGTCAGAGTATAATTGATTCTTGATCATCTCCAAAAACCGCGCATTATTGATTCTTGCATGAAACAGCTCACTAATACTCGTATCTAGCATTTTCACAGACTTGTATGTTAATGGGGTAAAGATGCAATGATGTGCAATAATGTATGTGCAGTTTTGATTTCAGCTGAGAATGGAAGTGATTATAAGCGAGTGTATCAGATAATATGTGGCAAGGACATGATCGTTGTGGCTAAACATAGCTCGCTGGTGTGATACACACGAAGAAATGAACTCGTGATTTCCGACATATACTGCAGGTTAATGTGATTGTGTATGGATAAGAAGTTTGAGAGAGACCAAAGTAACGGTTTCATGTGGCGCAAAATTTGTATTCTGCAAATGCGAGCATAAACGGACGTCAACAGTGCTTGCTTCCAACCAGCTGTTTTCCAGTGGACGCAGGCACAAAAGAACTGCAAACATCAAACTAATAATACTCATGTAACGAGGAATGTAACGGATGTACTCGAATATTTACCATATGGGTATACTACACTGTTGCTGTCACCATCTAACAGCAGACAATTTTAGGAGACATCACTGAACGCGTTCGAAAAAGTGAACTTAATGATCTTTGAACTAGTATAAAGCTCTCCCGAAGCAAAATCTTGGCCAGATCATTTTATCATTTGTTCTTCTATCTCGAAGGATTTATATATGTTGAGCTCGTTTCTTTAGAGTGAACAAGACTTTCTACAGTGTCACACGGAGACAGATTATTTCTGCCACTCGTATGATTCAATCTACTTTGTAGTGAATCCAGCGTGAACACCTAGCCTAGTTTTTGTAAACAACGACGAAATTTAATGAATTAATTGCCTATGGTGTTACAGCGACTTGATTTTATAGACGGTATCTCCCATCGCGAAAACTACCCAATTTCTTTGCACATCATTAAGACGTCAAAATGCAGCTGTTTAATTAATGCTCCACTTCGTTAGAGACCCTGTGGCTTGAGGGAAATGACGAACTTACTTTAGTGGCGAACTTATTGGTGTGCTGGAACAGTAGTATCGGCTTTTGTTCTCCAAACAAAATGAATAACAGTGTTCTCCAGAGTTAGGCAGCCAAGGAAGGCTAAGGAACGACGTAATATACTATATATCGACCTCCCGTTTTCGCTACGTTATAGAGAACCATGTGGCGAACTTTGTATGTTTATAGCTGACGAATTATGACTGACTTTGATTTTTTTAAAATGGAACTATATACTTTTTCTGTAATAGTGGAAGGAAACATCGAAGAGGTCTACAAGGGCTTAACATGTGTTAAAATTAATGATACAGTCCCTTAAACATCTGTCCCAGTCTACCAAATGTAAGCAAACGCGTAACGCAGGTATGGTTTGTGTGCTTATTATTCTGACTGTCACATCAGGAACTCAGAATGTTGAGCTAGAGCGGTGATACTGGCTATATTGCGACTCGGGCTTCACACTGCTGTACACTGAAATTCGCATGCACTTACAGCACAACAAACCCATTTTGTACGGAATGTCTTGTCTTCGGAAGTCATCGATGTTTCCTTGTATACCTCTTGTTTTCATGTTCCCACAGATATTTACCCACATCTGTCGCGTCCGTTATGAACTAGACCATTTTGTGTTTACCGACAGACCGATCTGTCGATTTCCAAATATTGTGATAATGGCTGTAATTATTTGTGCTGAGTGGGCGGGAGATATTTCGCGATGTTACAACGTGGATTGCCTTATGTCTAGCGGGATGTCTTCCAATAATTACGGTAGAATATCTGTTAGAAACTGTAGCTATTTAATACACATCAGCAAAACGTGCTATTCTAGAAAAGCCCACACCACAAGTTAACAGTCCAGGGTCGTTGTTTTTTCCGCGTCTCTGAGCCGGCGTGGATTTTCAACTGATCAGTAGTGTATAGAGCTACCATTGAATTACCCATGATTTGTAAACAATGTTTCATCTGTAAACAAAATATTTCATAGAAATACTGCATCGCATAGCAGCTTTTGTACACACCATTACGAGAATTTTATCTAATTTCTTTAAATCGTTGCCACGACGCTGTCGATCCAGCGAAATATGGCAAGAACGAAACGCACTAGAATACAGCGTTTGGAGAACGCTCCTTGGGCTGATCCCAAGTGCACATTTAAAAATGGTTCAAATGGCTCTAAGCTCTATCTGAGGTCATCAGTCCCCTAGACTTAGAACTACTTAAACCTAACTAACCTAAGGACATCACACACATCCATTCCCGAGGCAGGATTCGAACCTGCGACCGCAGCAGCAGCGCGGTTCCGGACGGAAGCGCCTAGAACCGCTCTATCACAGCGGTCGGCTGCACACTTTAGCTGCCTCGTAGCGAGACGTGGACTGTGTGTTACCGCTATAAAATGTCAGCTGCATTTCTCTCGTCAGCTGCTGCTCTTTTTCGGTGGCATATTTTATTCTTCACACTTCCAGTCTCTTGAATTTCTTTTTATAATGTTCACAAAGGCAGTTCGTGAGACATTGCAGCATACAAGCGCACTGCTGTTACCACATTTTGGTGACGCTAATCAGAAACAAAAATAGTTTTGTTGTTTTTTCTTCGACTGTCGTGTGCTTTGTGAAAGTCTGACCAGCTTCATGGCCACTGGAAGCTACACCAGCAGGCGACACTGGTGGGCTTTAAGCGCACAGATATACACGCGCGTCGTACTTGTGTTATGGGTTTGCTTATCTGGCAGAGTGCGGAGGATTTTCGTGGGGCCTCGTCTATTGACGCTGCCACAGGGTGGTTTGAGGTGCTGTTATCTTGCTACTATTTGGCCGAGTGCCCGTTTATCAGAACCATATCCAGAGATATTTGACAAACTTACAGTATGGGGCTTCCCTTATAATCCGTATGTACGAGGGCAGTTCAATAAGTAGTGCAACACATTTTTTTCTGAAACAGGGGTTGTTTTATTCAGCATTGAAATACACCAGGTTATTCCCCAATCTTTTAGCTACACAACACTATTTTTCAACGTAATCTCCATTCAATGCTACGGCCTTACGCCACCTTGAAATGAGGGCCTGTATGCCTGCACGGTACCATTCCACTGGTCGATGTCGGAGCCAACGTCGTACTGCATCAATAACTTCTTCATCATCCGCGTAGTGCCTCCCACGGATTGCGTCCTTCATTGGGCCAAACATATGGAAATCCGACGGTGCGAGATCGGGACTGTAGGGTGCATGAGGAAGAACAGTCCACTGAAGTTTTGTGAGCTCCTCTCGGGTGCGAAGACTTGCGTGAGGTCTTGCGTTGTCATGAAGAAGGAGAAGTTCGTTCAGATTTTTGTGCCTACGAACACGCTGAAGTCGTTTCTTCAATTTCTGAAGAGTAGCACAATACACTTCAGAGTTGATCGTTTGACCATGGGGAAGGACATCGAACAGAATAACCCCTTCAGCGTCCCAGAAGACTGTAACCATGACTTTACCGGCTGAGGGTACGGCTTTAAACTTTTTCTTGGTAGGGGAGTGGGTGTGGCGCCACTCCATTGATTGCCGTTTTGTTTCAGGTTCGAAGTGATGAACCCATGTTTCATCGCCTGTAACAATCTTTGACAAGAAATTGTCACCCTCAGCCACATGACGAGCAAGCAATTCCGCACAGATGGTTCTCCTTTGCTCTTTATGGTGTTCGGTTAGACAACGAGGGACCCAGCGGGAACAAACCTTTGAATATCCCAACTGGTGAACAATTGTGACAGCACTACCAACAGAGATGTCAAATTGAGCACTGAGTTGTTTGATGGTGATCCGTCGATCATCTCGAACGAGTATGTTCGCACGCTCCGCCATTGCAGGAGTCACAGCTGTGCACGGCCGGCCCGCACGCGGGAGATCAGACAGTCTTGCTTGACCTGGCGGCGATGATGACACACGCTTTGCCCAACGACTCACCGTGCTTTTGTCCACTGCCAGATCACCGTAGACATTCTGCAAGCGCCTATGAATATCTGAGATGCCCTGATTTTCCGCCAAAAGAAACTCGATCACTGCCCGTTGTTTGCAACGCACATCCGTTACAGACGCCATTTTAACAGCTCCGTACAGCGCTGCCACCTGTCGGAAGTCAATAAAACTATACGAGACGAAGCGGGAATGTTTGAAAATATTCCACAAGAAATTTCCGGGTTTTTCAACCAAAATTGGCCGAGAAAAAAAATGTGTTGCATTACTTATTGAACTGCCCTCGTATAAAAGTATTAACTAAATTAACCTCCTACAACAAGTAAATAAAAATTCTGTATCAGCTGGCTTCAGACACTAGGAGGGGGGAGGGGGAAGTCTTCACACACTACTAAAAATGTAAACATAGAAACGACTAACCAAACGCTTGGAGCATGGGACGCCGTCAGTGGCAAGCTACACCTCGTGTATGTCGGTTTGGAGACGCGGTGAAAGCCGCGCAACAGCAAAATGGGCCGCAAAGGGAAGGAAAGGCAAATAGTTATCTCCCAACATGGAAAGGGAAAATCATTCTCAGAAATAGCGTTATTGTAAGAAGACGAGCAACTGTGCACTCCATATAATATCGTGATTTAGAGAAAAAAAATGTGTGACAGAAGAGGTCGACCACAGATACTAACGGAAAGAAAACGAAATATATTAAAAAGTTTGGTCAAAAAAAGATCCTAAATCGACATCTTCTGTGTTACCTACGCTTTTTAATGATAAGTTCGGGGAGGTAATCACGCCAAGAGCTGTTCTCCATATTTTAGGTAATGCAGGTTATGGAGCTAGGGTACCTAGATGAAAACCATACATCAGCTTGAAGAGCAAGAAATTGAGCCTTGAATTTGCTCGAGAGCATATAAGCGAGTAAACAAAAGTACTGTTCACAGATGAAAGTAAATTTAACACATTTATAAATGATGGCAGGCGTTTGTTGCGGAGACGGCCAAATACTGAGCCGGATCTGACCCACGTTTAGACCACAGTGAAGCACGGTGGCGGAAGAATTGGGTTATGGGGATGTATGGCTACATCTGCTATTGAACTACTTGTTTTTGTTGAAAGTAACATGAATAGGTTTCAGTATATAAATATCGTAGAGGAAAATCTGCATTAATATGTTAATAGCTTCGGTTTAAGCACAGATTACCACTTTCAACAACACAACCACGCTACTCATACAACGAAATTGTTCGTTTGTGCTTATTGTACTAAACTCCCTATATTCTCAAGTTTTCAGCTCAGAGCGCAGACCTTAATGTAACTGAACATCTTTGGAGTACGCTCGAAAGAAAACATGAAATTCGAAGTAAGACAGCTATGAAACAATATCTAAAACAAGAATGGCAACATAATACTTCAGAGACTACCAAAAAACTGGCTCGTTTCGTGCCAAAGAGGTAGACGAAGTGATACGTGGAAGAGGAGTGTCTACAAAGCTCTAACATTGCCACTATATTTTTTTTCACTGTAATGATCTTTGAATGTATGAATAGTTCTTTCCCACTGTGTGAAGCCAGCTGGTACAGAATTATCTACAACATCTAGATGGATACTCTGCAAATCATGTTTAAGTGCCTAGCAGAGGGTTCATCGAGCCACCTTCACAATTCTCTATTATTCCAATCTCGTATAGCGCACAGAAAAAACGAACACCTATATCTTTCCGTACGAGTTCTGATTTCCCTTATTTTATCGTGGTAATGGTTTCTCCCTATGTAGGTCGGTGTCAACAAAATGTTTTCGCATTCGGAGAACAAAGTTGGTGATAGGAATTTCTTGAGAAGATTCCGTCGCAGCGAAAAATGCGTTTCTTTTAATGATCTCCAGCCCAAATCCTGTATCATTTCAGTGACACTCTCTCTCTTATTTCGCGATAATACAAAACATGCTGCCCTACTTTCAGCTTTTTCGATGTTCTCCGTCAGTCCCATCTGGTAAGGATCCCACACCGCGCAGAAGTATTCTAAAGGAGGACGGACAAGCGTAGTGTAGGCAGTCTCCTTAGTAGGTCTGTTACATTTTCTAAGTGTCCTGCCAATAAAACGCAGTCTTTGGTTAGCCTTTCCCACAACATTTTCTGTGTGTTCTTTCCAATTTAAGTTGTTCGTAATTGTAATTCCCAGGTATTCAGTTGAATTTAGAGCCTTTATATTTGACTGATTTCTCGTGTAACCGAAGTTTAACGAATTATTTTTAGCACTCATAAGGATGACGTCATACTTTTCGTTGTTTAGGGTCAACAGCCAATTTTCGCACCATTTAGATATCTTTTTTAAATCATTTTGCAATTTGTTTTGATCTCCTGATGACTTTATTAGTCGATAAACGACCGCGTCATCTGCAAACAACCTAAGACGGCTGCTCAGATCGTCTCCCAAATCGTTTATATAGACAGGGAACAGCAAAGGGCCTATAACACTACCTTGGGGAGCGCCAGAAATCACTACTGTTTTACTCGATGCCTTTTCGTCATTTACTACGAACTGTAACCTCTTTGACAGGAAATCAAAAATCCAGTCACATAACTGAGACGATATTCCATAAGCAAGCAATTTTCACTATAAGCCGCTTGTGTGGTACAATGTCAAAATCCTTCTGGAGATCCAGAAATACGGAATCGATCTGAAATCCCTTGTCAATAGCACTCTTCATGCGAATAAAGAGAATTGTGTTTCACAAGAACGGTGCTTTCTAAACCCATGTTGGCTGTGTGTCAATAGACCGTTTTCTTCGAGGTAATTCTAACCTAAGGACAACACACACATCCATGCCCGAGGCAGGATTCGAACCTGCGACCGTAGCGGTCGTGCGGTTCCAGACTGTAGCGCCTTTAACCGCTCGGCCACTTCGGCCGGCTACGAGGTAATTCATAATGTTTGAACACAATATGTGTTCCAGAATCCTGCTGCATATCGACGTTAATGATATGGGCCTCTAATTTAGTGGATTACTCCTACTACCTTTCTTGAATATTGGTGTGACCTGTGCAGCTTTCCAGTCTTTGGGTACGGATCTTTCGTCGAGCGAACGGTTGTATATGATTGTCAAATATGGAGCTAATGCATCAGCATACTCTGAAAGGAACATAATTTGTATACAGACTGGACCAGAAGACTTGCTTTTATTAAGTGATTTAAGATGCTTCACTATTCCGAGGATATTTACTTGTACGTTCCTCATGTTGGCAGCTGTTCTCGATGCGAATTCTGGAATATTTACTTCGTCTTCTTTTGTGAAGGCATTTCGGAAGGTGTGTTTAGTAACTCTGCTTTGGCAGCCCTGTCTTCGATAGTATCTCCATTGCTATCGCGCAAATTGTTTCTTGCCGCTAAAGTACTTCACATACGACCAGAATCTCTTTGGATTTTCTGCCAGGTTTCGAGACAAAGTTTCGTTGTGGAAACTGTTATAAGCATCTCGCATTGAAGTCCGCGCTAAATTTCGAGCTTCTGTAAAAGATCGCCAATCTTTATTTACTTTTTGCAGAATAATTTAATTAATACTTTTATACAAACAGATTAGGAAGCAAACGCCCTACTGTTAGATTACCAAATAATATCTCTGGCTGTGATCTTTAGTTTAAAGGGTATTCTACATGAACAACAGTGTCTGAACACATTTCTCCATGAGTGTGTGTTTCGTCATTGAAGTCGTCTTCGAAGGTTCTTTCTGATTCCAAGGAAAAGTGTGTGTGCCTTCATTCAAAACAGTAATAAAAAATCAGTGTAATTATTCAGCAGCTAGAAAAGTTAAAAATTACTTACAAGGGAACATCCCCATCGCACCCCCCTCAGATTTAGTTATAAGTTGGCACAGTGGATAGGCCTTGAAAAACTGAACACAGATCGATCGAGAAAACAGGAAGAAGTTGGGTGGAACTATGAAAAAATAAGCAAAATATACAAACTGGGTCGTCCATGTGTAACATAGGCAATATTAAGGGCAATGTGAGGCGATGAGCGCCGTGGTCCCATGGTTAGCATGAACAGCTGCGGAACAAGAGGTCCTTGGTTCAAATCTTCCCCCAACCGAAAATTTTAACTTTTTATTTCCAGTTTATGTGAAAAACTCTTATGTTTTCATCACTTTTTTTGGAGTGATTATTACATCCACAAGAAAACCTAAATCGGGCAAGGTAGAAGAAACTTTTCACCCATTCGCCAAGTGTACTAGTTAGGTGGGTCGCCAACATATTCCTGTCATGTGACGCACATGCTGTCACCAGTGTCGTATACAAAATATCAAACGTGTTTTCCTGTGGAGGAATCGGTTGACCTATGACCTTGCGATCAAATGTTTTTGGTTCCCATTGGAGAGGCATGTCCTTTCGTCAACTAATCACACGGTTTTGCGGTGCGGTCGCAAAACACAGACACTAAACTTATTACAGTGAACAGAGACGTCAATGAACGAATGGACAGATCATAACTTTGCGAAAATAAAGAAAGCAAAATGTTCAGTGGAGGGCAGATTTGAAACAAGGACCACTCGTTCCGCAGCTGTTCACGCTAACCACGGGACCATGGCGCTCCTCGCCTCACATTGCCCTTAATATTGCCTATCTTACGCATGGACGACCCAGTTTGTATATTTCGCTTATTTTTTCATAGTTCCACACAACTTCTTCCTGTTTTCTCGATTGATCTGTGTTCAGTTTTTCAAGGCCTATCCATTGTGCCAACTTATAACTAAATCTGAGGGGGGTGCGATGGGGATGTTCCCTTGTTAGGAGCATCACAACATTGGTCATATTGCCTGTTATAGCTTAGCGAAAACCGCACGTCAATGTATTTAGTAGTTTTGGATACATCTGTTGTGGGATGTCTCATCTCCTTCACCCTGTATACTTCTTGATTATACTACAGACAGAAATTTCAGTGCCATTTACTAAGAGTGTACAAGAAGAACATGATGAAACACGAGAACCATTCTTCGTAGACAAAGCGGAGTCGAGACTTACCCCAACGCGGATGTTGCTCTTCCTGGCGACCAGATCCTTCCGTAGTCCTTCCAGCAGTGTCTTGACTGCGTGTTTGCTCGCACTGTACATCGCCGACACGCTGCTACCAGGAGGCACGTGGCCCAGCACACTGCCGACAGAGACGATGCAGAACAGAGTCAATGTCTCTTTTTCAAATGCGACACGTTCACCAACTAGGAAAATAGTAGCTACTGATATTTCATCATGTTAATCGTTATAGATTCAGCTACACCTATACTAAAAAATACGGTAAAACGGCACCTACGATATCCGCAGTTTTTCCGTTGTGTGTTGCGGTTGGTGCTGAGTCGCAAGACGTGAGCATGAAAAACCGTGAGTTGGATCTGGGCAGCCAGTCCCATGGCTCGTTCGTAATTTCTTATGCTTCGTAAATGGTACTTGTTCCACACGCAGCAAATAGGCTCATCTGTTAGGTTCTATGCTAATCAACATTCCGCAAATTGTGACATATTCGGAAGAAATATTTGTGACAACCAAGATTGTAAATTTCTCGTTTTATTTGCAGCATTTAAAGCCATGCGCTCAGATCCTAATGTAACCACAACCTCCCAAATCATGACACATTCGGAAAAAATAACCCAAAACTGAAACTGAATAAACTGGAAAAAGGTAGGAATTTAAGGAGATGGGACCTGGATAAACTGAAAGAATCAGAGGTTGTAGAGAGTTTCAGAGAGAGTATTATGGAACGACTGACAAGAACGGGGGAAAGAAGAAGAATGGGTAGCTTTGAGAGATGAAGTAATGAAGGCAGCAGAGGATCAAGTAGGTAAAAAGACGAAGGCTAGTAGAAATCCTTGGGCAACAGAAGAGATGTTGATTTTAATTGATGAAAGGAGAAAATATGAAAATGCAATAAATAAAACAGGCAAAAAGGAATACAAACGTCTCAATAATGAGATCGACAGGAACTGCAAAACGGCTAAGCAGCGATGGCTAGAGGACAAATGTAAGGATTTAGAGGCATTTATCACTAGGGGTACGATAGATACTGTCTACAGGAATATTAAAGAGACCTTTGGAGAGAATTGAACCACTTATATAGGAATATCAAGAGCTCAGATGGAAACCCAGTTCTATGCAAAGAAGGGAAAGCAGAAGTGTGGGAGGAGTATATAGAGGGTCTATACAAGGGCGTCTACTGGAGGGCAATATTATGGAACTGGAAGAGGACGTAGATGAAGATGAAATGGGAGATATCATACTGCGTGACGAGTTTGACAGAGTACTGAAAGACCTGAGTCAAAACAAGGCCCCGGGAGAAGACAACATTCCATTAGAACTACTGACAGCTTTGGGAGAGGCAGCCCTGACAAAACCCTACCATCTGGTGAGCAAGATGTATGAGACCTGGAAATACCCTCAGACTTCAAGAAGAATATAATAATTCCAATCCAAAAGGAAGCAGGTGTTGACAGATGTGAAAATTACCGAACTATCAGTTTAATAAGTCACGGCTGCAAAATACTAACACGAATTCTTTTCAGACGAATGGATAAATTGGTAAAAGCCAACCTTGGGGAAGATTAGTTTGGATTCCGGAGAAATGTTGGATCACATGAGGCAATACTGACCCTACGACTTATCTTAGGAGATAGATTAGGGAAAGGCAAACCTACATTTCTAGCATTTGGGGAAAGCTTTTGACAATGTTGACTGGAATATTCTCTTTCAAATTCTGAAGGTGGACGGGTCAAATACAGGGAACGAAAGGCTATTTATAATTATATATATAATATATAATATAATATATATATAATATAAGAAACGAGATGGAAGTTATAAGAGTCGAGGGGCATGAAAGGGAAGCAGTGGTTGGGAAAGGAGTGATACAGGATTTTAGCCTATCCCCGATGTTATTCATTCCGTGTACTGAACAAGGAGAAAAGGAAACAAAAGAAAAATTTGGAGTAAGAATTAAAATCCATGGAGAAGAAATTAAAACTTTGAGGTTCGCCGATGACATTGTAACTCTGTCAGATACAGCAACAAACGACCTGGAAGAGCAGCTAAACGAAATGGACAGTGTGTTGAAAGGAGGCTATAAGACGAACATCATCAAAAGCAAAACGAGGATAATGAAATGTAGTCTAATTAAATCCGGCGATGCTGCGGGAATTAGATTTGGAAATGAGACACTTAAACTAGTAGATGAGTTTTGTTATTTATGGAGCAAAATAAGTGATGATGGTCGAAGTAGAGAGGATGCAAAATGCAGACTGGCAATGGCAAGGAAAGCGTTTCTGTTTCCTTAACATCGAATATAGATTTAAGTGTCAGGAACTCTTTTCTGAAAATATTTGTATGGAGTGTAGCCATGTATGGAAGTGAAACATGGACGATAAATAGATAAGAAGAAGAGATGGATAGATCACATAACTAATGAGGTGGTACTGGATAGAATTGTGGAAAAGAGAAATTTGTGGCACAACTTCACTAGAAGAAGGGATCGGTTGGTAGGTCATGTTCTGAGGCATCAAGGGATCACCAGTATAGTATTGGAGGACAGCGTGAAGGGTAAAAATCGTAGAGGGAAACCAAGAGATGAATACACTAAGCTGATTCACAAGCATGTAGGTTGCAGTAGGTACTTCGAGATGAAGAAGCTTGTACAGGATAGGGTAGCATGGAGAGCTGCATCAAACCAGCCTCTGGACTGAAGACCACAACAACAACAACCAAATGTTTTGCGACAATCAAAATTAAAACACTGAGCGTTTCTCATTGGCTACCGTATACTAGCTCACGATTGGCTACGACCAATGACAACGAACTGACAGCAGCAACACACAAACGAAGGGCCGCGGACACCGTAAGTGTAGCCAAAATATTCTAGAGACATAGTGTGAAGAAAAAAGACTTGTTGACTACCGAATTCAGTTTCTGGCAAAAAGGTGAAGGTAGCACGACTGACCACATATATTAACGTATTCGATTTCTGAAAAATCCGTTATAGCACATCAGCTGCAGCAGCGAAGTAGGTAACGTTAAAAACTCTGTAAAGGGGTGTTTAGATGGGCCAGACTTTACGGGAATGTTTGGTGGCAATAGCGTTGCCATCAACATTGCTGCATTCTGACTGCAGTAGACTGCACTTTCGTGGTGTGGCTGGTCAATATTGCAGAATACAACATCGTTTCGCTTTTGTTCGGAAGTTTATGCGCCTACATATAAGCACACATGCTGTCGTTGTTTGTTGTCGTGATTTTGTTGTGTACAGCTATGGAGAGAACAATGAATTTTATAAATGCGATTCATCTGCAACCAGAGGTTTGGGACGTGGAAATTAATGTTTACAAAGATCGCAGAATGAAAAAAGTCCAGTTGACGAACTGATGAGCTCCGATTAAGACACGCAAAAATTCCGGAGTCTTTGAATCTATGCCAAATGAGAAGCAAAAAAAGTTTGATAGGAAGAGGGGAGCAGGAATTTGTAAACATTGGTTCGTGCTGGCGACAAAAACAATAGAAAAATTGTACTCGTATTTCAAACCTTCCTTAATGAAATCTTTCGGTCCTTCTACCAAAGCATTGCATACTTCTGGCAACACGAGGCTTATTGACAAATAGCGAACTTGAAACAGATATGTTAAACTTCTACACACAAGGAGCTAAACACCGAAGGATGATTGCCAGTCGGGTAGTACCTGGTACACTCTCTCATTTGTATCGGTTTTATGAATTCTCGGACAAATTGCTTGTACGAAATATTCGAACTCGTCTGTCGACATTCTAGTATAATTCTGGGACCGTACCAGTTCACTAGTTAACTTTTATGAAGCATTCCCCTTACTTAAAAAAATAGTGCATCAACAAAGTTCGATTTCTCTTGTTTTTGCTATCTTGATTCTTTGTGTGACGTTAAAGCAATAGGCGCACTAAATTCTACTAGCTCGTTTTCGTCCATTTTGTGGTAATAGTGTGTCTCTTTGTGAAAACTTTGCCCTGTTAATGTACTGCCGCAAACATTGCCAGACAGTAGTATCCGGTAATGCTGTGCTACACGTGGTTGCATTTCGTTTGGCCACTATGTTCCCAGGTAATATTGTCGGGATATAATGTCGGCAACATACAGCTTTATGGCCCACGTGACCGCACTTTAAGTTGGTAACACTGCAGTATTTTAGTATGAATTTCATTATTTTGACCATAGCTGCGTAACAGCAACGGTTCCACGTAATTAGATTAAAAACAGCCGACCAGTTGCAAAGGATAAAGTAATCTTTACCTAGGTTTCGATAGATTTAAATCTATCTTCTTCAGAAGTTGCTTATGCGCTCTCCAACTTCCATGTACTTAATTTTATTTATCTGACAAACCCTATTCTCAGGGCTATATTTTATTTGGACTAATGGAGCTATGGAGATGTTTATAAAAATGGCAATGACGTATCACTCCATGTTAATGTAATACTGCCGCCTTCTGAAGAAGATAGATTTAAATCTATCGAAACCTAGGTAAAGATTACTTTATCCTTTGCAACTGGTCGGCTGTTTTTAATCTAATTAGTATGAATTCTTGTTGTTCTTTAGCTTCTGAAGTATTTCGATATTTTAGTTGAAGAGGATACGAGAGACCACCGCGATGCATGCCTGTAGCCTATATCATATCGCACGAGCATATTCACTAAAGACGAAATTTTGTGCGAAGTCGCATACGAAGTTGCGGTCCGAGTAGGATTGTAGGCGACGTCAAGTTTTCACTACCTACGTCTCTTTACAGAAAACTCAGTATGGAGGTAGACATATGAATGTTTCCATCTGGTTCAAAGGTATTCGCTAATGTAACAAAGGTGAGAGGTGTCGGCCCCTACACGGCACCACCTAACTCCGGCGCGTTAAGCTGCTCACTGCCCAGCTCGCTTCACCTGCCGATGTGGATGATGAAGCCGTCGTCGACGCCCCTCTTCAGCATGTCCTGCACGGCTTCCCTGGTGCAGATGCTCAGACCCAGCACGTTCACGTCCAGGATGCGCTTCCAGTCTTCCGTCTTGCCTGCTGCTCAAACACACACCCGAAAAACAAAATTGTTATCTAGACATCTTACTCAATGAATCTATGAAGTAGTACCACAAAACAACAAATGGAACAGAGCACCTTGCTATCACTACTTCTATAGGCTGACCAAAAGATGTCTTGCGCCAACTACATGTGCGCTAAGATGTGTGGCCTTAGGTTCAAGGGGAGCGGTAAATGAAAACCGAACGGTACTGTGAAATATAAACAAAACAATAACCAAAATAAAAGCAACCTGTTCGGAAGTGCACATCTTTGCAAGTCTATGAAATCAAAATCTCGTGGATGAAATTATGTAGCGTGTCGCTCCAAACCGTACACAGCTTGTATCCTGGTTGACATGTTGTCCAAAAGCTCGGAAATAGCTGTCGAGGATTTCAGTACTGACCTGTGTTCACTATCGAAATGGGTACAGAATATATGTTTTTTATTTAACCTGATCCGATTAAGGACGTCAGGCACAGGGTTTCACACACACACACAGTATCTGTTACAGCATAGCCATCTAAGAAATAATTTTAATATGACAACTGGTATTAAAATAACCTGAGCGTCTGAAGTTGGAGTCTGAGTAAATTATACTGACTATGAACTAACAAAGTTAGTACTGGCATTACGTGTACAACTGCAGCTGCAACCACTAATAATAATGATAATAATAATAGTAATAATAACAGTCACATTAACGGTGACACTAACAACGATAATGATAGAGTTATAAGAAGAATTCATAGGTCTAAAAAAATAAATGTTTTCTGACTTAGGGAGTTGTGAAAAAACAAAATTTAAGGAGACTACGTCGGCCGAGAATACTGGGAAATGAGGAAGATCAGGTTGGAATGAGCGATGTACAAGGCTATCGAATGCGTACAGGGACAACATTAACGTTGATGTTTCTTTAGTAGATTACTTGTCTTCTGAAGCTGGAGATGTTATGTAGTTCTGTAATATAATGCGGGAAGTTGTTCCAGTGTCGGGTTCCTGCTCCTGGGAAGAACTTCGAGAAGGTGACTGCACGATGTTGTGGGACAGAAAAGATTTTACTCTGATAGGAATAGGTGTTTCTGTCTTGTTGTTCAGACAAGAACGTTTAGGTCGAGGAGAGATATGAGGGGTAGTGTTCTTTGATAAGACAGTAGAGACCACTGAGAGTATGGAAATCTCTTGGCCTCTCTGCATGCAGCTGGGATATTGGGTTAAAACTCAACCAACATAAAACCAAGCGGTCCTGCTTAGAAATTCTTGGTTAACTACCCTGAAAAATCCGGAATCTCTACAATCTTTAATCCTAAATGGGAACAATGTCAACGTGTATCCCTCGGCAAAGAGTCTGAGAGTAATAATAGATGAAAAGCTAAACAGGGCTGAACATATAGCTGCAATGTGCAAGAAGTCATCATAATCTCTCCATGTCCTACAAAAATATAGAAAGCTCTTCCCTTTCGACCTGAAGACGAAACTTGTACAAACTCTTGCACTTCCAGCGGTGTTACACTGCAAGGTTCAAAATATCTGTGATGTTCGAATCTCTGATAATATTTGGCCGTCTTATGCACAGTTATGTTGGCTACAAGCAGACAAGCGTAGAGATTTACTTACCGCTCATGTCTTACCAACATACCCTGTCCATCATGTCTTACCAACATACCTTAATGCTCTTACCTGAACTTTACAGGGTGAATCAGCTGCCTCTACATCTGGGTTTTATGTAACCTGCAACTCCTTAAAGTACCATGTGGAAGATTTCTATATCCGCTCGCTCGCTACGTGCAAACTGTTAGTCCTACAGAAAAAATGAACAGGGCCTTTTTGTAGAAAATTTAATGCAGTTAAATTTTGTACTGGGATACATTCCACGAACCTAATATGCTGTCATAGTAGGAGGAAAGGTGATACTCCTACGTGGCGCGTCCCAGGTGGCGGATAGGGAAGTCCTCACCGGTTTACCGGTGGACTTGAGTGAAATAAAATAGCTCTCGCGGACCAAACACACCCTCTGAGGTTAACAACCATTGTTGTATATCGGAGCTTGCTCCAACTAAGGTTGACAACCTTCGAAAGTCAAAAATGGAAAGGTCTTTTAGGAAAAAAATTCCACCGTCCTGCTCAAAAAAGGCAGGAAAAGGCTACGTCGGATTCAGTGGGTAGTCAACTAGAAGACAGCAACGAATTGGAGCGTTTGCAACCATCAAAATGCACACTAAAACACAAAAAAGAAGATTTAACATGAGCAGATAAATTATATAGCAACACACAACATAAACTCACTACTTCAGACCGGAAAACTCAAGGAGCTCATAGATGAACTAAATAAACAAAAAAATTTAATTACAGGGATCCAAGAAATGACAAACACCACAGAGGACACATTCGAATCACAGAGATACAGAATTTATAATGGGCAACCAGGACCGAGGGCAATGAAACAATGTCCCCAGTTTGGAACAGGGTTTTTAGTAAACATAAAAATAATAGATTCAGTAAGGGATTTCCAAGCAGTATCACCAAGAATTGCGACTCTAAGCTTTAAAACGATGAATAAAACCTATACAATAATAAATGTTCATGCCCCAACAAATGAAAAAAATTGTCTAACAAAAACAAAGGAAGAGGTAGATAAATTTTGGGACCTTCTAGAACAAATTGTGAACAGAGCAAATAAAAAGAATGTGAAAATCTTATTGGGAGATTTCAATGCACAGTTGGGAAAAGAAAGGAAATATAAAGATATAATTGGAAATGGAGTCCACATAAATTTAAGGACAAAAAGGGTCAAAGACATATAGAACTCTGTAGAGAACACAACCTTATATCTAAATCAACATACTTTAAGAGGAAGTCAAGTAAACTTAAAACATGGAAACATCCAGACTGGAGGAAGGGGGAGTGGCAGCTAGACCATGTATGCATGGACAAAAATTTTCATAAGGAGATTCACAATGTTAAAGTACTGATAGGAGTAGAGACAGGCTCAGACCATTGTATAGTTAAAATTAAAATCAAATTCACTCCATTAAAGAAGAGGATGGGAATACTTAATAAAATAAAAAGGAGGTTTGACCCACATCAGCTAATTAAAAATAATAAATACCGACAAATAACACAAACCATCAAATTAACAGATGTTCTAGAACAACTAGTGACTAATCTTAAAAAAGAAGCAGAGAATCTAGCTCCCTTGAACCCATGAAGGAAACATGCATGGTGGACATCAGAATGTGACAAATTCCATGCAGATAGACACCAAGCATGGTTAAAGTTTCAAACACATAAAACTGAAGAAAATGCCATCAACCTAAAAAATGAAAGAAAAAAATTCACACAAAATATTAGAAGAATCAAGAGAGGATTCCATAAAGATATTATAAACTCTATAGAAGGTAATTATCATAAAACCAACTCCAGGAACTATTATAAAGTGTTTGGGAAACAACTACAACAATATGAGGCCCCTACACTAATACTGAAAGATGAAGATGGAAGAAACACAGTAACAAGGAAAATGCAGAAATCATGGCAAAAGCATTTAACAAACTTCTGAATTGCGAGGAACTCTAAGATCCCTTACAAATCAACATAAATACCCAAATAAAAACCAAACCTAACAAACTAGATCCTCCAATTTTCCAAGAAGTAGAAAAAATTATTAAATAACAAAAAAATTATAAGGCATGTGGAGAAGATCAGGTTTTTGTTGAAATGTGGAAATATGCAAGTGACATAGTCAAGACCTCCTTACACATGGTTCTAACAAAAATTTGGGTAACAGAACGATTCCCCGAACATTAGACCACAGCTATCATCCACCCACTACACAAAAAGGGAGATAAGAGCAGTCCAGACTACTACAGAGGGATCTCTCTCCTAGACTGCACATACAAAATTCTATCCAAGATCCTATATGAAAGAATCAAGGAGCAATTAGAACAGGAGTTCGGGGAATATCAGGGAGGTTTCAGACCATGGAGAAGCTGTGCAGAGCAGATAATTAGTTTAAAATTGATTATGGCATACTACAAGAAACGGAACAAACCTCTGGCAATAACGTTTGTAGGTTTTAAGAAGGCATATGACTGTCTCCACAGACCTTCAGTATTAAAAATTTAAAAAATCTAGGACTCCATTCAAAACTAATTAAAATAATACAGCTCACTCTAATCAACACCAAATCAAAAGTGAAGTTTAGAGAAGAAATTTTGGAACCATTCCTCAGAAAAACAGGCTTAAGACAAGGTGACTGCCTACCACCATTACTGTTCAACTGTGCGCTGGAATACATAATGAGAGAATGGTACAAAGACAATCCAAAGATGGTAAGAATTGGAAGTGCAAAAGATGATATTAGATTAAACTGCTCGGGATTCGCTGATGATCGTGCTCTCGTGGACCAAACACACCCTCTGAGGTTAACAACCGTTGTTGTATATCGGAGCTTGCTCCAACTAAGGTTGACAACCTTCGAAAGTCAAAAATGTCATTACTGTTCAACTATGCGCTGGAATACATAATGAGAGAATGGTACAAAGACAATCCAAAGATGGTAAGAATTGGAAGTGCAAAAGATGATATTAGCTTAAACTGCTTGGGATTCGCTGATGATCGTGCTCTCCTAGCCAACACCGTTCAAGAATCCAGGCAACAAGTGAAATTACTACAAGAAATAGCAGGGAAAGTAGGCCTTAGAATATCATTTGAAAAAACGGAGATTATGCTAACTGATCCACCACTTGCAAACAAAATTACAATAGGAGAACAGGAAATCAAAATTGTTGATTAATTTAAATATTTAGGCGAAATAATAACATACAATCTAAATGAGAAGTCATGATGGCAGAATAGAATAAAAAAACTGAACTACGCAAATTACATTACCAAAACTACATACAACAAAGAAACCTATCTATAGATGCAAAATTAAAACACTATAAAACAGTTACACAACCAGAAATAACGTGTGCAGTTGAAACTATCTTCAAAACAACTAATACAGCAGAAATTGACAGAATACTAAAAATAGAAAGAAGAATAATTAGGACATGTATAAATAAACAGTATAAAATAAATGGACATTGGAGAATAGCATCAAATGAAACAGTATATAAAAAAAATAAAACCAGTCATGAGCACGATCAGGAAGAAACGCATCTAATTCTTTAGACATCTGATCAGAATTCCAGAAAACACAATTAGTAAAAAAATAATACAAAAATTGTGGAATAGCAAGAGCGACATTAAATGGATCACAGAAATTAAGGAAGATATAAAAGAACTCCAAATTACAGTAGATGACCTAAAAAACAAGACAGAGAAAACCAGAATTTGCAAGACCCGCAAACCAGACTACAAACGAAAATCAGTAAAAGGAGTACAGGAAGAGTCGTCTCAGATGAAGGAAGAAAGAAAATAAGAATGAAGAAATATTGGGCAGACAGAAGAGCAAAACACCTTTCATATAAGAATAGACTCTAATAATTATATTACCTAAATATCATATTAAGTTATTGTTGAGCCAAATTGTATCCCTGTGTTACAACTTGTTTACAACTTTGTATTTTTGACTAGAGTGGTCCAATTAAGGCCATAAAATAAATAATAATAATAATAAAAACTGGGATACATTATCGGTGGAGGCTACGGTTTTCGATTCATTCAAGAATAACACATTTCAAGTTAAGTTTTGACGTTTATTTTGAATAATTCGAAAACTACGGACTCTAACCGAAACGTATCCCATTAAAAATCTGACTACTTTAAATATCCTACAAAGTGGTCCTGTTCATTTTTCTGTAGGATTAATAGCTAGCATGTAGCGATCGAGAGAATATGAATCTTGCACTTGGTATTTGAAGGTGTCGCGGGTTGCATAAATCCCAGTGGTAGGAGCAACTGAATCACCTCGTATAGCAATACCACTGTCCCATCGCATTATTCAGTTGCTTTCTCGAACATTTCAATAGTAAGAATCAGACTCTGCAATGACCTTTCTCGTTATATTAGAGAACTGAATTACATCTCTAGCTTCAAAAGGGAGTTAATGATACTTGCACTGAAGCAACACTAAGAGCCGGCCGCGGTGGTCTAGCGGTTCTGGCGCTGCAGTCCGGAACCGCGGGACTGCTACGGTCGCAGGTTCGAATCCTGCCTCGGGCATGGGTGTGTGTGATGTCCTTAGGTTAGTTAGGTTTAAGTAGTTCTAAGTTCTAGGGGACTTATGACCTAAGATGTTGAGTCCCATAGTGCTCAGAGCCATTTGAACCATTTGCCATTTTTGCAACACTAAGGTCTACCAGTGTCTCTGTATGCACTCGTTAGTACATTACATCTTTCTTTGCAAACAGTTCTCCCTCATTTCTCAATGCTTTATTATTATTATTAGCATTATTAGCAGGAGCAGCAGAAGTAGCTTTTTAAGTGGTTGTGTTAACATTATTAGTTCTTTGTCAGGACTGCCTATTCACATTGTCTCTACATACAGTCAAATTATTTTTTATTGTATTAGTACTGTTTTATTAGTATTTGTCATATTAAGCTTATCATTATTTCTTACATAAAGGATGAAAAAAGTATTGTATGTGGAAAACCCTGGTGCCATGTAGGAGAGTGTCTGAAGGCCCCAATCTGACCAGATTTAATAAATAAATCCATGTATATTAGGTATGAAAATTGATGTGAATGTGTTTTCCACATCTACTCCGAAACCGCTTGACCAATTTGAACCAATGTGAGTACACATACACCTCACTGTCAGTCGACAGTCACTGTGGGGGTAATAACCACCTACCCATCAAAGGGGTGGTGGTGTGAATGAAAAAGAACCATAGCTTGCGTCGCTTGAATTCTCAGACTTTGTTCATCCAGTATTTGAGATTGAGACCACAAAACTATGAAAGGAAGAAAAGTTCATCACTTACTACTTTAACACTATTTTTGCAGTAAAAGTGCCACATGAGGCATGAGGTTATAATTTATTACTTCTGTACTACTAACTGTATTCTTGAGAAATTTTGCAGACAGTCTGCACATATACCACTGAATGCAAGTGTAAAATTTTATCATTGGACGACACACCGTTCAGGAGATGTCAAGCCATAAACATAAAGCACAAGGGCAGACGCTGCACACTACGGGCGGGGCGCACAGCTTTATAATACCTGGCCAACGCCGGGTTTCTCTGCCAGTAAATAAAAAAATGAAGATGTTCGGCCACCGCTGCTGAAGTCTGTGCCACGCTGTAGAGGGTGCCCTCCAACAGTCTTCCTGTGTGTGAGGAGGGTTCCTCCGACAAAGAGCTGCTGATTTTAACGGATCGAAAGTACGTTTACCATCTGGTGAGCAAGATGTATGAAACAGGCGAAATGCGAAATACCCTCAGACTTCAAGAAGAATGTAATAATTCCAATCCCAAAGAAAGCAGGTGTTGACAGATGTGAAAATTACCGAACAATCAGTTTAATAAGCCACAGCTGCAAAATACTAACACGAATTCTTTACAGACGAATGGAAAAACTAGTAGGAGCCGACCTCGGGGAAGATCAGTTTGGATTCCGTAGAAATACTGGAACACGTGAGGCAATACTGACCTTACGACTTATCTTAGAAGAAAGATTAAGGAAAGGCAAACCTACGTTTCTAGCATTTGTAGACTTAGAGAAAGCTTTTGACAATGTTGACTGGAATACTCTCTTTCAAATTCTAAAGGTGGCAGGGGTAAAATACAGGGAGCGGAAGGCTATTTATAATTTGTACAGAAACCAGATGGCAGTTATAAGAGTCGAGGGGCATGAGAGGGAAGCAGCGGTTGGGAAGGGAGTGAGGCAGGGTTGTAGCCTCTCCCCAATGTTATTCAATCTGTATATTGAGCAAGCAGTAAAGGAAACAAAAGAAAAATTTGGAGTAGGTATTAAAATCCATGGAGAAGAAATAAAAACTTTGAGGTTCGCCGATGACATTGTAATTCTGTCAGAGACAGCAAAGGACTTGGAAGAGCAGTTGAACGGAATGGACAGTGTCTTGAAAGGAGGATATAAGATGAACATCAACAACAGCAAAACGAGGATAATGGAATGTAGTCGAATTAAGTCGGGGGATGTTGAGGGTATGAGATTAGGAAATGAGACACTTAAAGTAGTAAAGGAGTTTTGCTATTTGGGGAGCAAAACAACTGATGATGGTCGAAGTAGAGAGGATATAAAATGTAGACTGGCAATGGCAAGGAAAGCGTTTCTGATGAAGAGAAATTTGTTAACATCGAGTATAGATTTAAGTGTCAGGAAGTCATTTCTGAAAGTATTTGTATGGAGTGTAGCCATGTATGGAAGCGAAACATGGACGATAAATAGTTTGGACAAGAAGAGAATAGGAGCTTTCGAAATGTGGTGAACAGAAGAATGCTGAGGATTAGATGGGTAGATCACGTAACTAATGAGGAAGTATTGAATAGGATTGGAGAGAAGAGAAGTTTGTGGCACGACTAGACCAGAAGAAGGGATCGGTTGATAGGACATGTTCTGAGGCATCAAGGGATCACCAATTTAGTATTGGAGGGCAGCGTGGAGGGTAAAAATCGTAGGGGGAGACCAAGAGATGAATACACTAAGTAGAATCAGAAGGATGTAGGATGCAGTAGGTACTGGGAGATGAAGAAGCTTGCACAGGATAGAGTAGCATGGAGAGCTGCATCAAACCAGTCTCAGGACTGAAGACCACGACACAAGTACGTTTAATTGGCTCATATCAGCAGATACCAGAGACTATTTCAACGGCTGACTCCTGTCTTCTTCAGTAAATACTGACGAGGTGGGTCCTGCGTTTTCCCGCATTTTCGTCCGAAATGTTGGCTGCAGTGTTGCACAGTTGTCTGGAAGGTCCTCCTACACTAGACCGAAATCACCCTTGGTCGATGACAGGTGACCGAGTCTCGTCCATGATGTGGGGCCCATAAGGTGACCGGGCCACCTCCCTGCTCAACTTCTGGCACTGCACTCCTGACAATGAGGTGTGCTTGATACCACGGCCACCATCAAGTTTATCGTAGTATAGTACTCTTGGCATTTGATACGCTTGGGAGAATACAGGGTGATTCAAAAAGAATACCACAACTTTAGGAATTTAAAACTCTGCAACGACAAAAGGCAGAGCTAAGCACTATCTGTCGGCGAATTAAGGGAGCTATAAAGTTTCATTTAGTTGCACATTTGTTCGCTTGAGGCGCTGTTGACTAGGCGTCAGCGTCAGTTGATGCTAAGATGGCGACCGCTCAACAGAAAGCTTTTTGTGTTATTGAGTACGGCAGAAGTGAATCGACGACAGTTGTTCAGCGTGCATTTCGAACCAAGTATGGTGTTAAACCTCCAGATAGGTGGTGTATTAAACGTTGGTATAAACAGTTTACACAGAATGGGTGTTTGTACAAAGGGAAAAGTTCTGGACGGCCGAGAACGAGTGATGAAAATGTAGCACGCATCCAGCAAGCATTTGTTCGCAGCCCAGGAAAATCGACTCGCAGAGCTAGCAGAGAGCTGCAAATTCCACAATCAACTGTATGGAGAGTCCTACGAAAAAGGTTAGTTATGAAACCTTATCGTCTGAAATTGGTTCAAGCACTGTCTGCAGCTGATAAGATTAAAAGAATCGATTTCTGTGATTTTATCTTTGCTCAAATGGAAACAGATGAATCTTTCGTTTCAAAGATTGTGTTTAGTGATGAAGCAACTTTCCACACTAACGGGAAAGTCAACCGTCACAATGTCTGTATATGGGGCACTGAGAATCCGCGGGAAACAACTCAGTATGAACGTGACTCGCCTAAGGTGAACGTTTTCTGTGCCATTTCAGCCAATAAAGTTTTTGGTCCCTTTTTCTTCGAAGGTGCTACTGTAACTGGACTACAGTATCTGGAGATGTTAGAGAATTGGCTGTTCCCTCAGCTCGAACAAGAAGCACAACAATTCATATTTCAGCAGGATGGAGCGCCACCACATTGGCACTTATCTGTCTGTAACTACCTGAACATCAACTACCCGAGGCGATGGATCGGCCGCCAGGCAGCCCGTGACAGAGCACTTCATCACTGGCCTCCAAGAAGCCCTGATCTTACCCCCTGCGATTTTTTCTTATGGGGATATGTTAAGGATATGGTGTTTCGGCCACCTCTCCCAGCCACCACTGATGATTTGAAACGAGAAATAACAGCAGCTATCCAAACTGTTACGCCTGATATGCTACATAGAGTGTGGAACGAGTTGGAGTATCGGGTTGATATTGCTCGGGTGTCTGGAGGGGGCCATATTGAACATCTCTGAACTTGTTGTTGAGTGAAAAAAAACCTTTTTAAATACTCTTTGTAATGATGTATAACAGAAGGTTATATTATGTTTCTTTCATTAAATAAACATTTTTAAAGTTGTGGTATTCTTTTTGAATCACCCTGTACAATGCTGTATACGAACGCCTGAATCAAACTGTCGTCATTCAGGACGCAGTATATTGTATTCATTCTGCATCGACTAGGAAACATGGAAACGGAAATAAAGTGTCCTGTTAGCGAGTATGCAGATTGCATTCCACATATGGCACGGAAGTGAACAGTGCACTTACATTACTCAATGCAACAGAAGCTCTTTACCCTTGACGTCACTGACTCGTGATGAGTTTTATTACTTTCAGTCTTATTACTGTCGCTACAGTAAGAGTGACACCTTGCAGGCAGCTACAACGATTTCATGTTGCCTGATGATCATCATTTCTTTCAACACTGGTAGCGAGTAAATGTTCAGTATGTCAGCATCTGTTAGCTGCTCATAGATTTCTTCTATTTAGTACACCTGTTTAGAAATTTACTCCTTTAGACGCCAGATTTTGCAGCTACTTCTGACACACTGCGCAATAACACCTATTATCGTGATTACAAAAATAACGTATTGCAGCAGTCAAAATTGGATAACAGAATCTGCAGTAATGCAAATGTTACTTGTGTGGCTGAATCCACACAGGACGATCCTATAACATTTCATCCACTTGCACTTCTCACAAGTGATAGCCGTCGCTGCTTTTAATATTCAGGACACTTGCGAACACAATTTCTGCTAACTGCTACTAAAATTCAAACAAATGGTGTAAAGAAGTTCAGATTGTCAGTCATTGGCTTATGATTAGAGTTCTGCTTGGGCAGAACAGGAACAGAAAATAATGTAACGAGATTGGGAAAACGACCTGCATATGTGTATTATCATTGTTATTATTATAGAACAAGACCATTATGACTGTGCAAAGCACTTAGAGGTGGGCGGTTGTTTTTTTTTTGTGCCCTTATTTCCTTCAGACTCCTCCTTTCTCTCTGACCGTATTATTCCACTCTTTTTCATTGGTTTTTCCTATTGGTCTCCCTACTATTTGTCTCTTTTTTTCTGAAAATTTTTCGGTTTTGGACGTCTTCGGATGTAATTCCTCCGATTTTCAGATTAGTTTTTACATTGACAGTCCATTGTATCGCATCCGTTTTCGCCTTACTCCTGTTGTCAAAGAATTCGACTATTTATTTTGTATGTATGTTAGACTTCATTCTTTTAATATGTCCATAGACTCTTAACGAGCGTTTTATAATCCCACTGTAGATATTTGTGTATAGCCATCACACCCCTTAAAAGCGGCTAAAGAAAGACAGCGCTGATGAGCCACCTCATCTGCAACACCACAAAGTGATTTCTGTATTATAGTAAAGGCCGCAGAAGTAATTCATGTTTAAACCATTGCGGAAACTGGTACACCGATAAACTGCGAGGACCACTATTCTGTAATCAGATTACCCATCGCGTAGTAGAAGTGACCCTTGTTATCAATATTGACAGCAGGGACTTTCGTGCTATAACAAAAACAGACTGGGATGACCTGGTAGTACCAGGAAATAATTTTAGCGCGCTGTTCCATTCCGCTATGTTTTAACCACGTCACTAAGTCTTCACATTTGCTCTTCGCTAACGAATAAGAACTGAACGCACGGCAACGCTGCGACGTCATTTTCCGAAATAAGGCCGGAGACACTGAATGTGTTATCACGCACGGTCGATAAGGATAGCGCGAGGACATATCAGATCACATTCGGTGTATTCGCACAGCAATTGTCAAAAATATCAATAGCCGCAGCATCACGTTATACAGATTTTTGCCATGAGCTCAGCCATTCCGCTGCTTTTTAACGCTACAGTGCACATACAAGGCCACAGAGCCACATGAAGGTCTGACTTTTCAAATTTTCCTGTAATTCTTGATTTCAAACTCCTTTCCAGTGTTTTTCCGCTTACCCTGTGACATCTCTCTTATTCAGTATGAGCTAAACTGTTTTTCTTTCTGCATTATTCAAAATATTTGCCGAAACACCGTTAATGTATATGCAGGGCTTCAGAAGCCTCCTTGCTGTTCTCTGTTCAACACTGACTTATACATTTTTTAGGAGCAGTTATTAATACAACAGTAACCGAAGTACAGGTAGTGTTGGTCTTGCAGCAGTATTAGTAGTAGCATAAGAGCAAAAGCAACAGAAATTACCTCTATTTATTAGAGATATCGAAATACCTCTCAGCTTTATGCAATCACATGTTATATTGTAGCTCGGTATTGTTGTTCTCTGCTGTTACTGCCACAGTCATGGTGAGTTTAGTTTTTTGTTGCCCCAATGCCGGTATTGTCACCATCGTGAGTTGTTTAGCGTTGCACCAACTGTTGTTCAAGGGACAAGTGTTTTGTTATGACTTCGTCAAGAAAAATAAGGGAGTCGGTACGTGCAAATGCAGCTGATATTGGAAGTGTTGTCGCTCAGTGATTCGAAGAAGCTGATTGATGAGAAGAAGGAAGTAGTTTTCAGGACAGAAGTAATGAGGAATCAAACTTTGAAACCGCTGATACGAATGTTCTGGAAGATTACAGTATTTCAGATAGTATGACGTCATCAAAATCTGAAAATGAAGCTCCTCGTCAACAGCTCAGAGGTGATTTCACATGCATTGATAGTAACGGAACCATTTGGAATTTTGGCCCTCCTGCAACTTTTCGTATGCTTGTTCGCAGTATCATAAAGAAGCCGACCACTCCAGCCCGTGGACTTAAGGATGCCTGGGACTATTTCATTTCCAATGAAATACTAGATGAAGTTATCAGCTGCACAGATATATAAGGCAGAAGAGTGGTTGCTTCACATAGTAAACCACGAAGAAACGTTTCTTTTGTTGAAATGGAGGGTTTTCTTTGTCTTTTACTGCTTGATGGTGTTGAGAGGAGTTGTAATGTCCCTTTAAGAGAATTATTCTTGGATGTAAAGGCTAATCCTTCGTATAACGTCAGAAAACTGATTCGAGGATATGTAGAGAGCAATAAAATTCGATGACAGGTGCACACGTGAAGCTCAGTCTGTAGAAGAAAAACTTGCAGCTGTTCACTATGTACGGGGAACTATTTCTTGACAAGTGTGTTAACAGAATGATTCCTAAAGATTCGCTCACAGTTGGCGATTAGTTACTCCCATCCTATGGCAGATGCGGCTTTATCCAGTATATGCTCACAAAATCCGCCAAGTATGGTATAAAGATGTTTTGGTTATGTGATAATACATCTGCATTTGCTATAGGAGGATTTGTGTACACGGGAAGGAAGCTGCATGAATCCTGGACTGAACGTGGTGAAAGATTTTGCTAAAAGCATAGAACGATTCTCCAGAAACATTACTGTTGACAACTCCTTCACTAGTATTTAGCTGGCGGGAGGAATGCTTAAGTAGCAAATTATAGTGGTGGGGACAATCAAACAAAATAAACCAGAAATTACCAATAAGGTGAAATCGTCCGTGCCAAGAACAATGTATTTCTCACTACGCGAGTACTAAAAAAAATCTCTTAAATTTCGGCTACACGATAAATTACAGAAATCTAACGGAAATTCAACTAAATATTTACGGATTACAGTTACGAATAACTTAAACTGGAACGACCACATATATAGTGTTGTGGGGAAACCAAACCAAAGACTATGATTTATTGGCAGAACATTTAGAAAATGCAACAGGTCTATTGAAGATATTGCTTACACCAGGTTTTGTATTGCTGTACGGTGTGGGATTCACATCAGATGAAACTGCAGGAAGACACCGAAAAAGTTCAAAGAAGATCAGATCGTTTTGTATTATCGCGAAATAGGACTGGGAGTGCTATGGTTACGATACGTTAGGGCGGGGGGAGGGGGAGTGGCAATCATCTTCGTTGCGGCAGGATCTTATCGTGAAATTTCATCACAAACTTTCTCCTTCGATTGCAAAAATATTCTGTTAGCGCCCTCATACATAAGCAAATACGATCATTATCATTAAAAAAAGAGAAATCAGAGCTCACACAGAAAGATTTGTGTGTTCGTTTTCACCGCGCTCCGTTCGAGAGTGGAACGGTAAAGAAATACCTTGAAAGTGGTTAACTGAACCCTCTGCCAGGCACATAATTTTGAATTGCAGAGTATTTATCTAGATCTAAATTACTTGCCTTTAGTGGTGAAATCACAATGATGAGTTATGTTCCGAAAAAAAATCAATAATTCTCATTAGCACAATGCATCACAACGTAGACACTGATCGAAAGCAAGCAAAAAACGAACCAGATACAATGAGGTTCTGTAACTTCACAAAGGTTGGAGTGGATCAAATGGACCAGAAAGTGCGATATTACACGTGCAAGAGACAAACAAGGAGATGGCCATTTACATTACGGATGAATATGATAGAAGTCGGAGCAGTGAACGAAGAAATTTTATTGTATTTCCAGTGTCCGACATACGATAGTGAAAGAACCGATAGAAGGCGTTTGTTCCTAATAGATCTAATAGAAGAAATGGTAAGACCACTAATTGAGCTTCTAATTCATTTACCTAATCTCCCAAAGAAAACAACTAAGGCCTTGTACAGATGCGGTGTGGAAAAACATGTCTCATCACTGAACAAGTTAGCTGTATCAGGAAAGAGGAATGATGAAAATATTGTCCACACAACAAACATACGAAAAACTCCAAGGTATGTGTAAAGTGTAGAAACAATGTCTGTAAAGAAGTCAATGACATTATTCATGCCTCTTGTTTGTCAGGTGTTGTAAACTAACAAAAATGCAAGAGTTTGTGAAATGTAGAATAGTTGTTTGTCAAAATAGACCTTGTAATTCATATTATTGTGAACGATAAAGATGTTGTAACACAAACAGGTTAAATTAAGAACTCTTATAACATGGAGAAGTGCAACTTGTAGGTGCATTGATATAATTATTATTTGCATATGTTGTATGTAAGTGATTGTAAATGATAAAAATAAACTCTCAAAGATCTTTAAAAATTAATAAGGTATTACTCTGGCCCACCAGACTCTTTAGTAGATCTTAGGAATATTTCAGTCTGTCACTAACTTAGAAATAACTAAATTCAACTGTAAAAAATGAATACATAAAAAGAGAAAAACTTAAAATGAGGATAGGCCTCGCAGGGCATGCTTGTGCATTCACGTGTGTTTTCAACAGCATGCATACTAGGGTTAATCACTTCACAAAACTCCACATTCGCACTTCGATCACGAAAAAAGGAAGAACGTTTCAAAGGAATGTGTAACTTTTTGCCAAATAACACTGATTTATTACACCTTTGAAGATGCTGGTAATAGTCGTCTGTTACAACAGAAGGCATTGTTCCCTCAGCGACTTGGGATTATCTAGCCTTCAGATTCGTTTTCATTCAAACATCGATTTTTGCGTGCAAAAACACTTCACACACGTATGTTATATTGTCTAATCTTCTTTAATCATGCTTTATGTAAAATGTTTTATATAGTTGTATGCAGCAAATTACGTGTGTTACTACTTTCTTTATACCGAATGAAACGTATTTTAAAAGAAACGTTGCGAAATATTTTATGGCACTGTATCTCCACTATATAGTTACTGAAATCTGTCAAAGATGAACTTTGGCGGAGGAAAAATAACATTAAATACTTAATGTGGTCTTCAACCAAGGAAGTAAAACTTTTGGCACACGTAACGCATGAGGAACAAAGACATTTGCTTTTTATACATTGTTCAAGTCAGTCAGGTTCAGATGGCTGAAGCAGTGAAAATCACTCTCCAGTTATTTCCGAAATCGAATACTGAGTTCCTATGGACGGAAGAAAATGGAGGCAAGAAAGACGTGAAGCTCGGACCATGACCTGGGGATGAAACGCCGATTTTAATACGATAGGAATGTTACGAATTTCAAATCACCGAATAGTCTTGTTGAGCTGGGGGTGTGGTTTGCTTTGAAACATTTGAATAGGATACGACCTGCTAACTGCAAGCTGTATAACATTTTTCTACTGAAGAAAAGCAAGATCATACATCGTTCCACATTGTTTTGTTAAGGGAGATCAGATTTCTCTCTTTTTGCCTCTGATATTTGAAAAAAAAAATGCATGTTTGTTGTCACTGGGACAAAACAGATTTGATAGTTTTTGTGTAATTGTGATAGAGCCACGAGTGGCAGAAACTGCACAAATATTCTCATGCATATTTTAGTAAAGGGAATATTAAACACGTTAACACTTCACGAACAATTTGCGTAGAAACTTTGAAATGATACAGTCATACTAGTAATATACAAAATTTTAACGAAATTTTCTAGTGAAGAGAGGTGTATGCTGCTGATATGAAGATAGGCAGCTACTGTTTGTTTTCACCAAAGGAGAAAATTAGCAACACAAAAGATACTGGTAACTAACTGGTTAGGGAACAACACAAATACACTCCTGGAAATGGAAAAAAGAACACATTGACACCAGTGTGTCAGACCCACCATACTTTCTCCGGACACTGCGAGAGGGCTGTACAAGCAATGATCACATGCACGGCACTGCGGACACACCAGGAACCGCGGTGTTGGCCGTCGAATGGCGCTAGCTGCGCAGCATTTGTGCACCGCCGCCGTCAGTATCAGCCAGTTTGCCGTGGCATACGGAGCTCCATCGCAGTCTTTAACACTGGTACCATGCTGCGACAGCGTGGACGTGAACCGTATGTGCAGTTGACGGACTTTGAGCGAGGGCGTATAGTGGGCATACGGGAGGCCGGGTGGACGTACCGCCGAATTGCTCAACACGTGGGGCGTGAGGTCTCCACAGTACATCGATGTTGTCGCCAGTGGTCGGCGGAAGGTGCACGTGCCCGTCGACCTGGGACCGGACCGCAGCGACGCACGGATGCACGCCAAGACCGTAGGATCCTACGCAGTGCCGTAGGGGACCGCACCGCCACTTCCCAGCAAATTAGGGACACTGTTGCTCCTGGGGTATCAGCAAGGACCATTCGCAACCGTCTCCATGAAGCTGGGCTACGGTCCCGCACACCGTTAGGCCGTCTTCCGCTCACGCCCCAACATCGTGCAGCCCGCCTCCAGTGGTGTCGCGACAGGCGTGAATGGAGGGACGAATGGAGACGTGTCGTCTTCAGCGATGAGAGTCGCTTCTGCCTTGGTGCCAATGATGGTCGTATGCGTGTTTGGCGCCGTGCAGGTGAGCGCCACAATCAGGACTGCATACGACCGAGGCACACAGGGCCAACACCCGGCATCATGGTGTGGGGAGCGATCTCCTACACTGGCCGTACACCACTGGTGATCGTCGAGGGGACACTGAATAGTGCACGGTACATCCAAACCGTCATCGAACCCATCGTTCTACAATTCCTAGACCGGCAAGGGAACTTGCTGTTCCAACAGGACAATGCACGTCCGCATGTATCCCGTGCCACCCGACGTGCTCTAGAAGGTGTAAGTCAACTACCCTGGCCAGCAAGATCTCCGGATCTGTCCCCCGTTGAGCATGTTTGGGACTGGATGAAGCGTCGTCTCACGCGGTCTGCACGTCCAGCACGAACGCTGGTCCAACTGAGGCGCCAGGTGGAAATGGTATGGCAAGCCGTTCCACAGGACTACATCCAGCATCTCTACGATCGTCTCCATGGGAGAATAGCAGCCTGCATTGCTGCGAAAGGTGGATATACACTGTACTAGTGCCGACATTGTGCATGCTCTGTTGCCTGTGTCTATGTGCCTGTGGTTCTGTCAGTGTGATCATGTGATGTATCTGACCCCAGGAATGTGTCAATAAAGTTTCCCCTTCCTGGGACAATGAATTCACGGTGTTCTTATTTCAATTTCCAGGAGTGATACAGTCATACTAGTAATATACAAAATTTTCTAGTGAAGAGAGATGTATGCTGCTGATATGAAGATAGGCAGCTACTGTTTGTTTTCACCAATGCAGAAAATTAGCAACACAGAAGATACTGGTAACTAACTGGTTAGGAAACAACACAAATAATTATTCTACTGGGACTGGCGACCGACTGTTCACCGGTGGAGCTTCTAGAGACGAGTTGTACTGACCACAGCCTACGTTACAAGTACTGGCACTGCAGTTCTCAGGACTGCTCAAATAAACAATTAACTTCGCGCAAACTTCGCGCCGTAAGTGCGACTTCAGTTGAATGGTACGTTGATTTGAACAACATAATTAATTTCTGAAAACAATTTTTCGTAATTGTTGTGTTAGCAATAGTTCAACTTAAACATTCCGACAAACTTTTTACATTAAATATAAGAAAGAGACATTACAAATAAAAATAACCTCCAAGAGCTACGAAATTACATAGATGGGCAGCAGCTCAGCCACATTTCCTTATTTTAAAATCATCTACGTTTCAGCGATTCGAGATGTCTTTGTTTAGAGGCGAACAACGGGGCCGGGCGACCGATTAGATGTTCACGTAACGCGCGCATCTTTTGCCTCGGAGCCGCCTTGTGATGTTACATCATCGTCTGCAGTGACGATTCAGCCTCATTAACGGAGGTGATAGGTCACAGAAAATTTCTCCGTAATTACAAGGTGACAATTGTTTAATTGTATAAAATAAAATCGCCATAACTTCTGAACGGTTTGCGTTAGGTCAGACTACACGGTTGGCCGCGGAGCATGATGGCAATTAGTATGTGAAAATAGTTTGATTTAGCGACGAAGTCCACTTTCATGTGGTTGGATTCGTCGATAAGAAAAATTGGCGCATCTGGGGTACTGAGAATCCGCATTTTGCGATCGAGAAGTGTCTTCATCCTCAACGGGTGAATACGTGGTGCGCAATGTCTTGTCACGGAATAATCGGTGCGATATTCATCGATGGCACGGTGACTACCGAACGGTACGTGAAGGTTTTGGAAGATGACATCATCCCCATTATCCGAAGTGGCCCTGATTTCGACAATATTTTCTTCATGCAAGATCCGTCGGCCCTTCGAAGCAGGAGAGTGTTTGATGTCCTAAATTCGAATATCTGTAGTGACGTTTACATGTTGAATGAAGCGTGTGCACTCCGTAGTTTGTGACTAATTTACATTTTTTCACATGTTGTTGTTGTTGTGGTCTTCAGTCCTGAAACTGGTTTGATGCAGCTCTCCATGCTACTCTATCCTGTGCAAGCTTCTTCATCTCCCAGTACCTACTGCAACCTACATCCTTCTGAATCTGCTTAGTGTATTCATCTCTTGGTCTTCATCTATGATTTTTACCCTCCACACTGCCCTCCAATGCTCAATTTGTGGTCCCTTGATGCCTCAGAATATGTCCTACCAACCGGTCCCTTCTTCTGGTCAAGTTGTGCCACAAACTTCTCTACTCCCCAATCCTATTCAATACTTCCTCATTAGTTATGTGATCTACCCATCTAATCTTCAGCATTCTTCTGTAGCACCACATTTCGAAAGCTTCTATTCTCTTCTTGTGCAAACTATTTACCGTCCATGTTTCACTTCCATACATGGCTACACTCCATACAAATACTTTCTGAAATGACTTCCTCACACTTAAATCTATACTCGATGTTAACAAATTTCTCTTCTTCAGAAACGCTTTCCTTGCCATTGCCAGTCTACATTTTATATCCTCTCTACTTCGACCATCATCAGTTATTTTGCTCTCCAAATAACAAAACTCCTTTACTACTTTAAATGTCTCATTTCCTAATCTAATTCCCTCAGCATCACCCGAGTTAACTCGATTACATTCCATTATCGTCGTTTTGCTTTTGTTGATGTACATCTTATATCCTCCTTTCAAGACACTATCCATTCCGTTCAACTGCTCTTCCAAGTCCTTTGCTGTCTCTGACAGAATTAGAATGTCATCGGCAAACCTCAAGGTTTTATTTCTTCTCCATGGATTTTAATACCTACTCCGAATTTTTCGTTTCTTTCCTTTACTGCTTGCTCAATATACAGATTGAATAACATCGGGGAGAGGCTACAACCCCGTCTTACTCCCTTCCCAACCACTGCTTCCCTTTCATGTCCCTCGACTCTTATAACTGCCATCTGGTTTCTGTACAAATTGTAAATAGCCTTTCGCTCCCTGTATTTTACCCCTGCCACCTGTAGAATTTGAAAGAGAGTATTCCAGTCAACATTGTCGAAAGCTTTCTCTAAGTCTACAAATGCTAGAAACGTAGGTTTGCCTTTCCTTAATCTTTCTTCTAAGATAAGTCGTAAGGTCAGTATTGCCTCACGTGTTCCAGTATTTCTACGGAATCCAAACTGATCTTCCCCGAGGTCGGCTTCTACTAGTTTTTCCATTCGTCTGTAAAGAATTCGTGTCAGTATTTTGCAGCTGTGACTTATTAAACTGATTGTTCGGTAATTTTCACATCTGTCAACACCTGCTTTCTTTGGGATTGGAATTATTATATTCTTGCACATTACTACTTACGTGATTCCGGACGTGTTTAGAAAGACACCAAGTACTCACACGTCAGGTCGCTGTCGTTGCCCAAGCCGGCGTTGTTGACCAGGATGTCGACGCCAGACAGGTTCTCCCTGATCCACTTGAACGCCGCGAGGATGCTCTCCTCGCTGCCAACGTCGCCCTCGACAGCGTGAAGTGTGCCAGGCGCGTCCTTCAGCGCGAGCGCCTGTCGACGGAAGTCCTTCAGCTCGGATATCCTCAGTTTCCGAAACTTGAGTCTAGAATAACGTTGAACTCGGGGCATAAATGGAAGTTTGAAAAAAGTTATGATCACGACCACGACTTGAGTTGATAACATTAACCCAACTTCTTATCAATGGGAGGTAGTAACGTCTTACTTTCTCATGGCGCTAACGATTCCAGGAAGAGTGAGTACAAGTAGCTGATTTTTAACTGCAGAACACTATTCTCCGACCAATATGTCCTCGTAATATCTGCGTAACAATTAAATCCCATTAACCCACTCTATAGCCGGCCGCGGTGGCCGAGCAGTTCTACAGTCCGGAACCACGCGACTGCTACGGTCGCAGGTTCGATTCCTGCCCCGGGCATGGATGTGTGTGATGTCCTTGGGTTAGTTAAGTTTAAGTAGTTCTAAGTTCTAGGGGACTGATGACCTTTGCTGAGAGCCATTTTGAAACCACTCTATACCAAGGTATCGTGGGGACAAAGGGGGGGCGGGGGCTATTTGGTTACTTGGGTGCTTGGTGCTTACCTTCTGAAAACATCGTAATTTAGTCTGCTACTCTATATTTTAACGTTTTGAAAAGAAATATTTATCATTGTTATGATTTCTTATATCAGATTCCGTAAATGTTGCAAAATTTTCAGTAAAACTTAACCCAAAAATTTAAGTCTTAGCAGGGAATGTGACGTTTCGCAACAAATGTCATAATAATATTTTCAGGTTCAGAACCATTCTTACACATCTAGATAACCAACGACAATTAACTAAATTTATATTTTTAAAAATTTTTGTTCTGCTCATAAAGTACAGTTGTACTCGGTGCAAACATAATGGAAAATGCGTTGATATTGATCAGACTGAGCAAAAAGATATTTTCGGGTACTGAACTCATATATTGTTCAAATGGCTCTGAGCACTATGGGACTTAACTTCTAAGGTCATCAGTCCCCTAGAACTTAGAACTACTTAAACCTAACTAACCGAAGGACGTCACACAGATCCATGCCCGAGGCAGGATTCGAACCTGAGACCGTAGCGGTCGCGCGGTTCCAGACTGTAGCGCCTAGAACCGCTCGGCCACTCCGGCCGGCTGAACTCATATATCGGGACCCATTTAACAAGTGTGTTGTTAATAAAAGTTACACATTAAATGAATTTTTTTACGTTTTTTTGTGGGCACAATGTAACCCCCATGCCCTTGGTATTACGCGTTATGGAAATTGCGTTGGTATTGTTAGGGTTAATGAACATTGTCTTCCAAGCAGTGTATGTAATATTGTCTACACCCCACAACAAATTCAACAAGGCAATGAAAAAGAAGCGTATAACTAAATCTCGTTGATTTGTTCACGTAATATTGGTCTAAATCCTGTTTTACACGAGCGACTTTCTTATATAAATCGACTTCTCAAAGTGCGTACATATTTTGTACCTCCGTATAAATCAACAACCAACCACTACTAGAGTGTGTGTACGACGTCAATGATCTACAGATTGTGTTAAGTGTGTTCTGCATGCGCTGAGATAAGGGACTACGGCGGCGTCTGCTAACATCTCAAGTTAACCTATTGTGGCCGAGGTCCCTCCTGTTATAGAAATGGATTTTCTGCTTTCGTGTCTCATTAATCTTTATTGTGTTGTTTCGTTTGTTTTCGTGACACATCGATAAGTGTCACAAGGTCTTGATATTTTTTTCCTACAAGTGTTCTCTTACAAGATAGACGAAATACCTGAAAGCATAAAGGCATTTAAGTTTTGCAGAGAAAAAACCTACACTGATCATAAATACAAACGTAAATAGATTAACGTATTTTCATGAAAATTACATCAACAGTGAAGAAGTCAAAAATATGTGTCGAGAAAAATAATTTTCATGTTTTTGGCACTTGGTAAGGAAATAAGATACAAAGGATAAAGCAAAAACGTGCTATTTGCTTCTATCAGCAAATGAATATATATGTTCTGAAACGTTTGGATGACACGTTTCGTATTCTTTCAGTTCCCAAGAGTGAAAGGAATTCATCACGCGACCTTTGAGAGAATGTCCATTATGAACTCTTCTTTGGTCACTGATACACTTTATTATCCTCGCTTGTTCCTACATCATGTACTGTAGTCTGATATTTTCGTGAAAAGGATAGTCCCTCATAACCTCACTTTCACAGTTAAAATGTCAAACTGCACAGCAGACATCTCTCACATCACACGCAATTTTTGGCCCCGACGTGTAAATGAAAATGAACTCTCGAAACATATGAGAGTCAGTACAGGAATAAAACGCCAGGGGCGCTGCAATAGACTCCTGTCTTGGATAGGAACAGAGTCAAGAAAGTCGATCGTGTAAAAGGAGCTTAACACACGTCTCTTCCCACTAAAACACACACAAACAAGCTTGGACAGACATACATGAAATAGACAAAATCAAAATACACTCACAATTTGCTGGTACTGTATATTGGTGCAGAGACATTAGAAATATGTTGAATCTAGTTTATAGTATAAAACGCGTACTAGGAACCGAGAAGTCGCGGGATGGAATCCCGGTCGAACCACGGAAATTTTTCACTCTTCCTTTTTCTCTTCTTCTGTGATACGAACATTCACGAGATTCTACATTAAATTGTAGGTCGCATCTTCCCGGTAGTACTAATGAGGTAATTTAGGGACACGCAAGTGGCAGAAGTGGCTTCCAATTGGAAGACAAGCATCGGGCTGTCGAACCATAAGAAGTTACTGATGGGGAAAACGATATATGCCACGGGAAATATTTAAGAGAAAGGAATTATTTATACATTTCACCGGAAACTTTCCGTGTGCAAAGTCAGATGAGGATGAAAGCTGTAAGCAGCAGAAATACGTGGAGATTTAATATCAAAGGAAAGGCAGCTGTGTTATAGATGTGCTTTCAGTTAACTAAATTTCAAGCTGATGTGACGCACCGGTTACGAAAATAGTTTGGTAAGAGGTGAAACTCATCTGGTACAAAGATGCGGCAGCAGCCAGAAGTCAGTTGTGGACGAATTTTAGTAAAGGAGCATTCTAACGAGCAGTACTTGTAGTGGTTAGGAAAGCTCTTTGTTAGATTTCTCTGGCACCTACAGCCTGCACAGGGATTGAATTCCTTGCATTCGTGGGCAGGAGACATTCCCTAGAATTTTGTCGAGGCTCTTGCGGACGTATAATCATACGTTACTTTTAGCCGCTGAAGCAATCTGACAATAACAATGCTCCGCTTTTCAAAGCAACGTCACCTTTAATGTGGAAGTATTTTAATGTGATTTTTTTTCTTAATATGTTCTCTGGGATGTCTACTCTGTTTCAGAGTTCATCCCAAGTTCGCCAGAAACTCCACTATCGACTTTCAAGGCGATTTATGAAAAAGCGTCTCCGAAAACCATTCTCAGCGGGAACAAAATAGTTGATACGTAATTTCATCGACGGCCTAACAAACATTACAGAAATAATGAACTTGAGATCGGACTGTTACAACTTCTGCACAAAAGCGGATGAAAAGGGCCTCGTTTGGATCTGGAAGGACTGCAGTGTGGTCCAGACATCGCTGGCTACAGGTATGTTTAACGTAACTACAAAAAAAGTAACGCAAACCTTTAAACGCGATTTTTTCGAAACCACATTTTTCATATTGGCAGGATACATAACACGAAAACCGTACACAAGATTTCGATCGGAATTTTATTCTGGCATTATAAACTTAGTTCTCTACCAGTGTGCGTAGCCGTTTTGTGATTTCTTCAGAAGTCTATTTTCGGTGCAAGCCTTTGTCTCGATTTTGTAGGCGAAGAAAATGACGATAGCTTTAGCACGTCACCGTTTTGTTAATTCTTGATATTTTTCTATTATGTTCCGCATGCTGATAGAAAATAAATTGAAAATGACTTATAGAACAAATTATTCTGTTATTGGTCCAGTGGGAGGTCTTTGGGAATTGCAGGCGATGAACGACGTTCCGGCTGCGACGCGTCCTTCCATATGACACAACTATAGTAGGGAGCGTCCGGTGTGAAAAAAAAAAAAGATTACTTAGAGTCAAAAGTGTAAAGAATAAAACTAAACCATCAGATTTGGCATTAGTCTTTATTTTGCATGCAAAAAAGAATCGCGAAAATCACCTATTACTCTTGCTTTCAAAGACGGATACCTCGTTAATATACATAACACTTGAAAACAAAGTAGTCTTCCTTAGTATTAACTTGGCCCAAAGAAATTACGTAAAAATTTAAAGTACTTATAAGTATCGCAGACACACGTATTTATGTATTTATTTGTTCATCGTCCTACCTCCTTCCTTCTATCTCTCTCCCTCTGTGTGTGTGTGTGTGTGTGTGTGTGTTTTTTTTCCACTCTCTCAGTCCATATCCAGCAGTCACAGTAGCCTCTACTTCATCTATTACAGCAACTACCAGTTAAACAAGGGCGCTCCCATCACGACCGTATATTAACATCCATATCTTCCGCCAGTTCAATAGCCGAATCATCATCGTGTCCATCTGGTTCATCGCCCACACTAGGCATTTATAGGAATGGAAAGTAATTCTGGACTGAAGTTCTCAAGAGTGCCACAAGTGTCAGCACTCTCGCTCTCCTTGTCGGGCAATGACATCGAATCGATTATAGCCTCTTACAAATAACATTTCTACTTTACGTAAGTGCCGCACTTCAAGATATCAAATCTAACATCGACCGGATGAATCACGGTTTATGGTTTCAGAGGCGAAATCTGGGACTTAGACTAAACGCAAGAAATCCTTAAGCAATTTTAGCACCCTGTCAGAAATTAATTAGTTCTGAAATCCACGAACAGATGACACATGTTTATCCCGATACCACACCACAAAACGGGTGAGCAGCTCATACAGGCAGAAAATACTAGCGCCACACGCTGGAAGACTTCTGCTTGCGTCCAAGTTTCGCAACGTATTTCTACAGGGTGTGAAATATAAACTCGCGCAGTTACTCGTTCTGCCGAATCTTCAGCGTTTCGATGTAACATGGTACGAGTAGAGAAAACGCTAGACGCTTAGGATTGCGCATGACTGCATTTATACGCTACATCTGCGACTTTCGTCGGTTTGACTTATTAGTGACTCATCACACACTTCGCACGTACACAACCCTGCTCTTGCGAAGCGTATTCGGGAAGTAAGGTCCGATTACGAGCGAAATGGAAACCACGGTGAAAATCCGATGGTGCTTTGCACAGCTGAGTTGGGCAGTGTATTTTGTGTGCGTGTCGATCGCTTCACGTCGCTCTTTTAAGTTCAGAGCGCAAAGTGATCACGTAGAAATACTTAAAACAACAGCGCCTCTCGCTAAGTATGTAGATCTGGTGAGAGATTTCGCCTTAAGCTATGCAGCTCACATAACATAAAAGTCACGCGTTTTCCTTTCTTCACGATAATTTTCAGCCGCATTCTGCAGGGGGAAATGATGACGCTCCTGCAGCGTTTTCGATGGAAAGTGTTTGACTGTCCACAATACAGCCCTTAACTGGGTCTCTCCGTTATTCATCTCTGCTCGCATGAACCGCTGGCTACGAAGACAACATTTTGGCACAAACAACGAAAGGCAGACCAGCGTAGAGAATTGGCGGAAAGCACAGGCGGATGCTTTGTGTGACGGGATCATTGGGAAGTTTGTACAACGCCACGATAAATGTCTAACAAGAGGAGGCCGCCAATTGTGAAATTCAGATTCGATTCATACTGCGCATAATAAAAGCTCATGGCCAGAGGTGTAATGTGGCAAAGCACCAAGATGCACTTCTCAGCCGTTGTCGAGAAAATCGACAGTTAAAAGAAACCGATGCGGTGAAATACTCTCTACGATTAACAACTTTCTACAGCGTCGTGGTGCAGCGGTAAGCGCTCGGGTTCGTAATCCGAAGGTCGCCGGATCGAATCTCGCGCGATGCAACCTTTTTTTTTAGTATTTGTATTTTGTAATTAAAATATATATATATATATATATATATATATATATATATATATATATCTATATATATATATATATATATATATATATTCCCGGCAATCAGTTGCAACAATTATGCATATAATAAGTTTTTGAAAGTCGTTTGTCGTGGAAAAACTGGCGACTTCGAACATCATTATGTTTCCCGTAAACAAAGTTGTATTTCACAAATGTTATTAATTGTCTTCGTAATGTTAACCACGTATAGTTAACGGAAGACGGAGAAACGATATTCCGAAACGAATACGTATAGCGTATGTCAAACGTTCGAATTAGAATAGAGACCCCCACGAACACAAATTTGCTGTGGCAGGTATGAAATATAAACTCCGTTACTCGCTCGTTACACTTGAAGAACAGACGTTGAATGGGCCGAAACGAGCTACCGCATAACTAGTGTAGTTGCCTGCTAACTTCGAAAGAAGGTAGATGCGGTCCCTAGCGCAACTTATAACATCGTCGAAAATCAGTGCGGACGGGAGAGCTTTGATACACCCTGTTAAACAAACGGAAAAATGGAGGCGGTACAATTGGAGAGCGATCCGCCTTCACCAACATGCATAAGTAATTCATTAATAGCATTTGAATTACAAAAAAGTAATTACAAAAAAAAATTGCATGGCTCGAGATTCGATCCGGCGACCTTTGGATTACGAACCCGAGCGCTTACCGCTGCGCCACGACGCTGGAGAACATTGTTAGTCGTAGAGAGTATTTCACCGCAACGGTTTCTTTTAACTGTCGATTTTCTCGACAACGGCTGAGAAGTGCATCTTGGTGCTTTGCCACATTACACCTCTGGCCATGAGCTTTTATTATGCGCAGTATGAATCGAATCTGAATTTCACAATTGGCGGCCTCCCCTTCTAAGTCGAAGCGGCGACTGTTTAGAAAGATAGCTGGAAGGTATGGATAACTGTTGCGAATAAAAAATTTTTGATTTTCACTGTGGTTTTCATTTCGCGACCGATCGGACCTTACTTTCCGAACAGCCATCGTGTAAAACACATTGACATCTACATCCTCGCCATGGAATTAATAGTCGTCACATTAGAACAATAATGTGATCTAAGGAAGATAAAATACGTAAGTAGTTTGCGAAATTTTTGTCAACATAGTTTTCAACGTTAAAAATCAGTCACGTGACCGCAGTTGGATGACTTAGTTGGTAGCCCTGCTCCTTTGGTTGTGAGAGGAGGAGTACGTGAGCGGGCGAGGCCTACTAGAGTCCTGCATGACCGAGTAAGCGAGCACAAAATACGAGGTGGGGCGAGCACACCCTAACTGGATAGGCTACCCGCACTAATTCTTGTGACCGAGCATAGAAGCCGTGACCGAATACGTAGCACATAACTTCAAACACATTACACGTGCTATTATCCGTGTGACACTGCAGCCAGTACGGGCTTCTTATTTTTGGTGTGTCTCTCTCTGTAATCATGCAGCGCGAGGAAGCCAGTGTAGTAAGACGTAAGATTGAAACCAATGTTTACACACTAAGAAACGGGAAGGTCTAAAAAGCCAAGTATGGAGTACATTTCTGTTGGTTGTAGACGAAAACAATGCGTCTACTGGGTACGTATCGTGCATAAACTACTCCAGTTTATTGTTTTTCCAGTCGGGAACCACTCATTTAAAGAAACACAGTAGCAAGAAACCTCACAAAGATCGTTTCTTTGGCCGTCCTTCCGTTATCTTAATATGCTTGAAATAAGTGAAAAGCAGGAAATTATTAACAATGTGCGACAAATGTGTGCTACGTACGCAGGTACAACATTCAATCATTAACATAATCGTTTTTGCATAGTTAGTGGAAAGTGTATTATAGAGAAACGGGAATGCTGTAACGTAAAACATCTCGTTTTTATGGGAACGGGGGTCGGGTTGTTTGGGGGGAGAGACCAAACAGCGAGGTCATCGGTCTCTTAGGGGAATGTTCCGATGATTTCCATATCAGTTCTGTATTACTTGTCTCTTTTGTTTATTGTCATAGATCCTTCAAGTACTGTGTCATCACCACCCAGAAAGAGAGCACGTTTCAAGGAATGGAGGAACAACAGATCATCCGCAGCAGATGAAGTAGATCTGTACTTTTTAATGCACCCCGGAGATGATGATGATGATGACATCTTAAAGTGGCGGAACAGACATGAAACAGATCTGCCAGGTTTGGCTGCAGTAGCAAGACGTATTTTATGTATGCCAGCAACAAGCGCACCTAGTGAAAGGTGCTTTAGTAAAGCCGGCATGTTACTAACAAATTGCCGCAGCCAATTAAATCCGGAACGCGTTAGTGATTTCCTGCTGATCAACAATAACTATAATTTTGTTTATGTTGCAAAAGATTGCAACGTATGACAAGTTACGTCTGTAAATGTTTAATGTTCTTCGTATGCTTTCTTTATGAAGATGGTTGTCTTCTAGATTACAGGGAAAGCGCTTGTTTAATGTTTCCTATAAATGAAAGGAAATATATCTCTTTTGTTTGGAAATGAGACTCGTCTTCTATCTGCGACTGTATTGAAATATCATTTTACTTTGCAGGTGCTTTATGAATTTAGCTGTGTCACGTACCCGTTCTTGGAAATGTTACTTTTGTATTAAAAGTGAGAGAGAGAGAGAAAGAGAGGCGTTGGATTTGTACAGCACAGTACAGTGCAGTGCAGCGAGCCGGGGTGAGGCGAGGTGAGACGTCAGCGGTGGCCGGTCATGCTCGGTTATCCGCGTGTCCGGAGTCCGGACAACAGACATGGGGCGAGTACGTGACCGAGCCGAGTCGTGTGGGGCCGGACACGAGCGGCTCGGTCCCCCCGTCAACAGGCGAGCCGTGACCGGCCAAACACTGAGCGTTGCAGCGCTCTAAGGCCTACCTTGACCCGGTCGACCCGCCTGGCCAGCCCGACGACGGTGAGTCCCCTCCGGAGCAGCGCCTGCGCGATGGCGGCTCCTATGCCGGAGCTGGCGCCCGTCACCAGGGCGACGCGGCCTGCGTACCTCTCGATGCCCATCTATTGGCTGTGTGTGCCTCTTCGAGAAGACAAACGGCTTGTACCACTGTTGTCTCGGGCTTATACTTCCAGTGGCCACTTCCTGCGCGCACTGAGCAAACTGATACGCCTAGGCTAATCACTAAGCAAGTGTCTCTCTCCGTATCGTCGTTGATAACTCTTATCGGTCCACGTGTGTCGGAGTCCAAGTGTTCCCGTCACTGTGTAATAGGAAAATTCTGTTCTTATGCTTCATTTCACGGGCTAGTCTGAAAAATTAATCCGTCTTCATACTAGCCTTCATTTTCTGGGCTTATCAAAGTTCCTTTTCGAGCACACTTTGTTTAATTTTTTCAGTCTGTTGTACTAATAGATCGATACTTCTTTCATCGCGGATCATAGCAATATCATATCACCGTTCAGTCTTCACGGGTATTGAGATAAGTGATAAGGGAACAGAAAAATCAACTAATATTAGTCGATAGTGGAAAGGCATCTGGACCAGATGAGATACCGTTGAGTTTCTACAGCCTTTATGTGAAAGACCTTCCTCCGCTTGCAGAAACAGTTTATCGCAGATCGCTGGCACAACGAAGGGTACCATGCAACCGGAAAAAGCACAGGCCATTTACGTTTCCGGGAAGGGTCGACGGACCGACGCGCATGGCCCTGTAACGTTCACGTCAATCTGTTGTGTAATTGTGGAACATCATCTGTTACTACGGATTATGACGTACCAGGAGGTCGAATGTCTCGTAAGAAAACCAACATGGATTCCACAAGCAGCGAGCTCGCGAAACAAAACTAATTCTGTTCGTCCATGAATGGAGAGCTCAGTTTTATTCCGTATTGCTTGTCTTGCAGAAGGCATCTGATATGGCTCCCGACTGTCGTTTCGTGAAAAAAATTAGAGATTTCCGAGTATCGGACCAGATCTGTGACTGGATCCAGCACCTTATAAGACGTAGATCTCAATACGCTATTCTTCTTCGTAATAAAGGAAAACATGGTCCATAGTTGGCTGTAATTCGGTATTTACTTAATCGTGGGATAAGCTGATTTCGACTAAGCTTCATTGTCAAGCAAATTTGTACCACCGGTATTTCTTGTAATTTTCAAATCTCTTTAATTATAAGCAAAAATTAGCCAGATTCCTTTATTTTACGAAAGGATCCATACTACAGTGACACCTTTTAAGATCGTATATTGACATTGAACGGCTCCCAAAGGGTTTTTAATAATTGTTGTATAACCTTAAAAAAAGGTCTTTGAAGGGTTCACTGTAGTGTTGGTCCTTTCCTAAAATGACGGTTCAAAATGGTTCAAATGGCTCTGAGCTCTGACTTAACATCTGAGTTCATCAGTCCCCTACAACTTAGAACTACTTAAACCTAACTAACCTAAGGACATCACACACATCCGTGCCCGAGGTAGGATTCGAACCTGCGACCGTAGCGGTCGTGTGGTTCCAAACTGAAGCGCCTAGAACCGCTCGGCCACATCGGACGGCAATGACGGTTCAAATGGTTCAAATGGCTCCGTGCACTATGGGACTCAACATCTGAGGTCATCAGTCCCCTACAACTTAGAACTACTTAAACCTAACTAACCTAAGGACATCACACACATCCATGCCCGAGGCAGCTTTCGAACCTGCGACCGTAGCTGTCACGCGGTTCCAGACTGAAGCGCCTAGAACCGCTCGGCCACATCGACCGGCAAAATGACGGAATATGGCAAATTTTCGCTTGTAATTAAGAGTGATTTGAAAATGACATGAAATACAGATGTCACATAAGTGCATGACAATAACGCTTAGCCGAAATTAGGTAATCGAACGATTAAATAATCATCGCATTACATCCTACTACGGACAATGTTTACTTTTATTAAGCATCCTCTCCTGCGCCAACCTCTTAATCTCAGAGTAGCGCTTGCAGCTTACGTCCTCAGTTATTTGTTGTTCCTCTACAGTTTGTACCCCCTACTCCCACTAGTGCCGTGGAATTTAATCTTGATGTCTTAACAGATGGCCTATCATTCTGTGCCTTCTTCTCGTCAGTGTTCTCCTTATATTCCTTTCGTCACCGATTGTTGCGGAGAAACGCCTCGTTTCTTACCTGATCAGCCTACCTAATTTTCAACATTCTTCTGTAGCACCACATCTCAAATGCTTCTATTCTCTTCGGTTCCGGTTTTCCCACAGTCCTTGTCTCACTACCACACAACTCTGTGCTCCAAACGTACATTCTTAGAAATTTCTTTCTCAAATTGAGTTCTATGTCTCATACTAGTAGACTTACCTGCCCATCGTGGGTTACTTTGCCGCCTAGGTACCAGAATTGCTTAACTTCACCTACTTCGTGATCCCCAATTCTGAGGCTAAGTTCTGCTGCTTATAATTACTTTCGTCTTTCTTTGATTTACTCTCAGTCAATATTGTGTATTCATTAGACTGTTTATTCCATTAACAAATCCTCAATTTCACAGAAGATAGCAATGTTATCTTCTCTGTAGGAAGTTTGCAACGCCAAGATACTGTAGAGAAGTATGCAACAACCTGCAGAGGACCGATGATTGGTACAGCGACTAGAAATAGACGCCGAACGTAAATAAATAATACATGTTGTGGGCAAACAGATGAATAGGTCCATTACTGTTCGATTACGTTATTGGTGAGCAGTCATTGGAAAGAGCAAGAAACGTAAAATACCTAGAACTGACCGTCCGGGATGAGCTAAAGTAGAATCACTACATAAGTCAAAACGTAAGAAAAGCAATTGCTGGAGTGAGATTCATTGCAAGAATCTTGAGGTAATGCTCTACACCGACAAAAGAAGTGGCTTACAAAAAGGAGGTTGAGCTGATTCCTGAGTATTCTTCATCATCCCAGGACCTTTATGAAGTAGGATCAACAGAAGAGAGAAAGAGAGGAAGAGAGGGACACACACACAGAGAGAGAGAGAGAGAGAGAGAGAGAGAGAGAGAAGGTCGATCGAAGAGCGGCGCGTTTCGCCACGGGATCGTTGATAAGCGCGAGAGCGCTACCGAAAAGCTCAACAGACTCCAATGGCTTCAAGAGAGGCTTTGTGTGTCAGGGAAAAGGTTGCTTTTGAATCTGAGAGAGCATACTTTCGATGAAGGGTCGGGAAACATCAGGGCCATTGCTAGGTGTTTTGCTGCCCTAGGCGAGAACAGAAAAATTACGCACCCTCTTTTCTACTACCATCGTTCTCTCCGATATCCCCACCTCCCCTCCTACATCTAATTGTTCGAAGAAGAGAAGGTATACAGTTAGGATACGAGCCATTATGCAGATAACTCTGTATGCAGTTTAAATGTTCATTGCACATTTTTGACATCTTCCGAAATGCCATTTTCGACTATGTTATGATGACCGGAATATGGGTCTCGACCCGAAGCTAGTCATCGAGTGAATAAAAAGTAAAAATCTGCAACTTTGGACTGGCTTTTCGTTCTGCTGATTAACAGAAGTGTCCGACCCAGCTCCTCAACGTTGCTAGAAGTTCGTAAAGTCATTATAATCTCTTTCTACTTATTATTTGTGTGTACGTCAAATTTTAAGGAAACGACAATTTAGTTTTTCTCTCGTGCTGTGAGAAACAGACTTACAGAAAGACGCCAACTTATTTTTTATGTATGGATACGATGAACTGCACTTAATCTTTTACTGCATTTACATATGTTGAAAGAGAAGTACAAAACCAAGCTTGTGAATACGTGATCGATTATCCACAGGAAATAATAGCAGAACTAAAAACGTCGACCGGACTACTCAGTGCAACTGTCGTTTGACAAATGATAGGCAGGGGCAAAACCGAAAACAGGAACTGAGGGAGGTATGGCGTCAAGTCGCAATATGATCAGAAGCCAGCGCACGCGCCTTTCTCCAGCGCTCGACAGAGATGAATCGCCATGTTAGTTTACGTTTCATACTTCGTAGAGGCAATGTGTTTACTTTTGCCAGAGTAAGTAGACTTATGTAGTGACTGTTCGGTATGCTTTTGAATACAATCCGGTGTTTTAATGTTTCCTAATTTTCATTTTTTCTCCTTATTTGCTCATTTTTTCTCTGTTTCATTTGAAATTAATTTCTTTTTCGCCCTTTGCTGCCCCTAAAGTTTTGCCGCCTTAGGCGGCCGCCTAATCTTGCCTAATGTTAGGAACGACCATGGGAAACATGTTACTTCTTGCCACATGTGTCACGCGAAATGATTACGAGGAAAACTTCGGGAAATTAGACTGGTAAGGAGATTTGTCTACAGTCGCAGTAGTCGCGAGTGGAACAGTGAAGAGGAAGGTAGTAATACCGAAGGTTCCCTCCATCCCACACCGTAAGACGGCTTATGCAGGACGGACGTAGATGCAGAGTCGGTATGTGGCGTTCCCAGGCAGGACATTTTGTTCTTAAAAACTTGATCTCGACTGAAGGTATTCAGTACTGAAGTAGTCCGAAAATCGTAAAATTTCCATTTTCTATCTTTTATTATCTAGTTTTTCAGAGATTCATATGTATTATCACTAGACCGCGGATTTTAGGTAAAAACCTATTTTGTTCCCGAGTTCCTATTTGCGTAAAAATTTGTACTTATGCGTTTCATGACTATTTACACTTAATAGCGCTAATTCTATAGGACCTAAAAAAGCCTATTTCGACGTTAGTGCCTAATTCTGCCTATTTCGGCATCAAAATCCTAAGAAGTACCTATTTCGTTAATCTGACGTAGAGTTCTTGTGTTTTCAAAGATTAGAAAAAGGAAGTAAACTTAGGGCTTTACGTCTCGTCGACAGCGAAGGTCGTTAGAGACTGTTTACAGTTCCTTTGCTTGCCTTACTACGAACAGCACTCGGCACGATTGAATGGTCATCCATCCAAGTACGCGCCGAGCGCGGCAGTGCTTGTACGGTGAGCGAATGGGAACCGATCAAAGATTTGAGTTACACATTAGAATCGAACGAGGGAGTACTAAATGTTATATTTGAAAATATTTCGTTCGTAGGATTCTGGCCAGCTGTGTATTTTCGCAAAGAAACAGTTTCATAGGCCTTAAGCTGAGCACGGATTAAAAAATCACAACGTTAATCGTAGACGCCCTCTATAGCTAAATTACTGCCCTTCGCGCCTTTTCTCGCTGCTGTCTACAGGCAATCCTATCAAACTACTCTGTTTCGTGAAAGGTATTATAGTGAATTTTCCGGTTCGAAAAATAATTTGCCAGTAGTGAGATGTTTTCATCTGAAGCACCGGTAGATTCCATTCGCTTGTTCAGAAGGGGCGGCCATCTGTCAGCAACGAGTACGGTACTTCCCCTACATCTCCCATGCACCACAGTAAAAGGAAAAAAAAAACAGGTCATTGTTCGCTTTTTCCCAGCGAAAACAAATCAGTACATTGTGCAGCGACCGACGCGTTAAGTGTTACTGACGTTCTAAGTGCAAAATAAATTCTAGTTTCTGTGTGAGAATACTTCGCCATGCCGAAAACAGCTTGTTCAAAGTATACTCATATAAGGCAGTGGCTGCAAGATTTTCCGCATTATACAACAGATGGGAAAATTATTTTCTGCCAAGGATGCAACAAGGAGGTTAGTTGATGTTTTTCTTAGACTTCTTATTTTCCTGTCACTTAGGATTCTTTTTTATCGCTATCCTTTAGTAATACGAAATACTCTTTATATGCGATTCTAAACTGCATTTCCCTTTTCTCTCGTATTAGGTTTCGAGTGTTAAGAAATCTCACTTAACTCAGCATGCAGATGGAATCGTACATAAAGCTAATGTTGAACGAAAGTCAAAATTGAAGCAAACTCTTTTAACCAATAAATCTGGTGAATCCTCCGAAAATTTGTGTCATGCACTTGTGACAGCAAACATCCCCTTTCGGAAACTAGAAAACCCTATTTTCAGAGGTTTTCTTGAGAAGTACTGCCATCAATCTATTCCTGCAGATTCAACTCTACGTAAGAATTATGTGGATTCAGCTTACAATGCTGCATTGCACACAATCAGAGAAGATGTTGGAGAATCTTGTACATCGATTTCTGTGGATGAAACTACTGACAGTCTTGGCCGTTACATCGCAAACCTGATTATTGGCAAGCTAGATCCAGATGCTCCATCCAGGGCTCATTTGATTTACCCAAAACAGCTTGCAAAAACTAACGAACAAAGAATAGCACAGTTTGTGAACAATGGGCTTAAGGTGCTATACCCAAACGGAGTGGATGAGAATAAGGTGCTTCTGGCCGCCACTGATAGCAGCGTTTCAACTATTAAAAGTATTCTACCCACTGATGCTACACGTAGCTTGTGTAGTGCCTGGGATCAACCGCATAGCAGAGCAAGTAAGGCTACAATTTCCTAAAGTAAATAAAGTAATACCTATGGTGAAGAAAATTTTTGTTAAGGCATCATCAAGAATACAGGCATTCAAAGAACAGCTTCCAGGTGCACCATTGCCGCCAGAGCCTGTTGTTACCCGCTGGGGCACGTGGCTGATAGCAGCAGAATACTATAGTACGCAACTCTCAACTGTCCAGAAGGTGGTTGAAAATATACCGGAGGATGCTGCATCTGTAACTGCAGCAGTGGAGTTACTCAAAGATTCTTCTTTAAAACGGGACTTACCTTACATTAGGGCGCACTACACATTTATGGCAAGAATAATTTCACAATTAGCAGGCTCAGGGAGATCTATCTACGACAATATTTCTTTGCTTGAAGAAGTCAAAATGAAAATTAATGAAACGCCAGGTGAAGTAGGGGAAAAAGTACGGACAAAAATGCAAACGGTTTTGTAGAAGAACACTGGCCTGAAGGAGTTGCGTGCAGTTGACGACATACTCAGTGGAAAATCCAGCACTCCTGACTGCAGCATTCCTGTCCAACATGTGCCGAAAATGAAGTACGCCCTGTTCTTTTTCAGCGTATAAATTGATTCTGACTGACAAGCGCCACAGTTTTTCACTAGAAAACCTAGAAAAGATTTTGGTTATTTATTGTGAAGCCAACTATGGTCAGAATATGTGAAACTACGAATGTATTAATTAAACCATTGCCACATCTTTTTTACGGAGTCTTTATCTTGCAGGAACTCAAAAATATTTGGAGTTATGTACAACATTAATGTTGTAGATTGCTGTGCTCTGTAACTGTGTAAATATTCATTCTCCTTGTTTTAACGACTAATAACATGTTCATACTGTCAACACTGTGTATTTTAATTTACTTTTATTTTCTCTGCATCATTTTTATTAGAGCCTATTTTATGTTTTATATAGCCTAAATGAACTACTGAAGGTGCCTATTTTAGGTGCCTAAAACACACTTTTTTACCACCTAAAATTCCGTGGTCTAATTATCACCTCTCATTTGATATTTATGTTGTCCGTAATGTCTTCTGCAAGTCCATCCTGACTCGGAAGGTACTGGATACCTTCTTCTGAAAGCCATAACTTTCATTTATCTCTTCGATATTTTAGAATTATATTCAAATATATTTGTCTTAAGTTGTTTATTTGGTACGTAACGTCGTGTTCATATTTTGTAGTACTAGGCAATGATTCGTAAGCAACATGGTGATTATGCCATTTTTGCTTTAATTAGGATAGATTTATTTCTTCCGTTACCATACTATATGACATTATTCCTCTTATACCTATTTAATTTTCATATAGATCAATATATTTATTTATCTACTACTACACCGTCTTTTCACTGCTCCATTCGTGTGGGAAGAAGGAGAGCACTAAGTCAATCTATTGACTATAAAAAAGAGGGTACAAACCAGCTCTAAGGCACTCATCAAATTTCATAGCCGAAATAAAAATTTAGAATTCAAAGAGGAGTTTGGCAAGATTTCATATCTTAAAAGCTTTTCGCAGTAACCGTGTAGGAGGTTGTCAGATCTATAAAGTAGGAATAATAGAAAAGAATACTTCCTGATGTAACATACCACTTTAAATTTGTCCATATCCGGTTAGGCTTGACCGTGGCCATTGTGAACAACAATGAAAAAATTAAAAGTTCTGTAACCACTCAGTTTTCACTCCCTGTACCTCCTCTATCATGGGAAGTAGATAGAACCTTGCTATGTTGAAAAAGCCAGAGGTTTCCAAAGGCAGCATTAGGGACACATTGACTGATAAGGGTAAAATAGCTGCAATATAAGGTTGACGGGTAGCTTTGAGAGATGAAATGGTGAAAATGTACAAACAACGACACAAACAGTCAGGGCACAGTTTTGGATAACATATGAGATGCTAAATTTAATTGACTCAAGGGAAGAATTTAAAAATGAAACAGCTTAAAGAGAAAACAGACAGAGACTGACAGAAAGGATAAAATGGTAAACCACGAATGTCCTGGCCGCGCGCCCTGGCGGAAGGAAGGAAGTAGCATGTAAGACGCATTTGCCACCATTTCAATAGTATCGTTCCAATGATTGGAGTACTTAACATGTAGGCAAGACCATATAAATTGAACGAATTGAACGAATTCAGAGAGCATTCCTAGGATAGTAACAGTTCGCTATGATTCAAGTGAGTAACGGAAGTTCTCAGAAAATTTAGTTAAGAATTCGTTTCTCGCAAAACCCCATTGGTGAAATTTAAATAAACTGTATTCGACGATGATCTTAGGACCATTACGCTGTTACTCTTGCATTTCTCGCTTGGAGTTTATGAGAATAAGATAAAAGAGAGGCATACAGACTGTCATTCTTCTCTGGCTCAATACACGAATGGAAAAAGAAAGAAAATGGCTAGTATTGGTACGAAGTATCCACCGACATGTACTGCAGAGTGACTTTTGTAGTACATACACATATGAGTCGATGAAGATATAGACGTATATGTCCTACGTTAAGTACCGTATCTCTTCACAGTACGTCGTGGCAGGTACCTGGTAATGAGGCGTGAAGAGCGCCAGATGTTGAAGGATCATTAGGGAGGACTCTTAAGATGCCATGTACTCATGTCGGACAGCGTTTATCAGCACCTGAGAAAGTTTAAAAATGCACTCGGTGTGCGTCTCCATTTGGATAGCTGGTCGATTCGTGCACTATTCAATTTTGTGGAGCATTCGGATACGCTATTTTGGACTACTGGGAACATGAGAGGAAACGTGCTCACGGTGAAGGTCTCAGTCGACCACGGCTGACCACCGCAATGGAGGACCGCCGTAATGTGCACCAGGCATATCGTAAACCCATCACATATGGCCGTGCCATCCGGGAACGAGTAATGGACTGCCTGAAACATTCTTTCCCACCCCATTGGTCGGGGACTAGCAGCAGTCGGACTAGGGAATTACCGTCCCATGCGAAGGCTGCCGGCAACACCACAGCAAAAACGGCTGCGTCTGAAGTGGTGCCGTGACGTGGAACCATAGTCTGCTGATGAATGGCGTCACAGTCTACTCAGCGATGAATCTCCGTTCCTCACTACATGAGTCACCGTCGTGAGCGAGTATGGTGGTGACGTACCGACCGGTCCCATCCCTCCAATGTTCTGCAGAGGTACGACACTGTTACTCCTGCTACCATGGTGTGGAGCGCCATGAGTACGACTTCAGGTCACGACTGGTAGTCATGGAGGGAACGCTGACGACACAGCGATACGTTGCGGGCGTCCTGTTGCCTCGTCCGTTACCTCTATTACAGCGCTGGAATTGTGCCATTTTCAACACGACAATGCTCGTTCATACGTAGCACCCGTCTCTATGAACTGCATGCGTGGTAGGAGAAGTAGTCGTATGGTCAGTGGGACGTGAGTAGGAAAAACTCTGACGTCAACTCTGTCGCGGTGCCAGTATCCAGCATTTCGAGGACCAGCTACAACAGTCGTGGCCCACCTTGCCACAGGGCAGTATACAAAGACTTTCTGGCGCCTTTACGAACCGAATCAGTGCATGTATCCAGCACAGATGAGGAGAAACGTCATACTGTCAAGCGTGCTCATACAGCCAATATCTTTCTGAACTTTACTTCATTTTGTAATCACAGAAATAACATGACATACGCTCTCAACCTGTTAAAGTTTCATTTCGTTTTCTGCTGCGTTCTGGACACTATATATATGATGTTTTTTTTTCTTTGACTTGAGACGACAAAGTAACTCGGAAACGACGCATCTTACGAACAAATATTGAAAAGGAGTTAATATTAGAAAATGGGCAATCTCCTAACCACCTCTCATGCAGGGTCGGGGTCAACTTCGTCTTTTCAAATGGGATACGCCCTCCCCCATTTTATTGAATATTCGCATTCTACGCCAAACAACTACGTACAGTTTGCTCAAATCATTGTTTTTCATTCGAGGTTGATGGCACTGTAATCGACAAATATCAAGCGTGCCTGTTCTTGCAGCTAAGGACCGACGTAGTTCGTTCTAGATATCATTTGCGATCTTAATATAACCTTTACGTTCTAAAGGCAGATATTTACGTTCCTTGGGTGTTGCAGATGTGACTGTACGGTGTATATAACATGGCTATTTCTTGCAGTTAAGCTTGTTGTAACGTAACGTAGTTTTCTGTTCCCAATCCACTGGAATACTTGATTTTGGTTGCCACCCTCGAACCCCGCCATCGGGAGGCCTGATTTCGGTCTGTGTTTCCATCCAACTGCCGGAACTCTCGCTCTAACCGCTACGCGGCTAACGGGCGGAATACAAACCACAACAACTGAAATAAGGTAAGATGTCCATGAACCGTAAGATGTCATCAACCGTGGAACGATGTCCATCAAGGAATACTAAAAGGTATCAAATATATTAAATAATGGTAAGACAGAGATTTAGGAACCAGGTTTTAAATTGGAAGACATGTCCAGGGGCATGTGAACTCTGACCACAATCTATTGGTTATGAACTGTAGATTAAAACTGAAGATACTGCAAAAAGGTGGGAATTTAAGGAGATTGGGCCTGGATAAACTGACTAAACCAGAGGTTGTACAGAATTTCAGGGAGAGAATAAGGGAACAATTGACAGGAATGGGGGAAAGAAATACAGTAGAAGACGAATGGGTAGCTCTGAGGGATGAGGTAGTGAAGGCAGCAGAGGATCAAGTAGGTAAAAAATCGAGGGCTAGTATAAATCCTTGGGTAACAAGAAATATTGAATTTAATTGGTGAAAGGAGAAAATATAAAAATGCAGTAAATGAAGCAGGCAAAAATGATCTATCATTCTGCTTGGTGTCTGTTTGTTCTATATCGTGTCTCCGTACCACATTCGCGCAACGACGCTCTGAGCGTGTTTTTTAGGGAATTGACTAGTTTGAACCTGCGACCTGTTGCTGGTAAGGAGACGCCAGACCACACATGACATGTACAGTTCAGAAGAGTTCAGTGAGACTAGCGATGATATAACCAAATACTTAATGATTTCAGCGTCAGCTCCACTGCACTCCCTGTAAAAGAATCTTAATACTAACTAAATTTAGTGGAAGGGGTTCAAGGCTTTCCTATTTTTAGTTAGCTACTAAAATAACGTCGAAAAAGCAGTTAAGTTTACCATTGGAAATTTTATTCTACTCACAAAACATTGTTTATAAATTTCACTATTGATAAAAGGAAATGTTTTAATACAGGATGGTAAAAACCAACTGCGTTCAACAAAAATGTGAACGAATATTCCCTGAATGAGTTTCCAAGTTCTACAATGGATCGAAGGATGACCTATGCCATATCACATCTATAATCTAGGTTTAAATTAAGTTTCACAAAAGAGAAAACTATCAAAATGGTCTACAGTGACCCTCAATTATCTTTAATTACTTATCTAACTTGTCGTAAATTACAGTGGCTGATGTGGCTTCTCAATAACTACATAACAGAAAAATCATCGCGTTTCAGATTTTTACTTCAAGTGGCAAATGTGAACACCATGAGCTTTAATTGACGATCGACACTAGTGTTACGCAAAAAGGGGGTGTAACAGATGAGACTTCTGCAGTTATGAGTGAAGCTTTATGCGCTGTTATTCGGCATCGCGTGCGTTCATTACATTGTCGGTGTTCGTCAGGGGGCGGCGGACAGCACAGCTCTGCTCACCTCGCCGTCTCGGAAGCAACTCTCTCCTAACTTCTTCTTACTACAATTTACCAAAGTCGGTTTAAAAAAACTATCTGGCTGTGTTTTCATCCGACCAATCAGGGTCTCAATGTTAACCTTAAGCTCCGCCTAATTCTGTCTATCCAATGAGAAACGTTATACTTTTCGTGGTGGGGCAATGTTTTTAAAGTTTGCAACATAACAGAGACACGAAAAAGTCTCACGCAAAAACTTGCAGCTGGTGTGGTCCTTTTAGTGTTATTGTAAGATCTATACTGTTCTTCTGGAGGGCTCTAGCTTTTAACATGGGATGGGGAGTGGCCCTGACGTAACAGAGACGCGAAAAAGTCTCACCCTAAAACTTGCGGCTGGGGTGGTCCTAGCGGTTAGCTGGCGACGTGGGTGTCCGTCCCGTATTGTAGGGCCTTCCAGCTTAACACGGTTCTGCTCTCGGCTTCTGCTCTCGTTTTTCCCCTCGGAACTGCGTCTGTCTTACGGTGGGAAGGTATGACATCCATTTAGGCATTCTTGTATTAGTCTGTGGTATTCCATTTGCTCACTCGTTACTCGTATTACTTTGGTTAATTTAATGTCACGATTTATTCGGAGCTATGTGACATACTACTGGATTTGCTTATCATGTCAGGGTTTTCATGGAAGGTGTTGGATTTGCCTGACACCTTACAACGAATACAAACGTCTCAAAAATGAGATCGACAGGAAGTGCAAAATGGCTAAGCAAGGACGGCTAGAGGACAAATGTAAGGATGTAGAGGCTTGTCTCACTAGGGGTAAGATAGATACTGCCTACAGGAAAATTAAAGAGACCTTTGGAGAGAATAGAACGGCTTGTATGAATATCAAGAGCTCAGATGGACACCCAGTTCTAAGCAAAGAAGGGAAAGCAGAAAGCTGGAACGAGTATATAGAGGGTCTATAGAAGGGCGATGTACTTGAGGACAATGTTATGGAAATGGAAGAGGATGTAGATGAAGATGAAATATGATACTGCGTGAAGAATTTGACAGAACACTGAAAGACTTGAGTCGAAACAAATCCGCTGGAGTAGACAACATTCCAATAGAACTACTGACGAGATAGCCAGTCCTGACAAAACTCTTACCACCTGGCGAGCAAGATCTATGAGACAGGCGAAATACTCTCAGACTTCAAGAAGAATATAATAATTCCAATCCCAAAGAGAGCAGGTGTTGACAGATGTGAAAATTACCGAACTATCAGTTTAATAAGTCACAGCTGCAAAATACTAACACGAATTCTTTACAGACGAATGGAAAAACTGGTAGAAGGCGACCTCAGGGAAGATCAGTTTGCATTCCGTAGAAGTATTGGAACACGTGAGACAATTCTGACCTTACGACTTATCTTAGAAGAAAGATTAAGGAAAGGCAAACCTACGCATCTAGCATTTGTAGACTTAAAGAAAGCTTTTGACAGTGTTGACTGGAATACTCTCTTCCAAATTATAAAGTTGGCAGGGGTAAAATACAGAAAGCGAAAGGATATTTACAATTTGTAAGATGAACATCAAGAAAAGCAAAACGAGGATAATGTAATGTAGTTGAATTAAGTCGGGTGATGGAATTAGATTAGGAAATGGGACACTTAAAGTAGTAAAGGAGTTTTGCTATTTGGAGAGCAAAATAACTGATGATGGTCAAAGTTTTGTTGTTGTTGTGGTCTTTAGTCGTGAGATTGGTTTGAGGGGCTCTCCATGCTACTCTATCCTGTGCAAGCTTCGTCATCTCCCAGTACTTACTGCAACGTACATCCTTCTGAATCTGATTAGTGTATTCATCTCTTGGTCTGCGTCTACGATTTTTACCCTCCACGCTGCCCTCCAATGCTAAATTTGTGATCCCTTGATGCCTCAGAACATGTCCTACCAACCGGTCCCTTCTTCTTGTCAAGTTGTGCCACAAACTCCTCTTCTCCCCAATTCTATTCAATACCTCCTCATTAGTTATGTGATCTACCCATCTAATCTTCGGCATTCTTCTATAGCACCACATATCGAAAGCTTCTTTTCTCTTCTTGTCTAAACTACTTATCTTCCATGTTTCACTTCCATACATGGTTGCACTCCATATAAATACTTTCAGAAACGACTTCCTGATACTTAAATCTATACTCGATGTTAACAAAATTCTCTTCTTCAGAAACGTTTTCCTTGCCATTGCCAGTCTACATTTTATATACTCTCTACTTCGACCATCATCAGTTATTTTGCTCCCCAAATAGCAAAACTCCTTTACTACTTTAAGTGTCTCATTTCCTAATCTAATTTCATCGCCCGACTTAATTCTACTAAATTCCATGATCCTCGTTTTGCTTTGCTTATACCTTCCTTTAAAGACACTGTACATTCTGTTCAACTGCTCTTCCAAGTCCTTTGCTGTCTCTGACAGAATTGCAATGTCATCGGCGAACCTCAAAGTTTTTATTTCTTCTCCATGCATTTTAATACCAACTCCGAATTTTTCTTTTATTTCCTTTATTGCTTGCTCAATATACAGATTGAATAACATAGGGGAGAGGCTACAATCCTGTCTCACTCCCTTCCCAACCACTGCTTCCCTTTCATGTCCCTCGACTCTTATAACTGCCATCTGGTTTCTGTACAAATTATAAATAGCCTTTCGCTCCCTGTATTTTACCCCTGCCACCTTTTGAATTTCAAAGAGAGTATTCTAGTCAACATTGTCAAAAGCTTTCTCTAAGTCTACAAATGCTAGAAACATAGGTTTGCCTTTCTTTAAAACACCTGCTTCTTTGGAATTGGAATTATTATATTCTTCTTGAAGTCTGAAGGAATTTCGCCTGTCTCATAGATCTTGGTCACCAGCTGGTAGAGTTTTGTCAGGACTGACTCTCCCAAGGCCGTCAGTAGTTTTAATGGAATGTTGTCTACTCCCGGGGCCTTGTTTCGACTTAGGTCTTCCAGTCCTCTGTCAAAATCTTCAAGCAGTATCTTATCTCCCATTTCATCTTCATCTACATTCTCTTCCATTTCCATAATTTTGTCATCAAGTACATCGCCCTTGTATAGACTCTCTATATACTCCTTCCACCTTTCTGGTTTCCCTTCTTTGCTTAGAACTGGGTGTCCATCTGAGCTCTTGGTATTCATACAAGTGGTTCTCTTTTCTCCAAAGGTCTCTTTAATTTTCCTGTAGGCAGTATCTATCTTACCCCTAGTGATATATGCCTCTACATCCTTACATTTGTCCTCTAGCCGTCCCTGCTTAGCCATTTTGCACTTCCTGTCGATCTGATTTTTGAGACGTTTGTATTCGTTTTTGCCTGTTTCATTTACTGCCTTTTTATATTTTCTCCTTTCACCAATTAAATTCACTATTTCTTCTGTTATCCAAGGATTTCTACTAGCCCTAGTCTTTCTACCTACTCGATCCTCTGCTGCCTTCACTATTTCATCCCTCAAAGCTACCCATTCTTCATATACTAAATAGGGGCTGAAAATAATTGCTTTCGCAGATGCAAAAACCCACTACTTGCTAAACGCCTACATTTACTCCAGAAAGGATAACGACGGCAGAACACTCAGTGATGACGAGAGGAAATTTTCAAAACCAACTTAGTGTTGCAATTGATTAAACCCATTATCGGAAATAACTTCAGTATAACGACTGATAATTGTTTTCCGTCTATGACCCTCCCATGGGCTTGACATACGTGGGAACGTTACGAAAAACAAATTCCAAACTGGTTTTTACCTGCCAAGAAAAAAGAAGTAGGAGAAGCCCTCCATGCTTCACAAAGTAGACAACACTATTCTCTCGTGTGCCAAAGAAGGGCGAGGCTGTCCTATTTGTATCTTCAATGCACCACACCGACTGATCTAAAAACCGGAAACCGTTGATTTTTGCAACAGCACGAAAGGTGCGACGACGCACTAGATGACAAGTGCACGGTGTACTCAACAAGTCGACGCACAAGACGATGGCCGTGAGCCATACTTTTCACTCTCATGAATATTAGCCTTGTGAATGTCTGTGTTGTCTAACGAGGATCCCATGGAAATCCAGAGGTACCCAGAAAGCGTACCAAAGAACAAGGAGAGCCTCATCTCAATCACTGTCTTCTGAACACCCGGCTGCCAAATGAATTGCGACTAAACATCAGTAGAATACTCCAGATAGCAGTTCCTTATGAAATCAGACAGGACTTAGGCAAACAAGTGAGATGCAAAAAGCGTGTACCACACTGACAGAAAAAGATCTGCAACGGCTGCTAGGTGCCGATTTGCGAAGCCTGCACTGTTACTGTCTGCCGTGACTTGCAAATTTATGTATATGGAACAATTTGTCACAGCATAATGTGTTTTTCTAAAGGTTCGTGTACCTTTATACTGTATTGTGAGAATTTGGTTTACTTGTTCATGTAAAATTAGCAGATGTACAGGGTGATTCAAAAAGAATACCACAACTTTAAAAATGTGTATTTAATGAAAGAAACATAATATAACCTTCTGTTATACATCATTACAAAGAGTATTTAAAAAGTTTTTTTTTCACTCAAAAACAAGTTCAGAGATGTTCAATATGGCCCCCTCCAGACACTCGAGCAATATCAACCCGATACTCCAACTCGTTCCACACTCTCTGTAGCATATCAGGCGTAACAGTATGGATAGCTGCTGTTATTTCTCGTTTCAAATCATCGATGGTGGCTGGGAGAGGTGGCTGAAACACCATATCCTTAACGTACCCCCATAAGAAAAAATCGCAGGGGGTAAGATCAGGGCTTCTTGGAGGCCAGTGATGAAGTGCTGTCACGGGCTGCCTGGCGGCCGATCCATCGCCTCGGGTAGTTGACGTTCAGGTAGTTACGGACAGATAAGTGCCAATGTGGTGGCGCTCCATCCTGCTGAAATATGAATTGCTGTGCTTCTTGTTCGAGCTGAGGGAACAGCCAATTCTCTAACATCTCCAGATACTGTAGTCCAGTTACAGTAGCACCTTCGAAGAAAAAGGGACCAAAAACTTTATTGGCTGAAATGGCACAGAAAACGTTCACCTTAGGCGAGTCATGTTCATACTGAGTTGTTTCCCGCGGATTCTCAGTGCCCCATATACAGACATTGTGACGGTTGACTTTCCCGTTAGTGTGGAAAGTTGCTTCATCACTAAACACAATCTTTGAAACGAAAGATTAATCTGTTTTAATTTGAGCAAGGATAAAATCACAGAAATCGATTCTTTTAATCTTATCAGCTGCAGACAGTGCTTGAACCAATTTCAGACGATAACGTTTCATAACTAACCTTTTTCGTAGGACTCTCCATACAGTTGATTGTGGAATTTGCAGCTCTCTGCTAGCTCTGCGAGTCGATTTTCCTGGGCTGCGAACAAATGCCTGCTGGATGCGTGCTACATTTTCATCACTCGTTCTCGGCCGTCCAGAACTTTTCCCTTTGCACAAACACCCATTCTCTGTAAACTGTTTATACCAACGTTTAATACACCACCTATCAGGAGGTTTAACACCATACTTCGTTCGAAATGCACGCTGAACAACTGTCGTCGATTCACTTCTACCGTACTCAATAACACAAAAAGCTTTCTGTTGAGCGGTCGCCATCTTAGCATCAACTGACGCTGACGCCTAGTCAACAGCGCCACAAGCGAACAAATGTACAACTAAATGAAACTTTATAGCTCCCTTAATTCGCCGACAGATAGTACTTAGCTCTGCCTTTTGTCGTTGCAGAGTTTTAAATTCCTGAAGTTGTGGTATTCTTTTTGAATCACCCTGTATTATGTAAGATGTAACAAATTTAAATATTGGCTTGCATATGTTTGAAAATTTGTCAGTTCTGTTAAATATAATTTATTTTCTGTGCCCAAAATTGTTTAGTGATGTCAATAAAAGTTACTTCTGAAATGTCAGTTGAAACTTTTCATTTCTCCTTCACCATTGAAGTACAGGGGTCACGGAAATTACTGTGTATGTATAACCCAACATCACCAGTTGCGTTACAAAAACAACACCTCATCTGTTACGGGCTAACCACAGATCGATAGGGTTCCCAATAAGTTGCACGTAATGTGGTCCATCAGTTAACTAGTCAATGTGTTAAATCCTCAACTAGTTAAATGATAAAATGAATTGTCAGTCAAATTAATTAAATTGTCAGTTGGTTCTTCTTGAATCTAAGGATGCTTCTTCCTGCTGTTGTCAAATCACTGGATGTCGAAGACCCATCCCGTCCTAGTGCATTGTAGTTATCGCTTTGTCATTCATTATAAAGATGCTTCCCCATTTTATAATGGCCGACTGTATCTTCGTCTGCGTACTATTTCGTACTATTTCAGCGCGTGGTTGGTCATATCGTTCTCGTGGGTTACTTTGCAACTACTTTTAGTAAACATAATAATGTATTGTTCCATACTGCTAATATATTATGCGAAAGCCTTTTGCCATCCTGACGTCATTTGACAAGCAACCTTGTAAACAGTAGTATGTGGACACAGAGAGATTCGCACAGTTTCCTAAGTTTCGAAGTTGCTACCTCACATTAAACACTTGATCACGTCTTCTTTTGTACAACCGTTCTACATTTTTGTTCATATCGCAAGTTTATCTGTGCAATATGGTCGCAACGACGGTTTGTCTATATAATATGCTCGTATCGTAAGTTTACCTACCTAATGTAAACTATTTACACCATTATTACCATAAATTTAACACAATGTTTAATATTTCGCTCGGTATCACATTTACAGGGTGACAGTTCTTGAACTATATGAAATAAAATCGTCATCACTTCTCAACGGTTTGCGGTAGGATGTTCAAATTGCACGATTGGCCGTTGGGCATGATAGGAATGCGGATGTGCCTTGTTGTTGTCGGCCATTTCATTTGGATGGATTCGTCAGTAAGCAAAATTGTCGCATTTGGGGGACTGAGAATCCGCATGTCGCGATCGAAAAATCTCTTCCGCCTCAACGAGTGGCTGTGTGTTGAGAAACGTCCATCGAAGCACGTAAACGTTTGATGTGCTGGAGGAGCGCTTTGGGACCGTATTTTGGCGCCGGAGTACCCAGAGGCCACTGGCATGGACCTCGATTGGCCACCATATTCTCCGGATCTGAACACATGCGACTCCTTTCTGTGGGGCTATATTAAAGACAAGGTGTACAGCAATACCCCCAAAACCATTTCTGAGCTGAAAACAGCCATTCAGGAGTCATCTAAAGCATCGATGTTCCGACATTTCAGCGGGTCATGCAGAATTCCACTACTCGTCTGCGCCACGTCATGGCCAATGATGGCAGGGCTATCGAACGTGTCATAACCTAAATCCGAATATCTGTAGTGACGTTTACATGTTTAGTAAAGTGTGTTCACACCGTAGTATGTGATTAATTTAAGTTTTTTTTCATATAGTTCAATCCTGTACGTTTGCTGTTATTTTGTAATCTGTATTAAGTATTGGTTATTATTTAAATGTTTTCGCATACAGTTTCATGTGTATACGATTAAAATGTGTAAAACTATAAAACAAAAGAAGTAAAAATCAAACAAAATTAAAAAAATATAAAACAAAGTAACGAAATAACAAAAATAATGAAAAATAAAAAATGAAGAAACTGAATAACATAAAAATAAAACGGAAAGCCTCCTGTGAGCATCTGTCCTTGACATGGTGATGAGGCTTGTGTGCTCTGAGGATACAGTGGGCTATACTGGACAGGTTCGACTATATCAGGCAGGTAACCGCAGAGGAGCCAGCCCAACGATCCCCAACGCAATAAGCGTTGTTAGGAAAAGAATAAAAAAAAACTGTACCGGATTAGTCGTCGTCAGAGTCAACAAAAGTCAACAACATTTGCGGAGCTATGCTGGTCTACTGTCAAAATTGTGGTAGGGTAGAAGTTGGGAACCAGAATGAAATATTTACCTACCAGAGCACAAAAAAGGGGAATATGTCCTGGGCAGTGTTACGGATGTAAAAGGAGGGAACTAGCTTATAGACTTATCTGGCAGCTTCAAGGACATTTATGTCATAACGTGTTGACATATTGGCACCTTTTTGCGTATTAACCATGCTTCCCCATTGCAGTCAGCTCTCTTAGCTGCAAGGTGTTGGTACGCCTGCATCTTGAAACTTATAGGCTGAATTCCCTGATCCTGTGCCCAACATCCAGGAGATTCACCAGCCATTCTAAACAACACACAGCATTTTATGGCTGAAGAGCACATATGTAATAAGTAAAAATAATTACTGGGCGGGGGTCAAAATTTCTGGGGGTGGGTTTGTTCCTGGGGTGATGTGTAAGCAATTTTTTTGTTTCTATGTGTGATCCACCCCCCTGTTAATTTTGTGGTGAGGGGCGTGAAAGCAAATAGGCACAACTATACGTTCTTTTAGAGAGTGGGATGCATCTACACTAGGCAGTATTCCATAGTGGGGCTGCATGAATCCATAACTTTAATGACACGCTGTATCACGTTGCATCACAAGACAAATGCCATGTTGGATGACATGATGACACGTGTCGTGGTATAAGAATTGACATCATGTATCATGTTGTTTTACTTGCTACGATGCATGACACAAGTACTAAAACCCGACAAGTAAAAAAGCGTGAATATGTGAAGATGTTTTGATTTAAATGCCTTTGAAACTTGCAAGATACTCTTTATTTTTACTCCACATTTTATTTCCTTATTTTCCAAATTTATATTTTATATTATGTGTGCAGATACCAGTAGCATTCAGTAAGCTCAGGAAATATTGCAGTACAGATAGCAGGGAGTAAGATTTCAGTTCCCACGCTAGTTGAAGTAGCCGCAGCACCATCTGGCGTTGCCAATAGAAATTGGGGTGGGAGACTGGAGCAAGCTGTGAGGAAGGTAGTTTTAGAAGCTCTCGATACGTAGGCATGCCACAGCCATTCTGGTGCCAAACAAGTGATATTGATCAAAAGTTTTTGCAAATAAAAGCCAGTTTCTCCATATTAGGAGGAGATTCTCTTCATAAACAGCTACTTACAACAATATTACGCGCCAGAAAGCAGTTGTTTCAATAAACAAATGAACAATGTTTATGATGAAGTTGTGCGAACGGCTACGTTGTTTCACTACTTTGAGTACTAGATCTGGACCGCTTGCCTTCCGAACTAATTCTGTTGTAAGACCATGCTCTCAATAAATTTCTGCTGTTGAGTTTCCTTAGCATCAGATTCCGTAACTAAACGCATTATAAGGGCATCCACGATTTCAAGTAATACGGCTTCCCATCTTATCCCTTGCAATTACGGGATACAGATTTACACTTTCCCGATTATGCGAGCCAGCCGGTGTGGCTCAGCGGTTCTAGCCACTTCAGTTTGGAACAGCGCGACCGCTACGGTCGCAGGTTCGAATCCTGCCTCGGGCATGGATGTGTGTGATGTCCTTAGGTTAGTTAGGTTTAAGTAGTTCTAAGTTCTAGGTGACTGATGACTTCAGATGTTAAGTCCCATAGTGCTCAGAGCCATTTGAACCAATAGTATGCGATGGCGTTGATACAGCTTCTGTGGGGCACATAAGCTACGAGATCTTTTCGGCAAAAAAGATTGGAAGAAATCATAGGCAACGACTCAATAATATAATTAAAGGACGGTTTGTCTTGATCTCTAAAAATCTCCGACGGAAAAGCACGGCGTGTTGACTATATGCCTCTTACAGCATCTTCTATTGCTCGCTAATTAAACTGAGATACTTTAGGAAGTTTAGTAAAATGTGGGACTCTTACATTTGGCATCCCTTACGTGAGGAAATCAGACCGCATTTGCATAAATCTGCGGCGGAGACACTTGACACTCTCTTAATGGAAGAACCCGATAGCATTTGGATAACATGCGGCGGAAGGAATTATTTATAGCAAATTTTCGTTAAGAATGGGAGGTGCAGTTCGACAACAAGTGCAACGAAAAAGGAAGCGGTAAGCGAACATTAAGTCTAAAAGATGACTGAACTTTGTGATTTGCGGGTGAGCAACATTAAAACTGCGAACGCCGTGGAGTGCGAAAAGTGTGCCGCGTAGTGGAAAGTACAAACCGCGCCCAGGGTTTACGAACATTTTGCGAGTGAAACTTAACGAACAGTCTTCGAGAAGACGTCGTGATGGAGAAGAAAGAAAGTAACAGCGTCAGGCATTGGCAGGATTGCCGTGTGACCAGAGGAATCATCGCAACGCGCAGGGATCGCGCGGGTAGCAGTAGAGGTGGGTCGAACTCGTTCATTCCCGTGAACTACTTCATTCATTTCACTCTTTGCCGTGAAGCGTTCAAATGAAGTAGTTCATTCGTGAAGTACGGAAGCCTAGCGAAGTTGCCCAGTTCGCCGCTCAGCCGCTGCTACGCTCGCTTCGCCTCGCTCGTACAATAAAGCTTCGTAATACTTCACAATTTTACCAACAGATGGCGGAACTATGGAGTAACGTACACGCAACGTTTTAAGTTCTTACAGCGTCTGAGTTATCTCAAATACGGCATGGTCGAAGGGGACAAAGGGCGTTTCTGTCTGTGCCCAAGTGTCTGAACAATTTTATCTTGGACTTTACGCCCGTGAACGGCACCTTGTATTTTAAAAAGTGTTTGGCTCCGTTTATATGTCCACCATCTTTTTTCTCTAATTGTCTTCATTTCTATCTTTTGTGTTTCTCTGCGGCCAAAGAGCGGCGTAGTATGCTGCTGCAGGCCTGCCTGTATACAGGTTTCAAAATGACAATAAAGAAAAAAAGGGGGACAAAGGAAAGATAAACAGAGAAGGCTGTCACATATAAAGAAGGTATTACATTTAATCTTGCTCGACATTTTCTCATGAAGCGCCCAAAAGTCTTTATCTGCCAAATGAAACATTATTTGTTGTATTCATGAACTGAAAAATAGGGCTACCAACGAAATGCAGTCCAATTTTATGTTCCTTTTAAAATTGAATCCAAAATAGAATGAGTATGTTTAACACTGTCACAAAGTCTATATACCTACGTTAAGTAATTATTCAGAAGTTTTCCTGTAGATTTTATTTTTGTTGACAATAATAACCCACTAGATTCAAAACGTAAACTGTCACCTGTAGTCACTGGTACGATTTCAGGTAAAATCCCTCTTTCAGTGTTATTAACAAACCTTTTATTTTCATGTTTGCTGTGCGTGCTCACACAGATAGCCACTTCGTTTCTTTAATATTCATTTGTCTTCAAGCGCTGCCAACGGTAGGCTACCTGTAGACGCGAAGTTTAACTGCACAAATAGTCACGGGTAATGATTTCAGCACTGCAGGTAGCAGCTGACGCTGCCTTCTCCTCACCCCTCACCTCCTCCACCCGTCCTAAACCTATCGTTCCCCACTAACACCGCGTGATTCGTCGACAGGCAGGACAGGGAGGCGTGAAGTGATGGGAGGAGGAGTGATATGGGTGAGGGAGAGGGGAAGAGAGTGAGTGAACTAGAAAAAAGTGTGGAGTGTGCTATCTGTGAAGAGTTTGAAGTACCAGTTCATTGAAATTGAATGGTTAGTTCACACTTCACAGGAGTGAAGCGTTCATTTGAACGACTCATTCACGAGCTCCCCATCACTAGGTAGCAGGCTAGCAGCCCAGCGCAGCGGCAGAGAAGGCGGTGCACTGCGTATAGGTCTCGATTTTTGAGGCGCTACGAGAAACCGGAGCGTTACACTGACCATAGATTACTGAAACCTTGCTCAAGTAAGTTAAAATTCATTTTGCTTCTATAAAGACCGTATCTGTTCCATATAAGATTCCCTCCAAAGCAATACAGAACAGAATAGAAGGTCATCTTGACCAACTCATTGCGGAATATCAAGCTGGTTTCCGTAAGGGCCGTTCTTACCCAGAACAGATCTTTAACCTAAAGAACATCATCAGGTACAAAAAACGGGAGGAAATAACTACGTCGTCGTATTTATTGATTTTCAGAAAGCGTATGATTCCATCGCTCGAGAGGCATTAATGGATATTTTGGATGAGTTTGAGGTGGAGGATACATCAAAAAAGCTGATCAAACGAACTGTCACTAACACAGTGTCGAAAGTATAATTTATAGGTCAGATGGACTATCTCCAATCCTTTTCAACTACGTCTTGGGAAAGGTCATTCGAGAAGAAGGAACAAATGAAGAGCGGTTCAGACTTGGCCCTAAGAACAAAGGGGTGTACATTGACTGCTTTACCTTTGCTGATGACGTGCCCATTTTTGCTAACAACATAATCAGCAGTCAACAAGATCAATAGGCCGTCAGAAATTGCCGAAAAAGTTGGACTCCAGATCTCTATTCAAAAGCAAAATATATGACGAACATCTGTAATGTACCTGAATGGATGATCACCAATCGGGGAAAGTCGGAGGAGTTAAGAATTTCAGGTATCTCGGTCAAGTCAACCAGGAGAATGGCTTAGAAAAAGAAGCAATTAATGTCAGGATGAGGAAGTTAGGCCAGGCATACAAACTGACAAAGAATACCAGGGGCCAAGTTCCGACATTATAATACAGTTGTAAAACCTGAGGGCTTACGTGCGGCTTACGTGCGTCAGAAGCTTTGAACAGGAATAGACAAGGTCAAGATAAGTGGCGGGAAAAGCGAGAGCGTAGGATATTAAAAAAATCCTAGGTAATAGATGGGTTGATGGAACATGGCGAATGAGAGCAAATGAAGAATTGTACAACAAGATACAACCTATCACAGCAACCATTAAGAAGAGACGAGTGTTATTTTAAGGTCATCTCATGAGGATGGACGGTGACCGACTGACAAAAAGAATGTGGAGTTTCATCAAATCTAAGTAAACATGGCCGAAATGGTTCGAAGAATGACAGAAAGGTTTTAGGCAAATTGGTATCTCAGAGAGAGAAATTCCTGACAGGAACAAATTTAAAAGATTGGTGAACAACTACCAAGGTTTTAAAATGGCATCCACTACCAAGGTTTTAAAATGACATCAACGTCCAAAAGACGGAGAAGACCTTTGTCCGAAGAGCGTAAACACGCACTTCTTGGTGGGCTCGGAAGTAGTAAGTCAAAGCTGGAATAAGAACAAGATCTAGACACTAAAATAATATCGGTTGTTATCACGCAGTCCATAGAGGCTCAACTCGAAATACAATAAAAAACACTGTATGCATGATAATGTAATGTTTCTTAGAAGCGGCAGAGTAAGCCAAACAATTAAAATGAGTAAATTAAGTGAAAGTGCACAGGAGCAGGAAATACCATTAGGAACTTTAGAATCAACAGAAAACATGGGTGAGTCAAAGACGCAGACACTTGTTAGTGCGTATACGACCACAGGATATGAAACTAATAAGAAGGAAACCACAGAATTTAATATGACGGAAATGCTTTCAGCTCTAATAATGAAATATTATAAGCTGTTAGGGACACCAACCAACAGCTAATGAAAGATAAATTAGAGAAATATATCAGGGAGAGCTGTAAAAGATTTAAAGACGTGGATGAGAGAATAGATGTCATAAAGGAATAGGGGGCAGTAGCTAATGATCTTCAAAGGTAATAATTATAGGCGAAGGCACAATAGTGCCAACGGCCTTGCCGCAGTGGTAGCACCGATTCTCGCCAGATCACCGACGTTAAGCGCTGTCGGGCTGGGCTAGCGCTTTGATGGGTAACCATCCGGTCTGCCGAGCGCTGATGGCAAGTGCGGTGCACTCAGCCCTTGTGAGGCAAACTGAGGAGCTGCTTGATTGAGAAGTAGCGGCTCCGGTCTCGGAAACTGATATACGGAGGGGAGAGCGGTGTGCTGACCATACGCCCCTCCATATCCGCATCCAGCGACGCCTGTGGGCTGAAGATGACACGACGGCCGGTCGGTACCGCTGGGGCTTCATGGCCTGTTCGGGAGGAGCTAAGTTTAGTTTTAGTTTAGAAGGCACGACAGTAACTAGTAGTAGATGTGATTAATGAGCTACAGCAGAATACTAAAACTTCAGATGAAAATTTCTTTAAGGAGATTTAACAACGTGATCTCTCGGTCTCCAATTTAAACAAAAAAATAGATGAAACTGGGCCAGCAGTCTCTAACAGAAAAGATTCAGCACATAACTGATACTAAATAGGTATTTCAAAGTGTAGCTGGTATTCAGCAGGAGGTCGGTGATTTTAATGCCAGATGTACCGATATCTTTGCTGAGAGGGTAGAAAAAAAGTTCGGTTCGTAGTTAAGAAATCTTATTGTAATGAATAATGCTAGTGGAAACAGTAGCAACGAGAACCTCTACTCAAAGATGTGTACATTTCATAATTTCGCAGCAAAAGGGATACTACAGCCCAAGGAATTTGTAAAACAATTTCAAGGTATATTACCAGAGAAGTGGGACGACAGGATGGAAGGGGGTTCTCTATCATGGCGAATGAGATCAGGAGAATCTTAACAATCATGCGAGTAGTTTATTAAAAAATAGTAGACAGATATTGATCTAACAGTACACAACGTATAGTAAAGAATAATGCTTCTCAGGACAGAAATTTCTTCGGTAGTTGTTATGAACGTTATTAAGATTACTTCCAAAGTGTCTGTGAAAAGAATATATGTCTATATAAGCCACTTGTTGAAGAAGCCTTTATTGCACTGGTATTGGTCAAACTGCCAGTGAATGTACAGGAAAAATGAATAAGCGTTTACAAAAAGAAAACTGAAAATATTTTTCAAGCATTAGACCAGTTAGATGCTTTATCAGGAGAAGAAACAAACATTAATGAATGGAGAAATGTGATTTGGAGGTCAAGAGAAAATGGAAACTGACAGGATCGTCACGATAATCATAATGAGACAAGGAAAAAGAGGGATAATAATGGTTTTAATAGGCGTGGAAGAGGAGTTTTAACCGAAGAGGTACGAATAATTACAGTAACAGTCGATATGAGGAACCTAATGTGAGAAAAAATGGTGATAGAGTATAGAGATCACGAAAAGATGTCTACCAGAGGGAAAACTATACAGGGGTTCGTGAGGTGTCTGAGCATAAACTCATGACTGACGGAACAGTAGCAGTGAAACATTTAATAAAAGCAGATTCTGGGGATATTAAGGAAGATCTCTTTAAGGAGGAAAATGTAACAAGTAAAGTGGACTAGCAACCTATAGTGAATGTGGAAATTAATGACATTAAGACAGTTGTGGTTACTGATATGGGTAGTGAATTGTGTGCTGTAGCAGAGGACAAATAGTAAATAAAGAAGCACCATTATTGTCTTTGCAAGGAGTTTAGCTATCGGCGTATTAGGTAGCAAGAGTAAAACGATAAAGAATCAAATATTATTAGAAGTAAGAATAAAAGGAGTGGTGTTGCAGGTTAGTGCCACGGTGGTTCCAGATCTTTGCATTCGTTAGATAATAGGCGCTGATTTATTGGTGGAGCCGGCAGCTGTTATGAATTCAGAAATGGTAGCATGATCCTGATACTCAAAGAAAAATTAAATTTTGGTTATACAGTTAGTCACAAAGAGAAGGCACAGGATAAATACTTTCTGAAAAAATGCGTGAGTGCTTTCAATAGGAAGTTAATAAGAAGAAAAGTATTTTATAAAGGAGGAATCAAAATCAAAGTAAAGTTGGAGAAGAAATATCAGGTGAAATAAGAGATAAAGTAAAAAATATTGATGCCATGCATCAAGATGTGAAAGGAGAATTGCGAAATTTACCATTAAAATATAAAGGCATAGTTCTGATAAACCAATATTAATAACGGGAGAACATTATGAGTTTAAAGTCAGTCCACACCAACCTCTATAATTAAGCCAAAATCTTCGGGATTGTTAAGCCGCATCATATTTCTTTAAACAATTGACGTTTCGGTCCCTCTGTTGGAACCCTCTTCAGGAATCAATCTTTATTGGACACCAAAACATCCCGAAGAAAATCTCAGCAGAAAGGTCGAAACGTGGGTTGTTTGAAGAAATACGATGCGGCCTAACAACCCAGTCTGCGAGGTTTCCCGGTCCTTGCCACTGACTTCAGTGGAGCTGTCTTTGCAAATTATTGAGACATCAACTAGTCAGTGCTGCAACCTGTTAGTGTATGTTACAAAAAAGGATGGTTCAGTAAAAGTAACATTGGACGCTAGAGTATTAAATAAAGCAATAGAGCCGGAAAATGGTAGGCTAGAATTTCTCGAGGTTGTTACAGAAATCTGAAGGAGTTAGTATGTTATCTAGCCTTGATTTGATCGCTGGCTACTGACAGATACAATTAGCTGAAAGATGTAGACAGTACGCAACTTTCGTAGACAGAAGCAGATGTTATCTGTTCAAGGTATTGCTGACGGGTAAGAGGCCTGACACTATGACCCAACGCTGCGTGAAATTTCCAAAAGAAGTGACATGGGTTTGGCAGAAAAGCGTAAACAGGCTTTTGAGAAGTTTGTACGAGGACTGTTCGGAAAGTGAGGAACAATCGGTCGGAAATGGGAACCACTGTGCAATTTCGACGAGGCTTTTCACAGGCGTTTTGGGCTGTATCTCTAGTATGCCTGTCGATCGCATCAAGACGCTCTTTCTAGTTGTGAGCGCACTGCGAGCGAGTAAAGGTGCCTAGAACAACGATGTCTCCCGCCAAGTAGGAGGAACCGCTGAGAGGCTTCGCCTTAATGAATGCAGCCCACCTAACACAACTGCCACGCACTTCCTTCTTCGTGGCGATTCTCAGCCGCACTCTGCAGGGGCAGTGAAGACGCTCCTGCAACCTTTGCGATGAGAAGTGTTCGATCACCCACAACACGGTCCTAATTGGCTCGCCCTGAGTATCATCTCTGTTCACATGCAGCGCTGGATACGAACAGTTGGGTGCAGGCTACGCGCTGTAGACCAGCGTAGAGAATTATCGGGAAGCACAGGTGGCTGCCTTCTATGACGATGGTGTTGGAAATTTGGTATAACTCTCCGACAAATGTCTAAGTCGGAGCGGCGACTATGTAGAGAAGTACCTGGAAGGTGTAGCTAAATGTGCAAAGAAAACAGTTTTGATTTTCAGTGTGGTTTCCATTTCGCGACCGATCGTTCCTTACTTTCCGAACAACCCTCATAGCAAGAGGAGAGTCTCAGAAAGCGAGATATGACAGCAAAGTGGTACACAATCAACATGTTATGGGAGATATTGTACTAATAAGGGCTCAAAGGAAGATGCTGAGATAAATAAACTTTACGAAATTTTTAAAGGGACATACGTGATGATCCAAACAGTAGAAGTAGCACATCCAGAGTCCAAAGCAAGAAGAGGTATGCAAATATGCAGTGTAGTTGATGCTAAGAGATACCGTGGAGGTCAAGGGGAAGCCTGCTGGTCCGACAAGTTTGAATACGAGCTATAGACGAGAATATCTCTCTACTAAGCAAACAAATGGAGTGTGCCATATATACCAGCAGTACGCCTGACGGACCGGCAACCCTGCAAACACAGAACCATCGCGCACATGCATAACTACAAGGCGTTGCCTCACGACTCCGGCCGCCGGCTCACTAGATATCTGCTTCGCTCCGCCGAGTCACGTGTGCAGAAGAAGATCCGCAAGTGTATCTCCGCGCACCGGCTATTTGTGGTAGCGCAGCTCCCGTCATCGGCAGTCCTCCGCAGACGCTTTGGGACAACTCTTGTGCCGGCTAATACTATCCCTTCAATCAGAGCCCAGTTGGGCTTTGGATCTCTTGAACGTCGCTTCTGAGAAATATCTTCAGCCAGCTACTGCCGAGTACTCTCTCCTTCCTTCCAGTGCGAAACTTCATTTGAGTACCTTTTACGTCTCTTCAGCTTAATTATCTTTGTTGTTTTCTAGTCGAACATCTGATCGGTATCTGTGAGAGTTTTGTATTAAGTTTGCAAGAAGGAAGTATTTTGTTTAGCCACTATCTTGTTGTGTTGCAAAAGACCTTTCTATTGCCGATCTGGAACGTGTTGTTTCCCAGGCACGTGAGACGTAAAAGACGAAGATATGCCGTCTAATTTAGTTCTTTGTTATATACAGTAAGCAGCAGTAGTTGAATTAATTTCGCGAGAGCCAAGCGTCAGGCATGTTGTAGCGTTGGCGAGTCATTTAAAGAGCCCGGACAGCCTGGGCGGTGGTAACTGTCTGTGAAGGACGTGATCGACAGCTGACGCAGCCAGTGTGTGAGAATGAATGAACGCCGACGTGACGCAATGAAGGACGCGTCTCAATACGTCTGTTAGTACACAGACCAGGTGCATGGTATTGAGCTCAAGGAAGTGGATAAACGAACTACGTATGTATAATTGTTTTCCAGTAGAGGATTAGGACATTGTTGAGTGATAAATTAAAGAATAATACCTAAAGGAATCATCGTTTATGGACTTAGAATTTGAAAAACATTGGAATGAGACAGTGAAAAATATTAATGTATCAAACAATGATTTAGTTGTTTGTTGCGGACTAATTAATTAAAGAAATGTACTTAAAGGTGAAGGGTTCATTAGTTAATAAAATTATCACTTGAAGAGATTTCTTTTTAATTTGCCTCTTGGGCAGAATAAGAAAAAGAATTTTGAAAATATTCATCGTATGGGAAACGTAAACAATTGTTATTATCTTGTTTCTCAAATATGTGTTTTAGTGCATCTACTAGTATTAAACTTAATGGAGGATGGAAACAAGGGACAATTCGGACCACATACAACCAGAAGACATGCCTATGTGCCAAACTAGATGAACAGTTAGCAACAAGAGGTGCAGTTGGTGTATGCGTACAGGGAGACACAGGGGAAACACACCTCCAAGGATCAGCGACTTCGGCCAGCGAGTAACAGTGTTTCAAGTAAAATTAATGTGTTAATGTCAAGAGTTCTGAAAGAACGACCTTGTGTCGGAACTGCTCCTAAAAATGTTATGGGTGTCGGTAGTGCACCGTAGTAGGATAAAGAGAAACAAATTTTCCGTATTTATCGGCTATAGTCGGGCTGTGTATTCTGTCTGTTTTGTATCTGTATAGCGTAAATTGTTGGAAAAATGCTCCAAGGGATATTTTCGGGGCGGTCAGATAGCCGTTGGAAAATGTGAACGAAACGTTTTTATTGTTTTCTTAAAAAATGAAGTAAATGAATTTTAAATTCAAATATTATTTGATGATGGTCTTCATACATTTTATATACATAATCAATATTCAGAAACTGATATTTGTAGTCTTAGACATTGCATTTGAAGTGTTATTGTTCCGAAGTTACTTGTGTTCAGTAGTTCTCAACGTGGAAGAGTATGTATCTTTAATGTTATGAGAGCATGGGAAATAGAATACTACGATTCTGTTGATACAAGTAATCAGAAAGCTAAGGAAATCTGTTTATTAGCTACAAATTTAATGCCATCCGTTATGCAATCAGATTTTGTGTTTAAAGCTTTTCATAACGAAATACTATAAATAATTTGACAGAAAATATATAAAATACCTGAATTGTACGGACTGCTCCTAACACATGTAAAACCGTGCTCCTAGTATTTCCAAAAATGCGGTTTTGTTTAGAAAAAAGAGCACGATTTTGAAAATAATTTACGGAGGGGAATCTGTACGGTACCCCTTATTTTCAGTCCACATTTTATTTCATTATTTTCCAGATCTACGTTTTATATCGCAACTGCAGACATCAGTAGCATACACTAACCTCAGGCAATACTGCAGAACGCACAGCAGGGAGTAAGATTTCAGTTCCCACGCTCGCTTAAATAGCTGCTGGACCATCTGGCGTTGCCAGTTGACGGAGGCGTGAGGTGCTGCTACCTGTGAGAAAGACAGTTACATCAGCTCATGACACGCAGAGAAACCACAGTCATTCTGGCGCGAAGTAAGAAAATTTTGTTTAATAAATATCTACTAATAAAAACCACGGTTTTCACTACAGATATCAGGAGAAACCCATTTGTCGTAAATGCTCTCTTACAATAATATTGCTACACAAGAAAGTAGTCGTTTCAGTAAACAAATGAACTATGTTTAAAATAACGAAGTTGTACGAACGGCTTCGATGTTTCACGATTTATTACCAGGTGTAGACTGTGCGCCACAGTCGCCAATCTGATAGGATGCCTTCCGAACTATTTCTGTCGTAAGACCATACTCTCAAGAAATGGCTAATTTTGAGTTAATCAGATTACGATGTTTTCGTAAATAAACATATAAGGGCATCCACGAACATCATCTCAAGTAATATAGTTTCCCGCATCATCACTTAGAATTGGCCGTGCGGTTCTAGGCGCTACAGTTTGGAGCCGAGCGACCGCTGCGGTCGCCGGTTCGAATCCTGCCTCGGGCATGGATGTGTGTGATGTCCTTAGGTTAGTTGGGTTTAATTAGTTCTAAGTTCTAGGCGACTGATGACCTCAGAAGTTAAGTCGCATAGTGCTCAGAGCCATTTGAACCATTTTAACGTAGAATTAAGTTCTGCACTTTGCAGAGAACCCGATGGCGCTTCTGCGAGGGACATCAGCTACGAGATCTTTGGGGGCAAAACTGGTAGGAGGAAATCCGACGCGACGACTCAGAATTAATCCAAGGACGGGTCGTCTTAATCTCTGTACATATCTGATGGAATAGCACGTCTATACTGCAGCCCCTAATTCCATCCACTACACACTCAGTAACTAAAGTGAGACACTTCAGTGGGGGGATCTTACAAGCTGCTAGATAAGTCAAAAAGCTGGTTTCCCTCTTTTAGATCCCTAACTCTGCGTCTCCTTTTTGTGCTATGATAAGAGCGTTTTTCTTTCTGGTGTAAGATGTCATCGAGGAACGATATAACGTTTCCCTGCTTGTTTGCAATGCTCACTGCCTGAGTGAAGCATTGTCTTTGGCATTATTATATTCCGCAGAGATTATTGAAACGACATCTAGCATCGATTTGTCGCTGATCTCTGGAGAAAGCGTGCCAAGTGATTGAAAAGAAAAAAAAATACAGGTCTTTCGCGTTTTCAAGAAGGTTCGTCGGAGCGATGGACGTATATCGAGGACGCCAGTCTTTCGTAGAATTATGGAAGGTTTTTTTTTTATCCTGTCGCATCGTGATCTGTCGCATCGTGATCTATGTGTAGAACGAAAATCTCCTCTTTAAAAAATCCACACGGATCCCACAAACAGAGACCTTGCAATATTCGGTTCGCTTCGATCGGCCGGTCCTTCGCCACAGCTTTATGAGTCCATCTGTCAAAACCTTTGTCCGAAATGTGTTTAAGTGGGCTGTTGTGATGAATCAACCAACGGTCTGTCCTCCTGCATGGTAAGGTTACTAGTCGCGAACTGCAACGTGGCGCGTTGTGAGCGGTGGTTGTGGCGAACGCCGAGAGCACTCAAGGATTGCTTTGGCCGGTATTACACTATCAAATTTCCTTGTCCAATATCTTTGTCAAAGATATTTGATAGTGTAATAGGGACTTTGTCAAATGTCGTCCAATATATGATCAAATCTAGGGCCTCGCTGTATATTTGATCAAAGAAACCGCTTGTCTTCTGTTCACTGCAATGTGACATGTTACCACATGGAGCGCTAGCATCGCTGCAGCGTACTGTCGTCTGTAGTGATTTTATAACCATTGCCGATAAATACAATTGGTGTGTGCCGACAACTACAAAATTAATAGAGATGTCTGAAGCTGATGAGGCGCTTTACAACGTGAGGCACCCAGAATACAAAAATAGATTAAGAAGATTGGAGACCTAACCTGACCTAACCTAACCTAACATATCCCTCTCCTGTAGCAAGGAATCGGAGTGTTATAGTGAGCCTGTCTTCTGAAGATGTAGCAGTTCTGAAGTGAATATTGTGCTTTGTGATATGAGGATACACTTCATTGAGCACATACAGAAATGTATGCTCATCCATTCTTAAGTAATTGATGTACGACTTGACGTCTTCCACTGTAAGCACACGTAACAAGTTTTGTTGAATGCTTTTATCGTGTCGTCGTAAAACCCACGGCTTCACCAAGATTAGATTACTTTTTCGTTCCACAGATCCGTGCTGAGGAGAGCCTCGTGGATGTGGAACATGTCGATTTTTTTAAAGCTGAAATAACAATACTAATAGTATGAATAAATACAATACATCATTTGTTTCTATTAAAAATTTCGCCAACGGAGTAGGAGTTAGCCAGTAGTAAGTCTTTCAGGCTCCTTTTAAACTGATCTTTATTTCTAACTAAATTTTTTTATGTTTCCTGGCAAATTATTGAAGATGAATGTTCCTGAGCAGTGGACCCCTTTTTGAAATAAAGTAAGTGCTTTTAAGTCCTTGTGCAGATCATTTTTATTCCTGGTATTGTATGTATGAACTGAGTTGTTTGTTGAAAAAAGAGATATATTATTTACGACAAATTTCATTAAGAAGTAAATATACTGAGAGGCAGTAGTTAGTATACCCAGTTCTTTGAAGAGGTTTCTGCAGGAGGTCCGTGAATTTACTCCACAAATAATATGTATTACACGCTTTTGGGCCTTGAAAACTTGTTTGACTTCAAGATTTACCCCAAAATATTATCCCATATGACATTATGGAATGAAAGTATGCAAGCTTTTTCATTTTTATGTTGCCTATGTCTGCTAACACTCGAATTGCAAATACAGATTTCTTAAGGCTTTTCTGCAGTTCTGTGGTGTGCTCCTCCCAACTGAATTTATTATCAAGTTGTAATCCCAGGACTTTTAAGACTGTCAACCTCGTATGTATGGTTCCATTTTCCCCCACTTCTTTTCCGCATGTGCACACAATGCAATTGGTGTATGTAGAACTGCTGCGGTTAATAACAAGTTGTTGTCAGCCATCTTGAACTTTGACGAAAAATTTGATGACAGTGTAATACCCCCTCTAGCGCTACGTCAAAGATCTTTGTCAAATATATTGGACGGAATATTGGATCACATCTTTGATCAAATCTTTGACAAAGAAATTTGATAGTGTAATACCGGCCTTCGGGATGAAGTACTGTGTCCGGCGTGTTTGTATATGTGTGTGTATGTGTGTATGGGTTGCGAGAGTGGGGGGGGGGGGGGGGGGGGGAGCGTGAACGAGCTAACGAGCTCTGCCTCTAGAAGGCAACACAGACCTCTGTTTTTTGACTTCCACGAAATAACAGTGACCACGACAGAGCCAATGATAAGTTGACAAATTCGTGTTATCGAAATTGAGATTGTTGTTTCTATTGAAATGTCAAATAAACTCCTGATCACTTATTTTCGAAACAGTCGCAACCAAAGTAGCGCAACAGTACACACCACAGCAACAGCGCAGCTCAGGCACAATGCAGTCAACAGACTTATGAGTGAAAGAGATGAAAATTACTTGCAACTGTATCATTTGAGCTGCCTGTTGAATCTGATGTTGTATCTGACATGACAGTTAAACTAAATGAGTTACACGAAGAACTTCAAGGAAAAAACCAAACCTTCGTAAATATTATGTTTATCTTCTATAAAGTGCTTCAAACAAGAGCTTGATTTTGCATAATGCAGTTACATAAATTAAATGCTAAAAACTTCCCTCAAATACATTCAGAACTGTCGAATTAAGAAGCTGCAAAGAAGTATATGGTCAACCTGACAGCATTGAAGACAGTTTGAAAACCGATTTTCATACTTCAAGGCATTGGAACCTGTTCTAGCCTTTATAGTTCAACCTCTCCAATAAATGGAAATGGAAGATATTTCGGGTAAAATGAGTACTCTCTTCTCTTAAAGCGAAACAGAACTTGAAGAGGAAATAATTCCATTTCAAAATGACATATCCTTAAAGTCAGAATACAGTCAAAATACCCTTTGGAATTTAGTGAGTGTAAAAATCTATGTATATTAAGATTTTTTGGCAACTTGCTTATCTACGGCAGCGTTTTCAACGATAAAGATAGTGAGGTCCCGGCGGAGGTTCGAGTCCTCCTTCGGGCATGGGTGTGTGTGGGTGTGTGTGTGTTTGTCCTTAGGATAATTTAGGTTGAGTAGTGTGTAAGCTTAGGGACTGATAACCTTAGCAGTTAAGTCCCATAGGATTTCACACACATTTGAACATTTGATAAAGATAGTGAAATCTAAGTGTAGAAGTAACCCGGCTGATCTTTATCTTTCAGGTGGTCTAAGGTTAGTTCTGTCAAACTGGTCACCAGATTGTAATAAACTAGCCAGTGATATTCAATATCAAGTACGTTACTAAACTTTTTTCAACATAATGGTGTATATTTTAATTTTTTCACATGTGTTATATCTTGAAAAGTGAGTAGTATACCTACAACTTTCGATGGAGATAAATTTACTTTTTATGTATTTTTTGTTATTGAACGTTAATTTTGACTACGGAGTTCTTGTGTGCTCAAAACATTATGAATTTTTAAGTCGTCTCTAAATGTGCTAAATTGCGTACACTGGATCTCAAGCCTAAAAAGGTTTGTCACCCATTATCTAGAGTATCAAACCGAAAACTCTGCGAGCCTTTACGTCAGAAGACTGTCGCGATATACAGGGAGGCTTGCTGTCGATAATGAACGCAGGTTCTGACTGTGGACACTAAATGTAAATAAATCGAACTGATGACGCACAAACAGTAGAGAGTTCCGTAATTATTGTACATACATCAAAAAAGTTTTGCATCACCCCGGTTCCCAGAACTCCTCAAGATAGACGTTCACTGTGGGCATTGTATCATGGACACAGTGCCTCTGACGGTCCAGAGATGTCACTAAATCCGTCCAAAGATGTAAAGAACCATGCATGAGCAGCGCCTATTAGACGGAGGGGGTCCGACATCCGATCACTTCCAGTCATTCCACCAGGAAAGAGGTTGTCTGTAGTTCAACCATGCCTAGACCGTCAATACCGCGGTTCGATCGCGTCCGCATTGTTACTTTGTGCCAGGAAGGGCTCTCAACAAGGGAAGTGGGCAGGCGTTTCGGAGTGAAACAAAGCGATGTTGTTCGAACATGGAGGAGATACAGAGAGACAGGCACTGTCGATGACATGCCTCGCTCAGGTCGCCCAATGGCTGCTTCTGCAGTGGATGACCGCTATCTGCGGATTATGGCTCGGGGAAACACTGACAGCAGCACCACCATGTTGAATAATGCTTTTCGTGCAGCACAGGACGTCGTGTTACGACTCAAACTGTGCGCAATAGGCTGCATGATGCGCAACTGCACTCCCCACGTCCACGCCGCGGGCCATCTTCGCAACCAAGACACCATGCAGCGCGGTACACATAGACCCAGCAACATGCCGACTGGACCGCTCAGGATTGGCATCACGTTCTCTTCAGCGATGAGTGTCGCATATGACTTCAACCAGATAATCGTCGGAGACGTGTTTCGAGACAACCCGGTCAGGCTGAACTCCTTAGACATGCGGTTCAGCGAGTGCAGCAAAGTGAAGGTTCCCTGCTGTTTTGGTGTGGCATTATGTGAGGCCGACGTAAGCCGCTGGTGGTCATGGAAGACGCCGTAACGGCTGTACGATACGCGAATGCCATCCTCCGCCGATAGTGCAACCATTTCGGCAGCATATTGGCGAGGTATTCGTCTTCATGGTCGAAAATTCGCGCCCCCATCGCGCACATCTTGTGGATGACTTCCTTCAGGATGACTACATCGCTCGACTAGAGTTGCCAGCATGTTCTCGTCCTGAACGGTGTGATTTCAACAGAAACGAGCGTAACCTCAGGTGTGCCCCAGGGCAGTGTAATAGGTCCGTTGCTTTTTACAAATAAATGCCCAGTCTTTGGAAGCGGTAACATCCGTCAAGTATCTTGTTGTGACTATTCGAAATGATCTCAAATGGAATGAGCAGATTGCACAACTAACGGGCAATGCGAACTCTAGTTTGCGGTTTATTGGTAGAATCCTGAAGCGATTCAGTCCTTCAACAAAGGGAATAGCTTAAAATACGTTAGTTAGTCCAGAGTATTGTTCGTCTATATGGGACCAGTTGCGTCTGATTCAAGAGATTGAGAAGGTCCAAAGAAAAGAGAGGCAAGATTCGTGACTGGTACATTTAGCCATCGCGGGAGCGTTACAAATTTCATAGAAAGTTTGAAGTGGGACACACTTCCAAATAGACGGTGAGCTAAAAGGTAAGAGAAATTAGAGCTCGTACTGAGGCGTTCAGCCGGCTGGTGTGGCCGAGCGGTTCCAGGCGCAAAGTGTGGAACCGAGCGACCGCTACGGTCGCAGGTTCGAATCCTGCCTCGGGCATGGATGTGTGTGGTGTCCTTAGGTTAGTTAGGTTTAAGTAGTTCTAAGTTCTAGGGGACTGATGACCACAGCAGTTAAGTCCCATAGTGCTCAGAGCCATCTGAACCATTTTTTGAGGCGTTGAGACAGTCGTTTTTCCCTCGCGCAATCCGCGAGTGGAACAGACTTTGGCGCGAATTGTGCCCTCCGTCACACACCGCTTGCTGGCTAGCGGAGTATATATGTAGATGAACCCTATAGAACATGCCTGGGATAGATTGAAAAGGGCTGTTTATTGACGACGTGAGCCACTAACCACTCTGAAGGATATACGCAAATCGCCGTTGAGGAGTGAGCCAATCTGGACAAACAGTGCCTTGATGAACTTGTGGATAGTATGCCACTACGAATACAGGCATGTATCAATACAAGAGGACGTGCTACTGGGCATTAGAGGTACTGGTGTGTACAGCAATCTGAACCACCACCTCGGAAGGTCTCGCTGTATGGCGGTACAAAATGCAATGTGAGGTTTTCAAGATGAATAAAAATGGCGGAAATGATGCTTATGTTGATCTCTATTCCAATTTTCTATACAGGTTCCGGAAATCTCGGAACCGAGGTGATGGAAATCTGTTTTTGATGCATGTATTACACTACTGCCAATAAATCACTGGAAGCAACAGGCATAGAATACCTAGAAGTAACCGTTTGCAACGACCTAAATAGAATGACCACAAAGTACTTATGGGAAAATCAGATGCCAGGCTGAGATTCACTGGAAGAATCTTAAGGAAATGTATTACCCATTTAAGAAGTGGCTTACAAAACACTCGTTGGATCAGTTCTTGAGTATATGACGAATGAAATAAATACTAGTGTCAGCTGCGTTCAGAAAGAACTAAAATCTTTTAAACTGAACAAAGCCCCAGGGCTCGATGGAACCTTGTCTGTTTCTATACCTCATTAGCGGCTGAGTTAGACCAATCTAACGCAGATACCTCGAATGAGAAACTGTGTTCAGTAAATGGAAGGAAGCACACCTGTGTGGGAGAAAGATAGCAGAATTGATCCACAAAATCATCGTCCAGTATCCTTGACATCCATATGTTGTAGTATATCAGAACAGATTCTGTGCTCAAACATGATGAGGTATGTATAGCATATAATGAGGTATCTAGAATAATGAGGTATCTCGAATCCAGCATGGATTTCGAGAACGTAGGTAATGTGAAACCCAACTTGCACATTTCTCTCGCGACATTCTGAAAGCCATGGATCCAGGCTGTCAGGTGGATGCACTATTTCTCGATTTCTAAGAAAGAAATTACCACACCGACGATTATTGTCAAAAGTACGAACATATAGTGTATCAGACGAAATATGTGACTGGATGGAGGATTTCGTGGTAGAGAGGACGCGGCATGTTACCATGGATGAAGAGTCATCGACGGATGTAGAAGAAACTACGGGTGTAACACCAAGGAAGTGTATGTTCTATATTAATGACTCTGCGGATAATGTTAGTTGTGTCCCCAAACTGTTTACAGATGATGTCGTTATCAACAACGAAGTACAATCTGAACGGAGACGTAAAAATATTCAGTCAGATGTTGATAAGATTTCAAAGTGGTACATTGATTGGCAGCTTGCTTTAAATGTCCAGAAATGCAAAATTGTGCACGTCACAGAACGAAGAATACATAGAATCTGTAAACTCATACAAATACTTGAGTGTAACGCTTAGTAGTAACACAAAGTGGAACTATCACACAGGCCCAGCCGTGGTTAAAGCGGGTAGCAGACTTTGGGTTATTGGTAGCACGCTAAGGAAATGCAGTCAATCTATAAAGTAGACTGCTCACAAATCACTCATACAATCTGTTCGCAAATATTGCTCAAGTGTAAGGGACCCGTATCACATTTTACTAGCAGGGGATATTGAACTTATACGGAGAAGGGCAGATCGAATGTTCACAGGCTTGTTTCTCCAGCAGGAATGTGACACTGAGATGTTGAAGGAACTGAACTGGCACACTATTGAACGTAGACGGAAACTATCCGGAGAAAGTCTACTTACAGAGTCTCAAGAACCAGCCTTAAATGATGACTCTATAACTATAATACACCGCCCCCCTCCCCTACATATCGCTCCCCAGGAATCTTAAAGAATACGTTAGATTAATTACACGACGCCCAGGGCATTTAAAGAATCATTTTTCCCGCGTTCTATACGTGAATGGAAGGGCAAAAAGCCCTAATGGCTGTTACTCTGGGACGTACCCTCTGCCATGCACTTCACAGTGGTTCGCAGGGTGCTGATGTAGATGTAGATCTACTCAGTCTGTGATCCTTACCAAGATGCATTAAGAACGAGATCATTGTGTTGTTGTTGTTGTGGTCTTCAGTCCTGAGACTGGTTTGATGCAGCTCTCCATACTAATCTATCCGGTGCAAGCTTCTTCATCTCCCAGTACCTACTGCAACCTACATCCTTCTGAATCTGCTTAGTGTATTCATCTCTTGGTCTCCCTCTACGATTTTTACCCTCCACACTGCCCTCCAATGCTAAATTTGTGATCCCTTGATGCCTCAAAACATGTCCTACCAACCGATCCCTTCTTCTAGTCAAGTTGTGCCACAAACTTCTCTTCTCCCCAATCCTATTCAATACCTCCTCATTAGTTACGTGGTCTACCCACCTTATCTTCAGCATTCTTCTGTAGCACCACATTTCGAAAGCTTCTATTCTCTTCTTGTCCAAACTAGTTATCGTCCATGTTTCACTTCCATACATGGCTACACTCCATACAAATACTTTCAGAAACGACTTCCTGACACTTAAATCTATACTCGATGTTAACAAATTTCTCTTCTTCAGAAACACTTTCCTTGCCATTGACAGTCTACATTTTATATCCTCTCTATTTCGACCATCATCAGTTATTTTGCTCCCCAAATAGCAAAACTCCTTTACTACTTTAAGTGTCTCATTTCCTAATATAATTCCCTCAGCATCACCCGACTTAGTTCGACTACATTCCATTATCCTCGTTTTGCTTTTGTTGATGTGCATCTTATATCGTCCTTTGAAGACACTGTCCATTCCATTCAACTGCTCTTCCAAGTCCTTTGCTGTCTCTGACAGAATTACAATGTCATCGGCGAACCTCAAAGTTTTTATTTCTTCTCCCTGGATTTTAATACCTACTCCAAATTTTTATTTTGTTTCCTCTACTGCTTGCTCAATATACAGATTGAATAACATCGGGGAGAGGCTACAACCCTGTCTCACTCCCTTCCAAATCACTGCTTTCCATTCATGCCCCTCGACTCTTATGACTGCTATCTGGTTTCTGTACAAATTGTAAATAGCCTTTCGCTCCCTGTATTTTACCCCTGCCACCTTTAGAATTTGAAAGAGAGTATTCCAGTCAACATTGTCAAAAGATTTCTCTAAGTCTACAAATGCTAGATACGTAGGTTTGCCTTTCCTTAACCTTTCTTCTAAGATAAGTCGTAAGATCAGTATTGCCTCACGTGTTCCAACATTTCTACGGAATCCAAACTGATCTTCCCCGAGGTCAGCTTCTACCAGTTTTTCCATTCGTCTGTAAAGAATTCGCGTTAGTATTTTGCATCCGTGACTTATTAAATTGATTGTTCGGTAATTTTCACATCCGTCAACACCTGCTTTCTTTGGGATTGGAATTATCATATTCTTCTTGAAGTCTGAGGGTATTTCACCAGTCTTGTACATCTTGCTCACCAGATGGAAGAGTTTTGCCAGGACTGGCTCTCCCAAGGCCGTCAGTACTACTAATGGAATGTTGTCTACTCCCGGGCCCTTGTTTCGACTAAGGTGTTTCAGTGCTCTGTGAAACTCTTCACGCAATATCGTATCTCCCATTTCATCTTCATCTACGTCCTATTCCATTTCCATAATATAGTCATCAAGTACATCGCCCTTGTATAGACCCTCTATATAGTCCTTCGATCTTTCTGCTTTCCCCTCTTTGCTTAGAACTGGGTTTCCATCTGAGCTCTTGATATTCATTGAAGTGGCTCTCTTTTCTCCAAAGGTCTCTTTAATTTTCCTGTAGGCAGTATCTATCTTACCCCTAGTGAGATATGCCTCTACATCCTTACATTTGTCCTCTAGCCATCCCTGCTTAGCCATTTTGCACTTCCTGTCGATCTCATTTTTGAGACGTTTGTATTCCTTTTTGCCTGCTTCCTTTACTGCATTTTTATATTTTCTCCTTTCATCAATTAAATTCAATATTTCTTCTGTTACCCAAGGATTTCTACTAGCCCTCGTCTTTTTACCTACTTGATCCTCTGCTGCCTTCACAACTTCATCCCTCAGAGCTACCCATTCGTCTTATACTGTATTTCTTTCCCCTATTCCTGTCAATTGTTCCCTTATGCTGTCCCTGAAGCTCTGTACAGCCTCTGGTTTAGTCAGTTTATCCAGGTCCCATCTCCTTAAATTCCCACGTTTTTGCAGTTTCTTCAGTTTTAATCTACAGTTCATAACCAATAGATTGTGGTCAGAGTCCACATCTGCCCCTGGAAATGTCCTACAATTTATAACCTGGTTCCTAAATCTCTGTCTTACCATTATATAATCTATCTGATACCTTTTAGTATCTCCAGGATTCTTCCATGTATACAACCTTCTTTTATGATTCTTGAACCAAGTGTTAGCTATGATTAAGTTATGCTCTTTGCAAAATTCTAGCAGACGGCTTCCTCTTTCATTTCTCTCCCCAATCCATATTCACCCACTATGTTTCCTTCTCTCCCTTTTCCTACTCTCGAATTCCAGTCACCCATGACTATTAAATTTTCGTCTCCCTTCACTACCTGAATAATTTCTTTTATCTCATCATACATTTGTTCAATTTCTTCGTCATCTGCAGAAATAGTTGGCATATAAACTTGGAGAAATCATTATGGAGATGTTCAAAAAAAGACCATTGTTACACACTACAAGAGCGGAAGTGTGAATCAGTGAGAGATTTACAGTTAAAATTTAGAGAACGTACGGTCTCGGGAAGGTCGGACAACATGCGTTTCGTATTCGTCTTGCGAAATGATGAGAGGAGTAAATACGGAGACATACTAGAGTCATTATGCTACAGGCAACATTCACTGACGGAAGACGGAAAGGCGGAAAAATGTAGTGGTGCTAAAAGAGTCGTCCGACGCGCACCATAAGGTGCCTTGTCGGAACATTGACATATAAGTACGTGTACAAACTCAAGTATATGTACGTGTGCAAACTCAACTGCTGGGAGCTGTCTGCGCTGGCCGAAGTGGCCGACTGGTTCTAGGCGCTTCAGTCTGGAACCGCGCGACCGCTATGGTCGCCGGCTCGAATCCTGCCTCGGGCATGGATGTGTGTGATATCCTTAGGTTTAAGTAGTTCTAAGTCTAGGGGACTGATGACCTCAGATGTTAAGTCCCATAGTGCTCAGAGCCATTTGAACCATTTGAACCTGGAGCTGTCTGCAACACTGCGAGCGCATCTGTTGAGTCGCGTGGTGTGTGACCTCGGCACAAAGAGACAGAGAATACATAGAGGGGCTGGAGCACATTATTCAGCGGTCGTTGCGGTCATGTTTCGAGAAATCATTCTGCGGTTATCTCGAAACAGAGTGAGTTCTTGTATGGTTTTGTAGGCTACACAGTTGCTGAGTTTGTATCGAAATCATGCCTGCCATGTACTCAGAGTATAAATGCATGCAGATATCGCGAAAAAAGGTTGAAGATTGGTGGAAATATTTTTACATATATTCTGCAACTGTGTTGTGTTTTGTGTACAGTGATGCATTTATTTACTTCTGTGATAACGCTTGTTTCATCCAAGTTCTCTATGGCAAATACCTTAAGCCATATGGTATTCGGAGAATTTTGTGACGATGTAGAAGCCTAACAAAGGCTTGCGTCGTACTTTGCAATACGGTCAAAATGTCAGGAGCTTAAGATCTAAGTCTTTTGTGACTGGAAACTTAGTCTTTGGATAGAAGGTGGAGTGAGTTACGTCTGTTTTGTATGATTCAGTCTTTGACAGCTGCAATACTCATTATTCCAATAAGTTTTTGATAATTTTCTGAAAACTTTAAGAGAAGTACGCTTTCATATCAGAAAGTATAGATTACACATAGATAGATATGTAATTTCTCGTGAACTGTTATTACTTGTTTATATTATAACTTCAATTTAGAATAAGAGACCGTTATACGAAAAGTATAAAATGCAAATAAACCACAACTTCAGGTAATCGCATGAATAAATCTGATACTGAATCTTTGAAACCAAATTGTAGGAGGGCCACTCATTTTTTTGGCCAATTTCGGTTGAAAAAATGCGGAATTTGTTGTGACACCTCGTGAGTTACTCCCGGTTCAGCACCTGTAGTTACAAGAAGTTACGACACATGGCGGCGCTATACATCGTTTCAAAATGGCGTCTGTAGCGGAAGTGCGTTCTAAGGAGGGAGCTGTCATTGAATTTCTTTTGGTGAAAAAGCAGATCATCGAAGATATTCACAGGAGCTTGTAGAATGTGTACGGAGACTGACAGTGAACAAAAGCACACTGAGTCGTTGGCGAGTGTCTGTCATCAAGGTCACGCAAACCTGTTCGATGTTCTGTGCCCCGATCGGTCACACACAGTTGTGCCTCCTTGAGTGTTGGGCTGTGCGGACAGTCTCACGCGAGGTGATCGGCTGATCATAAACACCTCGCTGCACAGCTGTACGTCTTTGTTGGTAGCCCTGGGACACGTCCGCCGGTTGGGGTACTCGAAGGTGTGTGCCTGCTGGGTTCCTCGCCCCCCTAGCAGAAGCCCATAAAGGGCGACGAAGGATCATCTGTGAAGAGTCGCTTGCGCATTACCCGGTTGATCTTGACAATTTCTTATCGAACATCGTCTCAGGCAACGAAACATGGGTTCACCAACTCGAACCGGAAACAAAATGGCAGGCCATAGAGTGGCGCCATACCACCTCTGCTCTGAAGGAAAGAGGCGAGGGACAAAGAGAGGAGAGGAGGACATGGACAGAGAGGGGTGAGAGGATGAGGTAGACAGTGAGATCCGTTGAGGAGAGGGGGAGGATGAGGCATGTGCGGTACATGGATTGAATGTGTAAGCGAGCGAAGCTGCAGGGAAGACATTAGTACACAATAAACATCGACGGTCTTGTCACTCCGGTTGCTTCTATCAATGGCTCGCCACTAAGAATGACAATTTTTCCGATAAGCATTACCATTGCCTCTTTTCTACTGCAATATAAAATTATGCAGATCTCACACTTTAAAGTAATTATAATTCACACTGAGATAAGTTCTTCCACTTCACAATGAACGTACCAAAGATACATTAGAGTTGGTATAAATGGGACCTGTCAACGAATTTTTCACTGTTAGAGTAGTCGCCATACTTACGGCACATTCATCTGCAGTAGCATAGGCGCAGTGAACTAGCAGCATGAAGCAAGAAGCAGTCATGTCCTCATGATCGCTTTAACGAACCGCGACACCAACTTCACAAAACGCTGGGATCAGTACATACACAAGACCGTTTGACGGCCCCCAACAACTCACGCTGACAATTTGGTATGTAAACATACTCATCGCCATAGGCTGTTGCTCAGAACTTTGTGATTCAGAATGGGAGACATATGGTTTCTGCTGAAGGATGCTGCAGGATGCTGAAGGCAAATAAACAGATGAACATGTTCGAGCAGTCGGTTCCTGGAAATAGTGGCTGTTGGGAGCCAATTCTGATGTAGCAGACTGCCTGAACGGCGATTCTGATTAGAAAAAAATGGGATACATCGCCCTATATGCTTCGACCATAGATACTAGTAGACTGGCCTTGCTGTGCAGAAGCTATAGGGCTGGTGTGGCTCCAACATAAACCACGTGACTGTTGGCAAAACGTGGCGGGATTTCAAATGAGCGGTCTGCCATCCTGTGTTTGTATCGTATTTTACCCGCATTTCTCAATTGACTGCCAAACGCTTCCAACAAAAATTACTTTTTTATTTGCGAAAAATTATGTCAGAACTACATTTGACCTGGATTTGTTGACAGTACCATTTATAAAATCTAAAAAATATATCGAAGTCCCCTCTGGTGGGCAGTGGGACTAAATTACTATAAACTATCAGTTAAAGTAAAATGTCGTTAAAATTCTTTTAAACAGTAAGAGTGGGCTCGTGTCAAAACTTTAAATATTGGATTCGCGGCGTTTTGAGCTCTAGTCACTTATAAAAGAAAATGGGATATGGGAATTATGTCAACTATAGCTCCCAAAATTGTCGACTTTAGGAGCAGGTCCATTTTAGAGTATCAATTTTAGGTGCACTTCAAAGGTTCAGTTCCTACTATTTTTACAAAAGTTTAAACTATCAGTTTTAAAAAAATGATATTTTAGATGAAAGGTGAGACTCTGAAGTTCCGGAAAAAATTTTGGAACCTACATTTATTTAATAGTATTAGAAGGTAGAAAAAAATGCTCTTCATATGTCGACTATAGGTGCACTTACCTTATTATAATCTCACTTGTATATACAAAAAGGCGCCTATGTGCAGATGGCTTAAAGTTTTTCCGTTTCAGGGCCTGTATCCAAAGCTGTCTTCGGTTTTCATCCTTAGGGAACCTATGAGTAGGAACGAGGAACACTTATACTTACTTCTGTAACGGAATTATCACAGATACTTTCCAAAATGTAATATGAGTCTGACTTTACAGGCATCACTTTCAACACTTTAATTTACGTGATACTCTATTTCAAGTGTAAAAAACATATAAAAGTCACTTCAGCAGATTTCAATAAACGCATCTGCATTATCATAGAAACACACGTGAAATGCAATGCCATTTCCCCCTACAAAACGCTGAGTACAGCCATAAGCGCAACACGAAACAATCATGTTTTGCCAACATTCACGTGACTTAGGCCAGAGATGTTGGAGCCACGAAAATGACGTCAGGGCCAGTCTATTATATTTATGGTCGAAGCCTATATGGTATTTTATGAATTTGTGTTCATTAACCAGCGTGTATGACCTTTTAGTCATCCATCTGTGCAGAAGACCTATTTTGATCCTTCGAGAGTTCTGCTGCAAAAGAGCTGTCACCGCATTAATCTCTGTGCCCTGTTACGAGTGATGAGAAGAGGTACAAGTGTGGAGAGGTGGCTTTTGTGCTCAGTCAACAGGAGGTGATTCCAGAGGGTTTGTCTGCTCATCAGCTCTCGCTGTCGAGTACTGAACATTGCAAATGACTTGCCGCACTGTGTCCATCTGCCCATACTCACTATACACTATGCTCTGCGACAGCCATGTGTCACCAACACATGGCTCACCAAAGTAGCAGACTCCGGCAGCGACGGATTTACGGAAAACCAGGTGGCACTGAATTACCCAGTGATGATTCCACGCGGCAAGACGGGTACTCGCCCTCCAACAACGTCTATCTGTATTCCATTTTTACTGCGCACATTTTCAGGTAGGCTTTATCGTGTCTGTTACTGATATCGAATGAAACAACAAGTTTATTGTTACCAGTCACTATTCAATAACAGTACCACAATGTGATGGGGAATTAGCAGGATCAGGAAAATGACATGGAGGGACTATGCCCCTTCAACTAACATCAACAAACATTTATTTTTCAATGTAACAACAGGTCCCGTTTAATAAAAACAGGTAAGAAAATTCCAAGTTAATTTGCCATGTTAAATTTATACTCTTGAAAGTTCAAAATGGTGAATGACACAGGTACTAAGTTATAATACTACTCCTTTGATGGCCTTAAACAAGATGCAAGAAGATAATATTTTAAAAATATTGGGTACAGAAAATTTAAATAAGCCAGCAAAATAATTAAAACTGAGCTCTGGACAAATTTCTGCAAGCGAACTGAAAGCAAGATATTAGGTAGACCGCCTAAAGATATATATTAGCTAGTTAACGAGACATAACAGTTCGCCTTTACGGCTTACTCGAAGGGTTTACACAAAATAATTTACAATGAAATTAAGAACGAAGTTATAATATGTATTAAACAGAACAATACATAAAAGGGAAAATTCCTTGTGTGAAGCCAGTTTATAAGGTAAAGGCCACTTGACCAACAACAAAACTTCATTTGCAGTGCAAGTCAGTTAATACAAGCCACTTGAGCACAGACAGCCAGGACACGCGACTGCAAACAGACAGCGAGCCTCGCTGGGAGATGCTGGACAGCTATTCGGACGGCCGCGAGAAAGCCAGGTCCACGCGGCAAGAAGCTGCCGACACGGAACGCTCTGTCGGCAACTTAGTGCTGTCAACAAACACCGAACATACAAGTCTCACTGAATTACACCACAACTGTAAGTTATTGTTTAACCACGATTGCACTTATAGAACGTTTCCAATCAGTTCGGCAACGCTGCTGCCAGCTCTGAAACACCACACTCGATAGACGAGCGACGAATGCGCGGTTCATATCGAAGATGTTCGCGTTTGAGATAGCATATGCCTGCACAACTCCTTGTCTCAACACTGGCAATGGTTCTCTGAAACGAGTCGATATCGGATACAAATATTACACTCTAGAAGGATAAATGATGTTAACAGCGGTAAACCTGAACGGAGCACACCAATAATTTAAAATAAAATTTGGAACCAAGTTACAAGATGTATAACCCTCGCTGAAAATGTAAGATGTAAAAGATAACTACTCAAAGGAAGCATTAAATTCTTCCAGGAAGGAATATAAAATAACAACTCGCTGAGATCTTACCATTAGCTGGAGGTCATAACACACAAAATTTAAAGGGCTGGATGATAATAATACCAGCGAGCACACCAGCTTCTAAAACACAGTGAACACAAATATTAAAATTCAGAAACAGTTTGCTCTCTGCCATAAAACAATTTAAAAACAAAAAGCAAATTAAAAAAAACTATCTAATGAAAGGCTCATGATATAATTATGAGTGAAAGCTGGGCACACTGCATGGTAACACAAATCGCCATAACCCCCCAGATATGACACAAGACGCCAAATTTCATACACCACAAAGGAAAACTCGTAACTTTGAGCAAGCGGGCCAGCCGAATAAAAATCGAGGCATAAACCCTACAGCCTAAGGCCAAGCTGAATGTGGTAAATTCGCGTTACACGAACATGTCACCGCGAAAATAATTACCCAAGGAAAATACTTAGAGAGAACCCTGACCAGCAGAGCAATAAATTTGTCCTAGAATCACATAGACACGTCAAATAACAAAGGCGAGCATGACGACTCAGTGAATTTAAACGCGAAACATTGGAAATAGGTGCAGAGAGCTGAACAACCAGATACGCACTGCAAAGGCGAACCAACCCTTTGCCTCCTACGCATTCTTGGTTAAAAAGAGCGAACGACGACCCAGAAAAGATGTCCACAAGCACTGCCGCTGGCCCCGGCTCCACGCTGTGCAAAGACTACGCATGGACTCTTGCACTGTGTTGTCGGAGGCTTTTGTAGCCAAGGTGGGGCAGCGACAACCGCACAAGGAAGCAACGCGCGCGCCACCTTGCGAGATGCCAGCTAGAAGCTATCGATAGTGGGAAGGTGAAATGAGCTGTCACAGCTCATACAAGAAACTATCTGATTCATGTGGGTGTATACAGAATCGAACGTTTAGTCTTTGACAATTTCTACGTATGCCAGACAGTTATATCATTTGAGATAAGATTCAAGGAACACGCGGCAGCACTAAAAAATCAAAACTACCACACATTAGCAATAGCCACCAACCTGCGTGAAGAAAACAACATAGGTATCAGAATCCTACATATCCAACTTAATGTCAAAGTAGTAGGCATCCTTTAAACACTCCAAATACAAAAACACCAAAGAAAACCACCTGACAATATCTCAGTATTTGCAACAGTATCAACTCTTTTTTAACAACAGTCTATATTATTAAATGGTTCAAATGGCTCTGAGCGCTATGGGACTTAACATCTGAGGTCATCAGTCTCCTAGAACTTAGAACTACTTAAACCTAATTAACCTAAGGACATCACACACACCAATGCCCGAGACAGGTTCAAATGGTTCAAATGGCTCTGAGCACTATGCGACTTAACTTCTCAGGTCATCAGTCGCCTAGAACTTAGAACTAATTAAACCTAACTGACCTAAGGACATCACACACATCCACGCCCGAGGCGGGATTCGAACCTGCGACCGTAGCGGTCGCGCGGTTCCGGACTGAAGCGCCTATGACTAATTCACTTTGCTAACTCACAAAACGTAATAGAGCCACCCAAAAAAGGTCTGTATCGCATATCAGCCTGATGTTTCATAAATGCGTTCACAGTATGAAAAGTATGTGAACATCTTTAACTTCTTTTAAGTGCATTACTTCAACATTTACTCAGTTGTAACACGTAACAGACGTAAGCCTTATAGACTCACAACACTGGCATAATGAAAACTATCATCTTCTGTCCAAAAACCACAACTTAATTGCTATTTATATATAATTTTATCATTGCTGTCAACATAATTATTATACTAAATGTTTTACGCACGTCACCTGATTACGTAAATAAGGATATAGTTTAAGTTGCATAGACTAGACAGAAAAAGATTAGTGTGCTATTTAAATATTTAATGTAACATACCTACTGATCTACCCAACCAAAGATCTTCACACTGCTGTAATACTTTTTTCGAAATAACGGTTTGGTTTTTCTATACGTTCTTTGTACTTTTAAAGGGTATTTTTGTTTTGAGTATATGTTCTTTGCATCTAGCAGTTTCTAGACACCATCTTTGTTTTACAGACAATTTATGTGTGACGTATTGGCACAGAAAAAGAAGCGTATGACTACTGACGGTATTTCATTTTAGTTGTTTGCTTATTTACATATTTTCATTTACTTTCAGTTTTTTGTTAAAAACCTTCTCACAGTCAAGTTTCTGAAATAGTGTTTTTGTTTCCTCTTACCCTAAAGTCGTAACACAACACATACATCCAGTGGCGGATAAAGAAAAACCTCAATGATGGGGCGCTAAAGATATCTTGAGCTACATTTACTTTTACCGTAATAATAAATAATCAGGTCACATGCAAAGTTTAAGAAATTTTATTTAAATTGATTATACACATCTACAACACAATGCCATCTTTTTTATAAGTTACAATTGTGTTTCTCTTCCTTAAATGATGAATTCTATGCGCCTATTCTTCGTGGCAAATTGGTTAATTACATCGTCAATAGGAGAATCAAGGCCAGGGTGAGTGTTCAACAGAGCTAAGCCATTAAGGGGCTCCGGGAAGGCTCAAAATCATGAAAAGTTCAATTTTTACTTTTTTGCGTTTTCTGAATTTGCAGACTATTACCTTTTAATAGATATATAATTTATTCAATTCCGAAGACTACAACTATTTTAAATTTTTTTTTGAAATGTGTTCTACATGGGCGTGACCCACTGTGGCGCTGTTAAACTGCTGTCAAATGGTGTTATTATTAACGTCCGTGTTCATCAGGTACATTTTAGTGATGTGAGATAAAGTATGTGTTGTGGCTAAACCTATTTTCAGAGACTTAGCAGCACCTGAACTGTTGAAAAAGTGTATTCACGGAAAAACTCAAAACCCCAATGAAAGTGTAAATAGTGTTATATGGTCGAGAATCCCGAAGACTGTATTTGTTGGAATAGAAACACTTCACTTTGGTGTGTATGATGCTGTTGCGACTTTCAATGATGGCAACATTGTATGGTGAAAGGTATTTAGAAATATGGGAATGAAGATAGGTTCTAACATGGTACGAGCGATGCTTGCTTTAGACAAGGAACGCCTTCGGGCTGCAGACAGGGCTGTAAAGAGTCTATAAATACAAGCAAGAGTAAACAGGAGGAGGAACAAGAGGAAGCTGGAGGAGGAGTTTGCAGAGGATGACGATAATCCATCCTATGGACCTGGAATGCACTAAAAAGTTAATCCAATCTTTGTCGCTCGATTCCCAAAACTTTTATTTTCTCATACTAATTACATGTTTTCTAAGGATCTTCCAAACATATTTGTTTCAAACTTTCAGTAAATGTTACACAGCACCTTCTGCATAATTTAACACGGCCTTTTTCCAAAAAAAGTGTATATTTTTGAATATATAAATAAAAAATTGCAAAAAAATGTTGTGAATTTTCATTACAATTGAAAAAAATCATCTTTAATAACTGAACTAAAATTTTGTAAAATCCCTGTGTTAAGTTGTAGCCCATATTCCAATAAATAATCTGTAAAAAGTTCAACTTCCTACCTCAAATACTTTGTGAGGAAAGATGTAATTTATAAGCGTTATTTTAACATTGCAAGTATAGGGCGTTCCGGAGCCCCTTAAGTCGATCCCTATGTGCCAGACAGAAACGTATAAAATACGATGACGCGGACGCGCGTGCTACGAATTAAAGTACAACTAGTTGATAACTCGATTCAGTCGAGTCGACTGAGAACGAAAGAAACGAACGAATAGTGAGTGGGCTAACTGGTGGGGGCGGCGTTGGTGGCCAATGTGGATGGCCCCGCGCGCCCTCATGTGTGTCCGCCACTGCACACATCTCACAGTAATACGAATAAATCCCCCTGGTACTGAAGGTTTTAATGTTTGAAACGCGCCGTGGAAATAAATTAGACACTGGTTGGTAACAATGAAGTTGTTTCCTTCGATCTGCTTTTCAATTGTTCACTGATGTACGACATCGTATTGCAAACAAGCTGTTACTTCCAGAACAGTCTAAAGCAACCAGACTTCATTCCAGCTCTTTGACAAAGGAATTATACAAATATGTCCAGCAGAACTTACAAAATATAGTTGCAGCTCCACAGCGAAAATTTGGTAATACAGGAACAGTACTGGTTTCACTGCGGATCTACTTTAGTTCTTCCTATAGACTGAATGTTAACTCGGAAATGATAAATATGTATTATACGTTTCACTCTGTACTTTTATTAAAATACTGTCTGAGATATTGGATATATGTTTTTGACTTTCTTGTAGCGTCAAATTCCAGTACTCAAGATTTTCACTACTTTCTCTGTTGTCCTTGTCAGATGTTAACGGCCCTACACTTGCGCCAGTTAATCGGCCGACCGACCAATCGCTTTGCAGCTTACACGAATCCCAACAGATTTCACTCATACCAGCGACTACAGCGCCGATCTGTTCCTGTTGTGTAGCTATCGTACGGTCATTGAAGTTATGGTCAACGAGATGCCTTACTATTACACAAACAACTATGACTTGTCTTGGCTGTTTTTTGTCTAACGAAGCCAAAACAAGCCAAGAGAAAGCTGTGGGCAAACAAATGACCAAGACGAAGGAAGAAATTCACCGCCGGCCGCGGTGGTCTAGCGGTTCTAGGCGCTCAGTCCGGAACCGAGGGACTGCTACGGTCGCAGGTTCGAATCCTGCCTCGGGCATGGATGTGTGTGATGTCCTTAGGTTAGTTAGGTTTAAGTAGTTCTAAGTTCTAGGGGACTGATGACCACAGATGTTAAGTCCCATAGTGCTCAGAGCCATTTGAACCATTTTGAAGAAATTCACCCTGTTACTTAGGGAACTGCAGCCGATGATTTTCATACTTTCTTGATAATCGATACAACACATTTTTCGGGTCTACTGAATGTCGCCAAACAAATTTGACGAAAGGAGAATACGTTCATAAAGAGAAGCTGCTCGGAGAAGCTAGCCACTGGCAGAAATTACGAGGACATCAAATTCAGTGCATTTGTATACCCACAATTATTATCTAAAATGATTCAAGCAACCTGCAACGTTATTTATAGTTGCCAGAGGAAATACATCATTGAAAATCAAAATAAATAAAATCAATAATTTTCTTATAAAAATTGTTAATTTATTTTTGTTTGTTAATTTATTTTTGTACGTAACACAAAAGATGTCCCCAGCAAGTTTAAGAAACTCGTTTCGAATTAAAAGAATAAAGACTGCAAACGCTGTTGGCGCACATTGTCTAATAAATACAACAGATACGTAAGAAATGAGCATTTGACCATATGGTAGATCTGTAAAAAAGTCATACATTTTGCTCCTCGTAGCAGAAGGCATGGCGATATCTTGGACTTCAGCATTTCTAACAATGAACAACTATGTTTTATTGTCACTGCTTGCCACATGGAGCACTAATGGCATTCGTTAAATAACGACACAAGTGCCGCATTTCTTCCATCTCTATTGCAATAATTTTTACATGACGTGTCCCACAGTCATCTTTGGTCTTCAGATTTCTCCGGAAACTGTACCATCAAAGTATCGACCGTCACGCACTCTTCTCATGTTAGCCATACTTGAACAGGCGTGCGCAGTGACAGAATGAACTTTTGTTGGGCTGTTGGCAAGACGGCGCTACACACGCCATAATTTATTCACTGAGTGAAGAGGTGTGAGCGTGCTGTAGGGGGACGGGCGGGGGGGGGGGGGGGGGGCACCTGTCCCCGTTCCCTCTCGACCACCCGACTCGAAAAATCGGTCGTCCGGTTGCGGTCCGTCGGTTCATGCGTGTAGGGAGATAAAATGTACTTCGCCGAGTTGCGTCATGTAGACGTCATGAGATCACGTTCCTACCGGTATCACAGTTGGAGGAATACTATTAGCGACCGTAAACCCCCAACCCCAATTCTGTGTATAAGATAGTTCCGTTTTAAGAAAATATAGTTTTTCACATATCCCATTCTTTATGACGTGATGTCTTCTGAACCATGTGTCGTAAATTGACAATATTTTGTAATACATTCAGTGGTATTTGTGAGAACTGACTGTAAAATGTGTTGTGAATAGAAGTGGTAGCAAAGAAGTAATAAATTAAAACGTCATGCGTGAAGCTGAAGTTTTACTCATGGGCGGCGAAAAGGAAGGCGATAAAACTTCTCCTTTTCATGATTGCGAGGGGAGTGTCAACGAGAACAAGTATCGAAAAAGGTTTCAAATTACGTGTAAAATTTGTTGGAAGTCTCAGAACCATACAAAACTAACTCACGATGATCAGACGGAGGTTTGAAGCTCAGTTACCAAGAAGAGACAAAACTGTGTTACTACAACCACACTTAACGAAAGTGGAGGACGAAGTGCAACACACGTGTGCAAGATAATATGGCTGCAGCAAAATACTGAAATCCAACCCGATTTCGTTTTTATCCGCGATCCCAAGTAATTGTCGGGACTGGGGAGCGCTGAAACGCTCGAGTGCGAGCTGTTACACGGCTAGAGCAATAGTGGTGGTGGTGGTTAGTGTTTAACGTCCCGTCGACAACGAGGTCATTAGAGACGGAGCACAAGCTCGGGTTAGGGAAGGATTGGGAAGGAAATCGGCCGTGCCCTTGCAAAGGAACCATCCCGGCATTTGCCTGAAACGATTTAGGGAAATCACGGAAAACCTAAATCAGGATGGCCGGAGACGGGATTGAACCGTCGTCCTCCCGAATGCGAGTCCAGTGTGCTAACCACTGAGAGCAATAGTGTGAATCTGAAACCGTTCTTGGAACGAGATTTTCGCTCTGCAGCGGAGTGTGAGCCGATATGAAATTTCCTGGCGGATTAAAACTGTGTGCTGGATCGAGATTCGAACCTGTGAGGGTGGGTCGTGAATCGTGCTTGGGTAGCTCAGTTGGTATAACACTTGCCCGCGATAGGCAAAGATCCCGAGTTCGAGTCTGGGTCCGGCACAGTTTTAATCTGCCAGAAAGTTTCATATCAGCGCACACTCCGCTGCAGAGTGAAAATCTCATTTCTGATACATCCCTCAGGCTGTGACGAAGCCATGTCTCCGGAGCATCCTTTCTTCCAAGAGTGTTACTTCTGAAAGTTTCTCAGGAGAGCTTCTGTGAAGTTTGGAAGATAGGAGACGAGGTACTGGTGGAAGTGAAGCTGTGAGGACGGGTCGTGAGTCGTGCTTTGGTAGCTCAGTTGGCCTAGCTGCCCTTTGTAATTTTTAAAAAACTGAGTTAATGGATCAACGATGAACTTGAAAAAGCGTCATGGGACGTCCGTCCCGATCAAATAGAACGAACAATACCGAACAAAATGAGATTAAAAAAAAAAAAGTTGGTAGAACACTTGCCCGCGGAAGGCAAACGTCCCGAGTTCGAGTCTCGGTCCGGCATACAGTTTTAATTCACTTTGTGGTTTTTTTCTTTATCCGTATTTTAAGAGTGTGGTAAGCATTTCCTCAATCTCTGAGCTAATTTGCATAAATTTATTGTACATGGTGCGACATTCAATGGGGAGAAAACTGGAAGGTCATTGCAATGAATTTGTGGAAACCTGTTTTAAATTATTTCGAGATTCCATCTAATGAAATTCAGTTTGGTAGAATTGTTATTATTTATGCTCTTAACCTTGGGCTATGTACGTCATAAAGTAAAATTTATGTAGAACTGACAATTTATTTTTAGAATCTTACGAATATTTCATGAGTACATGACATAAGCAAAGTTTTTTAAAGGCTTATGTTGATAAACAAGGAAATGATACTCTGCTGCGAGACTTTTACTGACGGTAAACGTGGAAGCACCGCGACAAAGTATATGAGGTAGGGATATGTAAAGGTAAGTAAAAGACTGTACTGGAACACAGTACAGGAACTGCCTAACCTCTGAGTCTCGGAGCTGCAGTGTCATGGTGATGCGGCACGAGCAGCGGTGGTTATCAGCAGCTGGCGATTCCGTTATCTATCTAGAGACGGTTCCGGGTCCGCTTCTAGCTGTCAGACGTCCACTTGCCTTCTTTTTGCAGATTCTGACATATTTGTTCAGCCACGAACAAGTAGGAGAGCAACAACATGAAAACTATTTATAAGCGAAGCCTCTGGAATTAACTTGTATACCAACGCCTGCCAACCAAATGGAGATTCCTTTCCTCCAGACCAGAAGTTGCTTCTCGTTTGATGCAACAGTTTAACGCAGTCGGAATGATTATTTCCTCCCTCACTCCTCCGACGTTAGCCATCTATCTGTGAGGAGGTGATGTACACACAAAACTTTTTGTTTGTTTGTTTGTTTCCTTGCACGTGACTTACGATATTAATGAGGATTTGTAGCAGTGGGAGGCTGTCGCAATGAATGGCAGTAGCGACATTCATAGGTAAATTTAAAATTATGCACCTTGAAAACTACGAGGAGTACACAAATGAGGCATGTATCAACTGGGAAATAATGGACAAAGATCGTTCTTGTATAATAATATAATTCGTTGTGACGTCGGAGTGCAATTTAAATGGCTTCCTCTAGGAGTTTCGTGCAAAATATGAGAACATAAATATGAGCACATAACTTTAAATTTCTGAGAGGGTCGGAAGGGAAATAGATGTATACAGTTGCATGTTTTACTTGACTAATGATGACAGAACCAGCGGCTGTATTTGAATCTAACGTAATTTATTCTTTTTAAAACATGCTACCAGTTCCGACACCACATGGTGTCATTTTCAGTCCCCGGACGTAACTGCTATCCACAACCGTTTTTATGTGTCATTTTCAGTCCCCGAACGTAACTGCTATCCACAACCGTTTTTATGTTCAAAATGGTTCAAATGGCTCTGAGCACTATGCGACTTAACTTCTGAGGTCATCAGTCGCGTAGAACTTAGAACTAATTAAACCAAACTAACCTAAGGACATCACAGACATCCATGCCCGAGGCAGGATTCGAACCTGCGACCGCGGTGGTCGCTCGGTTCCAGACTGCAGCGCCTAGATCCGCACGGCCACTCCGGCCGGCCAGTTTTTATGTGCCATGAACAAAATCCTACGCAGCGGGCCAAAATTAACTGGATGCTGTTCACAGCACATCAAAACTGTTATGGACGGCAGGTTACATTCGGGGCCTGAAGATGACACCATGTGGTGGCGAAACTGGTAGGATGTTTTAAAAAGAATAAACGACTTTAGATTCAAATACAGCCACTGGTTCTGTCATCATTATGCAAGTACCACGTTTCCGGCTGCAGTCCCACTTAATGGATTATCAGAGTTGTATGTTTTTTTCAAAAATGGTTCAAGTGGCTCTGAGCACTATGGGACTTAACATCTGAGGCCATCAGTCCCCTAGAACTTAGAACTACTTAAACGTAACTAACCTAAGGACATCACACACATCCATGCCCGAGGCAGGATTCGAACCTGCGACCGTAGCAGTCGCGCGGTTCCGGACTGCGCGCCTAGAACCGCTAGACCATATGTTTTCTTCCTTGTACTTAGGTGTCTTACCGAAGACACTTAGCGTACATTAGTGGCCGACAGATTTGGAGGTAAGAGAAGAATATGGCGATATGGCAGATTCAGTGATTCAGAGACCTGCACTTCCTATCAGCGTTGCCGCACCGTATCACGCAGAATACTACAGTGGAGGGGGGTCTGCTGTGACGAGGCACATCTCCGCGGCAGCAGGGGACCAGGGCTATATAAACAGAGCTCCGCTGCTCCGCGGCAGTCCGAACAGGCCACTGCAACACGCGAGCAACAAGTAGCAAGTAGCAGCGACAATGGGCACGGAGAGGTACGCGGGCCGCGTCGCCCTGGTAACGGGCGCCAGCTCCGGCATAGGAGCCGCCATCGCGCAGGCGCTGCTCCGGAGGGGACTCACCGTCGTCGGGCTGGCCAGGAGGGTCGACAGGGTCAAGGTGAGTCGTCACGGGAAAACGTCGCTCGAAATTAGTAAACATCTTGAGAAAAAGGAAACTTACATATGTTAGGACATTGATTCACATTTTATAACAACACCTCGTATGAGACTTTAATTACACTTGCTTTTTAGCATCGTCGTCAAGAAACTGTTCTTGGGATAAGTCCCTAGAGTTCAAGCAGATTTTCCTAAGACATTAAGAGCTCGATACAGGTCATACGACACAGTGGCTGGCTACTTCCTGTAGTAAATTCATTGCTTTATATCTGAAGTAACGATGTGACCAAGAGCCTGGATTTCCTGCTTGCACGAGAAATCGCCTCGCATCACCAGCACCATCGTCGATTCTTGGTTTAGGCGCAAACTGTCAGTTCAGTATACAATGTGTAACAAAAATACACCGATAGACTTCGTGGGGGTTGGCGAGAGTCACTTTCACAGTGCGAGTGAGACCAACACATGGCGTTCTGCCACCTCTGTGGTAGTAAACCTAACTTTGTACGCTGACTGCAAGTAGTGTTGTTGTACCAGGAGAGGACGTGATGGACGATATCCTGAATAGCGTCAGCCACTACAGAGTGAATCCTAAGCCCTCTGACAAAATTTTGTGCGTTGTTCAGGGATCTGAGTATTTTGGCATAACGAGTTCCTGCTGTCTCCAGTCGCTCCTTACAAAGTATTCAGTTTGTATCGTTTATTAACATTGTTTCTTTAAAAAATTTCCCATAATACAGGAAGATCCGAGTTCCTATGGCCGTCCATGTTCTGCAAAAGCTGCGAGACGTGGTTGCCGACGCTGGGGCGGACAGTTCCGCGTAGGGTCGTTGTGCAGCTCTCTCACTGTATACACTGTATACCCCAACTATTCATTACCAAACCTATCCTGTTTATCACTGTTCACCCTCTGAGTTCCAACAATATGAAAAAAAACACAATTTTAAGATATTTCACATAATTAGCGTTTATTACTATACCAAGCAGCAAGTGCAAACCGATAAAAAGTAAACAATCAGATGTTTCAAGGTTGCTCTATGAAATATAAATGCAAATTTTTCACAAAAGTAACCTTTATTATCATAATAAGTGACTTACATAATGTGTAATTTGCGGAAGGTAAACAAGAGATGATTTCACTTTGGAACCACTGCAACATACAGTTTTCAGTTGCGTGTCATTTCCTGTCTATATATCAAAACAATTTCGTAGTTTTTCTAGACAAAATCACATATTGTGGAATTTCCATGGACCCATAAAGCCTAAAACAAATTATAGTCCTAAATGACTAGCAAAAATTGGGCTAAAATTTAGTGAAATTTGTATCACAACAACATACTGTCCCAGTGGTTTTACTTATAATACTCATAAAAGCAGTAGTACAACCAAACTTTAAGTTGCTTTAGCGCTATAAATGACTGCTGCAATGCGCTACAGTTGTAGAAGTAGCTCATTCTTCCACTACAAGCCACTGTCTTGCGTCGGTAATTTCATGAGAAAGGTACTGCTACTTCAAAAAAGTTAATTAAACGGTGGTTTCAGGCAGGAACCACTGCGGCTCAGTCGGTTAAAATACAGACAATCCCACCAGAAAAATAAATACGAGAGAGAACGGTAAGTTACTGGATGCAAGCCTGAGATCGAAGATTGGGTTTGGCATTACCTTTGTGAACAGCAAGTACGGCATGTGCGCGTCACAGATTCATTTCCGTGTATATGTATACAATTATACATCACTCATATTATTGAAATAACAATAAAACTGTTCTATGTATTCAATGGGTGTATTTCAATAGTTGTACACATATAACAAACAGTACTTTAATAGCCATTCAACCTGTTGAAAATGTCTGCTTCCGTAAGATTCTTTGCCAAGATACCAAATGGCCATCATGTTACCTAATAATGAGAGAACAATTCTTTTTTGGTGGGTCGAATCTACTGCTACCTGAAGCAATTGCTTAAATTCATATTACTTACAGTCTGTGTTACGTTATAATGTGGGTAACTTTGTGTAAATCCTTGTGTTCCCGTTAATGTTTGTCAATCATTAAGATTTATCGTTTCCTCTTGATCATTTTATCTTCATGTTTCTCAAATCTGCAGTTATTTAACAATTTGTTCTGTTTCCACCTTCTGCAGTACAGCATTTCAGGTAATTTCGTGATTTGTTAACTTACCTAAGTGACGGTTTCACTTCTTTTCTACTGTTAGCTTCAAGTTGTATTTACTAGTTTCAAGTTTCATTTCCTTATTCGATTGATTAGATTTGGTTAGATCAGAGTACCCATCTAAGAAGGTATTTCGCTTTACAACTCAGTAACTGATTCCAGAATGTCTGTTCAATCATTGCACAGTCGAAATGACACTAACAGGTACACCTTCCCTTCTATTTATTTAATTAATGAATTGATTTACTAATTTTTTATCTGGATCCGTTTGACCTTGTGAGCCAAACATAGAGTCATGTTCAGAAAATATATGAACAAAGACTTAAAGAATTAATAAAACACGAAACACAGTGCATAAAAGGGGAAAAAAACCGGAGAAGGACGAATAGGGCCCCGCAATGAGGGTTCCGTACAAACATAATTGTGTATATACATAATAATAATAATAATAATTTCGCGTGGCTCAATGGGCAGATGCAAGTCCTAGAGGACGCCACTTCGGCGACTTTCGTATTCCTGACCTATCACAGTTATCCAACCGGGGAAAGGGGACCTGCAGTTTGAAGTGGAATACCAACCACGTGTTGTTTCAGGCGACTTGTCACATCGTTGCGAGGCGAACGCTAGGTCAGAACGAAGACTGAAAGATGCGTAGTCCGACAGAGGTTTGATGCCGCCGACTCTCGGTTTCCAGTCACGCGCTTCATCACATTTTGAATTAATTAATTTTTTATTTAAATATTTTTTTCAAAACATCAACATTGCAGTCTACTCATATCTACAGTTCCTGTTCCACAGGCGTTGCATTAAAATGTACAGAACATCAGTATGTACTACAACTTTGCTAAAGGTTTTTATTGTATTGTGGTACTTTGGTTCTTGACTAATTTTATGATTCTAGGTCAACGCGAAGTACGCTACAGGTTACAATGAGGTAGTTTGCAACTATCAAAATATGTGACATAAATGTCCGTATCTTTTGACCGTATTGACTTAGAAACTGAAATGTTGCGCAGCGCCAAGGGACCGTAGGCCTCAGTATGTGCCATAAATATCAAGTTATAACCCTGACCTTTCTTGAGAAAATGCGGTTTCAACAGTTAGACAGACAACCAAATGACCCTATAAGGGATCTGCGTTTACCGACTGAGAGAAAACTGGACTCCGCTCGAGCATGCAATCAAGGACCTACAGTACTGACCGGCCGCCGTGCCGTCCTCAACCCACAGGCGTCACTGGATGCGGGTATCTACATCTTCATCCATACTCCGCAAGCCACCTGACGGTGTGTGGCGGAGGGTACCTTGAGTACCTCTATCGGTTCTCCCTTCTATTCCAGTCTCGAATTGTACGTGGAAAGAAGGATTGTCGGTATGCTTCTGTGTGGGCTCTAATCTCTCTGATTTTATCCTCATGGTCTCTTCGCGAGATATACGTAGGAGGGAGCAATATACTGCTTGACTCTTCGGTGAAGGTATGTTCTCGAAACTTTGACAAAAGCCCGTACCGAGCTACTGAGCGTCTCTCCTGCAGAGTCTTCCACTGTAGTTTATCTATCATCTCCGTAACGCTTTCGCGATTACTGAATGATCCTGTAACGAAGCGCGCTGCTCTCCGTTGCATCTTCTCTATCTCTTCTATCAACCCTATCTGGTACGGATCCCACACTGCTGAGCAGTATTCAAGCAGTGGGCGAACAAGCGTACTGTAACCTACTTCCTTTGTTTTCGGATTGCATTTCCTTAGGATTCTTCCAATGAATCTCAGTCTGGCATCTGCTTTACCGACAATCAACATCATATGATCATTCCATTTTAAATCACTCCTAATGCGTACTCCCAGATAATTTATGGTATTAACTGCTTCCAGTTGCTGACCTGCTATTTTGTAGCTAAATGATAAAGGATCTATCTTTCTGTGTATCCGCAGCACATTACACTTGTCTACATTGAGATTCAGTTGCCATTCCCTGCACCATGCGTCAATTCGCTGCAGATCCTCCTGCATTTCAGTACAATTTTCCATTGTTACAACCTCTCGATACACCACAGCATCATCTGCAAAAAGCCTCAGAGAACTTCCGATGTCATCCACCAGGTCATTTATGTATATTGTGAATAGCAACGGTCCTATGACACTCCCCTGCGGCACACCTGAAATCACTCTTACTTCGGAAGACTCTCCATTGAGAATGACATGCTGCGTCCTGTTATCTAGGAACTCCTCAATCCAATCAATGGAGGGACATGTGGTCAGCACACCGCGTTCCCGGGCTTATGTCAGTTTAGGAGACCGGAGCCGCTACCTCTCAGTCAAGTAGCTCCTCTGTTTGCCTCACAGTGGCTGAGTGCATCACGCTTGCCAACAGCGCTCGGCAGATTGGATGGTCACCCATCCAAGTGCTAGCCCAACCCGACAGCGCTTAACATCGGTGATCTGACGGGGACCGGTGTTACCACTGCGGCAAGGCCGTTGGCACCGATTGAGATAGGCAAATCTAAAAATAACAAATTATAGGGAAAAGTTCTCAACTAAGGCGAAGAACTCTTGTACAGAATAGAAAGAATGTGCTACAATGAAACCTTTCAACTTCGATTGGAATACATAGGGTTTATCACCAAATTTTTTTCAAGTCTGCTGGATCCCTAATGAAAGTGAAACCAGCTGATTAGTGCTCACGTTTCTGCACAACGCTTAAGAAAGTTGTTGTGGATTGGCAAGAGAGCCAACCCACTATGAGAGGAAGCCGAAAGGTACGCGTTTTAGCTCACGCAGGGTAGCGTGAGGTCTGGAACAAGTCAAGGAAATGAGACTAGCAAAAAAAGGACATAGCTGCTGGAATACTTAACTTTAATACATAATTGGTGAACATCGCTCTTGACGGTACATGTTTTACAGCATCAATAGTAACTGGTAATGGCGCCTTGCTAGGTCGTAGCAAATGACGTAGCTGAAGGCTATGCTAACTATCGTCTCGCCAAATCAGAGCGTATTTTGTCAGTGAACCATGGCTAGCAAAGTCGGCTGTACAACTGGGGCGAGTGCTAGGAAGTCTCTCTAGACCTGCCGTGTGGCGGCGCTCGGTCTGCAATCACTGATAGTGGCGACACGCGGGTCCGACGTATACTAACGGACCGCGGCCGATTTAAAGGCTACCACCTAGCAAGTGTGGTGTCTGGCGGTGACACCACAAAAGTGTTATCTAAATGTACATCGTTTTTCCTTCTGTTGTTCACTGAATGAATGCTGCACTTTCTTCTGAATGAGCAAGTGTTTTCAACAACATATCTCACAATGCAATGTGGCTAAAGAACGACCGAGCTGAATTCTTATTTACCTGCGATGTTTAAAAGAAAGTTTCGCCTAACTATTTAAAGTAAATCATAAAATCTTCTTTTAGTCAGATAGTGCCACACTTTCTCGTGATATTATGTGGGTCTGAAAAAAGTAAGTCTGTTACTGTGTTGATTCTACTAAGACACTGGACTGGGACTAGAGGCCAAGTTGACAGAATCTTTATTTCCGTTCCAGGCTCTAGAGCTGAAGGACGCTCCCGGTAAACTTTACGCTATTCAAGGTGACGTCAGCAACGAGGACAGCATCCTCTCAGCATTCAAGTGGATCAGGGAAAACCTGTCCGGCGTCGACATTTTGGTTAATAACGCCGGCTTGGGAAACAACTACGATTTGACGAGTAAGTAGCTGAGCGTCTCGCTATAAATCTGCTGTATTATAATCAGGCATAATCTCTTACACTACAATCGGAATAAGTAATGATTCTGATCGATACATGAGCCGTTGTACAGAAAACATTACATTTTATTAGGAAAGCTAAGCTCTCTTTAAAAGAAGAAAGAGCATGAAGCTTTTTTATTCACTTCCCCATATATTGAACTCATTTCACAAGGATACCACATGACAACTGGGCTGCGGCTGCGGAAGCATACGCAACTTTGTTTTTTTATTTTTTTAAATTTTTTTTCATGGCTGCACGTTCAGAGACAGTGAATAGTTACAATTGAAAGAAAACAGCCCTCGGTCACTATTTTTAACGAATTAACCGGGTTTCAACACTGCTAGGAGTGTCTTCCTCAGAATTTAAATCAAAGAATGGTCTAAAACATGGTCACAGAATTATGACTAAAAACGTATGATACAGAGTATAAGAACAGAATCATCGTGAAAGACTGGCAGTACTTACATGTCATTTATAAAATAATAAATATGCCAAACGGGCATTAGTCACAAAGATATGTGATGGTGAGCCACTAAGGGCTGCTCGTTACTTACGCGGTTACAGGTTGCAAACTCTACATATATTCGCTGGAGGTCACTGTTTTCGAGCCGGCCGGAGTGGCCGAGCGGTTCTAGGCGCTACAGTCTGGAACCACGCGACCGCTGCGGTTGCAGGTTCGAATCCTGCCTCGGGCATGGATGTGTGTGATGTCCTTAGGTTAGTTCTAGGGGACTGATGACCTCAGAAGTTAAGTCCCATAGTGCTCAGAGCCATTTGAACCATTTGAATCACTGTTTTCGAGACCAGCGAGCATCTCCTAAGAAAAAGTGTCGTTTTGTCATTTGACAGGTGGCGATCGCAACCTGTTCTGGTCACGGGTCTGTTTGACAGTTAACGGAATTAATGCTGGCTCCTAAGAGAGGAAACGCAACTATTATTACCACAATGTTACAGCGAAAACAAATCAATGTTGTAACAAGCCTTCCAGTCTACTAAATGTTACTTATTCTCCCACTGTATGAATCTCCTTCGCCTTTTAGAGTCCGTAGGAGCTTAATGTGGCTCTAGTTATGCAATATGTCACACGTAACTCGACTCGCAGACGGATTACCTTTCCTTCCTTTCAGTGGTCATGTAGCTAGTAAAAACCGCTACTCTTTGTGCCTGCAGCTGGTAAGACAGAACACTGGAAGCGCATACTGGACGTGAACGTGCTGGGTCTGAGCATCTGCACCAGGGAGGCCGTGCAGGACATGCTGAGGAGGGGCGTCGACGACGGCTTCATCATCCACATCAACAGGTAGGCTGCGTCGGCGGAATAGTCACCTTTTCGCAAGCTTCCACGAGGATATATTCCGAGATGACAACACTTCACTCGTCTTAAATATTGTTGGACCTTGTGGTCTGGTTGGTAAGGCGCGTACCCGTCAGACCGCGGAATACGTGTCTGCCTTTAACATAGCCCTAAGTTCTCAATGATGTGAAGATTCGCTTGTAACAGCTAGTGGTTCGGACTCCGCGTTAAACTGTAGCTCGTCTTTTCCCCGTAGGATATCTTGGGTAGGCTATCTAGGAATACCCAAGTCACCGAATCGGTGTCAAATAGCAAGTCCATTAAGCCACATGGAATTAGTATTATCGTAAACATTAAACTACTTTTGAGACTGTGTTCTTACTTGTAGCGTACAGAGTTTTCAAATGTAGCTCCCTGACGTCCTTGGCAGTACAATGTTTCCGCTTTCCTGGCGTTGGTCGTGGAGGCTTCCTTGATGCTATCTGATAGGAAGTCTATGTGGTTTCTCTTTCGCTATCCCGATCTACATCTATAAACACTCTGCTTGTCACTGTACAGTACGCAAAGGAGTGTACTACCACCGTCATATCTTAGAAAAGGTCTTGCCGAGAAGCCGAGAACATTCTGGTACTTTGCAAAATCTCTTAGCGGGTCTGAGACTTTCATCCAGTCACTCTTTGTCCAGTCTGGTGTAGCAGTAGAACATAGTAAACTCAAAGCCGAAGTTTTTTTTTCGCATTCAAGAAATCATTCACGGAGGAGAATCTTAGAAACATACCGTCGTTTTGAACATCGCGCACGGTTGCGTATGGACAATATAGCGATAAGCATCCCTGGCGTGGAGAAGTAACTAAATTGAAAACAAATAAGTCGTCAGGTCCGGATGGTGTCTCAGATTGGTTTTACGAAGAGTGTGGTGTCACCGCCAGACACCACACTTGCTAGGTGGTAGCCTTTAAATCGGCCGCGGTCCGTTAGTATGCGTCGGACCCGCGTGTCGCCACTATCAGTGATTGCAGACCGAGCGCCGCCAAACGGCAGGTCTAGAGAGACTTCCTAGCACTCGCCCCAGTTGTACAACCGACCTTGCTAGCGATGGTTCACTGACAAAATACGCTCTCATTTGCCGAGACGATAGTTAGCATAGCCTTCAGCTACGTCATTTGCTACGACCTAGCAAGGCGCCATGCTCAGTTACTATTGATATTGTGAATAATGTACAGTCAAGAGCGACGTCACCAGTTATGGATTAAAGTTAAGTATTCAACCAGCTACGTCCGTTTTTCTAAAGTCTAATTTCCTTGTCCTGTGCCGGCCGGTGTGGCCGTGCGGTTCTAGGCGCTTCAGTCTGGAACCGCGTGACCGCTACGGTCGCAGATTCGAATCCTGCCTCGGGCATGGATGTGAGTGTGATGTCCTTAGGTTAGTTAGGTTTAAGTAGTTCTAAGTTCTAGGGGACTGATGACCACAGATGTTAAGTCCCATAGTGCTCAGAGCCATTTGAACCATTTTTTGAACCTTGTCCTGTTCCAGACCTCGCGCCAGCCTGCGTGAGCTGAAACGCGTGCCTTTCGGCTTCCTCTAATAACACGGTGTTGGCTCTCCTGCCAACCCACAACAAAGGGTACTCCCCAGCACTGGCCCCTTATCGCAAATCTCTCGCCCAGCTCAAAGTCCCAAGCGACCCGAAAAAACGCAGTTGACTTCTGTATGTAAGAAGAATAAAAGACCCGCAAAATTACGGACTAGTATCCTTAAAGTAGGTTTCCTGCAGAATTCTACAACGTGTTTTCAAATATAATAAATTTCCGAGAGACCGAAAAGCTTACGTCCACGAGCCAGCACGGTTTTGAAAGCATCGGTTGTGCGAAGCTCGGCTGGTCCTATTTTCACATGGTGCACTGCGAGCTGTCGATGAAGGGCAACAGCCAGTTACTGTATTCCTAGATTTCCGAAAAGCATTTGACACGGTGCCCCCCTGCAAACTGTTAACGAAGGTACCAGCATACGGGACGAGGTTCCAAGTATGTGAGTGGCTCGAAGCCCTCATAGACAATAGAACTCATTATGTTGCCCTGGACAGCGGGTGTTCATCACAGATTAGTACGAGGGCAGTTCAATAAGTAATACAACACACTTATTTTCTGAAACAGGGGTTGTTTTATTCAGCATTGAAATACACCAGGTTATTCCCCAATCTTTTAGCTACACAACACTATTTTTCAACGTAATCTGCATTCAGTGCTACGGCCTTACGCCACCTTGAAATGAGGACCTGTATGCCTGCACGGTACCATTCCACTGGTCGATGTCGGAGCCAACGTCGTACTGCATCAATAACTTCTTCATCATCCGCGTAGTGCCTCCCACGGATTGCGTCCTTCATTGGGCCAAACATATGGAAATCCGACGGTGCGAGATCGGGGCTGTAGGGTGCATGAGGAAGAACAGTCCACTGAAGTTTTGTGAGCTCGTCTCGGGTGCGAAGACTTGTGTGAGGTCTTGCGTTGTCATGAAGAAGGAGAAGTTCGTTCAGATTTTTGTGCCTACGAACACGCTGAAGTCGTTTCTTCAATTTCTGAAGAGTAGCACAATACACTTCAGAGTTGATCGTTTGACCGTGGGGAAGGACATCGAACAGAATAACCCCTTCAGCGTCCCAGAAGACTGTAACCGTGACTTTACCGGCTGAGGGTATGGCTTTAAACTTTTTCTTGGTAGGGGAGTGGGTGTGGCGCCACTCCATTGATTGCCGTTTTGTTTCAGGTTCGAAGTGATGAACCCATGTTTCATCGCCTGTAACAATCTTTGACAAGAAATTGTCACCCTCAGCCACACGACGAGCAAGCAATTCCGCACAGATGGTTCTCCTTTGCTCTTTATGATGTTCGGTTAGACAACGAGGGAACCAGCGGGAACAAACCTCTGAATATCCCAACTGGTGAACAATTGTGACAGCACTACCAACAGAGATGTCAAATTGAGCACTGAGTTGTTTGATGGTGATCCGTCGATCATCTCGAACGAGCGTGTTCGCACGCTCCGCCATTGCAGGAGTCACAGCTGTGCACGGCCGGCCCGCACGCGGGAGATCAGACAATCTTGCTTGACCTTGCGGCTATGATGACACACGCTTTGCCCAACGACTCACCGTGCTTTTGTCCACTGCCAGATCACCGTAGACATTCTGCAAGCGCCTATGAATATCTGAGATGCCCTGGTTTTCCGCCAAAAGAAACTCGATCACTGCACGTTGTTTGCAACACACATCCGTTACAGACGCCATTTTAACAGCTCCGTACAGCGCTGCCACCTGTCGGAAGTCAATGAAACTATACGAGACGAAGCGGGAATGTTTGAAAATATTCCACAAAAAATTTCCGGTTTTTTCAACCAAAATTGGCCGAGAAAAAAAATGTGTTGCATTACTTATTGAACTGCCCTCGTATATCGAGCCCCAGGGACGTGTGATAGGACCACTAGTACATTCCATACTCGTAAATGATCTGGTGGACAGGGTGAGCACCAGTCTGCGGTTCTTTGCTGATGATACTGGGGTGTACGATAAGGTGTCGAGTTTGAGTGACTATAGAGGGATGCAAGATGACAGACAAAATTTCTAGTTGGCGTGGTTAATGGCAGCTAGCTATAAACCCAGAAAAACGTAAGTTAATGCAGATGAGTAGGAAAGACAAACCAGTAATGTTTGGATACAACATTAGTAGTCTCGTGCTTAACACCTTCGCGATTTTTAAATATCTGGTCGTAACGTTCCAAAGCGCTATGAAATGGTACGAGCATATGAGGATTGTGAAAGGGAAGGCGAATGGCCGTCTTAGGTTTATTGGGAGAAGTTTAGGGAAGTGTGGTTCATATGTAAAGGAGGTCGTTTGTAGGACGCCAGTGCGACCTATTGGTGAGTACTGTTCGAGTGTTTGGGATCTGCACCAGGTTGGATGAAAGGAAATTATCGTAGCAATTCAGAGTCGGTCTGCTAGATATGTTACCGGTAGGTTCGAACACCGCAGGAGTATCGGGGAGACGCTTCGGCAACCCAAATGTGGGATTCCTGGCAGGAAAGCGACGTTCTTGTCGAGGAACACAGTTGAGAAAATTTAGAGAACCGGCATTTGAAACTGATTGCAGAACGATTCTACTACCACCAATACACATTTCGCGTAAGGATGACGAAGATAAGGTACGAGAAATGAGGGCTGATATGGAGGCCTATAGACAGCCGTCGCTCCATTTGTAAGTGCAACAGGAAAGAAAATTAGTAGTAATGGTGCAAGGCACCCTTCACCACGCAGTGTACTGTGGGCTGCGGAGTATGTATGCAGATGTACTTCCTTCCGATATCAACAAGTCCCGTTCTCGAAGAGAGAGAAAAAAGTAGCAAAATGCTTATTTCGTAACCTGAACTGTCTTAAAGTCATTCTCTTCACGCGAGTTATACGATGGTAACAGCATAATGGTTGCACTCTATTCCTCGAATGTGGGTTCTCAAAATTTACCCAAAAGGATATCGTGCGAACTACTTCGTATTTCTTCCAAGGAATCCGCTTAATTTCCTCGAGCATTTCTGTTACACTTGCGACTACGCTTTTAGATCGTTGCCGGCCCATACTAGGGAATACAGAAATCCAGTTCTATACTGGGCATCTTTGTGGTTTTTTCTGTCATTCGAAGCAAGAATTCAACACGCAGGGATGTCTTTTCTTAACCATTGTTTCTTTACAACCTGCTATTAAGCAGTCAGTGGGCTGTATCTCAGTGCAAAGCCTTACAAATCTGAAGATAGCTCTCGGCAATTTCATTACCGACTTCTGTGCTTTATAAAAATGGGCACAGGATACAGGGTTAAAGCTCAGCTCATCCAAAACCCAAGCGATACTAGTTGGTCATTCTAGGCTCACTAGCGCGAAATATCGGGAATCCACACCATCTTTAGTCCTAAATGGGGCAAATATCAATTTCTCTGCTTCAGAAAAGATCCTAGGACTAATAATAGATGAAAAACTGAACTGGACTGTGTACTTAACTATAATGTGCCCTACAACAATATAAAAAAGTCTTCCCTCTTGACCTGAAAAAGAAATTTGTAGAAACACTTAAACTTCCAATTATTGATTACAGCGATGCTGTCCTGCAAGGCCTTTCTCAGGAAAGCTTGCGGCGCTGAGAATTGGTTATGAATACCTGTGTTCGTTACATCTGTGATGTTCGACTCTATGATCACATTTCACCAGATTATGCACAGTTACCGTAGCTGCATTCAGACAGCCGGACGGAGTGGCCGAGCGGTTCTAGGCGCTACAGTCTGGAACCGCGCGACCGCTACGGCCGCAGGTTCGAATCCTGCCTCGGGCATGCATGGATGTGTGTGATGTCCTTAGGTTAGTTAGGTTTAAGTAGTTCTAAGGTCTAGGGGACTGATGACCTCAGAATTTAAGTCCCATAGTGCTCAGAGCAATTTGAACGACATTTTTGCATTCAGACAAGCGCAGAGATTTACATACCTTCTGTCTTATCAGCGATTACGGCCCCTCATATTTTTCCTCGATTTTAACGCACGTATCTGAACACTGTGACGGAACCACCAGCTGCCAACAGAGCAAAAGCCTTTCTGTCCCTTTCATCGTTCAGCCACATTCTCGACGTCTTTCTTAGTAACAGGAACCCGACTCTGGAATAACCTCCTGCATTGTATTAGGGAACTGAATAACATCTCCAGCTTCAGAAGACAATGACATCCTGAGTGAATTTCCACTCTGCAGCAGAGTGTGCGCTGACATGAAACTTCCTCGAAGTTTAAACCTATGTGCCAAACCAAGGCCGGAGGTCGGGGCCTTTGTCTTGAGCAAGTGCTCTACCAACTGGGCTACCCGATCACGATTCACGATTCACGATTATTTCTGACAGATTACTTCCGCCAGTACCTCAGACAGGTTCTGAGTCGTATTTGCCTACCTCAGTTGGTAGAGCACTTGCCAGGGAAAGTCTAAGGTCCCGAGTTGGAGCCTCAGTCCGGCACATAGTTTTAATCTGCCAGTTTCAATCTCCTCCACATCTCCTAAAGGAAACGTAAGTATTACGCAGATCCTTCACTTTTGTCAGTATTTTTAACTTTCCTATCCCCAGAGATCTCTATATCAGAAAGCATATAAATTCTTTTTACGTCTGCCACTACCATCACTACTAGTGGGAGCACTTGTAGTAGTACAAGTATAGTAGTACAAGTACTGCCAGGATTAACTTTGTCAGTTCATAGTCAGTATTGCTTACTCACCTTGCCACTTCAGACACTCAAATCAGATGACTACTACACTCCTGGAAATGGAAAAAAGAACACATTGACACCGGTGTGTCAGACCCACCATACTTGCTCCGGACACTGCGAGAGGGCTGTACAAGCAATGATCACACGCACGGCACAGCAGACACACCAGGAACCGCGGTGTTGGCCGTCGAATGGCGCTAGGTGCGCAGCATTTGTGCACCGCCGCCGTCAGTGTCAGCCAGTTTGCCGTGGCATACGGAGCTCCATCGCAGTCTTTAACACTGGTAGCATGCCGCGACAGCGTGGACGTGAACCGTATGTGCAGTTGACGGACTTTGAGCGAGGGCGTATAGTGGGCATGCGGGAGGCCGGGTGGACGTACCGCCGAATTGCTCAACACGTTGGGCGTGAGGTCTCCACAGTACATCGATGTTGTCGCCAGTGGTCGGCGGAAGGTGCACGTGCCCGTCGACCTGGGACCGGACCGCAGCGACGCACGGATGCACGCCAAGACCGTAGGATCCTACGCAGTGCCGTAGGGGACCGCACCGCCACTTCCCAGCAAATTAGGGACACTGTTGCTCCTGGGGTATCGGCGAGGACCATTCGCAACCGTCTCCATGAAGCTGGGCTACGGTCCCGCACACCGTTAGGCCGTCTTCCGCTCACGCCCCAACATCGTGCAGCCCGCCTCCAGTGGTGTCGCCACAGGCGTGAATGGAGGGACGAATGGAGACGTGTCGTCTTCAGCGATGAGAGTCGCTTCTGCCTTGGTGCCAATGATGGTCGTATGCGTGTTTGGCGCCGTGCAGGTGAGCGCCACAATCAGGACTGCCTACGACCGAGGCACACAGGGCCAACACCCGGCATCATGGTGTGGGGAGCGATCTCCTACACTGGCCGTACACCACTGGTGATCGTCGAGGGGACACTGAATAGTGCACGGTACATCCAAACCGTCATCGAACCCATCGTTCTACCATTCCTAGACCGGTAAGGGAACTTGCTGTTCCAACAGGATAATGCACGTCCGCATGTATCCCGTGCCACCAAACGTGCTCTAGAAGGTGTAAGTCAACTACCCTGGCCAGCAAGATCTCCGGATCTGTCCCCCATTGAGCATGTTTGGGACTGGATGAAGCGTCGTCTCACGCGGTCTGCACGTCCAGCACGAACGCTGGTCCAACTGAGGCGCCAGGTGGAAATGGCATGGCAAGCCGTTCCACAGGACTACATCCAGCATCTCTACGATCGTCTCCATGGGAGAATAGCAGCCTGCATTGCTGCGAAAGGTGGATATACACTGTACTAGTGCCGACATTGTGCATGCTCTGTTGCCTGTGTCTATGTGCCTGTGGTTCTGTCAGTGTGATCATGTGATGTATCTGACCCCAGGAATGTGTCAATAATGTTTCCCCTTCCTGGGACAATGAATTCACGGTGTTCTTATTTCAATTTCCAGGAGTGTATTTACAGGTCAGGTTAAATAAATAAATTATTTAGCCTTTTTGTAGTGAGAAACCTTCAGATTCAAGAGTACGGTGGAAGTAGGTAGCTACCGCCTCCTAACTCAGTGAACCTCGTACTTGATGAATGTAATTCCGTCGTATGTTGTAAAGACGTGCCCCTTACGCGCAGCGCTCTGTGTTCGCAGCCTGGTGGGACACAGACCGCCCACCTACCACAACACGGCGGTGTACTGTGCGAGCAAGCAGGCCGTCAAGGTGCTGCTGGAGGGACTGCGGAAGGACCTGGTCACCAGGAACAGCAAAATCCGCGTTGGGGTGAGTCTCCCTTTCCAGACTGGTGCTGGGGGTTGCTCGTGATATTTCTGGACGAAGTAACTGTTCGCCACATTGTACAAATTTAGTTAACGCGACAGCAGAATCTTTCTAAGTGTTGCTTGTAGTAACTACAACAAATAATATCGACAAGGTGGCTGTTGTGCTGAAGTCCGTGCCTTCAGATGGTTTGCGACTAGTGTCTTTGTTCAATAGTTTAATGGTATCCGGTTGAAGCATGGACCCTGCAAAAATTTGTAAGAGCCCAGGTTCAGTAAAGAGAAGAAAGGAACTTAAAACAGTGGAGTTAAAGACCCGAAAACTATAGAACTTGTAACTTCCTAAAATCATGTAATTATACCAGAAGTAAATGAGATCATCTTTCGGATCCAGTGACAGGGTTGGTTCGGGATAGCGTATCAGCGATTCGCGCAGCGAGTGACGGTGCATTTTTAAGAACAGGTGACAGTGTAAGTTACTTTTGGGTAAGTAGTAAGCGAATTATTGTTCTGAAAAGAAGCCATTGACATCTTCCAGTGAACAAATTTACGGCAATTGTCATCCACAGTTTATCGTAATACAGAGATGAAACGTAATAAAATTGCAGAATTGACTAAATACGTGAACAGTGTGTATGAGAGTCTTGAGAGACTCCAAAATTTTGGTAGGGTAACGAGAGTTAGCTTTGACGAAGACTTTATGCTCAAAGAAAGACACGAGGAAATGGTCATCGAGTTCTTGGAATTGCTTCAAAAACCACAAAGATTAATTGGGTTGGAAATTCTCTTTTGCTCGTGCCCTTTCCTTCTGATGAATCAAGATACTCCACCGCTTATCCGCGTTACTTTTATTTTATTTCAATTTCCCACATTTACATACATGCACGTAACACTAGAACAGTAAATCGTTAGTCTTCCCATTCCTTAAATAAATTTCTTGCGTTAAATTACATTTTTGTGACTCAGTACAATTCCTAAAGTTGTGTCACTAAAATATTCAGTGCATTCTGTAAGTAAAATGCTGAGTTCTAAGTTTAGTGTGTCCCATTCACTACAGGAAGTTTCTCCGGGAGCTGTGAGAACTGAGTTCCTCACAAACTTCCCAGGAATTCCTGCGAACCAGTACGACTTGGTTCCCTGCCTGGAGGCGGAAGACGTCGCGGAGGCCGTCGTCTACATGCTGTCGCAGAACCCACGAGTCCAGGTAAGCTAGCGCGTCCTGTCAGTAATTGGTCTGCACGGTTGTCCTGAAACACATTATTCTCTTTGACACTTCGTTAATGACGCTTCATTCGATGCTCATATATTTACGGCACTGTTCCCCAAACATCGTCGTTTTCCTTTTTTCGATAGCGTTCAGTGTGAAGAAGCACGTAATAAAATAGCTGCATTCACAATTAGTCAGTAGTTTATTACACGTGTAAGTCGCCATTCATACCCATTTGGACTCATTTACTCTCTACTACTGCGTTCCATTTAGATCACGCGAATAGTTAAAAGACGCACTACCAGAAATGGCTCAAGCGGATGTCTTGACATGAGCCCACTGCGATGAAAAGCATTTCCAACATAACTGGAAGGCGAATAACATCTGACAAATTTAATTCGTATTTGGCAGTAACCACCTGTCTGATGGTCAATCATTCAGGTGACATTATTTTTTTTTGAGATGGGGTAGGAGACCAAAAAGCGGCTTGCTTTCGGCTTCATGTATTCATGACACTTCAGTAGAGTACATTTTCCTATAAAATATTTTTGACTCTCAAACCTGATTTTGAAATCATCACGTGCCTATTTTTCGAAATGAGTGTCTTTACGTAATTAATAAAAATTATTTTTTGTTTCAGGTCCACGACGTCATTATCCACCCAACAGGCAGCAGCTACTGAAGTCGCTGTCGTTCATCTGTTACTTTAATTTATACAAAGTAAACGTCATATAACAAGTTTCATTGGTGTTGTGGATAATAAATGTCACACAAGTTTATGTTCCGCATTCTCTTGACATCTAGCACAGCATATGTAAATAAAATGACATACATCTAGTAATGACGATATTTATAGAAGGTTACCACTTTTTTCCGTCGTAAGCAACACAAAATAAATTATACACTTTTGTAATCTCACACAAAATAACGAAATCAAAGTACTCTGTCTCTTAATTGTGTAAAGAGGACTGCAACTATTTCAGAGTTACACATAAATTATTAACGCTTCAAGATACGGAAATTAGTACGCTGCATGTTTTGAAAATCATAAAACAAAGACATTTAGAGCATACATTGCACGTTAAGGCCTCAAGGCAAAACGACTTGTACCTGCGCTCCTTTTATTACTTGAGTGATATAGCGTACAACTATTTCACACAGCAAATGTACAATGTTTGAAATTGTGTCACAAGAAATTTGATTGTTCCTGAGATACTACTGAAAAGAAATGTGAGCCTAGTGTCTTTTTTGTCATGAAAATTGTTTATCCCGGATTATTAAGTCAGTCGATGAACCAGAAGTTGCCAGATTGCTCCGACACACTTTGACCACCGTTTAGCGTTGGAAAGACGACGTGTTCACCTTTGTCACCCGCTGTCGCCATTTATTTCATGGACAATTCTGAAGAACGGACCTTGAACATTGCTCCTCTTCGCCCGCCCTGTTTCTGTTACGTTGATGATACCATTTTGATTTCCCTCATAGCAAAGAAATCTGTGGTAATACGTTCATCACATGAACAACGTATATGCCTACGTAAAGTGTACTGAGGTAGTGGAGAAGAATGGAAAACTTTCCTTCTTAGACGTTCTGGCTGGTCTGTAACCGGACGGATATATCGACGGGTCCTTCCACCATACCGTCCAGAACAGAGCTGTGCAGAAAAAACTGACACATACAGCTAAAACTCTCTGAAGTGGAAATGTAGAAGTCGTAAGTGCAGGTCTGACATTTATAAGAATGAAAAACAATGTGTCTGTGTTTGACATGCCTATTTTGTATCTAAACAAATTGAGAAGGTATTCTGATGCACGAAGGTATGTTGTTCACCGCATAACCGTAAAAAATGAGAGGAATTGGAAAATAAGCACTTTATGAAGAATGTTCTAAGTGCCATACCAAGAAACTGACGAGTTCTTGCCGGCCGGTGTGGCCGATCGGTTCTATGCGCTACAGTCTGGAACCGCGCGACCGCTACGGTCGCAGGTTCGAATCCTGCCTCGGGCATGGATGTGTGTGATGTCCTTAGGTTAGTTAGGTTGAAGTATTTCTAAGTTCTAGAGGACTGATGACCTCAGAGGTTAAGTCCCATAGTACTCAGAGCCATTTGAACCATTTTTGACTGGGTCTTAGTGCCAGTCAAAAAGTTTTTAAAAGTTGATTCTTGCAGGAAGAAAACACCAACCGGCCACTCCTAATGCTGATGTTTGTTTACACAAACTGCGTCGTTAACAGTTTAGAACCTACATCTCCATCTTCAGACAGCTGCTCACATGTATATTACTTGTTTGCTGTTTGCATTATTTATTGGATGTATTTTTTAATAACTAACAACAACAACAACAAATGTATTATACACGTCAACGGCCACTTGAAGATGAACCTATAGGTTCAAAACCAGTAACGGCACTACTTTGTATCAATAAATAGCATAATAATGAGTAGCTTGTTGGTGTTTTCTCCTTTCCAAGAATCAACGAATATTCTGCACGCAGCCATTGTCTAAAAATGTCAGTTTTCGACAAAATAGCAGGAGGAAAGTTTTTGTTCGAAGTGCCGTTAATACTGAGGCATTATGTTTTATTTGAATAATACAAGTACAGAAATACAGCATTAGGTTTTTACCTAGTAGAACTGCAATCAAGAGTAACCACTTCTCAAATCTTTTAAATTTTGGAACTCCAGAGAGAAGCACAGCTTCGTAGAAAAACCATGCCCCCTCTACTAACGCATGTCTCTAGGACTTGCTTCGTCGTTTGGCACTCGGATCAACTCGAGCGTCATGAGGCGGAGTACCGAGAACACAACAGCACTGAAAACACGTTTCGTGAAAAAAGTGGCACTTAGACTGTTTATCATTTCGACTCTCCATCTGTTTTCAGACAAAACGGCTGACAGGCTCACGAAATCACGTTAGTTCTCTCTGAAAAACGCAAAGCCAGATCCAGTCTATCAACATCGCAAGATCAGTATACGCCATTCCTTGATTCTGTGAAGCAATATCAAGTAACATACGACGAATCTTAAACAGCCACGGAATTAAGACCGGCTTTTGATCACCCAAGAAAATCAACTACGCGTGCTATTCGTAAAGTAACTTCCGTTTATTTTTTAGTAAATGTTATAGTTTTACAATGCTGTGAAAGTGAACAGTCTAATTTATTTTTCCACTCAGTTTCGAGCCATATTGAGGCATCTGTCGTAGCGTTTGACGAGCACAGGAATTCTGCAATTATATCCGTCTGCCGCCTGCGACTAAAGTCGCCTTTCGACACTGATTTCTGACTCTTCGTCATCGCCTAAGCGGTTCTAGCCAAGTCCCATCTTCATGAAGAGAACATAATCCAGCGGAGTTGCTCAGTCGCAGATAGGCACAAAAAAAAGAACTGTCACAAAATGAGTTATCGGCCAACAAGACCTTTGTCGAACACACTCTCTCTCTCTCTCTCTCACACACACACACACACACACACACACACACACACATGACCACAGTCCACAGTCTCTGACAGTTGAAGACTCTGGTTGTTACAGTAACTTTCAGCGTTAATTGTGGCATTTCTCTCCAAGAACTCTACTAACAAAATTCCTTTTCTCTCCCAGAAGACAGCTGCCATAAGTTAGCTGCTGGAAAGTGTTTGACGACACTTCGGGGTTTTTTCTCCGGTGACCCATTATGGCCCCAGTGCATTGACTGAAATTCTGTTTCTGCGTTAACGTACCGCACCCACGTCTCATCTCCTGTCACAGTCTGGCCGAGAGAAGCTTCAACTTCCCTTTCGCAACGCACAAGAGAGAGCGGAGCTACTGCCATGCGCTGAGCCTTTTGCTCTTCAGAAAGCAGTTCGGCCCCCATCTGGCATTAAATTTCCGGTACCCCAGACCATGAGCTGAAGAGTACGACTAATTTGTGCTCCAATATGGAGCAGTCGCGGTTTTCCTCTACCATGTTCGCCACTTAAACTAATTAGATCTGCATTCAAGGCACTCGGTCGACCACTTTTTCCTGTATTATGGACACTGGTTCCTCCACTTTTGAAGATAGGGCACCATTCTCTTACACCACCTTCTTAAAGGCGCTACAGTCTGGAACCGCACGACCGCTACGGTCGCTGGTTCGAATCCTGCCTCGGATACGGATGTGTGTGATGTCCTTAGGTTAGTTAGGTTTAAGTAGTTCTAAGTTCTAGGGGACTTATGACCACAGCAGTTGAATCCCATAGTGCTCAGAGCCATTCTTTACACCACCTTCACTCATTACGTTCGCTCCATAAACTTTACAGTTTTTTCGCCACAATAAACCTTATTACAGAATTTACGTCGCAATTGGCTCTATTTGTGATTGCAGCACACATTCTGAAAGCACGTGGCTAGGAGAGTGACAAAGTCCCGATTTTCCGCTGCTCACAGTGTATTGGTTTAAGGTGCAGTCCACCGCAAGAGTGGCGTCACTACTTTACTATTACGCACACTGCATGAAGACGAAGATTAGTTTACGAATAGCCCCCGTAGATGTTGCGTCCTGTGAAGGGTACTCCTAGCTGGTTAGAACGTTCCATGTGCATGTGGCAGAAGCTACGTGGGACACTCCGTTCGAACAACTGTGTACCCAACTTCAGGGACACGTCAAGTACAGATATGTAGAAAAATTGTTTTGATCACAACCCTGTGCAAAAGTGTAAGACTTTCGCACTACTGGGCCCCTGTCCGTTTCGTTCTCCCTCTCTCCACCTCCTCTTCCCCTCTCTCTATCTATCTTCCATCTAAACCTCTACACTCTCTCTCTCTCTCTCTCTCTCTCTGTCCATCTCCTCTCTCACCTCTCTGACCTTCTCCTCCCCTCTCCCTAAGTGTGTATATCTACTCTTTCCCTCATTCTCTCTCCAAGTTATCATTCCAATAGGAGATTGGCGCTTATTACCTAACAGTATTTGTTTCCAGATAGTAAGATGTGTACTAAGTTTGGCTGAAATCGATCCAGGGGCCTAGACGCAGCTTTTCACCTGTGGCTTCGCCCTCTGACACACGCCACATGAATTTGACATATTTCTCATATATTTAACATATTTCACACATATCTGAACACATATTTCACCTGCATCTATAGCAAAATCCACTCTGCATTGTTGTTTCGTCTGTAAAATGTGTTAAAATACAGTTAGTGCTAAAGAAGCAATACATTAAAACGACAGACTGACGCGGCAGTTTTACTGTATGAACAGCTAAATGTAGTAAGCGGTAAACATTTTCCCTTTCATCATATAGTGGGGTGGTGGGTGTTGATTGTTCTCTATCTTCCACCATAATCGAGTCCATCAACATGAGGTGGCAAATATGAGGTAGCAACGGAGGTGGAAACGTGGGTTCTACTATGTCAAGACTGCTTGGTAGCTACAACAGGAAACACAATTAATTAGCAGGAGTAAAAAGTAAGAAAGTATTTATTACTTAACTTTGCTGTAGTCCATGATCAGTTGGTTGAGAATTATAGAAGACGTGACTAGACTAAGCGTCTGTAGAATGAGATAATTTAAAAGTCCCAAATCATGCAGTGACGAATTAATCTCCCGTAATCTTGACTGTCGAATCCGGTGAATTTGAAGACTAACTTGGAACGGAGCTACAAAGGCTTGATGGCAGCAATGACTGAGCTGCAGACGATGTCTAACATCGGCGCTCGCTGACCACTGAGCGCGGCTACGAACTGTAGACTGGCACAACTGCACCACTCTCCTGCTGGACATGAAGTGGCCTAGCGGCGCCTCGCGGCGAGCCTAAGCACTGCGACTGGCTGTGTACTCTTTGACTAGCACATCCGTTCTTCTGCTCCGTTTATCGAGAGAATCGCATCCGATGGATCGATCTCTCAGGCGGCGGTGTGGTCGTACGACTGACGACATCACAGGTGTCACCGAGAAAAGTCTCGTAAAGGTTTGAAATTACATGTAAAGTTTCTTGCAAGCTTATTCTCAAATACTGTATGCGCAAAGTCTGGCTATTTGCACGACGCGAGCTACGGCATTTATCCCCCCACCCCTCTTATGGGTCCTCATCCTCCATCAGCTACTTTCCCGGTTCCCCCCCCCCCTTCGCTTTTACTCTCCTTTCCCCTCTTTTTTGTTTTCCCATCTTCTGTCCAGTTTCCCCCCACCTGCTCTCGACTGTGGTGTCACATTTGCCAACTTTTTCGTGCAGTGTTCCAGTGACTATTCAGTGTTGTTTGTCTTTCTCGTGTTGCGAACAGAAACCATGCTGTCGCTGGGTGTGAATTTTATGTCTTTTGCGAACAGAATCCAGACTGTCGCCGCGTTTTTTAATTGTCTATTGTTTTCCCTGTCTGGTCCGTATGTATTTTTATTAGCATCATCATCCCTCTGTTGTTTTTTTTAAGTTCCACGATTTCTTTTCGCCTTGTTACTCTCTAAGTCCCCGATTTTATCGCCTGTTTTTTATTCTTATTTGTTCTCCTGATCTTTGTCACAAAATCTGTAGGCTGAAGAGCGGCATACTAAGCTGCTGCCAGCCCGCCCCCTTCGGGGGGAATTGAAATTCAATAAAGGAAAAAAAAAAAAAAGGCATTTATAGCCCCACACACTCCAGCAGATTTCCCTTGCCACCCGCTCTGTTTTCCACTTAAACACCTACGCCACCTACTCCCACAACCAGGCCCACTTTATCTTTCCCCGCCTTGACAGCCTCGTTTAAGCCCCTCCCTCCCCTTCCAGCAACCTTCCCACCCCAACCTCCTGGCCCGTCAACAGTATCGTTTCCTCTACCTCAACATTCGCTCCCTCCCTGCAAACAAATACCTGTTTATGCATACCCTCTCCTAGCACCAGGTTGACTCCTTCATCCTTAATGAAACCTTCCTCCAACCCCACCATGTTGTCCGCACCTCCCCCTATCTCCTTCACCGCACTGACAATCCCCTTCCCCTAGCCCGAGGTGGGGTCGCTATAGTTCACCTCAGGCATCTCCCTGTCCAGCCACAACCCCTCCTCAATGACCCGACCGAACACCTTCTCCTCAGCCTCTTTTTTCCCTCCCTCACCATCACCTGTGCCACTATCTATATCCGCCCCGCAGCTCCTCTCCCCTTTGACTTCATTTCCCATGTTGACCGTACCTTCTCCACCTATGTGATCGCCACTGACTCCAATATCCACAGCCTTGACACTGCCACCCTTCGGCGGTGGCATCAGTTCCTTGGCACCCTCCATGGTGACCTTGTTCCTCTCCCACAGCACACCCCTCCTGAAAGTAACTCCACCCCTGATGTTATCCTCGCTTCCCCCAACCTCCTTGGTCGCATTGCCGTTGATGTCCTCGATCCCGTCGGTAGTGACCATCTCCCTATCCTTCTCACCATCTCCTCTACCCGTCCCGCCACTGCAGCCACCCGACCAGCTGCCCCTCCAAAGTCTGTCCATGACTACCACCGTGCCAATTGGGATACCTACCGGGAATCCATTGCCTTACAGGTCGAAAGCCACCCCCTCACCTTTCACCACCCTGATGACATCACCCATGCCTCTTCCTTCCTTCAGAAGACCATCACTGACGCTGTGGAGGCTCATGTCCCTACCAAACTCATCCACCCTCACCGCCCTATGCTCCCTCCACAGGCCGTCCTTCTTCTGCGTGAATCCCGCAGGCTCTACCGCTCCTTCCTCCACACTCGTGACCGGGATTACAGTGACATATCTGGAACCTCCTTACAGCAAAGAAACGCTGGGACTGGCGCCAGACATGCACATGCCTCAACTCCACCCTTCCTGTCAACTCCTCCAAGTACTGGTCAGCCTTCCACCGCCTTACTGGTAGCCATCCTACCCCACATTACCCCATCCTCCATGACGATCAACCCTTTCCTGACAACCTCAGTAAGGCTAACCATTTTGCTTCCCACCTATCCGAGGTCTTCTCCGTTCCTGACGATCCCCTTTTTGATTACTCCCTCTTCCCCACCATTCTTGACCGCACTGACATCTGTGTCCCTCCGCTCGCCCCTAGCTTCCAGTACTTGGATCGGTTACCCCCCTCAGACATCAACATTCCCATCACCGCACAAGACATCACACTCATTTCCACTCCAAACGCAACACTGCCCCTGGTCATGATGGTGTCACCTACCGTCACCTCAAGGAATCCCCTCCATCCTTCATGTCTGTCCTTGCTACCCTGGGGTGCAAATTTCTCGACCTCCGCTATCGGGTGGAGAAATGTAGGGTCCCCCTGAATAGGTCAGGCGTGCACTACACGCCGGAAGCGGCTACAAGGGTAGCGGAGTACGTGTGGAGTGCACATGGGGGTTTTTTAGGTTAGAGAATCCCCTCCCTAGGCCCGACAAGACGCCTCCTGAGACGCGGCAAGGTAGGAGTAGGCAAAATGCAACAGGGAATAACAATATTAATGTGCTAATAGTAAACTGCAGGAGCGTCTACAGAAAGGTCCCAGAACTGCTCTCATTAATAAACGGTCACAACGCCCATATAGGACTAGGGACAGAAAGTTGGCTGAAACCAGACGTAAACAGTAATGAAATCCTAAACTCAGATTGGAATGTATACCGCAGAGACAGGCTGGACAGTGAAGGGGGAGGCGTGTTTATATCGATAAGAAGTGCAATAGTATCGAAGGAAATTGACGGAGATCCGAAATGTGAAATGATTTGGGTGAAGGTCACGGTTAAAGCAGGCTAAGACATGGTAATTGGATGTCTCTATAGCCCCCTGGCTCAGCAGCTGTTGTGGTTGAGCACCTGAAGGATAATTTGGAAAATATTTCGAGTAGATTTCCCCACCATGTTATAGTTCTGGGTGGAGATTTTAATTTGCCGGACATAGACTGGGAGACTCAGACGTTCATAACGGGTGGCAGGGACAAAGAATCCACTGAAATTTTTTTAAGTGCTTTATCTGAAAACTACCTTGAGCAGTTAAACAGAGAACCGACTCGTGACGATAGAATATTAGACCTTCTGGTGACAAACAGACCCGAACTATTTGAAAAAGTTAATGCAGAACAGGGAATCAGCGATCATAAAGCGGTTACGGCATCGATGATTTCAGCCGTAAATAGGAATATTAAAAAGGGTAGGAAGATTTTTCTGTTTAGAAAAAGTGACAAAAAGCAGATTTCAGAGTACCTGTTGGCTCAACACAAAAGTTTTGTCTCAAGCACAGATAGTGTTGAGGATTAGTGGACGAAGTTCAAAACCGTCGTACATAATGCGTTAGATGAGTATGTGCCAAGCAAGATCGTAAGAGATGGAAAAGAGCCACCGTGGTACAACAACCGAGTTAGAAAACTGCTGCGGAAGCAAAGGGAACTTCACAGCAAACATAAACATAGCCAAAGCCTTGCAGACAAACAAAAATTACGCGAAGCGAAATGTAGTGTGAGGAGGGCTATTCGAGAGGCGTTCAATGAATTCGAAAGTAAAGTTCTATGTACTGACTTGGCAGAAAATCCTAAGAAATTTTGGTCTTATGTCAAAGCGGTAGGTGGATCAAAACAAAATATCTAGACACTCTGTGACCAAAATGGTACTGAAACAGAGGATGACAGACTAAAGGCCGAAATACTAAATGTCTTTTTCCAAAGTTGTTTCACAGAGGAAGATTGCTCTGTAGTTCCTTTTCTAGATTGTCGCACAGATGACAAAATGGTAGATATCGAAATAGACGACAGAGGGATAGAGAAACAATTAAAATCGCTTAAAAGAGGAAAGGCCTCTGGACCTGATGGGATACCAGTTCAATTTTACACAGAGTACGCGAAGAACTTACCCCCCTTCTTGCAGCGGTGTACCATAGGTCTCTAGAAGAGCGTAGCGTTCCAAAGGATTGGAAAAGGGCACAGGTCATCCCCGTTTTCAAGAAGGGGCGTCGAACAGATGTGCAGAACTATAGACCTATATCTCTAACGTCGATCAGTTGTAGAATTTTGGAACACGTATTGTGTTCGAGTATAATGACTTTTCTGGAGACTAGAAATCTACTCTGTAGGAATCTGCTTGGATTTCGAAAAAGACGGTCATGTGAAACCCAGCTCGCGCTATTCGTCCACGAGACTCAGAGGGCCATAGACACGGGTTCACAGGTAGATGCTGTGTTTCTTGACTTCCGCAAGGCGTTCAATACAGTTCCCCACAGTCGTTTAATGAACAAAGTAAGAGCATATGGACTATCAGACCAATTGTGTGATTGGATTGAGGGGTTCATAGATAACAGGACGCAGCATGTCATTCTCAATGGAGAGAAGTCTTCCGAAGTAAGAGTGATTTCAGGTGTGCCGCAGGGGAGTGTCATAGGACCGTTGCTATTCACAATATACATAAACGACCTGGTGGATGACATCGGAAGTTCACTGAGGCTTTTTGCAGATGATGCTGTGGTGTATCGAGAGGTTGTAACAATGGAAAATTGTACTGAAATGCAGGAGGATCTGCAGCGAATTGACTCATGGTGCAGGGAATGGCAATTGAATCTCAATGTAGACAAGTGTAATGTGCGGCGAATACACAGAAAGATAGATCCTTTATCATTTAGCTACAAAATAGCAGGTCAGCAATTGGAAGCAATTAATACCATAAATTATCTGGGAATACGCATTAGGAGTGATTTAAAATGGAATGATCATATAATGTTGATCGTCGGTAAAGCAGATGCCAGACTGAGATTCATCGGAAGAATCCTAAGGAAATGCAATCCGAAAACAAAGGAAGTAGGTTACAGTACGCTTGTTCGCCCACTGCTTGAATACTGCTCAGCAGTGTGGGATCCGTACCAGATAGGGTTGATAGAAGATATAGAGAAGATCCAACGGAGAGCAGCGCGCTTCGTTACAGGATCATTTAGTAATCGCGAAAGCGTTACGGAGATGATAGATAAACTCCAGTGGAAGACTCTGCAGGAGAGACGCTCAGTAGCTCGGTACGGGCTTTTGTCAAAGTTTCGAGAACATACCTTCACCGAAGAGTCAAGCAGTATATTGCTCCCTCCTACGTATATCTCGCGAAGAGACCATGAGGATAAAATCAGAGAGATTAGAGCCCACACAGAGGCATACCGATAATCCTTCTTTCCACGAACAATACGAGACTGGAATAGAAGGGAGAACCAATAGAGGTACTCAAGGTACCCTCCGCCACATACCGTCAGGTGGCTTGCGGAGTATGGATGTAGATGTAGATACAATGGCCTCCTCTCCAATGGATTTTACCTCGACCTGTGGAAGACTTCCCGTGTCCTGCTGTTCCCTAAACCTAACAAACCCCCTCTGATACCTCTTCCTATCGTCCAATCTGCCTCACCTCCGTGTTCAGTAAGGTCTTCGAGGCCATCCTCTCTCGCCGTATTCACTGCCACCTTAACCAGCACTGCCTCCTTACTCAATGTGGCTTCCGGCTTTCCTTCTCCGCCGACGACCAACTCCTTAACCTTAGCTATCTTTTTTCCCTCCAACTTAACTCCCGTCGCTCTGCTATCTTTGTTTCCCTTGATCTCCAGAAAAAAAGCTGCTGTCGTAAACGATACTGATGGCGTTGTTCTTTTTCTATATATTCACCATTCATTGTGATATACTTTTTCCAACGACAGACTTTTACTGTGGAAGTTTTGTCGTAGATTTTCAGAGGTGTTCCATATTATTAAGAACGTAGCACAGAAGCTGGTATTTCGTAGTATTAAGAAGTGAATCAGTAAACAAACAGCCCATGTATTTTGGTGAACATTGTATGTATTTCTTTACTGTATACTTTGTGTACAAGAAAGTGTCCAATGCTAATTTTCTGCTTTATTGAGTACATGGTGACGATTATTGAATTATATGAAAAAAAACGTAAATTAGTTGCAAAATACGGCGTCTATACACTTTATTTAACATTCAAACATCACGACAGATATTCAGATTTACGTTATGACACGTTTGATGTGCCCACCATCATTGGCGATGATGTGGAACAGACGAATAATAAAATTCTGCATGACCCGCTGAAGGTTCGGAACATAGATGCTGTCGATTACCTCCTGAATCGCTGTTTTCAGCTCAGCATTGATTTTGGGGTTCTTGCTGTACACCTTGTCTTTAATGTACCCTCACAAAAAGGAGTCGCGCGTGTTCAGATCACGAGAACATGGCGGCAAATCGAAGCCACGCCAGCGGCCTCTGGGTACTCAGAGCCAGAATGCGGTCCGTAAAGTGCTCCTCCAGGAATCAAACACTCTCCGGCTTCGATGGGCTGGGTGCCGTCTTGCATGAACCACATCTGTCGAAATCAAGGTCACTTTGGATAATGGGGATGACATCATCTTCCAAAACCTTCATGTACCGTTAGGCAGTCACCGTGCCATGAAGGAAAATTGCACTGATTGCGCACCACGGAGCCTGGGCTGGACACTGCATTCCACACAGCCACCCACTGAGGGCGATGAGACTTCTATATCGCAAAATGCGGATTCTCAGTCGCCCAAATGCGCCAGTTTTGCTTATTGACATACACATCCAAATGAAAGTGGGCTTCGTCGCTAAATCAAACCATACAGCGCATACTAATTTCTACCATGTCCCTTGGCCAACCGTGCAGTTTGAACGTCCTAACGCAAACAGTTCGGAAGTTATGACTATTTTATTTCATACAGTTCAATAATTGTCGCACTGTATAAATTGCATATAGCTGTTTGCAAGCTGCGTGGGACAAGCTCTGATTGCAATCCTAACACACTGATTGCTTTACTTACAGTAATGCTGTTCTTGTGAAGCCTCATCTGACGCTTCAGAACATTGACCATTTCTTCTGGAAGAAGTCTATATGAAATACTAATGTTACTGTGTAATAATACTGTAATGGGGACGGGACCATTGGGTTTCGACCGTCGATCAATGGAAACGTGTCGGCTCTTTGGGTGAATCACAATTTCCCTACTCTGGGTCGATGGTCATCTCCATAAACGCTGTCATTGAGGTGAAAGGCGGCTCAAATCGTGTAGCGCGTCTCGGACGCAGATTGGTGTGAGCAGTAGTATGCTATGGGAGATATTCTTCTGCGCCTGCATGGGACCTGTGGTAGTAACTGAAGACACGCCGACATCTTGGAACCACCTGCACCCCTTCATTCTTGATGTCGTCCCCGACGGAGATGTCATCTTTCAGCAGTATAGCTGTCCGCATCTCGGAGCCAAAACTGTGCTAGAGTGGATTAAGGAGAATTCTAGAGAAATCACGTTGATGTCTCGGCGACAAAACTAGCTTGATATAAATGCTATGAACCCGTCTGAGTTCGCTATCTGGTACCATCACTGCTTACGCAAATCAGCGGTCCGTTGCTTATGCATATTACATGACCTGTTCGTAGACATCTAATGCCACATACCTGCACAAACCTACCAACAAACTGTCAGACCTCTGATACAGAGAATCAGTGATGTACGTTTCTCTAAAGATGGATAAACAAGCTATTAAGGAGGTGGTCATCATGTTTTGGCTTATCAGTGTATGTATGTATGTATGTATGTGTGTTCCACAACTCCTCCTAAACCACTGGATCGATTACTGACAAAGTTGGCACCTTATCAGTTACTGACTTGGAATAACCACTGAGGGAGTAAGAACTACTACTTCTCAAAAAAATGTGGCTGAAGTTTTGAAAAGGCCGTTTTTTTTATTGTGATTTCATTCCCCTGCCCCATATGGGCAGGGGAGGGCTGTCAGCGGCACAATCCGCCACTCTTCAGCCGAGTGACAGGACAACTTAAAATAAGAATAAAATGTTACATACACAAGGCGATAAAGGGGAACTTAAAACGGAATAATGGGGGAAAATGGAGGAGAAAAATATAGACTAACACGGAGACGTTCATGGAGGACAGTTAAAAAAAGTCACCAGAAAATTAAAAAACACAGTTGGCGATTCTTCAAAACTCAGAGAAGACACTGAATGGACATGCACACGTTAAAAGTCGGCCACAGTAGTAAAAACACTCCGGAACAACACACTTAAAACCCACTTGGAGCACACACGACGAAGAATAAAACTGCCAGGCGGGACCTGCCAAGGGAAAGGGCAGAGAGGATGGAAAAGGAGGGGAGAGCAAGGGGCAGCAGGGGCAGCGGCGGGATGAAGAGAGGAGGGGCATCAGTGGGTACACGAAGAGGCAGGAGACACACGAGGCATGAGATGAAGAGGGAAGACAGGGCAGGAGAGAGCGCAGAGGCAATGAAAGGAGGCACAAGAGATGGAGGGGGAGTAGGAGGGGGAAGCCGCTCAGGAGGAGGGAGGGGGAGGACAGGGAGCCCTGAGGAGGAGGCAGGAAGAGGGGGTTAGAGTTGGTAGGAAGGGTAGATGTCAGGGCGAAGCTCATCATCCGGGAGGGGTAGACGGTGGAAGCTGCGTGCTGTACTTTTTTCTGTAGTTCTACAATTGCTACTCGCTACGGAAAGTCTCATCCAAAAGTGAAATGATAATTGCAAACTAAGCGTTATCTTGCTCTGGCGAACACTCTTCTTGTGCTTGCTATTACATGCAAATATTGTTTCATCTTAGTCAAGCACTGTTACAGGTTTCAATATTTTGTGTGGTGATAGTTGATAGAGTGAGAGTAGCGTTACTAGAGTTCGTACTTACCAATCAGCCCAATTTTTTCTATATTTCTGAATTAAGTGCTTGCCTGATTACGCGTGAGTACAAACCTGGGGACAATGGTAGGGGAGACTGTTGTACCTCAGGAACACATAACTTTTTTTTAGTCAGTAGTGGCTGCTTTTGGAATTGCGTGAAGGAATGTGCCGTAGAGACCTACATAAGCAGTTTCCGCCATTTCTGCAGTCTTTCTTGTTGTTAGACATGGTATTGTGTTTCGTACAGCATTTGTAAATGTTTCTCGTTCTACACATTTAAATTCTGTATAATACACTGACGGAAAAAATGACAACATAAAGAAGGAGGTAGGGGAATGTCTACATGCAGTTGCACGTTCGTCGCATAAGAGTGGCGCTAGTTGCTTTGAATAGACGCTGTAACGGTAGTGAGCGTTGGTTACCTCTGTCATTAGACGTAGTGCGTTGACGTTAGTCAAGAACGCATTTAAGGCGAAAAGACGCCATTATCAGCACCTCACTGAATGTGAACGAGGGCTACGAGAAGCTGGGTGTTCATTCTGCGATACTGCAGAAAGACTTGGCAGGAACGTAGCCACAGTACATATTTGGTGGCAGCGGTGCTCACTTGAATTTACGGCCGCAAGAAGACCGGGTTCAGCAGCAGCTGGCACGACAGTGACGCAACCAACTGTTGCAAATCGGTTATACCAAGAATAACTCCGAGTCAGGCGCCCACTGCGTGCCACTGACCCCAAACCACCGCCTTTTGCGACTGCAGTGGTGTCAAGGGAGAGTTCATTGAAGGGCACGGTGGAGTTCTGTTCCGTTACACGTTGTAACGGAACATATTAAAGGCTTTACTGTACCGAAGTATGCGATACCCTCCAAATTCAACCAGTTTAACGAGTATTTATGATTATAGAAAAGTTATTGTGTATGTTAACAATGATTGCATAACATGTCTGCATAAACAGTCAACCCATTAAATTACACTGAGTAACTGACCCACACAAAAGTTTATATCACTTGATCACTGATACAGCAAATGTCATCATGTAAAAACACTAAGTTCATCTTAAATAATTAATATGAAGTACGAAATATAGTGGCCAACTTAGGTATTTTGGATCTCCTTAAATAAAAATCACCCAGTGTAACCTATTTGTTCACTAGGAGCGTTTTCACTCAGTATTCACGAAATCAATCCTATTTTAGACGAAAACCAATGTAATTCTTAATAATTCATGTTATTTACTTATTTATGCAAATTAGAGAAGTCAACTGACAAACTTCTAAAAAAACGGCCTTTTTGTAACACAGAATTATTCTGTCAAGTCAACAAATCTGTCTGTCATTTTAATAACATGTTAAATTATGTCACTCGATGCAAATTAATAACTTTTCTGCACAAATTATGATAACAGATGTACATGTGACTTGTAAACTATATCTCTTTTTAGTAGTTCTTTGACAATGTTATAAATACGAGCAGCAAGAAGGGTCGAGAGGCAGTCAGAATGTCACTTTGGTAAAGTGTTTTTGTGTGTTATTGTTTGAGGTGGATAAACAATGCAAAGAACATGTAACGGAAGTACTACTTTGTGTTGAGTCATGGTCTTTGGTGGACAGTGGAATTAAGATGGCCACCAGAGTAATAAATATTTGAAGTTTACATATTTGTTGGTTTCGCTCGTTCTTTATCATCAAAAGCACATAAAAAAACACGGGACCTCATGTTTTTAACCCTAGACAACCAGATTTAGAGCATCGAGAGACAGCAGCGATCCAGCAAGTAGCAGCGATTACTACAACACAATGCATTTTAATGGCGCCAACCTAACATCAAGTGCTAACAAGCTCCGTAAATGGGAGTGAAATAGTGGATTATAGCAATTAGCAATATCTACGACCAGGCGACCATTACAACGTTCAATGTAGATTTAGTTGTCAACTGCATTCTGTACAGCGTTGTGAAACTTCGAAGCAGATCATCTCCGTAAATGTACGAAAAACGTTAAGAAGAGCCTATTTCCCGGCACTTTTTTTAACCTTGTTCCACGCTCGTGTTTGACTACGGGACACAAAGCAGACTTAGCCCATTTTTTACTGTGCATTAACAGCGCGACCTCAGAGCACAACGCTGCAGAGGCTGTGACAGTACGCAATTTTTGGAATAAAAACTATGTAGATAAAGCGTGATTAAGGAAAACGTTGATGGTTGTTAATACATTTGAATATCTTAAAGTTTCATTTAACGTAACTCGGTAATACGATACCTGATACATAAGTAGGACCTACTTCCAAGAGCGTAACAACAGCAGTGTACGTTATAAAGGCACATTTGCATGCCGAGCGTGAGTTTCCTCGGAAATGCGAAATATTAATTAAATAAATAATCAGTGACAAATAAATAAAGCCTATGGCACACAACTGCAGCGCTGTGTCGCTGATAAAACAAAAGCACAATTACGTTACTCTTATGTTTGATTAGAAAAGAGAGAGCTCTGGTAGAAGTGGTGCGAGAAGCACGTATTTTATTCTATTGTCTGGCACACCGCCATATTTCATGTTATAGAAGAATACTGCGAGTTGCAACCAGACTAGGCACTCGATTCTGTAAAGAATTTATATTTATAAAATAGACAATCACCTCTGTACGACGTATTGGCATGGCTGGCAAATTATTGAAATATTGAGATTTAGATTATGAGTCCGCACCTACCGCAGCAGTCTTTGGAAACGATTTAATTACGAAGTCCGATTATTTCAGTTTTATTTCACGGTCAACTACGAGTAACATTGCCTTTATGAGAAAGCCATTGTCAAGCGTCTGATACCGAATAATTAAACGTCCACGTTCCAGATAAGCAAATATTTATTACAATTATAATCACAATCACCATCATACAGATAGAATAATTAATATTTAAACAAATAATTTTTTATTTTATTTATTTTATGTTGGCGACTGCGTGTCGGACTTGTTATTTTGTCATTTGTTACATTGTTCTCTTTGTTTCATGTGAAAAATCAACTTTCTGGACCTGGACGTGAATGTATGAGAGATAACAAAAAATCTGAAGATATTTTCCAATTCTAAAATTTTGCGGGAAGACGCAATGAAGCTTCCAGCAAAATAAGATAAGACGCAGCATCTTTGCATTAGCAGGCTTGACCAGACGTATAATTCAGTGTATTAGCTTTTCAGTAGATTCTGTAGTGTTTCTTTCGTGCATAACAGTTTTCAGTGATAAATTTCATTCTCAGTACTTTTCCTTAAACAATAACGTATGCAACAATACCAATACACGAGTGTACAATATGGCTGACTTCTGTACGATACGTAGTAACATGGACAGCAGCCATTACCAATAATCTCAAATTCAGTTTATATTTTTAAATTAACAAACAGCCATTGTTGCTACGAGCGATTCATGCTCAACTGCATTTTATTTTAAAACCAGTGTCAAACATTATTTTCTTGAAACATATATCACGTGTGGCATGGTCATAACTAGAAAACAATACGCAAAGATGGAACAGCAAAGACATACTATTCAGACGCAATCCGACTCGGACGAGAGACAAGTGTTAGAAAATGACTTTACGACAGCAACCGGTAGTGACGATTCATCAAATATTGACGCAAGTGTTAACGGAAATTTTGACAATAGGCCGTCCACCACAAAAATTTCAAAGTCTCAGTCAGAGCCCATGTTAATACATGACGTCACGTCTAATGACGCGGCGGGGGCAGAGACCTTGCAAACAGTAAACATTGCCAACATGTTACAAATGCTAATGAAACAGAACGCGGAAAACATGGCAACCTTAAAGACACAGTTAAAGACACAAAATGACGAAATTAAATCTGATCTCATAGCAATCAAGACAGGTAATGACACTTTATGTAAACGTGTAGAACTTATAGACGCCACACTGACCAAACAGATGACTGAGCTCAGTACGAAATTTTGCAAGCTTAATACGATACAAGAAAAGACTACAAATGACGTAGCACTTTTACAGACACAATTAAAAAACCTTAATGTCACGTGTGAAGCTCTTACTGAACAAATTCAAACATATCCTTCAGTACACGACAACCTTGAAAAACGAATTACTGACGTACAGAATAAATTTGACAATGTTGAACAACACCTGACTGACATCTTACAATCTGATGCCACAGCTCATTTTCAAAATATTAATAAAGAATTTCATGATTGGGTAGTGAACAAAGACAAACATTTTGATAGATGCTTACGTGAAAATTTACCAACAATTGTGCACGACTCCGTAGCGCAATACATTACTAATAACAAACAGCTGATCAGTGACGCAGTACAATCCGTCACTGCACCCATGAGACAATTCACCGATCGACCACAGTCTGAATGTAACGAAAATATCAGTCAAAATGCACAGTTCAGGAACCAATATACATTCGAGTATGACATACACATACCGCACACGACAAACACACAAGAACAAAACACACCACGACTACAACACATACCACGATGTGCAAACACAAACACAAGCTATTATCATGGTAAACCACAGCAACATTATCGTAATTACTCGCCAGCTGAACATACCAGTAATTACAGTGGAATAAATCCATATCACAATACGAAGGAAGAAGAAAGCTTAATGAAACACAGGCAATTTCAGATTTTTATCCCAGAAAAACGAACCATTCATCCGGTGATTTTTCTTAAATCTTTTAGTAACGCATTTCCACGCACTTGGAGTGACCGGAAAAAGATTTCATATATTGTCGGTTACATCCAAGGCGATGCAGCTGTCTGGGCATACAGTCAAGCTGACGTATGTACCACGTACAGTGAGTTTGAGCGTGCTTTTCTGAACAAATTCTGGTCGCAATCCGTCCAGGAGCGACTCAGAAGACAAATTTTAGAACCTGAAATTTTTAACAGTAAAAATGGCAACTTACGCAGATATTTTGAAAAATACTTGAACATGGGACACTTTTTAGACGAACCAGTCGCAACGCGTGATATACTCCGTGCGTTGAAGGCCAAATTGCCTTTCAACATTAAAGAAAAACTCCTACATATCCCGGATGACGATTCAGATTATTTTTTAACAGCCTTAGATTCGGTTGACATGTTACTTGAAGATCAGCGCTTCGCGCGGCAAAACAGCAGCCACAATGTTTACACTAGTGGTATGCAAAACATGCAGGCTTGCCAACTCAATTCTGGCGCGCCCACAGTTGGATACGCGGTACAGCAAAAACAGCAAACTCACATGCCGTTTCAATACGAAAATCAAAATCAACACGCGTATTCCAATACAAACAATAGTTACAACAGTAATAACACTTCATGCGGCAATCCATACAAAAGGCACCGCGGTAATAACTACAACGGTAACAACGGATACAAAGGCAACAACAAAAACACAAATAGAAATAATAATAACTACGAGCCAAGACAGCATCAAGGTTGGACTCGTAACGATCAGTACTTCCATTCAAACTCTGCTTTACCACAGCATCCACCAGGACGAAATTGGAGCATACCTTACGACCGACAGGTAAGTTATAATGCGCAACAGCAAGAACAACCGCAAAAGTTTGGAGATCATAATAGGCAATATCCGAATGTGAATATAATAGAAATGACACCTGATGCACAACCTCAATCTGTGTCAGTACCTAGTACAAATGCTAATCCGACAAACTAGAAACAGTCACTTCTATGCCCCAGGTCGTGGCTGAAGAATTCTTGCGGGGCGACTGCAATGTTAATCAGTTATTTGACACCACACTTGAACAACAGAATAATGATATGCCGAATAATTCTAAACAAAAATTACCTGTTTTATTTATAAGATACAACCACAATGAGAATATATCAGATGAACTTTTACAAGACAGTACACAATGTCGTTCAAACACAAATGAAATTGTTTTAGCATCTACTACTGGTGTGGTAGGTGGGATTCCAACTACTATTATCCTAGATACAGGTGCAGCTGTGAGCGTTTTGTCTTTTAATTTCTATAAAAAGATGTGTGAATTGGAACCTGTGCCTGAGTTTCCTGCCCAAAACTGTAAAATAACTACTGCACTAGGTAATAAGTCATGTAGGGTTACGAAGCAAGTTTTTGTAAACGTTAAAATAGGTAATGGAACCGTACAATGGCCATTCCTGGTTGTACAAAACCTTGTGACAAATTGCATATTAGGAATAGATATTATGAGCGAGAAGGACTCTATTATAGACTTCTCCAAAGGTAAATGTATTTTAAATGATAAAGGCAGTGTAATTATTATTGATTTGGACAGGAGAACTCTAAAGCATGACAAACATTGTACAGGGTACAAGGTTCAGTTGGTACTTGTTAATGACATTCAAGATATGCAAACACACTCATCTGACACAGAGCTAATGGACTTGAAAACATTGCTTGATCATAAGATAAGTGAAGCTACAGCTCTCAGTGTACATGAACGTATAAAACTACAGGAAGTGTTATCCAAATATTTACAAGTTTTTACCAAACGATTAGGTGTTATCAACACGTATGTATACAAGATTGAAGTTAAGCCTCACAAGATCTTCTACCACAAGACATATAACGTACCGTTATCTCAACGACCTGCTGTGTGGCAAGAATTAAAACAAATGTTAGACTGGAAGGTCATTGAACCATCCACCTCACCTTATTGTAGTCCTCTACCTGTTGTCAAAAAATCAAATGGAAGCATTAGGTTAGTGTTAGACGCACGAGCAATTAATGAAATAATTTTACCGGTTCACACAAAACCCGAAAATTTAGAAGAGCAATTACAGAAATTTCTAGATGCAAAATATTTTTCCACAATAGATCTCGCTAATTCGTTTTGGCAGGTGGGTATCACTCCTGATTCACGGAAATATACTGCATTTATGTTCGGGGGGCGAACCTATCAGTTTTGTGTTCTACCTTTCGGACTGAATGTCAGCTCTGGGGTATTCATTACAGCCCTGGATACCGTGCTTGGCGATGATTTAGTTGAGACAGTCACACACTATGTAGATGATATACTGATAGTTACACAGTCTTGGAAGGAACACGTTGACACACTTCAAAGAATTTTAGAAAAATACGCACACAGAGATCTTAGAGCATTTCATGCTGAATAATGTCAAAGTCATACCGATCAAAATATTGCTAAGCAACTTGAAAAACTCTGTTGTTACAACACAGATAATAAGTAGTGTAGAAATTTTCTTTTCAGCGGTTCCAGAGTCGCAGTTGAAGGCAGAAGAACTCTTCTTTCAGCGCGCGCCTCCACCTGGAAGACGGAATATTAAAATAAAATTTATGATTACGTAGCAGTGAATGATATATTAATTTTTCACGGAACATTTGTTATTGTAGGTACCACTGACTTGGTATGACACCTGACGAACCGACAGACGTCATCTGTGAAGCGATCTTTTACTTTGAGAAATAGATTAGACGCACATCTCTCAACACGAAAACCATCTATCAGTAGTCAAGGCCACACAGACACTCTACACACACGCACAAAACGCGAGGAATCGAACATTTTTTCTCTCTTACTATTTTGAATATTTATTGAGTAGTGAAAACGCCTGGTCTTGCCAACTGATGTAATGAATGTTGTGTCTAACCTATCTTAATTTCAGATGACATCACGTGACACAATGTAATAACCTATAGCTATGTAATGATGATGCAAACATGTTTATGTGCAACTGTATTATGTTTATGCTAAGAAAATATGTGACGTGTGTATGTATAATTACTTATTTTTTTTAACTGATGTATCATGTAACTGTTACTATGTAAAAAAAATTTGAACAAAACGAGTGCCAAAAAGACATTGCATAGTGAACCTCTGTTCACGGACATTAACGAACATTACTAACTCTGCAACTACGCAGAAACCTATGTGAAGGAAACGGTTAATGCCATTCATTATGCATCGTACCTATGTAAACGCGATGAACGATTTCCTTGATTAATAACTACGAACATTTAGGTGAGCTATATTCAGCAAAAAAACTGAAAATGTGAAGTGCATAATTCGTGCATCGTCTAGTGACATTACTACAGTACCTAACTTCAAGATGTTAACTGGATTAAATGGACACAAAGTGCCTGTCCAGAAAACAACACGATGGGTGGAAGAATTTTGGTTGGAACTTCAGGGAATGAAATGTTCTCGAAATGTGACGGACACTCTTACCTGGACTGTCCAAGGATCGACGCCAGCTATGTGCCATCCGAGGTTCTGCAACCAAGCTTCCACGGATTGTAAAAAACGAACTGCACGTGGACCAATTACTCGACGGGACACGTCTGATCTGTAATAAGCAATGCTTTTAGTCACAACGAACTGCATCACAATGACTATAATGGAAATGGGAAATGGACACGCTTATGTATTAATCACGTTGTCATACAACGATGTTACTGTGATCAAAAAACTTTACCACGACGATACTAACCTGTAAAAAATTATTCTGCAGCAGATGAATATGAACTGTAATAACGACACGATGTGTATAGGTCAACGCACCTGAAACATACGGACATTTTTCTTTGAAGTATTTCAAAACAATACTATGTAACTAAGAACATTCAACAATCTAAGTTGTATTGTGTTATAACAAATATTGTAAATTTAAAACTAAGTTACCTGTCATAGGATGTAGTCTTCATATGTAATCTTGGTTGAATATTTTCTTTGTGCAACGACTGAGAAACGCGTGCACACGAACAATATGAACTGCAATACTGTGCCGCGTGATCTAACTGTACGATATAACAGCAGTGCCGGAGTCACACAGACGCTTCTGCGCATGTGCGCACTCTATCTGCCAACATAAGAACTTTTACGGCGCACCCGCGTCATTCAAATTTTGTATATAATGTGTATAATGTAGGTCATGTAAATAGTTGTAGATAACTTAGATTTTCTTGTGCCTTTAGGTGAATTGCTCGCCTGCAGGTGTGTCCTTTCGCCTCGCAATTCAGGGGGCAATATAAAGGCACATTTGCATGCCGAGCGTGAGTTTCCTCGGAAACGCGAAATATTAATTAAATAAATAATCAGTGACAAATAAATAAAGACTATGGCACACAACTGCAGCGCTGTGTCGCTGATAAAACAAAAGCACAATTACGTTACTCTTATGTTTGATTAGAAAAGAGAGAGCTCTGGTAGAAGTGGTGCGAGAAGCACGTATTTTATTCTATTGTCTGGCACACCGCCATATTTCATGTTATAGAAGAATACTGCGAGTTGCAACCAGACTAGGCACTCGATTCTGTAAAGAATTTATATTTATAAAATAGACAATCACCTCTGTACGACGTATTGGCATGGCTGGCAAATTATTGAAATATTGAGATTTAGATTATGAGTCCGCACCTACCGCAGCAGTCTTTGGAAACGATTTAATTACGAAGTCCGATTATTTCAGTTTTATTTCACGGTCAACTACGAGTAACATTGCCTTTATGAGAAAGCCACTGTCAAGCGTCTGATACCGAATAATTAAACGTCCACGTTCCAGATAAGCAAATATTTATTACAATTATAATCACAATCACCATCATACAGATAGAATAATTAATATTTAAACAAATAATTTTTTATTTTATTTATTTTATAACGTGTGCTACGGGTTCTCACCAATCATCCCGTTTGTGTTTATGTACATCAGGTTTATTCTTTTGATGAACGGATTATAGGCAGGTGCGGCAACCACTGCGCCATCGCAGCTGCACGGACCGCCTCGGTACGCCTTAGGCCCATCCAAACTCTCATCCAGCGCCACTTCAATATCTCAGTTGGTACCAACGCTAAAAAGTTCTCCAAATTCAAACATACGTGGCCCTCGATGGTCTAACATTTGCTGAAAACCTCTTTTCGATGTGTGTAACCATAGACGAAATAAAAGGGGTGTTAATTAGCAAATAACTCGAAATATTATCGAACAATTAACTTCAAATTTTAAATTATTATTAAACATTCAGACGGACATAGACTACATATTTTTTGATCATAAATGTACACGTTCAAAAAAAAAAAAACTATCTGCGAGAGAGAAAATTTTCTGCTGTGAGGTTTTGTTTCCTTTATTGCAGCCAGTTTTAACTATGATAACGGGGCAGTTAAGAATTATTTCTCCCTGTATATTAATTCTCACTATATAAAATGGTTCAAATGGCTCTGAGCACTATGGGACTTAACATCTGAGGTCATCAGTCCCTTAGAACTTAGAACTACTTAAACCTAACTAACCTAAGGGGATCACACACATCCGTGCCCGAGGCAGGATTCAAACCTGCGACCGTAGCGGTCATGCGGTTCCAGAATGAAGCGCCTAGAACCACTCGCCCACACCGGCCGGCTCTCACTACTATATCTTTAAACATAAATTGTGTACTTAATGAGCTGTTTTGTTTCTTCCTCACAGATGGTTTTCACAGAAAAAACAGGACAAGTGTATTTCTTGCTCGTCGGATTATCATTGGTATATCACAGTCAGAGGCGGGGAGGGGAGGGGGGCAGAGGAGGAAGAGGACAGAGATGGACAGAGGGGTGTGAGAGGAAGTGAACATAGAAAGGGGAAAGGCAGAGATGGACAGAGAAAGGGGTCAGAAGGAGATGGGGAGAGAGCGAGGAGAGGGGGGAGGGGAGAGGAGAAGATGGACGAAGAGAGCAGTGGGTAGAAAAAGATATTAGAAACGTGCCATTCATCGTTTCTTTCTTTCTCGCTTAACCAGACTGAGCCACAGTAATGCGTTTTTAGGTACAGCTAACAGTAATAATAATAATAACAAAGTGTAGGCCATGCAGCAGTACTGCAGCCATTAGTTAGTTACTGTTGCGTAATGTTCTCCATTAATTCGTTTATGGTAGCGAAGTGAATAATGAAGTAATTTCTGGCCCATTGCTGGAATTACCTACATCTCTAAAAAGGAATTTTCATGAGATATTTAAGCGTATGTCATGTATATGCCTGTCTGACTGTCATAGGTTCATAGTACGTGTATAGTGTATAGTGTGTTGTCCATGCATTCGTTTCACACGCTGTAACCTCAACCACATCCTGTCACACATTAACACTAGTATTTAAAAGAAAATTGTGAACTAATTTAAGAAACAGTGGTAAGAGAGGTGATCTTTTAAAAATTATTTTGTTTCGTGACAGAACCACAACTGAACATTTTTGTTTTTACGCCTTAAAAAATTACATTAATTACAGTAATGGTATAGAAGCATGAACGCAAAGGGATGTAGAAACTGCGACTCATCGATACGCTCTCGATTTCCAGTAATATAAGGAGTTATCAGCAAATCGCATTTGCTAGGTCAGCAACAGGGCAGGGATGCGGCATTCCCGCTGTGTTTGGAACGCACGCACGCAGGCCGAACACGGGGCTGACTTGAAGTCAAATGTCAACAGCTTTTGAGATATCAGCTGCCGTTACGTAAGAACGAGCCGCCGAGTCAAGCCGAGTTCAGATCTCCGCTGTGTGTGACGTCGCTCTGACAGGCGCCTGTCGTTTCGCTCATGACAAACCGAGATACCACCTGGTAAATGTTGCTCACTTGTTTCATTAGATGTTATTCTCTCAGTGGGTTGCTATTTTTGGGCGCTCTTAATCTTTATTCTTTAATTTTACTGAATACCCATCCACTAGTCAAACGATAAGCGAAAACTACACGTCACGATGATGTGGTGAATTATCTTGCATTAGCTGTTACATGATAATACTGCTTCATCATTGTGAGACATTACGACATGTTATAACATTTCTACATTTCTCTGTCTCGTTGGCTGATGGAGCTGAAACGCAAGGTGATGGAACAAGCATACCGTTATGAGGTTTGAACAAGAATAATGGAATTTTTCCGTGATTATCAGTGATGTGATTGCCTCAGTTACCTCTCAGAGCCGACCTGGGAAAATAAGCCATCTGTTTTACTCTCATTCTACATAAACGACTTTTTGAGGCTATTATCCCTGAACGAAATGTGATATCAGGTAATATCTCCAACTTTTTTGGCACCTTTCGATTGGAATAAAAGATTTACACCGTTTTTTTGGACTAACGCATAATACAATAACGCCTAAAATGCCAAAAATACTCAAGTGTTTTCATAGATTAATTATGAAATTGACAAACACTGAGCCAATGAGACGATTGGGTCAATTTTTGTTTGACAAACCGTTTTTATATTTGTACTTGGTGTTGGCCGATACATACCATAAGTCATGCTTCAAGTTCATTACAGTCCCTGATTTTACAGTCTACTACATCTGAAAGTCTAACAGAATAACCTGTGTGACGTAATGGTCACCAACCAACCAAGATTTCATCAACCAAGAATTTCTCAAAGTATTTTTTAGTGTATTTTCTTTGCAAAGTCCAAGAAATTGTACTTTGGATCAGATTCCATTAAAAATTATATTAGAAGCGTGGCATTTACCTGTTTATTTTAGGCAACAGAAAAACAGTTGTTTTTAACGTTTGTCACCTATGATTACTGCCATTCCATGATAAACTAAAGAAATTAAAAACAGCCGCAAGTACTTTTAGCGTTAGATGAAGCATGTAGCCAGGCGAACAGATGATACGTGGCTAAACTAAGTTTTCTGTGTTTCAAGAAATATAGAGCGATGCGACGCCTTAATGGGCGGTGGTTTGATTTATAGGATAAACCACTGGAGAGCAAACATGCGAATCATTGCGGTGCATAGGAAATGTAGAAGTGGCTATTATAAAGTTATCGATGTACCATGACTTATGATGATAATCTTTTAAACGTTACAGTGACAATAGAGAATACTTCATAAAAGTTATTTAGAGTTGTCAGTGTACCGCAATGCAACCATTTTTGTTTTAACCTCTCAGAAAGTTAAACATTAAACTCCGGGGGATGTTACCACTGGGGTGGGAACCCTTTTTCCTCTTGCTGCAACAATATTTACTCTTTGCCTAGCAAATCTTCGCAGGTGTCTATTATTACTGATTAGAATATTATCACCTTCTTGGTTTGAAGAATTTTTTTGCTGCTTTCCTTTGGTTCTTCTTGTGGTATGTATTCTGTTCTGCCAACCCGCAAGTTCAAATGGTTCAAATGGCTCTGAGCACTATGCGACTTAACTTCTGAGGTCATCAGTCGCCTAGAACTAATTAAACATAAATAACCTAAGAACATCACACACATCCATGCCCGAGGCAGGATTCGAACCTGCGACCGTAGCGGTCGCTCGGCTCCAGACTGTAGCACCTACAACCGCACGGTCACTGCGGTCGGCAAACCCGCAAGTAAGTTATTGCGCAGAAACAACTTCCCTTGTACAATGCCTGAACAATAAACTCAGTAAAGAATTGTATGCTTCTATGCATGGCATACAAGTCTTTAACCAGACTACAGAAATATTGTTCATCGCACGATATATTTACCAAAGCATAATACACTTTCACATCCATAATGATACACGACCGGGTACATAAATTTAACCTTCAACAATGTAATCCTTTTTTTCATATCATAATCCTCTTCCTAACATAGTATACATCGTATGAGAACTTCGACGAATTACTGCATCCTGTTAACTCTCCAGTTGACAAGTATTACTATGAAACGTGATTTTTTTTATGTTTCAGTAATTTTCGGTGTTCCTGAAATATCTTTCTGCACTGATCTTAGACTTGTTATTAGTTTTTTCTATCACGTATAGTTTTTTCCTTGAAACCTAAGTTCGACAGATAGAAATTTTATTGCGTGTGAGAGAAATTTTATTTTAGTAAGGTGGAGCAGTTGGCCACACTTGGCACACCCATGTGGCTGTTAGGTGGGAAACACTATGGTATATGTTGGCATGCTATAGTGTTGTCAGGTTATATTTGTGCCTTTAAATGTAATTCTGCGGTTTCTTAGAAATGAGTTCCTGCAAGGGTTTGTATAGCCCTAACGTAATCTGTTGCGTTTTTGGTAGCTACGGAATTGCCAATCAAAGGCAGGATATTAACTGTTTCATGAAGAAGTCTAGTACACATACACTGCTGGAAATTGAAATAAGAACACCGTGAATTCATTGTCCCAGGAAGGGGAAACTTTATTGACACATTCCTGGGGTCAGATACATCACATGATCACACTGACAGAACCACAGGCACATAGACACAGGCAACAGAGCATGCACAATGTCGGCACTAGTACAGTGTATATCCACCTTTCGCAGCAATGCAGGCTGCTATTCTCCCGTGGAGACGATCGTAGAGATGCTAGATGTAGTCCTGTGGAACGGCTTGCCATGCCATTTCCACCTGGCGCCTCAGTTGGACCAGCGTTCGTGCTGGACGTGCAGACCGCGTGAGACGACGCTTCATCCAGTCCCAAACATGCTCAATGGGGGACAGATCCGGAGATCTTGCTGGTCAAGGTAGTTGACTTACACCTTCTAGAGCACGTTGGGTGGCACGAGATACATGCGGACGTGCATTGTCCTGTTGGGACAGCAAGTTCCCTTGCCGGTCTAGGAATGGTAGAACGATGGGTTCGATGACGGTTTGGATGTACCGTGCACTATTCAGTGTCCCCTCGACGATCACCAGTGGTGTACGGCCAGTGTAGGAGATCGCTCCCCACACCATGATGCCGGGTGTTGGCCCTGTGTGCCTCGGTCGTATGCAGTCCTGATTGTGGCGCTCACCTGCACGGCGCCAAACACGCATACGACCATCATTGGCACCAAGGCAGAAGCGACTCTCATCGCTGAAGACGACACGTCTCCATTCGTCCCTCCATTTACGCCTGTCGCGACACCACTGGAGGCGGGCTGCACGATGTTGGGGCGTGAGTGGAAGACGGCCTAACGGTGTGCGGGACCGTAGCCCAGCTTCATGGAGACGGTTGCGAATGGTCCTCGCCGATACCCCAGGAGCAACAGTGTCCCTAATTTGCTGGGAAGTGGCGGTGCGGTCCCCTACGGCACTGCGTAGGATCCTACGGTCTTGGCGTGCATCCGTGCGTCGCTGCGGTCCGGTCCCAGGTCGACGGGCACGTGCACCTTCCGCCGACCACTGGCGACAACATCGATGTACTGTGGAGACCTCACGCCCCACGTGTTGAGCAATTCGGCGGTACGTCCACCCGGCCTCCCGCATGCCGACTATACGCCCTCGCTCAAAGTCCGTCAACTGCACATACGGTTCACGTCCACGCTGTCGCGGCATGCTACCAGTGTTAAAGACTGCGATGGAGCTCCGTATGCCACAGCAAACTGGCTGACACTGACGGCGGCGGTGCACAAATGCTGCGCAGCTAGCGCCATTCGACGGCCAACACCGCGGTTCCTGGTGTGTCCGCTGTGCCGTGCGTGTGATCATTGCTTGTACAGCCCTCTCGCAGTGTCCGGAGCAAGTATGGTGGGTCTGACACACCGGTGGCAATGTGTTCTTTTTTCCATTTCCAGGAGTGTATTTTGGTGTAAGACTTGGTGATCAAGAGAAGAGCTGAGCACTATGCGAGGCATGCTGCACTTCCAGTGTATCATAAGGAGACGTATGAAAACCTCAAAGCTGTGCTGAAATACATGAACCACGAAAAACATTCTTGGACAATATGTGGGGATTTGATCAACAATTCGGCTACACAAAAATTCCGTGTTTCATTTCTGAGTGGGATACCCGAGTCAAAGACAAGCCTTGGAAGGTAACTAACTGGTCAGAAAGAAAAACCTACCAACCCGTTAACTGAATGTAATAAATGCACCAGATGTTCAGCCAAGCAATATACTGTTACCTGCTCTTCATTTCACGCTTGGATTGATGAAACAGTCCATTACAGCACTTTCAGAAGATGGTGACTGATTCCTGTATTTGGTAACAAGTACAGGAAAGAAGGGTTCTTTCTGACAACACTCGTCGGAAATTTAATAAAAGACAATTTGTTTGAAAGTACAGTAAGTAGTGGCCAACTTCTTGGGCGAGAAGAAACATCAAAATTATAATGCCATGGTTAGAATAGTGTATATATCTGTTAACTTGCTTATGTTGTCTGTATTTCCTTCTGAAGAAGACGTGTTTGTAAACGTTGAAACCATGGTAAACATTCCATTTTGCAACTGATTGGCTGGTTACAATTTCTACAAGATTTTGTTCCACAGTTCATTCTACGGTTGCTGCTCCAGACATGTACAAAATATTTAAATGTCATACATGTATTAGGTTTCTGTAATACTTATTAGTATATTTAAGTGAAAATACGCGATTGTCTGTTCCAATTAAGTGTATAGCGGCTCTATATAAGGTTAAAAATAATTTATCATTAATGGAATAAAAAAATTCCCTGTTAGAAAAATGTCATTTCAGTTAGAACTTCAGACGTGATTTATACAAAAATCTGACGTGATAAGGAAAAACCAAACCAAATTTGATATCAGGATGAAAACTATTCTAAATATCACCATTCTGTCTTGAAACGTCGTTACAAAAGTTTTAAAACGCGGCATAGTTTAATTGTTGTTGCATGGTCGTACAGTAACTCAGACACTAACTAACAGACATTCTTTCTCGAGACGTACCGAGCTCAATTGGAAACACAAATGAATGGTACGTTTCGGATTAATCACGTATCATTGACAAACAACATTATCAAGTCTCACGATAGATGGATATTTAACAAAGATCGGACACAGATTTAACTGGACGACGATGATATAAGTGGCGAAAAAACCATGCAGTTAACTACTGGTTCAGGAAACTCCCATTAAAGCCTGAGTTAGGACAGTGAGATAGGAACGGACGTCATGCGTTCGTCTATTGCACTTCTGTGATGCGTACTTAGATGTAACGAATGCTGACCTAGTACAACGTGTTATCAAGAATTCGAGGTCCAAAATTTTACGGACTTGCTGGACACCTTACGAGAGGGCATTACGTTACGCGCAGCGAGCTACAAGTCTGTCCACACTTCGTTCGAGTCACGTCTTCTTCCCAGTATCCCACTAAACGTATCGCTACGACGAAGCATATTTCTTCGGAAAGCAACAATTATAATAGTAATAATAATAATAATAATAATAATAATAATAATAATCGTACTGGCACGTTTGATGCAATGTACTGTCGAGGTACAGTAAGAAATAGTGACGAAATGAACATTTATATATCGATAAATTCATCCGCGCATCGCTAGTACAGTGTGCGTTATTCAAAGCAGCTACTGTCCAGTATAGCTTCACTGTGTTACGAACTTGACAGTACTGACATTTAAATTACCATATCTTCATGATTACTATTATAATTTCCCGTAGTGTGAATGCTCCCTCTTATGATCGTGAAACCAAGATCTACTATGATTTCTTGGTCTTCAAACATCATACATACCACATCGCATCCCCTGAAACACTTTTCTTAGCCAAGATATGCGATGAACTATATTCTTAACAGAACTCTTCCGATATACACTATTGTAATTACTATCGATATCGCAATAAGCTCCGTCACTTGGGAGAAGAATGTAGGACAACACCTCATTCAAATTTCACACCTTCACATGGCGATTTAGAAACACACGGTCATGTTTTCTTGTATAGGAACAAATATTTACTAAGTGATGCTTCGTGCATATAGTGTCCTGCGATCGGCACGAAAGAACAAACAGTCAATTTGAACACACTATATTATAATTAAATAAAAACGCCTTCTTGGCGTACACTAAGTATTAAACGCAAGAACAAGCAGAAAAAACCCTACAACTATTGTGGTGGCAAACCAGATAAGGAAACAAGACTATGGAAGAAATGCTGACCAATCTGCTATACAAAATACAACGTGCTACTACAATGCTACGGCGAGTGAATAATGCTTATGCCGGCATAAGTACTGGCTGGAGCTGTTCCTAGCGACTGGTAAACACTGCCGGTCTAGGCGTGCTCGGCGGAGTGCTACACCAGTCATATGAGTCACGATTGGTGGAACACTGTCACATGTTGTCTGGTGAAGTAGTTGTGTGTTTATTTGGAAAGTCTGTTATTGTTTCTGTCCGCTGGCGATGTTTCTCTCCGCCGGCAACCCATCTTGTGTGTCGGTTCTGCGGTCCCTCTATCAATAAGGGGCCGCTATGACATTTCTACCCGTGGCCCGTGATGAAAAAAATGCGCAGCACCACAAACGTCCATAGGAGTAGGGGCGTCCTGGTCACATCCATGGGTTCGTGGTCGGCAGGGGCGGGCGGCGGCGACGCAGCAGGGACAGCTGGCGGCGGAGACAGCAGCCGAGGCAGAGGCGGAAGCGGAGGTTCCGCCACAGGGCAGTTGACGATAGGCACTGGCAGCTCCCCTAGGGCGTCAGGGTCAGATGGGGGCGGATATGGTTGAGGAGCCAGCGGGCGGAGGAACCGTCGGCCCACCACAGAGACGCCATCGCCCGGTCAGTCATTACCACAGGTGCCCAGCGCGCACATGGATGAGACAAGGTCCGTGCCCAGACATCCTGCACGGCGCGAGAGGAGTGCGTCGGCATGCGGGCGGGAGGGTGAGTAGCCTCTGGAACCAGGACAGATAAGGGAGAGTGAAATGGTCATCCATGAAGTATATCCACTGGACTTTCACCGGCATGGGAGGCGGCGTGATATGTAGCCATGAAAAGAAACGTGGTCTCCTCCAGTGGGTGATGGCTCAACAGCTTATCAAGTTGGGTCTTGAATGTCCACACAAACCGTTCGACCTGTCCGTTTGATACAGGGTGAAATGTGGTGGTGTGGACGAGGGAAATTCCATTGACACTACAGAATTGCTTAAACTCGGTTGAAGTAGACTGTGGACCGTTATCCTTAACAATCGTTTTGGGAAGCCCTCGACAGCAAACAAGCGCCAGAGAATGTTTTTATGGTCTCAGCAGAAGTGGTGTTCATCATATGGAAGACACAGGGGTATTCCCAGCCAGAGTCAGTCAGTATGAGCCACTGGGAACCATGCAATGGTCCTGCGAAATCCAAATGGAGATGTTCCCATGGAGCAGCTGCATCTGGCCACTGTCACAGGGGTGCTGCCTGACGTGTTTCGCACATGGTGCAGGCTGACACGAGGGAGGCAATGTCTTTATCCATACCATGTAGCGGCGAGGGGTTGCCAAGCAGTCTGAGGCGTCACGGTCCACATGGCTTCCCCCATCAGAGGTTCGAGTCCTCCCTCAGGCATGGATGTGTGTGTAGTCCATAGCATAAGTTAGTCTAAGTGGTGTGTAGGCTTACGGACCGATGACCTAAGCAGTTTGGTCCCAAAAGATCGTACCACAAATTTACATACTGCGCCAATAAAAGTGTCTGTGGGACAGCTGTTTGGAGATGATGATGCCCCAATGGCCAGCGTGGAATATGTAGAGGATACGGCGGCGCAACGCATGCTGTATGACCACCTGGGAAATGTTGCAATCACTGTGGAAGAGGACGACGCCACTGAGGAAAAAGAGAGCATGCCGATGATCCCAAAAATGCTGGACTTCTGCATTGCAGATGCTACGATGGCTGGTCAGCCAACCCACAGCGATTTGTTGGCGGAGAGCTTGCAGTGTCTTATCCTAAGTAGGGGCCCACTGGACCTCATCGGCATCCAACAGGAGCGCGTCCCGAGCTGTGTCCACGTACGGTTCCATATGGAAACAAACCAAGAGGGACGTGTCAAACTCACGGTCTGCTCCAGCAGGCAGCCGGGACAGAAAATCTGCGTTTGCGCGCCGTAGAGGTGCGGTAGACAATATCAGTTTCATAAGTCGCCAGGAGGAGCGCCCGACGCTGTAGGCGGCGCGCCGCTCGGGTGGGCGCTGCAGCACCTGGGTGAAACAAAGAACCAAAGGTTCGTGACCGGTCTGCAGCGTGAAATGAAGACCATACACGAAATCGTAGAATTTTGTCAGGGCGAAAACCAGCGCCAAAGCTCCCTTTTCTAGTTGACTGTATTTGGCTTGAGCGTCGGTCAGTTTTTTGGATGTGAAAACCACCGGCCTCTCAATGCAGTCGACCACTTGAGAGAGGACCGCACCCAGGCTATAGTCCGAGTAGTCCGAGGCATTGGCGGCGACGATGAGGGGCAGGGGGGGATCGTAGGCGGCCAGACAAGGAGGGCGGCAGAGAGCCGACTTGAGGCGTGTGAAAGCCTGCTCACACGCCGTGTCCCAAACTCAACACACACCCTTGCACAGTAACCCGTGAGGAGCGCCGAAATCTCGGCGGCGTGTGGTACAAAACGCCGATAATACGAGGGCAGTTCAATAAGTAATGCAACACTTTTTTTCTGAAACAGGGGTTATTCAGCATTGAAATACACCAGGTTAATCCCCAATCTTTTAGCTACACAACACTATTTTTCAACGTAATCTCCATTCAATGCTACGGCCTTACGCCACCTTGAAATGAGGGCCTGTATGCCTGCACGGTACCATTCCACTGGTCGATGTCGGAGCCAACGTCGTACTGCATCAATAACTTCTTCATCATCCGCGTAGTGCCTCCCACGGATTGCGTCCTTCATTGGGCCAAACATATGGAAATCCGACGGTGCGAGATAGGGGCTGTAGGGTGCATGAGGAAGAACAGTCCACTGAAGTTTTGTGAGCTCCTCTCGGGTGCGAAGACATGTGTGAGGTCTTGCGTTGTCATGAAGAAGGAGAAGTTCGTTCAGATTTTTGTGCCTACGAACACCCTGAAGTCGTTTCTTCAATTTCTGAAGAGTAGCACAATACACAAGTTGATCGTTTGACCATGGGGAAGGACATCGAACAGAATAACCCCTTCAGCGTCCCAGAAGACTGTAACCATGACTTTACCGGCTGAGGGTATGGCTTTAAACTTTTTCTTGGTAGGAGAGTGGGTGTGGCGCCACTCCATTGATTGCCGTTTTGTTTCAGGTTCGAAGTGATGAACCAATGTTTCATCGCCTGTAACAATCTTTGACAAGAAATTGTCACCCTCAGCCACATGACGAGCAAGCAATTCCGCACAGATGGTTCTCCTTTGCTCTTTATGGTGTTCGGTTAGACAACGAGGGACCCAGCGGGAACAAACCTTTGAATATCCCAACTGGTGAACAATTGTGACAGCACTACCAACAGAGATGTCAAGTTGAGCACTGAGTTGTTTGATGGTGATCCGTCGACCATCTCGAACGAGTGTGTTCGCACGCTCCGCCATTGCAGGAGTCACAGCTGTGCACGGCCGGCCCGCACGCGGGAGATCAGACAGTCTTGCTTGACCTTGCGGCGATGATGACACACGCTTTGCCCAACGACTCACCGTGCTTTTGTCCACTGCCAGATCACCGTAGACATTCTGCAAGCGCCTATGAATATCTGAGATGCCCTGGTTTTCCGCCAAAAGAAACTCGATCACTGCCCGTTGTTTGCAACGCACATCCGTTACAGACGCCATTTTAACAGCTCCGTACAGCGCTGCCACCTGTCGGAAGTCAATGAAACTATACGAAACGAAGCTGGAATGTTTGAAAATATTCCACAAGAAATTTCCGGTTTTGTCAACCAAAATTGGCCGAGAAAAAAAATGTGTTGCATTACTTATTGAACTGCCCTCGTAGTTGATTTGACTAAGGATGGATTGCAGTTGTTTCGCGTTGGTGGGAGGAGGCAGGTTTTGAAACACCTCAACATACTCCGTAGAGGCGTGTAGGCCACGGGCATCAAACGTGAACCCGAGATAGCTGACTTCTCGCTCAAAAAGTCACACTTTCCTTTCCGGCAACGCAGATTAGCCTCGTCAAAAATCTGAAACAGCCGATCCAGCTTGTCCGCGTCCATCGCATGACCAGGATCTGCTGCGATTCCCTGCCCAACAGCAGCTGTAATTAAGCATCGGGCAATTAAATTTTGGCGAAAACGGTCGAGCCCGCAAAACGTGTGAGTATGTCATCGTCCGATGTGACAGGATAGGCATCGATGATGGACTGAGGATTTACCATGACCTAAAAATCGCCACAGATGCGTAAAGCGCCGCTCGGCTTCTCGACTATCACGATAGGCATAGCCCACCGACTGTGGGAGACGGAAGAAAGGATGCCTTCGTGCCACTAAAGCAGAGTTATTAAACACGATTTTCCGAAACTCCTTCACCAAAAATGACGAAGTAAATATTCCTGAATTCCAATAAAGAAGAACTGCGAAGATGAGAAACATGAAATAGATATCCTCGGTGTCGCAAACCAGCTTAAATCACCTAATAAAAGCAAGGCTTCCGGTCCACATTGTATACCAGTGTGGTTCCTCTCAGAGTATGCTGATACAATAACTCCGTATTCAACAGTTATATGCAACCGCTCGCTCACAGAAAGATCCGTACCTAAAGACTGGAAAATTGCTCAAGTCACACCAATACCGAAAAAGGGAAGTAGGAGTAATCCGTTGAATTACAGCCTCATATCACAAACGTCGATTTGCAGTAGGGGTTTGGAGCATATACTGTATTCGAACATTGCGAAGTACCTCGAAGAATACGATTTATTGACACGTAGTCAGCACGGATTCAGAAAATATCGTTCTTGCGAAACGCAACAGCTCTTTATACTAATGAAAAGTGCGAAGTTATTCACATGAGTACTAAAAGAAATCCGTTAACTTTCTACTAGGCGATAAGTCACAAAAATCTGAAGGCTGTAAATTCAACAAAATACTTAGGGATTACAATTACACATACCCTAAATTGGAAGTATTACATAGATAATGTTATGGGTAGAACAAACCAAAGACTGCGTTTCATTGGCAGAACACTTAGAAGGTGCTACAGGTCTACTAAAGACACTGCTTTCACCACGCTTGTCCGCCCTATTCTGGAGTATTGCTGTGTGGTGTGGGATCCGCATCAGATGGAACTGACGGATGACATCGAAAAAGTACAAAGAAGGGCAGTTCGTTTTGTATTATCGCGAAGTAGGGGAGATAATGTCACAGGCATGATACGTGAATTGAAGTGGAGATCATTAAAACAGAACAGGGAGTCAGAGATCATAAAGCGGTTACTGCATCGATGATTTCAGCCGTAAACAGAAATATTAAAAAAGGTAGGAAGATTTTTCTGTTTAGCAAAAGTGACAAAAAGCAGATTTCAAAGTACCTGACGGCTCAACACAAAAGTTTTGTCTGAAGTACACATAGTGTTGAGGATCAGTGGACAAAGTTCAAAAGGATGACAGACCAAAGGCCGAAATACTAAATGTTTTTTTCCAAAGCTGTTTCACAAAGGAAGACTGCACTGTAGTTCCTACTCTAGATTGTCGCACAGATGACAAAATGGTAGATATCGAAATAGACGACAGAGGGATAGAAAAACAATTAAAATCGCTCAAAAGAGGAAAGGCCGCTGGACCTGATGGGATACCAGTTCGATTTTACACAGAGTACGCGAAGGAACTTACCCCCCCTTCTTGCAGCGGTGTGCCGTAGGCCTCTAGAAGAGCGTAACGTTCCAAAGGATTAGAAAAGGGCACAGGACATCCCCGTTTAAAAGAAAGGGCGTCGAACAGATGTGCAGAACTACAAACCTATATCTCTAACGTCTATCAGTTGTAGAATTTTGTAACACGTATTATATTCCAGTATAATGACGTTTCTGGAGACTAGAAACCTACTCTGTAGGAATCAGCATGGATTTCGAAAAAGATGATCGTGTGAAATCCATCTTGCGCTATTAGATGCCGTGTTTCTTGACTTCCGCAAGGCGTTCGATACAGTTACCCACAGTCGTTTAATGAACAAAGTAAGAGCATATGGACTATCAGACCAATTGTGTGATTGGATTGAAGAGTTCCTAGATAACAGAACGCAGCATGTCATTCTCAATGGAGAGAAGTCTTCCGAAGCAAGAGTGATTTCAGGTGTGCCTCAGGGGAGTGTCGCAGGACCGTTGCTATTCACAATATACATAAATGACCTTGTGGATGACATCGGAAGTTCACTGAGGCTTTTTGCGGATGATGTTGTAGTATATCGAGAGATTGTAACAATGGAAAATTGTACTGAAATGCGGGAGCATCTGCAGCGAATTGACGCATGGTGCAGGGAATGGCAATTGAATCTCAATGTTGACAAGTGTAATGTGCTGCGAATACATAGAAAGAAAGACTCCTTATCAATTAGCTACAATATAGCAGGTCAGCAACTGGAAGCAGTTAATTCCATAAATTATCTGGGAGTACGCATTAGGAGTGATTTAAAATGGAATGATCATATAAAGTTGATCGTCGGTAAAGCAGATGCCAGACTGAGATTCATTGGAAGAATCCTAAGGAAATGCAATCCGAAAACAAAGGAAGTAGGTTACAGTACGCTTGTTCGCCCACTGCTTGAATACTGCTCAGCAGTGTGGGATCCGTACCAGATAGGGTTGACAGAAGAGATAGAGTAGATCCAACGGAGAACAGCGCGATTCGTTACAGGATCATTTAGTAATCGCGAAAGCGTTACGGACATGATAGATAAACTCCAGTGGAAGACTCTGCAGGAGAGACGCTCAGTAGCTCGGTACGGGCTATTGTTCAAGTTTCGAGAACATACCTTCACCGAGGAGTCAAGCAGTATATTGCTCTCTCCTACGTATATCTCGCGAAGAGATCATGAGGATAAAATCAGACAGATTAGAGCCCACACAGAGGCATACCGACAATCCTTCTTTCCACGAACAATACGAGACTGGAATAGAAGGGAGAACCGATAGAGGTACTCAAGGTACCTTCTGCTACACACCGTCAGGTGGCTTGCGGAGTATGGATGTAGATGTAGATGTAGATGCAAAGGCGTTTTTCGTTGCGACGGGATCCTCTCATGAAATTTCAATCACCAGTTTTCTCCTCCGATTGAGAAAACATTCTGTTGGCACCCACCTACATAGGGAGAAATGATCAACACGATAAAATAAGAGAAAAAAACTTTAAGTGCTCGTTCATCCCGCGCGCCGTTCGAGAGTGGAACGTTAGAGAGACAGCTTGAAGGTGGTCCATTGAACCGTCTGCCAGGCACTTTATTGCGAATAGCAGAGTAATCAAGTGGTTGTAGGTGCAGCTGTAGATATAAGCGGCGAAGTTTCACCTGGAGCCTGTCTCGGAGAGCAAAGGGGACCAGTCGGGCCTTAATAAAAACGAGGAACAGCAGAGGGAAGAAGCTGAACAGGTGCAATGAAACCCTTCACCCCTGGTGTGGAGGATGAGAACAACGTTTCGGAGCTAGGAGGGTATCTGATGAGGGTATCGGTACCACCTGTACCGCGTCCTGCACTGATAAACCCAGACGACCAAACATGTCCGCACCCGGAAGGTTAGTAGCGCCGGGGGATGTGACCACCCAAAACGGAGCGGTGAAGGAACGACCGTTGTAAGACATTTGTGTTTAAAAAAAAAAAAACCTCGACTGATACAGAGTGTACGGGGATAAAGCCAGCGAGCCCAAACGTTGGTATGTGGCGCCACCCACAATAGAAACGGATGATGCCGTGTCAATTTGGAAGACCACCGGAATATGCTCGACCTCCAAGGTAAGGAGCAAATGGGCAGCCGACTCGGGAATGATGGAGAATACTTGGCCGTCAATGGAATGCGAGGTTTCCAGGTCCTTTGAAGTTACGATTCGTGACGTGTCTGTGCGTCCGCAGGAAGTGTGGCATCTAAGCGATGTTACTGCGAAGCCTGACACACCATGGCCATATGGTCTGCGCGGTTGCAAGCCATACGTCTTGCTCGCCGCTGGGGACACTCCGACCGATGGTGAAACAGTAAAGACAGGGCGGACGCTGGTGGAAGACTTCCTGTCACAGATTGGACCAACGGCAGACGGGTGTCGAAGGACGGGCCCTGTAACTTCAAAATATCAGCCCGAAGAGCCTCGTCTGGTGCATGAAACACCACCATATCGCGGATCGACAATGAGGCATAAGACTGCTTGCAAGAAAAGTTGGCGCACCGGAATTTACAATCGCAGGAGAGCGTCGTAATGCATTCCCGCTAAGTCTGACATGGGGACTTTCGACAAGGAAAGAATGTCTGACGGGCGGAGCCGACGTGTATTTGTGCGTCTAACTACTCAAAAATGCAGCACTTAATGTGAGTAAATGAGAAATCTCGACGAGACTCCTGAGGGTTCAATTGTCGAACTAGATGCTACACCTCTTGACGGACTGTTGCTAAAACAAAATTTTAAAAAAAGTGGCAGTAAATGTTGTTCCAACAGTTCGACAAAATTTGAAATGGTTCGACGGTCCTATCGAAAGCCGGAAACATCAGTAGAGCGACGTGCAAAGTGTTCAATTTACCTGCGATGGAATGGACCTCTTGCAATGCTGGCGAGTGAGAGCGAATTTCTAAACGCTTGAGCGTTGCCTGACTGTGCTGTAGAGTTTCGACCAAGAACTGAAAAAGCTCCTCGGAGGAGGCCATTTCTTTCGAAAATGTAACTTTTATCCTCGTCGCCAATAACTGCAGTATTAAAAATCAACAAAATTCCTCCAGCTGTACTTAAGGTGTCGATTTTATTTTGGCAACTAGTTTCAACGTTGTAACAACGTCATCTTCAGGCCCATACACTTGTTGACGTCAACTGCGTTCGGCTGATACTAGAAGTTAGTGGTGAAATACGGACGTGCTCCGTGCTAGTATACTAGTTACTAACCACCTTCCACACGGAGCACGTCCGTATCTCACCACTGACTCCTAGTATCAGCCGCACGCAGTTGACGTCAACAAGCGTATGGGCTTGAAGATGACGTTGTTACAACGTTGAAACTAGTTGCCAAAATAAAATCGACACCTTAAGTACTGCTGGAGGAATTTCTTCATTCATAACATGTAAGCTTTCACAGCCGGCGTCTTCATTAATTAAAACTTCCGGGCTGAATTGCCGTGGTCCATATATAAAACTTCTTCTCCTTCCTGACGTTTCGTAGCCTACTGCGGGCAACATCTTTTGAGGTGAGTCGCCGACTCACCTCAGAAGATGTTGACCGCAGTAGGCAACGAAACGTCAGGAAGGAGAAGAAGTTTTATATATGGACCACGGCAATTCAGCTCGGAAGTTTTAATTAATGAATTTCTTCATTTTAATAAAAATTTATACTAGCTGACGTCCCACTGTCCTCCATTTTAACAATGGATGTACGATGAATAACTTTAGTGTCCTATGATCGACAGGAAAGAATTAACAGTCAGTTTGAGCACACTTTGTTATAATTAAAGAAAAACGCCTTCTTGGCATGCACTAAGTGTTAAACGCAAGAGCAAATAGAAAAAAAAATCAGAACTCTTGTGGCTAACCAGATAAGGAAACAAGACAGTGAAAGAAATACTGACCAAAATCTACTATACAAAATAAACGTGCTACTACAATGCTACGGCGAGAGAATACAATGCTATTGCCGGTGTAGATACAGGCCAGAGCTGTTCCCAGCGGTTGGTAAACACTACCAGTCTGGTTTTTTTTTTTCTTTATTGAATTTCGATTCTCCTCGAAGGGGGGCGGGCTAGCAGCAGCTTAGTATGCCGCTCTTCAGCCTACAGACTTTGAAACAAAGGAGACCAGTCTGAGGGTCTAGGCGTGCTTATAAAGCCATGTCGGCGGAATGGTACATCAGTCATATGAGTTCCGATTGGTGGAACACTGTCACGTGTTGTCTGGTGAAATAGTTCCGTGTTTATTTGGAAAGTCTGTTATTGTTTCTGTCCGCTGCAATGTCTCTCCGCGCTCCTGAAATGTGGTCGGCAACCCATCTTGTGTGTCGGTTCTGCGAGCCCTCTAACCGCTACGACAGTGCACATGAGCAAGGCGTATTACTCTTGATACACAATGACGTTTCAGAAGTCATGGGATAGCGATATGCACGTATATAGATGGTGGTAGTAACGCGTGCACGAGATGTAAAAGGGTAGTGGATTGGGGGAGCAGGCATTACCTCTTCAACACTCACAACGCAATGGCCGATGGCCATCCCTTAACGACTGAGAGCAGCAGTGGCTGTGTAGAGTTGTCAGTGCTAACAGACGAGCAACATGGGGTAAAATAACCTCGGAAATCGATGTGGGACGTACAACGAACGCATCCGTTTGAGCAGTGCGGCGAAATGTGGCGTTAAGGGGCTCCGGAACGCCCTATACTTGCAATGTTAAAATAACGCTTATAAATTACATCTTTCCTCACAAAGTATTTGAGGTAGGAAGTTGAACTTTTTACAGATTATTTATTGGAATATGGGCTACAACTTAACACAGGGATTTTACAAAATTTTAGTTCAGTTACTAAAGATGATTTTTTTTCAATTGTAATGAAAATTCACAACATTTCTTTGCAATTTTTTATTTATATATTCAAAAATATACAGTTTTTTGGAAAAAGGCTGTGTTAAATTATGCAGAAGGTACTGTGTAACATTTACTGAAAGTTTGAAACAAATATGTTTGGAAGATCCTTAGAAAACATGTAATTAGTATGAGAAAATAAAAGTTTTGGGAATCGAGCGACAAAGATTGGATTAACTTTTTAGTGCATTCCAGGTCCATAGGATGGATTATCTTCATCCTCTGCAAACTCCTCCTCCAGCTTCCTCTTGTTCCTCCTCCTGTTTACTCTTGCTTGTATTTCTAGACTCTTTACAGCCCTGTCTGCAGCCCGAAGGCGTGCCTTGTCTAAAGCAAGCATCGCTCGTACCATGTTAGAACCTATCTTCATTCCCATATTTCTAAATACCTTGCACTTTACAATGTTGCCATCATTGAAAGTCGCAACAGCATCATACACACCAAAGTGAAGTGTTTCTATTCCAACAAATACAGTCTTGGGGATTCTCGACCATATAACACTATTTACACTTTCATTGGGGTTTTGAGTTTTTCCGTGAATACACTTTTTCAACAGTTCAGGTGCTGCTAAGTCTCTGAAAATAGGTTTTATCACCTGCATTATTGCATGAGGCAGACTATGCTTATGAGTGTACACTTCACCAGTAGGCAATCGTTTGTTATATTTACAGCAACTGTCTTCTTCCTTGGGAACACAAGCTATGTTGGGGATTTTCATCGGTTGAAGAAGTATGAAAAAAAAAGAGACCAAACAGCCTTCTTCATTTCGTCGACACTTTGTGTATTTTGCCTAATAGCCATTCCATAATAGTTCTGTATTTTGTCAATTACACTGTCAGTTAACCTTCCCTTCCCATCCAACCCTTTACCATCACTGAGTTTTTGTTTTTTGTACGAAGCTTTCAGTCGCCGAAGTGTTGTTCCCATTCGCTGTACGTGTCCAATACACTCAAATTTCTGCACTACAACATCATCACCATAGGGCTTCAGTCCTTGAACATGTTTGAAACTTTTAGAATCACCGCCACCAAGGTAATTAACATATCGCACAGTGCCACAGTGGGTCACGCCCATGTAGAACACATTTCAAAAAAAATTTAAAAATAGTTGTAGTCTTCGGAATTGAATAAATTATATATCTATTAAAAGGTAATAGTCTGCAGATTCAGAAAACGCAAAAAAGTAAAAATCGAACTTTTCATGATTTTGAGCCTTTCCAGAGCCCCTTAATGGATTATGACAACATACGACCGACGCTAGTGCCTTAGCTAACAGCACCATATCGCGGGAGCGCCTTTCCTGGAGTCGTGGCCACATCGGTTGGACCGAGACGATTGTAAATCCGCGGGCTGGTCAGACGACTCCCTACTTCAACTGGTAGGAGCTGATGGTAGGGTTCGATCGTGGCACAGAGCCCAGGAGGCCATGGACACAGGTTGTCAACAAGGCACTGTGCAACCTGTTGGTGGGTGCATAATGTTGTGGCCTGTCTTTACGTGGACTGGGCTGGGTCATCTGGCCCAAATGAACCGCTCATTGACTGGAAATCGTTATGTTCGGTTGCTTGGAGACTATTTGCAGCCAAACAATGATGAAATTTTTACGGACGACCATGCTCCATGTCTCTGGGCCACATTTCTTGCGACTGATGTGAAGAACATTCTGGACAATTAGAGCGAACAGTTTGGCCACCCAGAGTGCCCGAGTTAAAACCCATCAAAAATTTATGGTAGGTAATCTATAGGTCAGTTCGTGCACAAAATCCTGCAATGGCAATACTTTCGCAATTACGCAAGGCTTATAACGCCGGAAATGTATATCCTCCTATTTCCATCTATTGTACTATAATTTTTTTTCCTTGCTTTGTTACCTCAAGATATGACATTTCTGTCTCTTTCATTCATTCATTCATTTCATTGTTGCCCTTATGGACAGTGTTTGAACTCGAAAATCACATGATGACACAATTTTCACTTCTTTCCTTTCTTCCTCTTCTCTTCCCAAAATCTCTTCATCCTTTGGCTGTGCTCCTGTTTCCTTTGCTCTGTCCATAATGTTCCTGTCTTCTTTCTCTCCTTTACAATAAATTTTGCACTCCTAACTTTGTTTCTGAAGTATTTCCTGTCTCCTATCATTTGCCTGTTGATCCCTATCTGCCTTAAGTCTTCGTCTATTTCATGATACCAATTTGTTTTCTTGCTTGAGCTGTTTACTAAAGTCGGTTGTTGTCCATTCTCTGTATGTGCCCATAGAAAGTTAATCTCCGTTTTCTGATCGCGTCTGTTAGTCTGTCAGTGTGCTGGTACAGCTCTTTGGTAGGTCGCTTCATCCATATGCCATCTCTGTGAATTGGTCCAAATATTTTTCTGAGAATTTTGCGTTCTATTTTTTCTGTGTCTATGATGCCTGATGCTCCAATTGTGGTTGTTTCTGACGCGTACAATGCTTCTGGTAATACAACTGTTTTGTAGTGCCTAAGTTTGGCCTGCCTCGATATGCTTTTCTTATTATAATGTGACCATGTGAGTTTGTATGCCTTCTGGAGTTTCTTCGTTGGTTCCATGTTAGCCGCCTTGTTTGATCCTCCCATTTGTATGTACTCCCCTAAATACTTGAATTTTTCGACTCTTTCTACGGATCCATATACAGTATGCATGGTGTGTACATTGTTGGTCTGTCGTTCCATATATTGTGTCTTCTCGTAAGATACCTGCAGACCTGTTTTGGCAGCTATTTCATGCAAGCATTCCAGTGCTTCCTTTGCCTCCTGTGTATTATTGCTGAGTATGGCTATATCATCTGCAAATGCCAGACATTTTATGATTGTTTTGGTTTCACGTGTTCTTCCCAGCTGTATTCCTTTAACTTGTTCCTCCCACTGCTTGATAATTTTGTCTAACACCATGTTGAACAGGATTGGTGAGAGCCCGTCTCCTTGTCGGACACCTGTGTGTATGTGGAAGGGTTCCGAAATTTCTCCCATGAACTTAATCTTGGAGGTAGTGTCTGTAAGCGTCTGTTGTATAAGTGCCCTGGTTTTTCTGTCGATACCATATTCTTCCAGCACGTCAAAGAGTGTCTGTCTGTGTATGGAATCATATGCTTTTTTAAAGTCCACAAAGGTAACTACAGTGTTTCTTGCCTGTCTGACTTTCAAAAGTGTTCTCAAGTTCCAGATCTGTTCGATGCATGATCTCCCTTTTCTGAAGCCTGCCTGGTATTCCCCAATTTGCAGATCTGCTTGTGGTTCTAGTCTGTTTAATAGCACCTTAGAGAAAATTTTGTATGTAACTGGTACTAGCGAAATGCCTCTGTAATTGTTTGGATCTGACTTATCACCCTTTTTATGTAATGGATGGATCAATGCACATTTCCATTCCTCTGGCACTTTCTCTGTGATCCAAATTTCGGAGATAATCTTATGGATTTTTTTGGTGATGTTTTCATCTTGGAGTTTCCAGATCTCGGCGATAATACCATCTTCTCCGGCAGCTCTGTTATTTTTCATTTGTTTTATGATTTCCTCTACCTCTTCTATTGTGGGTGGATCAGAATCGGCATTAGGTGTGGTCTTTTGGAATGTTAATTTTCCTGTAGGTTTTTTGCAATTAAGAAGTTTATCAAAGTAATGTTTGACAATTTTACAGTTTTCTTTTGTGTTTGTTTCCAGGGATCCATCTGTTCTTCGGAAGCAGAGGCTAGGGGATTGATAGCCCTTAATATTTTCTTTGAAAGTTCTGTAAAAATTTCTTGTGTTATTTCTTTTGATATCTTCCTCAATTTCTTTTAGTCTGTTATTGTCATATGCTCGTTTTTCCCTTCTGATTTCCTTCGATGCTAGTTTCTGAACTTCGTGAAATTCTTTCCATGTTTCTGAATTTCTGTAGCTACTGAACTTGTCCCATGCTTGCTTTCTTCTCTCAATGGCTTCATCACAATTTGCGTTCCACCACCTATGTTTGCGTTTTCTAGGTGGTTGTCCCCAGCACATAGTCTTCTGAACTGCCTTCGCCAGATCTGTCCATGTGTCTATTGAATGCCTATTAATTTCTTCAACGATTTTATCCCTGTTTATCTTCAAGTATTCCGGATCAGGTTTGACTATTTTGTTTTGCGCTGTCTGTTTCAGTCTTGGGATTGGCCTAATCTTAACTTGTAGCAAATAATGATCAGACTCGAAGACTCCTTTACGTGTTCTGACATTTAGAATTTCCCGCGAATTTTTCTTGGATATGGCCACATGATCAATCTGAAATTCTCCCCACACTGTGTTGGGTGCTTTCCACGTTGTAAGTTTTCGTCTTGGTTTTTGAAATTGTGTTGACATGATTTTGAGGTTAAAGTTTTGACAATATTTTATGAGGTGTTTCCCATTTCTGTTCGTGCGAATATGTGCTGAGTATGGGCCTGTTATTTCTCTGAATTTTCTCTCCTTACCAAGCTGCGCATTGAAATCACCCATTAGAATTTTCACATGTCTTTCTGGTACGTTGTTAGTTACTTCCTCCATGTCTTCCCAGAAGTCTTCAATTTCTTGTGGCTTCTTTCTGTTATGGTCATTTGTAGGTGCATGTGCGTTGATAATTGTGTATGCTTTATTACCTGATTTGAAGGACAGTGTCGAGATACGTTCTGATATTGAATTGAAGTCTATGATGTTATCCATGACTGATTTGTGTACTGCAAACCCTGTACCGAACAATAATGGTGTTCCTCTTCTGACAGCAGGTTTACCTTTGTAAACCCTGTAATGTTCTGTGTCGAAATGGTTTTCATCTACGAAGCGCGTCTCTTGAATGGCAAGAATTTTGATGTGAAATTTATCTAGCATGTCTGTCAGTTGTTTTAGTTTTCCAAGTTTGAACAGAGTGTTTGCATTGAGAGTGCCAAGGTAGTGCTTGCGAAGAAGTTTTGAGAAGCTCCGACTCTTCTCCTCATGATGTTCCTGGTCCCCCAGAATCCGATGACCAGGAAAGTCCAGTCCGTTGACTGGGGCCTGGGGTAGCGGATTTCTTTCCATTTGTTCCATCATGATTACTTCAAGTTGAAGTTGGTTGTGGTGACCTTTAGCAAGATCACGGTAATTGCAGACTTGATTGTTGAGATCAAGCCATATTTCACTGCCGCACCAACTAGATAAACAGACGCAGACCACTAGTCGCTGGATACCAGAACAGACACTAATGGATTTCTTGATGTTGTGTGTTTGGTCCGCGAGAGCTATTTTATTTCGCTCAAGTCCGCCGGCAAGCCGGTGAGGACCCCCCTATCCGCCACCTGGGACGCGCCAAGTCGGAGTATCACCTCTCCGCCTGCTACGACACCGTAGTAGGTTCGTGGATTTCTGTCTCTTTATATATTGTAATTGTTTTACTGTTTGTATATATATATTTATGCATTTATGTTTGTTTGTTTTGTGAATATTATTTGTATTTATACGCTGGGTCTGGCCTAGGGAAAACTATGCTATCGAACGGATACATCGATAGGTCGTGTGGAGAACCAAAGTGTGTAGGATCTTTGGTAGTGTTAACTCTGTCGCGTGGAGCGCGGGCAGAGGGGAGTGTGGCTGGAGTAGCGAGTGGAGCAGGTGTGTTGTGTGAAGCTCCCGCGAGTTGCCGCGCTTTCGGGGTTTGGCAGCATGTAATTGCGCTCGATTTGCGATGATAGTTTCTGACATGGTGTCGCGGACGGGAAGCATTAGCTGGCGCACATCAAGAGCCCGTTTCGTCTGGTGTCCGTGTCGAGAAGAAGGCGCGCCAACATCCAGCTTCTGCAACAGCGACGGCCGACAATGAGTGACTGTCGCCACCTCCTCGATCGACGGCTTCAAACCTTCAATCAACCAACAAGGAAGACTGGAAGCACGTAAAGTTTTAGAACTGTATGGCAGACCTCAGTTTTTCAAACATTTAAAATTGTTGCATCACAAAATTGCAGCAACTTAGCATGAACCTTTGTTGCTCATTGTCCCAATTGCATTGCGAAGCAGGGTCCCTTCCTTTTCCGAAATGAACCCGAGTGTCATTGAAATTCAAACGCCAGCAATAAAATACAGTCATTCCATTTCACTACTTTAATTTCAAATTTCAGTTAAAGTATTCATAGCTGGCTACAATACTTAGATTACACAAGCACAAATTAAGAGTGCTAGTTTTGTTACCATATTTTGGCTTACCTGTGACTGCAGCCCAGCTTGGTACGTACTAAATTTTACTACTGTTAATTGTTCAGAATCATTTAATTCAAGTTCAAAGTTAAATCTCTTATTTGTAAATTGCGTAGATTCAAGTAGCTTTTGAAATGATTGTTGAGGTAGTCCAAGACTAACCGTATTTTACTGAATTTCGACGTGCTTCAGAAAGAAAGCTCACTGTTAACTTCAGTCACTAAATTAACTTTCGATTTTCCGGTTTTATTAATTCTTTTGCTAAATTAAGTCAGAGTGTAGCGAAATTTATTACTTCTGACAAACTTTCAGTTTTCACACTACACTTGTCAACCTTCAGTTGCCACTCTTCTAGTGCTAATTATATGTGTAATAATCTTTCTTTTTCAGTTACTATAGTAATTGTCCTTAGGACTGGCGACCGTAATTTCCCCCAAATCTCAATTATCTAATTACCGCTAGTTGATTGTTAACGTAACGGCCGCACATTTTCTTTCTTTATTAACTTTACCCCTATTTCAAAATTAAATTCCACCAGTTTCATTTGCATTTTTCCTTTCATTTAGATGTAACCCTTTGCTCCCTCTTTACCGACAAATCAACTTCGGTGACGATTGCTTTTCCCAAATTTCTATTAGGTACACGCGGTTTAAGTTTTCACTGTCATTAAGGTCGATAAGTGAGGGGGAGGATACAGGCTGTAGACGCAGCGTGCTCGGTATTTGTGCAGGGTACTTCCAACGATTTGTTGAGTCCATGCCACGCGAAGACGCTGCACTGCGACATGCAACAGGAGATCCGACACCATATTAGGGAGTATCACACGACTTGCGTCACCTCGGTGTACCAGGCGCCACCGTTGAGCTGCAGATAGTTGTTCGTCTGCTTCTGAGCCATCAGAGTAGCTTGCTAGTTGCTGTTTTCGTGTTAGGTTCCTGATCCAGCGTGGACAACGAACTTTACGAGTTCACTAACTTGATTACGTCTAACGTGAGCCGAAGGGCAATGGAAAAGTTTTCTACCCTCTCCACAGAATTACTGATGTACACTCCTGGAAATGGAAAAAAGAACACATTGACACCGGTGTGTCAGACCCACCATACTTGCTCCGGACACTGCGAGAGGGCTGTACAAGCAATGATCACACGCACGGCACAGCGGACACACCAGGAACCGCGGTGTTGGCCGTCGAATGGCGCTAGCTGCGCAGCATTTGTGCACCGCCGCCGTCAGTGTCAGCCAGTTTGCCGTGGCATACGGAGCTCCATCGCAGTCTTTAACACTGGTAGCATGCCGCGACAGCGTGGACGTGAACCGTATGTGCAGTTGACGGACTTTGAGCGAGGGCGTATAGTGGGCATGCGGGAGGCCGGGTGGACGTACCGCCGAATTGCTCAACACGTGGGGCGTGAGGTCTCCACAGTACATCGATGTTGTCGCCAGTGGTCGGCGGAAGGTGCACGTGCCCGTCGACCTGGGACCGGACCGCAGCGACGCACGGATGCACGCCAAGACTGTAGGATCCTACGCAGTGCCGTAGGCGACCGCACCGCCACTTCCCAGCAAATTAGGGACACTGCTGCTCCTGGGATATCGGCGAGGACCATTCGCAACCGTCTCCATGAAGCTGGGCTACGGTCCCGCACACCGTTAGGCCGTCTTCCGCTCACGCGCCAACATCGTGCAGCCCGCCTCCAGTGGTGTCGCGACAGGCGTGAATGGACGGACGAATGGAGACGTGTCGTCTTCAGCGATGAGAGTCGCTTCTGCCTTGGTGCCAATGATGGTCGTATGCGTGTTTGGCGCCGTGCAGGTGAGCGCCACAATCAGGACTGCATACGACCGAGGCACACAGGGCCAACACCCGGCATCATGGTGTGGGGAGCGATCTCCTACACTGGCCGTACACCACTGGTGATCGTCGAGGGGACACTGAATAGTGCACGGTACATCCAAACCGTCATCGAACCCATCGTTCTACCATTCCTAGACCAGCAAGGGAACTTGCTGTTCCAACAGGACAATGCGTGTCCGCATGTATCGCGTGCCACCCAACGTGCTCTAGAAGGTGTAAGTCAACTACCCTGGCCAGCAAGATCTCCGGATCTGTCCCCCATTGAGCATGTTTGGGACTGGATGAAGCGTCGTCTCACGCGGTCTGCACGTCCAGCACGAACGCTGGTCCAACTGAGGCGCCAGGTGGAAATGGCATGGCAAGCCGTTCCACAGGACTACATCCAGCATCTCTACGATCGTCTCCATGGGAGAATAGCAGCCTGCATTGCTGCGAAAGGTGGATATACACTGTACTAGTGCCGACATTGTGCATGCTCTGTTGCCTGTGTCTATGTGCCTGTGGTTCTGTCAGTGTGATCATGTGATGTATCTGACCCCAGGAATGTGTCAATAAAGTTTCCCCTTCCTGGGACAATGAATTCACGGTGTTCTTATTTCAATTTCCAGGAGTGTATGTCATCAACAAAAATTTTTCGGAAGTATTGGCTTGGACTAATTACTAATCTTCTAACTTAATTGTCCGCTAGCACTATTACTTAGAGAATATAAAACTGTGTTGCCAGAACCACATTTAATGGTATTGTGCCATGCAATACAGCATAATGTACGCAAGATCTTACAGTTCCAGTGCAAGTGAAATCCAGCACATTTTCGAACTGATACTCGGTCAGAACCAACTGTCGTCTTTGGGGAGTACTGGAAAGTTAGAGAAGCAGTTGTTGCACGACCGCAGTATTCGCATGATTTAGAAACACGTTGATTATTTTTTCGTTATCTATATTTTAAAATGTGGTATGCATTTCCCCTATCAGCGAGCAGATTTGTGCAAATGTATTTAGCAAAATCCTATCTGACTTCACTTTTGTGGTTTTAGCTTTAACTTTCGCTACTCCTTTCACATTTGACAAATAAAAAGAAACCACTTTAGAACACTTGAAAGCAATAATAGTTCATTTAAAACAGGAGACTCGGTTTTACTAGAACTTAGGAGAGGAGCCTGCATGGGTTCGTGATCAGAATAGAAAATACGTTTCCGAACACAGATTTATAGCATTTGGATTATTATTAAAACCACTCACACGAATTAACTTGTCAATGCTCATATACATATCTGGATGTATGAAGTTAGCGAAGCAGTGGCGAACTTTTGGTGGCAAGCGACATGGCGGCTAACTGTATTCGCCGTTCTTGATGTTCGAATGGTCTACAAAATTTCTTCTTGGCGTTGGATTTTCAACTTATTAGAGCCATTCCTTTTTGCTGAGAATACCAAACAATAGCCAGGCAAAGCTTCGTTGCAAAGCAGCTCCCAATCGCCACTCTAGGCACCGTCGAAGTGTACCGTGGTACGGTTGGCCACTTACTACGTACCGTTAACACCAAGGAGACGCTCAGTTCGACCGCCAAAACCACCTTTTACATCGCGCCATGCCACTTCCGTTGCGGAGGAGTTTTCTTACGTCTTTTACAGAACTGCCCTAAGCATGAGCCAGCTTCCAATAAACATTGTCCTTCGTATAAAAAAAATATAAAAATAAGTTATCCTTTTAACAATTCATTTTGCTTTTCCCATGTATACACTGCAAAACTCTAATTTCCTGTCACAAATCAGTTATTTTGACCAAGAAAGAATTCACGCTCCATAATTGCAGATACACAGTTACACAAAATAAAATTACTTCTAATCGATGTAAGTGTTACACCACCACCTCTGTCACTGTTCGCACCCCTAGGATGCCTTCTGCGCAGCTACAGGCCACGTTACGTCGAGAACATTGCACCAGCCTATAACTGTACTGTACCACCAGTGCCATTGTACTGTTCAAACCTACTCACTGTTTGAGCTCTATTTAATTTTTATCTTCATTGTGGTGCTACAAGCGAAATATACGGCAACTGTCTTCATACATGCCAGTTGAAGCTAAATGATCACTACAGTATAAAACAGTGGTTCCCAAACTTCTTGCGACTTTTAACCTTAGTGCAGTCAGATGTAGCCCCCCCCCCCTCCCTCCCCACCATAAACAAAATTAGACATTCCTAGATTTTAAAGTGGAAAAGAACATTCTTTGAACACTTTCGATTTTAAAATGACGGAAGATAAATGATATTTAGTTATTGCAGCTTTTTATTAAATGACAAGCTAATGAGTCAATGCGACAATGTTTGTCGCTTATTTCGAACAACCTTTTTTACAGAATGAGGCAGTTCTAAGTGCGTCGCAGGTGCTACCACCAACTCCTTCTCAGAAAAGAAAGCTAAATAGCCACAGTAGAGTAGACACTTACCAGGAAACACGCCTCCTCTGCAACACTCCTCTCCCTATTAACACTTGCTTCACTCACTCTCTCCACACCATCATCATCATCATCATCATCATCATTTAAGACCGATTATGCCTTTCAGCGTTCAGTCTGGAGCATAGCCCCCCTTATACAGTTCCTCCATGATCCCCTATTCAGTGCTAACATTGGTGCCTCTTCTGATGTTAAACCTATTACTTCAAAATCATTCTTAACCGAATCCACGTACCTTCTCTTCGGTCTGCCCCGACTCCTCCTACCCTCTACTACTGAATCCATGAGTCTCTTGGGTAACCTTGCTTCTCCCATGCGTGTAACATGACCCCACCATCTAGGCCTGTTCGCCCTGACTGCTACATCTATAGAGTTCATTCCCAGTTTTTCTTTGATTTCCTCATTGTGGACACCCTCCTGCCATTGTTCCCATCTACTAGTACCTGCAATCATCCTAGCTACTTTCATATCCGTAACCTCAACCTTGTTGATAAGGTAACCTGAATCCACCCAGCTTTCGCTCCCATACAACAAAGTTGGTCGAAAGATTGAACGGTGCACAGATAACTTAGTCTTGGTACTGACTTCTTTCTTGCAGAAGAGAGTAGATCGTAGCTGAGCGCTCACTGCATTAGCTTTGCTACACCTCACTTCCAGTTCTTTCACTATGTTGCCATCCTGTGAGAATATGGATCCTAAGTACTTGAAACTGTCCACCTGTTCTAACTTTGTTCCTCCTATTCGGCACTCAATCCGTTTATATTTCTTTCCCACTGACATTACTTTCGTTTTGGAGATGCTAATCTTCATACCATAGTCCTTACATTTCTGATCTAGCTCTGAAATATTTCTTTGCAAACTTTCAATCGAATCTGCCATCACACTAAGTCATCCGCATATGCAAGACTGCTTATTTTGTGTTCACATATCTTAATCTCACCCAGCCAGTCTATTGTTTTCAACATATGATCCATAAATAATATGAACAACAGTGGAGACAGGTTGCAGCCTTGTCTTACCCCTGAAACTACTCTGAACCATGAACTCAACTTACCGTCAACTCTAACTGCTGCCTGACTATCCATGTAAAGACCTTTAATTGCTTGTAAAAGTTTGCCTCCTATTCCATAATCTTGTAGAACAGACAATAACTTCCTCCTAGGAACCCGGTCATATGCCTTTTCTAGATCTATAAAGCATAGATACAATTCCCTGTTCCACTCATAACACTTCTCCATTATTTGCCGTAAGCTAAAGATCTGGTCCTGACAACCTCTAAGAGGCCTAAACCCACACTGATTTTCATCCAATTGATCCTCAACTAATACTCGCACTTTCCTTTCAACAATACCTGCGAAGATTTTACCCACAACGCTGATTAAAGAGATACCTCTGTAGTTGTTACAATCTTTTCTGTTTCCATGTTTAAAGATTGGTGTGATTACTGCTTTTGTCCAGTCTGATGGAACCTGTCCCGACTCCCAGGCCATTTCAGTTATCCTGTGTAGCCATTTAAGACCTGACATTCCACTGTATTTGATGAGTTCCGACTTAATTTCATCCACCCCAGCCGCTTTATTGCACTGCAATCTACTGACCATTTTTTCCACTTCCTCAAATGTGATCCTATTTCCATCATCATTCCTATCCCATTCTACCTCGAAATCTGAAACATTACTGACCGCATTTTCACCTACATTGAGCAACTCTTCAAAATATTCCCTCCATCTGCCCAAGGCATCCACAGGATTCACCAGCAGTTTTCCTGACCTGTCCAACATACTGTGTAGCCATTTAAGACCTGACATTCCACTGTATTTGATGAGTTCCGACTTAATTTCATCCACACCATTTAAAATACAAATTGAAATGGGTGCATTATGCGTCCCTACTACTATTCGTTTGTCATTTGATTGCTGGACTACATACATCTGCAATGGTAGAAAGTGGAAGACTTCACGATGCCAATTCTGAGTCTGACCTCTACCACTAATAATAATAATAATAATTTCACTGCCAGTATTTGGCCTGCAAAGGAAGGAGAGGTGGCGGCGTAAAATTCCTGATCACCACACTTTGCGCCAATGTCTACTTTAAATGCCAGACCTCTCCGCAGGTTGTCATGAAGTGAGGGCAGCTGACGCTGATCCGTGCGTTCAGCGTGGCGGGCCACTCGCTGCTACTCGCGACGAGCAGGCTGTGCCCCGGCATTGGGCTTCACCGTCTCCCTTCTATCATCATCATCATCATCGTCAAGATCAACACACACGCACACACACACACACACACACATACACACACAAACACACACACAATGCGTACTTGTAGTTCAAATGGTTCACATGGCTCTAAGCACTACGGGACTTAACATCTGAGGTCATCAGTCCCCTAGACTTAGAGCTCATTAAACCTAACTAACCTAAGAACACCGTACACATCCATGCCCGAGGCAGGATTCGAACCTGCGGCCGTAGCAGCAGTGCGGTTCTGGACGGAAGCGCCTAGAACCGCTCGGCCAAGTGGCCGGCTTACTTGTAGTATGAAGAATACTGTAATTGAGCATGTTCCAAATTAATAAACAATAATAATAACGCAGAGTGTCTCAGAAAGAATGACTTGATTTTGTGCGGTATAAATACGATACATGGGGACGTGCGGCAAGGAAATGCGTGTTGTCTGGATGGGTGTGGCCTGCAGTTGGAGAGAATCCCCGTTAACGTCGGTCAATGCCTTTTCTTAGTTTGCAGTCAGTCAAAAGTAAGACGGCGTCCGCTCATCAGAAGGCGTTTGGTGTAGGCGTTTGAGAAGGGTCCAAAAAAGTCTACTCGCCGAGCAAGCAGAAAACTGGCACTGATTCATACAACTCTGTGGCGAGTGTTAATGCGTCGTTTGGTCTATAAACCATACAGACTACAATCAGTGCAAAATCTTCGGGTTGATGATAAAAGCAAACGGCTTGACTTCACCAATGCTCTGCTAGTGGGCATGGAAGACGATATGTTTTTACGACGGTTAATTTTCAATGATGAATCAGCATTTCATGTAGCGGTAAAGAAAACCGATACAACGTGCACATATGGTGACTCCAGAACCATCATGACATTACAGAGCACGAATGAGGGCCACATGAAGTGAACGTCTTTTGTGCCATTTCTCGTGAAAGTGTGCGTTCCCTTCTTTTTTTTGAAGAAAACACAGTGTCTGGAATGAACTGTCTTCAAACACTGCAGTTTTGGCTTTTTCCACAATTTCAGGACGAGTCCGATGACTTTATTTTCTAACAGACTGGAGTTCCTTCACACTGGCAAAACAAAGGACGTCGGTTTCTCAATGACACTCTGCACCGCGAGAGACTGTCGTTCTCTCTTGGCCACCGAGATCGCCAGACATGATCCCATGCGATTTTTTCTTGTGAGGATACGCGAAGGAAAGTGTGTTCATCTTCCCTTTACCTCGTGACATAGAAGAAGTGGACAATAGAAGAACAGCCACCATAACTCCTGTAAAAGCAGATACATTGTGTAATGTTTACGATGAATTTAGCTATCGTCTAAATGTTCACGTTGCTGCTACTGGACACACACAAACTATTTGTAATAAGCATAGCTAAAAGTGATAGTTGTTTCAGTATTTTGCAATTCATCCCAAGTTTGTAGTACATCTTTATCAATAAATTTGGAGCTTCGATATCAGGTCATTCCGTTTGAAACTTCTTGTAATAATAATAATACAGTGTGAGTCCTACAGCAGTTTGTATCCAATACATACACTCATGGAAATTGAAATAAGAACACCGTGAATTCATTGTCCCAGGAAGGGGAAACTTTATTGACACATTCCTGGGGTCAGATACATCACATGATCACACTGACAGAACCACAGGCACATAGCCACAGGCAACAGAGCATGCACAATGTCGGCACTAGTACAGTGTATATCCACCTTTCGCAGCAATGCAGGCTGCTATTCTCCCATGGAGACGATCGTAGAGATGCTGGATGTAGTCCTGTGGAACGGCTTGCCATGCCATTTCCACCTGGCGTCTCAGTTGGACCAGCGTTCGTGCTGGACGTGCAGACCGCGTGAGACGACGCTTCATCCAGTCCCAAACATGCTCAATGGGGGACAGATCCGGAGATCTTGCTGGCCAGGGTAGTTGACTTACACCTTCTAGAGCACGTTGGGTGGCACGGGATACATGCGGACGTGCATTGTCCTGTTGGAACAGCAAGTTCCCTTGCCGGTCTAGGAATGGTAGAACGATGGGTTCGATGACGGTTTGGATGTACCGTGCACTATTCAGTGTCCCCTCGACGATCACCAGTGGTGTACGGCCAGTGTAGGAGATCGCTCCCCACACCATGATGCCGGGTGTTGGCCCTGTGTGCCTCCGTCGTATGCAGTCCTGATTGTGGCGCTCACCTGCACGGCGCCAAACACGCATACGACCATCATTGGCACCAAGGCAGAAGCGACTCTCATCGCTGAAGACGACACGTCTCCATTCGTCCCTCCATTCACGCCTGTCGCGACACCACTGGAGGCGGGCTGCACGATGTTGGGGCGTGAGCGGAAGACGGCCTAACGGTGTGCGGGACCGTAGCCCAGCTTCATGGAGACGGTTGCGAATGGTCCTCGCCGATAGCCCAGGAGCAACAGTGTCCCTAATTTGCTGGGAAGTGGCGGTGCGGTCCCCTACGGCAGTGTGTAGGATCCTACGGTCTTGGCGTGCATCCGTGCGTCGCTGCGGTCCGGTCCCAGGTCGACGGGCACGTGCACCTTCCGCCGACCACTGGCGACAACATCGATGTACTGTGGAGACCTCAAGCCCCACGTGTTGAGCAATTCGGCGGTACGTCCACCCGGCCTCCCGCATGCCCACTATACGCCCTCGCTCAAAGTCCGTCAACTGCACATACGGTTCACGTCCACGCTGTCGCGGCATGCTACCAGTGTTAAAGACTGCGATGGAGCTCCGTATGCCACGGCAAACTGGCTGACACTGACGGCGGCGGTGCACAAATGCTGCGCAGCTAGCGCCATTCGACGGCCGACACCGCGGTTCCTGGTGTGTCCGCTGTGCCGTGCGTGTGATCATTGCTTGTACAGCCCTCTCGCAGTGTCCGGAGCAAGTATGGTGGGTCTGACACACCTGTGTCAATGTGTTCTTTTTTCCATTCCCAGGAGTGTAGTTACTGTTGTGTTGTGCTCTCACTCAGTCTGTTTATTGTTATGAAGTGAATAATATGAATAATGAAGTAATTTCTTGTCTTCTGTGGGAACTACCTGCAGCTTGGGAAGGCATTTTCATGAGATATTTCAGCATATATCACTTACATTTTCCTGTCATAGATGCATAGTACAAAGTGTATGTGTACTGGGTGGACTATCTTATTCATACATTTGTTTCCCAAGCTATAACCTCCTCCTCATTGTGTCACGCATTAATACTGGTATTTTTTTTTTTAAATATTGGGAACTTAAGTAATCAATATTATGGTCTTACGAAATAGTGTTAAGAGCGAAGAAGTTTAAAAAATAATTTTGATTCGTGGCCGAAACACGTTTGAACATTTTTGTCTACTTCTCAAAAAATCACATTTTACCTTTCAAGGGGTAATTACCTCCAGACTCGGAACCACTGACGTAGAAGGATGAGCTCAAACCCTTGTAGGAACTGCGACTCTTCCATAAGCTTCCGATTTCATACGACGTATATTTTTGAAATCGAAAAGAAATTGAAGATAATATAAAAATATGCAGATTCTGAATAATGTAAGGAGTTAACAATTCACATTTGCTACGTCTGCAACAGCCCAGCGATGCGGCATCGGCGCAGTGTTCGGCGGCGCGGTTCCTTTCCGTCCCATTACGACGGACCTGCAGCTACCTGTGAACATTGTCTCTGCAGATCATCGGTAGGGAAGCCGAGCGAAACCTACTGTACTTCGACGTGAACCAGGCAGCAATTAAAGTCACTAATCTACGTTTCGGGAGAAAGTTTTCACACGAAATGAAAGGTTGGAAATTTTGTCCTTAATTAATATGTTCTGAAACTTAGTTGAACAAGTATCACTGCCAAGCCCGTGCTAGTCTTAACACAGTCACTCACAATCCCTTTCACTCAATACGCCACGCGGAATATGTGTCTTTTCTCGTCACAACATATACTTAAAAATTCCGAAATTTCTACACACCTATCGAATAATTATGCCGTCACTTTACAACACTTTTGATGTATAAAACACTGCTAGATCCGGCAACTTATCATTTCCATCGGAACTACTGCTACACACGTCCGAACTGTTTCATGGCTAGGCTCCGACTCCTCTCTAGAATACTCTAAGTCTTCTCTACCAGCAGAGAAAGGCGCGCGAAGAATACTGCTTTACCACTGGTCAGTTTACTCAACAGCCAATAGCAAAACAACATTCTCCCGCGTCAATCCGCGCTTTTCATCAATAACCAGTCGCAAAATAGTAAACCTAACGACTGCACTTTTTACCGGCGTAATTATCTAATATGCTGAAGTTTTGCTTATGCATAAAGTTATTTACTGTTGTTATTTATACCTGAATTAACTTTCCCTTTACCATAAACTTACTTTACAAATCTATTCTACAAAAATCCCCTTTGTCCACATCCATACTTCTTCGAAATGTTCCCACACTAAATCCCACTACATAACTCGTTAAACAATTATCTTCATATTAACCTTAAACCACACTCACGCATCATTCATACTGCTAAAACACATTGATAACATTTTACATACCCAAAAAGACATAATAAAACTTTATGAAAATACTAGAACAGTTTATGAAAAACATTCTATTACTTTAGTGTACCCTAGTGGGCACAATAGAAACTAAAATCACAGTCCCCCTATCCAATATTGTCCTCTATCGGCTGGTACATAAACTACGCGCGCGTCCAGTTTCGCGCCACCATCTGTCACTATCCAGCTCTGAGACACATCTCCCACTTAACCGCCTCCAAGGCAGGATCGGTATACGGCGCTACGCCTCAAGTGTTTGGAAAGTCCAGTGGCCGAGTACGAGGCTGTCCTGATGTCAGATGGCAGTTGTTTCTGAGGTATCAGCTGCCGTTACGTAATAGGGAGCCGCCGAGTTTTAGAGATGGGCAAACTGAAACACGTAATTGTTTCGAAACAAAAGAAACAGTACAATGTAATGTTTCGATACGATGTTTCGAAACAGTGAAACAGTTTGTGTTTTATAATTTAATAAACCTACACATTTTATCATCTTGAATGTCTACTGTATAAGTATGTCCATATAAACACAAATGAGGCGCGAGAGCGCTAATCATATCGCAGAAAGTATGAAACTATCACTAAGGCGTTTTGGCAGTTCCGTATTTCATGCAGCAAATGCGCTGCTTTCGTATCGTGTCACTTTCATACACTGCAATTGGCTGAGGACAGCCATAGCTGAAGGCAGAAGAACCACCACGAACGGAACTGGAGGTGGGAGCAAACTGCAGAAACAACGGATATGCTACTGGGATTCCCACATTCCGTTAGTATGGGTAATAAACCCATCCTGCTAATTTCCATGCACACAAGGGAATCATTGTGGATAATAGGCACAGTGACTATAGACTCACAAATAATGCCAAATAATTCGAATAAATAACAAAATATAACAGAAAATATTTTGTCTTTCAAGGTGTTTCGAACCACTGCTATAAATGCATCATGCTTCCCATCCCTTCTTGTTCACCATTACACTATCAGTGATATGTCAAACAGATTGCTTGCAATTATACCTACATCAGATTTGTATATATATCTAATAACTGTCACTTTACGCCTTTTTTTTATTCAAAATGTTGTAGGCTTACTTGCGTTTCTTAATATGATTACTGTACATGAACAGAGAAGCGTATGTTATAAAAAAAGTGTAATTTAACTGAATGATTTTCACATATTTATTATTTTGAATGTGAATAGTATGCATTGTTTTATTGTTTGGTTAGTGTTTATAAAGCAGATGTTACGTCGTTTCGGAATAGGACAGTCAGCTAGAAACGAAGCTTTATTTTCGGATATCTTAAGCTTCATGCTATTGGTTGTCATAAAGATTTCGACACTCTTGAAAGTGTTTCACGAAGCGGTATGTTGTGTTTCAGTACCTGTGCCGAGCCCGAATCTCGTCCGACACAAGAGTGGAATGAAACATCACTGTTTCGATACAATTAGTCCGTTCCAAGCACAGGTGGACTGAAACAGCCTTATTTTGAAACAACGATACAGTTTCTGTGTCTGGCTCGAGATCGAATCTGCACTACTGTTTCTAAACAGTGAACCACAGCCGTTCCGAAACACTTAAACAGTTCCACGTATCGATACACTGTATCGAAACATAGAAACAGTGGCCAAGTCTACCGAGTTTAGCCCTCTCCTGTTTGTGGCGTGGGTCTGACAGGCGCCTGCTCACGCATTCGTTATAAGTAAAGTTGTCAGCCGGTAAATGTTGTTCTCTTGTTTTCGCCACAAACCAGCAGGTGGCTTGCGGAGTACTGATGTAGATATACGAGTACATGTTTTCTTTAGTTATTAACCTCTCAATGAGTTGCTATTTTTGCTCGCATTAAATCTATCTTCTTTAACTCGACTGAAGGACCCATCCACTAGTCAAACGATAACAGAAAACTGCGCGTCACGGTGATGTGGTCACTTATCTTGCACTTGCTGTTACTTGATAATGCAGCGTCATCGTTGTGAAACATTACGACAGGTTACGACATTGATGGAATTGAAATGCAAGGTGTTGGGGCAAGGGTACCCTTACTAGATTTTTAATGGGTGTGTGAACAATAAGAATGCATATATTCTGTGATTCTCACTGAAGTGATGCCTTCAATTACCACTCTATTTTACCCTTGTTGTACATAAATAATGTTTGAGGGTATTATCCCTGAACGAGCTCTAATTTTAGACAATATCTTCAGTCTTTTTGGCACCTATGGATTGAAATAAGTCATGTTTCAAGTTCATTACGGTCCCTGCTTTTAAATCCAAACACATTATAAAAACTGATCTACGTTTGTGTGTATGTTCCATATCTTCTCTTAAACAGCCAGACCGATTTCAACCAAATTTGATACACACATCCCTTACTGTCACGCAACAAATGCTGTGGTGTAAGAACCAATTAACAATTACATTTCAGAAGATATGACGTCAGAAAGAGGAAGATGCGTAAAGCATTGTCGCATCATGCATGATGTTCAAATGTATTAGTTCTTTTCTAGCAACTCTATTCGTAACAAATTTCGTGCACAGTGCCAACGTGTACTTACACAAACAGATCATTGTACGGCACATAGTACAAGAGATGTGATGTTATAAACACTGATCTGCGTGGAAAAATACGTTTATCCTATGCAACTAACAAGGGAACCTCCCCATCGCACCCCCCTCAGATTTAGTTATAAGTTGGCACAGTGGATAGGCCTTGAAAAACTGAACACAGATCAACCGAGAAAACAGGAAGAAGTTGTGTCGAACTATGAAAAAATAAGCAAAATATACAAACTGAGTAGTCCATGTGCAAGATAGACAACATGAAACCTCAACTGAAAATTTTAATTTTTTTTATTTTCGCGAAGTTATGATCTGTCTGTTCGTTCATTGACGTCTCTGTTCACTGTAATAAGTTTAGTGTCTGTGTTTTGCGACCGCACCGCAAAACCGTGCGATTAGTAGACGAAAGGACGTGCCTCTCCAATGGGAACCGAAAACATTTGATCGCAGGGTCATAGGTCAACCGATTCCTCCACAGGAGAACACGTCTGATATATTCTGTACGACACTGGTGACGGCACGTGCGTCACATGACAGGAATATGTTGTCGACCCACCTAACTTGTACACTTAGCGAATGGGTAAAAAGATTCTTCTACCTTGCCCGATTTAGGTTTTCTTGTGGATGTGATAATCACCCCCAAAAAAGTTATGAAAACATAAGAGTTTATCACATAAACTGAAAATAAAAAATTAAACTTTGCAGTCGAGGAAAGAATTGAACCTACGACCTTTTGCTCCGTAGCTGCTATCGCTAACCACGGGACAACGGCGCTCCTCGTCTCCCATTGTCCTTAATGTTGCATATCTTCGCATGGACTACTCAGTTTGTATATTTAATATTTTTTTTCATAGTTCCACACAACTTCTTCCTGTTTTCTCGACTGATCTGAGTTCAGTTTTTCAAGGCCCATCCACTGTGCCAACTTATAACTAAATCTGAGAGGGGTGCGATGGGGAGGTTCCCTTGTAAGACACTCCTAAAGTTGAGTCAACTTAAGGATATCCCTGACACTTGATAGCGCTTTTGATAGCTTTCAGATGCGAAGCGCAAAAGGCTGTATGCGACAACAGAAGTCGCCTCAAGAGCAATGAAGAGGCGTTGCCATAGATACACTTACAAAATTCCGTTGTAGACACGCGAAACAGCTGCGGCCTGCTGCATGGACATGTAGGTAGAAATATTGTTCATAATCCAGTTCTGAGTTAAACACACATTAAAGAGAAATTTTATTTCACATACTATGTTTTCTTAATTTGGATACTGTACTTATACATTTGTACTTTATGCATATTTCTTTGTACGCTTGTTTTGTATTTTAAAAGTGGTCTTTAAAAATACATGGAAACGAAATTTTTTGATACGAAATTACAAAAACTGTTCATTTTTTTGTTTTTGGTTTCTGGCTTCTAATATAAATTGGGAAAAATCGCATGATACAGCCTGTATTGTCCTACATTTATTCACTACTGTTTCGATCAAGGACCATCTCCTTAATGGAAAAATATCAGTCTGACGTCTTCACATGGTGTCGCAGTATGTCTCAAACATTTCTCCAACTATATCGCCGCTGTTGACAGTTACCTGGGAAAAAATTGTATTTTAATAGGAAATAGGTAAAATGGGTATGCCGTCAATGCCATGTTTGTCAGCTAGTTCTAATATATTCGAAATTCTAATAAAACGATAATCTTTATGACATGGTCACCAACCAACCAAGACCATACCAACATCTTTTTACTGTGGTTTCTTTGCGAAGTGAAAGAAATTATACTTTCGATCAGATTTCACTACCTAACAGTATCCGTTCATTTACTGAAGTTGTGTTGAAAGACAGGCATTAACGTGCTTATTTTGGATAACAGAAAAACAGTTGTTGTTGACGTTTATTATCGTTGACAAGAGAGGAGTACTGCTATTCGATGGTCAGCTACAGGAATTAAAATAGCCGCAACTGCTGTTAGTATATCAAGGAACATGAGAGAAGAGGCAGACGTATTTAAGACCACACGGAAAATGAAACATCAGTAGATGGATCACGTAGCCAGGCGAATAGATGATAGGTGACCAAACTGAGTTCTTTGCTTGATTTCAAGAAATAAGTATAGAGCGACGGTCTCATGGACCTCATATAAGAGAAAAACTGAGGAGCAACATACATGCGTTCCATAAAAAAATGACGATTCACTGGAAATGTATCTCAGGCGCCATTTAATAGAGATTCTCAAGACGTACCGAGTTCACTTGGAGACACAAATCTTCGAAGCGTGCGTTTCTGATCAATCATTTACCATTGACTCACAATTTTGCATAATTCTGCTAAAATCATCAAATCTGATGACAGACAGACATTTAACACAGACAGGACACAAACTCATCTGTATTTCATCTATAATGGATGAAGGTGATCTTCTTGACTGTTCCTTTTTAGTGTGTAGAATAATAACCGCTACCAGTCACAATATTGTGAGTGGTAGCGATTATTATTCTATACATTAATTACCGATCCGAGTTTGACAGAAGTAGCGAAAAAAGCCGTGCTGTAAACTATTGGTTTAGAAAAATCCTAGTAAGCCTCAATTAGGACAGTTAGATGTGGACAAACGTCGGCGTTCACCAACTGCGCTACGTCTGTCGAAGGAAGCAAACACACAGCAGCTCACCGACTTGCTCGTCTTGCGTTATTTGCATATTTAGACGTAACGAATGGTACCCTAGTGCATTTCAAGGTTCAAAAATTTACGAGTCTGCTGGACACCATACGAGATGGCCAGCCACTGCGCAGCGTCGTTACGCGTAACGAGCCACAAGTCTGCATACACTGCGTGAGATTCGCGTCATTCTCCCAGTCTTCCACCAAAAACTTGTGCCTCTACAACAAGATATGTTTCTTCGGAAAAGAGCAATAATAATAATAAACACAAAATGTAAAATTAAATTTTTATGTGAAACCTCCAAGCCTTTTGAGATCAAAACCGGTGTAAGACGAAAAGATCGATTGTCCTCACTGCTGTTCAGATGTGTACTGGTAAGGGAAATCATGGAATTGAGGAAAGAACAGAAGAAAAAGGAATTTAAAAAATCACTATTGGGAGAAACTGAGGTAATCTGAGTATTGATTGTTTGTCTTTTGCAGGCGACATTGCCATCTTAACTGAATCTACAGAAGATACAACAGCATCGAAACACATGGAATGCGATTATGAAAGAATAAAAAGGGTTCAAAATTTAAATATCTAGGTGAAATAATACAACCAAATGCTTTTTACAGTGGAGCTAAGTTAGCAAGGGCAAGAAAAATGGAGGTGGATTTTCAATTAACAAGCAGCCTGTATAACAAGAAATCTATTTCCATAAATGTAAAACTCTGGCAACTGTCGTTAGACCAAAATGCCTTTATGTTTCTGAATGATTTTCGTTGAATGCAGCCAAAGAATTAAGCGAAATGTGAAAGAAGGTAAGGAAAGTAAAATAATCAGGAGAATCTAGGGACCAAAATATGACAATGGCAAATGGAAATTAAGTAATAAACGGGTTTACGAAAATTAGAACGAATATTAGACACAAAACTTGTTTTCGTTATTCTTGTTCCGTCTAGCCTCTCTTCCTCATTATCGTTTTGGACAGAAACCCAGAAACTTCAGTATCGTGGATAACAGAAGTTGAAGCAGTCTGAATGAAACAGAATAACGGAGGAAGAAATAGGAGAAAGAGTAAAATGTTTCATAGGCTTCCGTGAGAAAAGAAAGAAAAGGCCAGAGGCAATATGTACGAAAAAGATTAGAAAAACATAGCGAAAGTATGAAAAACTACTGAAAAGAAACAAAGGAGACAAGAAAGAAGTCATAAATTATTTCATGTGGTCCTTAGTAGGCCAAACCAACAACAAAAAATAACGACAATCGTACCGTCACATTTGACGCGATGTTCCTTTGAGATATAATAAGGAATAGTGATGAAATGAACATTTATTTATCGATACATTCATGCGTATATCGCAAATACAGTGTACGTTATTCAAAACACGTACAGCCCGTTATGACTTCACTGCGATACGAACATGAATATATCGATATCTAAATTACCATACAATCGACATTCCTATTCTACTTTCCCTTCTTTGTGAATGCTTCCATTGTGAGTGTGAAACCAAGAACTGCTGACAGCATAGTAAGGGTAGTTGACTGTCGAACTCGACAAGCACTTTCCCTAACGAAGAAAAACTATGAACCTTATTCTTCACCCAGAATTCATCCGCTAACCACAACTGTTTTGACTTTAGGTATCACGATAAGCTATGTCACTTGTGAGAAAGATATGGAACAATACCTAGTCCAAATTTTATACTTACACAGGGCGATTTAGAACCTCATAACGATACTCTGAAGAACTATATGTTACATACATGTAGATTGAGCCGTGGTAAATTTGCTGTTTTGAAGAGCGCGCCGTAGCCCGTTGTGGGAAGCAGTCGCCCTCCGTTTCTGGCGGTGGAGCCGCTGTGGCACTCGCAGCTATGGTGTCTCCCTCTGGTGGGAAAGGGGAAAGGTTGCCCGTTCACGTGCATTTAAGGGGCGCTATGAGCTCGGCAGTCTGGCATGTCTGCTCAGCACCCCCCACCCCTCTTATGGATCCTCCTCTTCCATTGGCTCCTTTCCCCCTCCCCCTTCACTTTTCCTCTCCTTCCCCCCCCCCCCCTCACTTTTTCCCGTCATCTGACCAGTTTCCCCCCACCTCCTTTCGGGTGTGGTATGTCGTATTTGTGCCAACTTTTAGCGCAGTGTTTAAGTGAGTGTTCGGTGTTGTGCGTCCTTCCACAGTGTTGCGAACAGAAATCATGCTGTCGCTGGGTGTGCTTTTTATATCTCTTGCGAACAGAACCCAGACTGTCGCCGTGTTTTTTTAATTGTCTGTCTATTGTTTTTCTGCTTCCTGTGTATTTTATTAGCTTCATCGACCCTGTGTTTTATATTTTACGCTGCAGAATTTTCTGCCATTTTTACCTTTAAGTCACCGATTTTATCGCCAACTGTTATTATTTTTTATTATCTTCATCTTTTTAAATCAAATTCTGTAGGCTGAAGAGCGGCGTAATAAGCTGCTGCCAGCCCGCCCCCTTTAGGGGGAATAGAAACCAAATACAGGGAAAAAAAAACTCGGCAGTCGGTCAGTCTGCCAGTCTCGGCGGGTCTGGTCAGCCGGGTCAGTGTGGAGCAGTCAGTGTCTGTCGTCCGGAGTGCTAGTACGTGTTAGGCCGCCATTCTGCTCGAGTTTGTTCAGGCAGTGGGCATTGGCGGTCGGATCGATCAGTTGGTCGGTCGCGCACTGGGACACAAGTTGACTGTCCGTCTTGAGCGTCGACGCATGTGAGTTCGCCACGTGAGTCCAGTGGGCCGCGCCGTATAGCGAGGAGCAGTGGCTTCGCGGCCGATACGTCAGCAACAGGAGTCAACCCACGACATCGGTCTGGCTGGGCCGAGCTGCAACGCCGTGAGACGGGAGATCGGTGCGCCTTCCTGCGTCCGTTGAAGCGGCTGGCAGCGGACGGTTCGGGAGAGCGTTTTGGTGGTGCTGCGCCAGGACTTCGCCAGAAATCGCAGTTTATTAGAAATTAAATGATTCGTGATATGTTGTTTCGTTTACTTGTTACATTCTACTTGTTTTCTCGGTCGGTCTCTCGTCCCCAGCTTGCTCGTCTGTCTCCCGTCCGCATTTATTAGGCAGTTAGTGTCTGTCTGTCGGTCTGCCGTACGTTAATAGCTGCCTCTGTCCTGTTTGTCGGATTCGGTGTTAACGAATTTATTGCTTAAGGTGTAAAGGACAAATCCCTGAAATGTGTTTTTATCTTGCCTATCATCTTGCGAGGTGGTATGTGTGTAACGTAGAGCATGTTGGTACATTTTATGTAAGTCTGCATTTCATGGGTTTTTATTTAAATGGTCATTTTATTATGTAAGGTTGCCACCCTTCCACAGTAAGAGTTCTTTTAAAAACAAGTTGCACCTTTGGTGGCAAATAATTTTAATGTGAGTGTTTTTACCATTTCCGTCCCTCTTACGGGGTGCACAGTTTATGTGTTTGTGTGAGTTGTTAAAATTTTTAGTTTAAGGTAATCTGGTGTGTTGCAGATTTGCACCAGTGTAGACTTTCAGAGGTTGTTGTGAGCGGTCGTGACTACGGCCGTGTTAAAAGGGAGCGGCAAGGTTCTCAGCCCGAAAGCTCATACTATCAAAATAAAAAAAAAATTTATCTCTGCCTTTGAATAAATTGTAACTTGATATTTGCAGGGTGCTTTCTGACTACAATTTTAAATCCGTTCAAAAAAAAAAAAAAAAAAACAAATAGAATTGGCAACTACTTTGACGCTCACATAGTGTGATTAAATGTGTTAATGTTCTTGACAAATCGTTAGTAAACAAAGTAAATTCTTAAGAAAAGGTTTTGAAAGTACATTCATGGTTCATAGACTGTCACTTCTTTTAGTCTAGAAGCAATTATATTTAACCCATGATTCACGAACGTGAGCGAGCCACGATACCGATGATACACAGTTGCAGATAGTTGTTCCTCTGCTTCTAAGCCTTCATAGTGCCTTACCAGTTGTTGTTAGCATGTGAGGTTCTTAGTCCAGAGTGGGCAACAAACTTTTCGAGTTCACTAACTTGATTACGTCTTAACGCAAGCCGAGAGGCAAGCGAAGCGTTTCTTACCCACTCTGCAGCACTACTGCTGCGTTTTATTGAGACCTCAAGAAAAATGAATCCTTAATAATGAGCATACTGACGATGGAAGACAGTGTGAGGACGCCGAATTTTGAGAATAACGTTAGAGAGCACCTCTCGCTTGTACGCTTAATGTGGCATTAGTACTGGTGGCAGTTTGGAGGAAGCTGCAGGAATGTGCCACTAAAGACCGAATTCAACCCACACAAGAAATCTGTGCACTGTTTTATTCATCGAAATTTTACCTACACGGCGTTCAATACGCACGTGTTATTCACCGATGAGATCTACTTCACCTATGGCAAGTACACTCCTGGAAATTGAAATAAGAACACCGTGAATTCATTGACCCAGGAAAGGGAAACTTTATTGACACATTCCTCGGGTCAGATACATCACATGATCACACTGACAGAACCACAGGCACATAGACACAGGCAACAGGGCATGCACAATGTCGGCACTAGTACAGTGTATATCCACCTTTCGCAGCAATGCAGGCTGCTATTCTCCCATGGAGACGATCGTAGAGATGCTGGATGTAGTCCTGTGGAACGGCTTGCCAAGCCATTTCCACCTGGCGCCTCAGTTGGACCAGCGTTCGTGCTGGACGTGCAGACCGCGTGAGACGACGCTTCATCCAGTCCCAAACATGCTCAATGGGGGACAGATCCGGAGATCTTGCTGGCCAGGGTAGTTGACTTACACCTTCTAGAGCACGTTGGGTGGCACGGGATACATGCGGACGTGCATTGTCCTGTTGGAACAGCAAGTTCCCTTGCCGGTCTAGGAATGGTAGAACGATGGGTTCGATGACGGTTTGGATGTACCGTGCACTATTCAGTGTCCCCTCGACGATCACCAGTGGTGTACGGCCAGTGTAGGAGATCGCTCCCCACACCATGATGCCGGGTGTTGGCCCTGTGTGCCTCGGTCGTATGCAGTCCTGATTGTGGCGCTCACTTGCACGGCGCCAAACACGCATACGACCATCACTGGCACCAACGCAGAAGCGACTCTTATCGCTGAAGACGACACGTCTCCATTCGTCCCTCCATTCACGCCTGTCGCGACACCACTGGAGGCGGGCTGCATGATGTTGGGGCGTGAGCGGAAAACGGCCTAACGGTGTGCGGGACCGTAGCCCAGCTTCATGGAGACGGTTGCGAATGGTCCTCGCCGATACCCCAGGAGCAACAGTGTCCCTAATTTGCTGGGAAGTGGCGGTGCGGTCCCCTACGGCACTGCGTAGGATCCTACGGTCTTGGCGTGCATCCGTGCGTCGCTGCGGTCCGGTCCCAGGTCGACGGGCACGTGCACCTTCCGCCGACCACTGGCGACAACATCGATGTACTGTGGAGACCTCACGCCCCACGTGTTGAGCAATTCGGCGGTACGTCCACCCGGCCTCCCGCATGCCCACTATACGCCCTCGCTCAAAGTCCGTCAACTGCACATACGGTTCACGTCCACGCTGTCGCGGCATGCTACCAGTGTTAAAGACTGCGATGGAGCTCCGTATGCCACGGCAAACTGGCTGACACTGACGGCGGCGGTGCACAAATGCTGCGCAGCTAGCGCCATTCGACGGCCAACACCGCGGTTCCTGGTGTGTCCGCTGTGCCGTGCGTGTGATCATTGCTTGTACAGCCCTCTCGCAGTGTCCGGAGCAAGTATGGTGGGTCTGACACACCGGTGTCAATGTGTTCTTTTTTCCATTTCCAGGAGTGTATATGGGGAGGAACTTTGCAGCGTAATTCGGAATGGCATAGGCACTGCAACATCGTGTTTATGCGTCGACTTCGGGCAAGCGACTTTCAAGTAAAATGACTCCCCTGTGCTGGAATTTATATAATGAATGTATGGCGAGTACGTGTTGTAGACATATGGTTGACTACATATGCAAGTTTGTGTCTGGCCGTGAGTCGTACTCGGATACCTTAATGGTAAGTTCGCCTTTGGTGGCGTAGCGGTGTCGACGGAGCTGTTTACGTCCTCGTCGAGGCGTATGCCTCACGGTAGTGTACTTAACAGGGCAAACTCTTACCGTAAAACCGTATTTAAGGTCACCTTTTCGAAAGAATACGCGTGACCAAAAGCAATCGGCGTCGAACAATTCCCACGTGACGGTGAAAATGCCCCGTGAAGACATGATCGGAATACACTTGTCCATCGTTAGCAGCGTGGTTTAAGTCAAATTGACAAACGACACAACTTGCGACAAGATCTTAGAACGGACGAATGATGGCCTCAAATTCCGACACTCAGACGGCCACATCGGCCCAGTAATTGTTGAATATGCCGGCTTGGATTAAGTACAATGCGCACCTTTGAACTTCGGATCGAAATGTTGGCAGAAGACGTGATGGCTGCACTGCGCCCTTATGGATCAGTACTCGGGCATGTAGCAGAGAAAGGGACGCACTTCACTACATATCCTGATTTCAACGGAGTGCGGCAAATCCACACTGAGCTAAGGAAACATGTCTCGCCCTACCTGTTCATTAGCGGTTGACGGAGCATACACATATAAGACGAGTTATTATCGACCTGTCCCTCCCAGGGGACGCAGCCCTAACGTAGGCACCTACCTTCAGTGCCGGGCGCGAGGGTTTGCTCGCTAGCCGTAGCGTAGCTGTTGGAAGGGTCACCCAAATGTGTCCCACAACGTAGGGCAGGAGGGGGGGGCCTCTGGCGTAGGGAAGCCAACACTCCTAGGGGGGGGGTGGGCGGCCGGGTTGGCTGAGCGGTTCTAGGCGCTACAGTCTGGAGCTGCGCGACCGCTACGGTCGCAGGTTCGAATCCTGCCTCGGGCATGGATGTGTGTGATGTCCTTAAGTTAGTTAGGCTTAAGTAGTTCTAAGTTCTAGGGGACTGATGACCTCAGCAGTTCAGTCCCATAGTGCTCAGAGCCATTTCTGAACCTCCTGGGGGACTAAACCCTAAAAAAATCCAGGTCCTCCAAGTCGGGGGTTAGGCGTGTGGCTAACAACCCCATCCCGGAGAAAAAGTGCTGCTGCGGATACTATACACATGTCTCGGAATGAAAAGGATTGCCTGTTGACGACCTAGCGAGAAAAACGGTTAAAGAGAAGGAACATGGATATTCGGATAGCTACCTGGAATGTGACGACACTCAAGAGTCCTGGCAAGATACAAGAAATTGGGAATGAAATAGATAAGTATCAAGTGAAAATAGCAGCAATACAAGAAACTAGATAGAAAGGGCAAGGAATTATAGCGTCAGGGGAATATTTAATGATGTATAGCAATGGAGATACAGCCCTTTATGGCACTGGTTTCCTTCTATATACGTCTATGAAGGCTAATGTAATTGGTTTTACAGCAATAAGTGACAAAATGTATTCTCTAAGGATAAGAGCAAAATTTTTTAACGTTACAATAGTGAATGTCTACGCCCCTATGGAGGAGGCAGATGAAGATGCAAAGGATATATTTTATGCCAAATGGGAAGAAGAAATTGGTAAAATTCAAAGGCACCATGTGAAAATAATACATAAATGCAAAAATAGGGAAAGAAGAGGTATATAGAAGTATAATAGGAAAGGAAAGCCTACACAATGACAGTAATGATAATGGGCTCAGACTGATAGACTTCGCCAGTGGGAAGAACATGATAATAAAAAGCACCTATCATCCAAGAAAAGATATTAAGAAATGTACATGGGTATCGCCAGATGGAAACACAAGAAACCAAATAGATCAGGTACTCATAGACAAAAGGCATGCATCAGATATTATGGAAGTTAACAGCTACAGAGGGGGAGATGTAGACACTGACCACTACTTAGTACGAATTAGATATAGGCAGAAGATAGTGAAGCGCCTGGTTAAATCCGCAGGACAGAACAGGGAATTGTGGAAAGGGGCCAAAAATGAGCGGCTGTCAGTTACACTAGAATACATATAACTTTATTTAGTTGCCCAAACATCACAGCGCAAATTTCCGAGCTTAACTATCGACTGAATATGTCACACAATCTTATGGATTAAGGGCACAACCTCTTTAATTTTTAAAATGGCTGAAGGCCCATGATCTAAATCACAACTACAATAAATTTTCAAAAGGCAGAAAGCGCAAGGTTTTATCCTTAAATAATATTTCAAATGAGGCTGAAGGCCCAAACAATCTAAGACTTAACAATAAAGAATTTTACTTTTAAAACAGCTGAAAGCCTATGATTGAAAACACAACTACAATAAATTTTTACAAGGCAGAAAGCCCAAGGCTTTATCGTTAAATAATTTTTTTTTAAAATGAGGCTGAAGGCCCAAACAATGCAAGACTTGACAAGTAAGGAACTTTCAGTTTTAAAACGGGTGAAGGCCTATTATTTTAAAACCCAACTAAAAGTATACAAGTTCAAACCATCGGCGATGAGCCATTAAAGCACACAATCAAACACCAATGAGAAAAGGCAGTACAGCCAGCGGCGCTCAGAAGTTTCCGTGGGTCGGTCTGCACTTGAAATATTAACATTCGCTAAGAGAGACAAGTAGTCGGCCAAACTACACTCCTGGAAATGGAAAAAAGAACACATTGACACCGGTGTGTCAGACCCACCATACTTGCTCCGGACACTGCGAGAGGGCTGTACAAGCAATGATCACACGCATGGCACAGCGGACACACCAGGAACCGCGGTGTTGGCCGTCGAATGGCGCTAGGTGCGCAGCATTTGTGCACCGCCGCCGTCAGTGTCAGCCAGTTTGCCGTGGCATACGGAGCTCCATCGCAGTCTTTAACACTGGTAGCATGCCGCGACAGCGTGGGCGTGAACCGTATGTGCAGTTGACGGACTTTGAGCGAGGGCGTATAGTGGGCATGCGGGAGGCCGGGTGGACGTACCGCCGAATTGCTCAACACGTGGGGCGTGAGGTGTCCACAGTACATCGATGTTGTCGCCAGTGGTCGGCGGAAGGTGCACGTGCCCGTCGACCTGGGACCGGACCGCAGCGACGCACGGATGCACGCCAAGACCGTAGGATCCTACGCAGTGCCGTAGGGGACCGCACCGCCACTTCCCAGCAAATTAGGGACACTGTTGCTCCTGGGGTATCGGCGAGGACCATTCGCAACCGTCTCCATGAAGCTGGGCTACGGTCCCGCACACCGTTAGGCCGTCTTCCGCTCACGCCCCAACATCGTGCAGCCCGCCTCCAGTGGTGTCGCGACAGGCGTGAATGGAGGGACGAATGGAGACGTGTCGTCTTCAGCGATGAGAGTCGCTTCTGCCTTGGTGCCAATGATGGTCGTATGCGTATTTGGCGCCGTGCAGGTGAGCGCCACAATCAGGACTGCATACGACCGAGGCACACAGGGCCAACACCCAGCATCATGGTGTGGGGAGCAATCTCCTACACTGGCCGTACACCACTGGTGATCGTCGAGGGGACACTGAATAGTGTACGGTACATCCAAACCGTCATCGAACCCATCGTTCTACCATTCCTAGACCGGCAAGGGAACTTGCTGTTGCAACAGGACAATGCACGTCCGCATGTATCCCGTGCCACCCAACGTGCTCTAGAAGGTGTAAGTCAACTACCCTGGCCAGCAAGATCTCCGGATCTGTCCCCCATTGAGCATGTTTGGGACTGGATGAAGCGTCGTCTCACGCGGTCTGCACGTCCAGCACGAACGCTGGTCCAACTGAGGCGCCAGGTGGAAATGGCATGGCAAGCCGTTCCACAGGACTACATCCAGCATCTCTACGATCGTCTCCATGGGAGAATAGCAGCCTGCATTGCTGCGAAAGGTGGATATACATTGTACTAGTGCCGACATTGTGAATGCTCTGTTGCCTGTGTCTATGTGCCTGTGGTTCTGTCAGTGTGATCATGTGATGTATCTGACCCCAGGAATGTGTCAATAAAGTTTCCCCTTCCGGGGACAATGAATTCACGGTGTTCTTATTTCAATTTCCAGGAGTGTATATCCGATCCACCGGCAACCCAACCAAGAGACAGTCAATGGATCCACCGACAAGACGACTTGCTTTCCACCCGACCAGTACACAAAGAACTCCAGAGCCAAAACGTAAAAGGCGTAGCCGCCCACAACCAAGTACGCATAAGCCGTCAAAACTACACACGTGTGTTGGACAGCGACAACACGGTGAGGAAAGGACACTGCCTGAATTTTACATCAGCGGCCAGGGCATGTAACCGGGACGCTAACGGCCACAAGGCAGAAAATTCCGCTGGTGCACTTGGACTTCAATTAACCAAAATACAGTTAAACTCCACCAGGTGGTGGTCAAACTTTCTCCAACTCGAACACTCGCTGTTGCTCACGGGTATACCCCCAAGAGCCAACCATGAAAATCAACGGCACAGTGTGAACAGTCGGGCCTCGGTAATTGAACCACCACTCAACTTTGACGTCCTGGGTCGGTGTGCCACGGACCTCGTAGCAATTGTGACAGCTCCCACACACTCCGACACTGCGTAGAGACCGCCAGTGGGCCCGGCCCACTGTGCTGCTTGGAGATTTCCTGGCTCATCCACACCAATCGACCGAGTGCCGCACACCGGCTAGCCGGAAACTCTAAGCACCAGACCAAAGATAGTACTAGGTGCGAATATCGGTACACACCGCTGCTGCCACACATAGAAATAAGAAGAACCACGGCATAACCACAATAACCACGGGAAACCAAACACAGAGTATCTACATCCACATCTACATCCATACTCCGCAAGCCACCTGACGGTGTGTGGCGGAGGGTACCTTCAGTATCTCTATCGGTTCTCCCTTCTATTCCAGTCTCGTATTGTTCGTGGAAAGAAGGATTGTCGGTATGCCTCTGTGTGGGCTCTAATCTCTCTGATTTTATCCTCATGGTCTCTTCGCGAGATATACGTAGGAGGAAGCAATATACTGCTTGACTCTTCGGTGAAGGTATGTTCTCGAAACTTTGACAAAAGCCCTTACCGAGCTACTGAGCGTCTCTCCTGCAGGGTCTTCCACTGGAGTTCATCTATCATCTCCGTAACGCTTTCGTGATTACTAAATGATCCTGTAACGAAGCGCGCTGCTCTTCGTTGGATCTTCTCTATGTCTTGTATCAACCCTGTCTGGTACGGATCCCACACTGCTGAGCAGTATTCAAGCAGTGGGCGAACAAGCGTACTCTAACCTACTTCCTTTGATTTCGGATTGCATTTCCTTAGGATTCTTCCAATGAATCTCAGTCTGGCATCTGCTTTACCGACAATCAACATTATATGATCATTCCATTTTAAATCACTCCTAATGCGTACTCCCAGATAATTTATGGAATTAACTGCTTCCAGTTGCTGACCTGCTATTTTGTAGCTAAATGATAAAGGATCTATCTTTCTGTGTATTCGCAGCACATTACACTTGTCTACATTGAGATTCAATTGCCATTCCCTGCACCATGCGTCAATTCGCTGCAGATCCTCCTGCATTTCAGTACAATTTTCCATTGTTACAACCTCTCGATACACCACAGCATCATCTGCAAAAAGCCTCAGTGAACTTCCGATGTCATCCACCAGGTCATTAGTGTATATTGTGAATAGCAACGGTCCTATGACACTCCCCTGCGGCACACCTGAAATCACTCTTACTTCGGAAGACTTCCCTCCATTGAGAATAACATGCTGCGTCCTGTTATCTAGGAACTCCTCAATCCAATCACACAATTGATCTGATAGTCCATATGCTCTTACTTTGTTCATTAAACGACTGTGGGGAACTGTATCGAACGCCTTGCGGAAGTCAAGAAACACGGCATCTACCTGTGAACCCGTGTCTATGGCCCTCTGAGTCTCGTGGACTAATAGCGCGAGCTGGGTTTCACATGACCGTCTTTTTCGAAACCCATGCTGATTCCTACAGAGTAGATTTCTAGTCAACGTTCTAGTCAACGTTTAAACCAACGCATAAGCCGGGACCAGCATGGCTCAGATAGATTTGGTAAGAAACCAAAGAAATAAGATAAGAATGAAACACAATATACAAAGACTCCAAACGAAGGAAACACAGGAAGAATATAGGAAGAAACTAGAAGAGATATTGGAAGCAGGGAGAAACACAGGGAATGAAGATAATGTGGAAACTAAATGGAAGTCGTTGAAAACTGCAGTTAGTGTAGCTGCAGAAGAGAACAACGCAAAATGGTGGTTAAGTGGTTCGACGAGGAATGCCTAACAGTAATACATGTGAGAAATGAAGTGAGACGGAGAATGTTGCAAAGGAACACGAGATTAGCGGCAGAAGAATACAGAGAAAAGAGGAAAAGAGCGGATAAGCTTTGTAGGGTAAAGAAAAGGCAGCATGAAAGGAGAAGGATAGAGCACCTGGATGGAATGGGAGACAATAAAGAGATAAGAAGGTTCTGTGAAAGAACAATAGATTTGAATAAAGGCTTCCAACCTCGAGCATTTTTCTATAAGGATAAGGACGGAAATCTTATTGGAGATAAAAAGCAAAGTCCTAGAAAGGTGGCAAAAGTATATTACCGAACGGCTTGTCGGGAAAGAAGGGGATAAAAAAGAAGGAACCGTGATTGAGAATGAAAGGAAAAGGACTCAGAATTGGAATCAGAGTTAGGTGTAGAGGATCGGGAAGAGGAAGCACTACCAGAGCTAGATAAAATGAAAAATGCTATCAAGAGCCTAAAAAATAATAAAGCAGCAGGAGAAGACGGCATAGAAAGAAAATGGAGGAGGCAGTCCATGAATTGATAAAGGAAATATGGATAAGAGAGGTAATGCCTAAGGATTGGAACATGGGAATTATCTGCCCGTTACATAAAAAAGGCGACAAGTCAGAATGTAGCAATTATTGTGGAATCACTCTCTTGAGCGTAACATATAAGATATTTAGTATAATTTTAGCCTCCAGACTTGAAGGGATGATAGAATGGACATTGGGGGACTATCAGGCCGGATTTAGGAGGAACAGATCCACGATGGAGCAGATATATTTTATTAAGACAAGTGCTAGAGAAGTTTTATGAGTATGACAAGCAACTACATCAGTTGCACATTGATTTTAAGCAAGCGTACAACAGCCTACACAGGAAGAAAATCATACAGATCATGAAAGAATTTAGAATCCCACTAAAACTGGTCAATTTAACAGAAATAACAATGAAAACAACAGTGTGTAAAGTAAGAATAGAGCAAGAACTGTCTGGTGAATTCCAAGTACAGAGGGGGCTACGACAGGGAGATGTGATCTCTAAGTGCTATTTTAGAAAAGGTGATGCGGCAAATGCCGATAAACCCAGGAGGAACAATACTTAATTGGCATGTTCAAGTGGTAGCATATGCGGATGATGCAGCATTAATGGCAAGGAATGTAAGGGCACTAAAGGGGTACTATGATACGTTAGAGGAAGTAGCAAGAGAAGTAGGCTTAAAAGTAAACATAAACAAAACAATATGGTGATGGGGGAGCCCAATATACACGGACAAAAGAATTCAATAATAATGAATAGGAAAGAATATAAAAGAGTGAAAACATTTAAATATTTAGGTTCTGTAATAACGGAGGACAATAAAGTAGCAGTAGAAATTCGAGAAAGGATAGCGAGTGGAAATCGTTGCTATTTTGCCTTGCAGAATGTATTTAATTCCAGGAATGTTAGTAGGAATACAAAAATCAAAATATACACGACCATATTAAGACCTATAGACCCTAGTAATATATGGATCAGAAGTCTGGGTATTGACATTAAAGGAGGAGAACTGGTTAGTGAGATGGGAAAGAAAGATACTGAGAAGGATTTTTGGAGCAGTGAGAGAGGAAGATGACTGGAGAGTAAGGACAAATGTAGAACTACCAACATGTTTTGGACACACGGATATTGTCGTTAAAATTAAGCAGGGAAAAATAAGATGGGCAGAACACGTACAGAGAATACTAGAAACTTGAAGTGTCAAGAAAGTTTTCATGGGAAAATCTGAAGGGAGAAGGAGCAGAGGTAGATCCAGGAAAAGGTGGCTCGACGATCTGGAAGAAGATCTAAAGGCGATGGGAATAAGAAATTGGAGAAGGAAGGCGATGGACAGAGAAGAATGGAGGCAGGTAATGTAGGAGGCCAAGGTTCTTCAAGGACTGTAGAGCCAACCAAGAAGAAGAAGAAGAAGAGGAAGAACTATCGACCTGTTCTGGATGGTGTAACTATGAAAATGTGTGAAATGAATGCCTCCAACGCAGAATTACGCAGCTGCAGACCGACGAAGCTCACCTCTTGCTACTAAGACATCCCTACAACACCCCAACGCAGAGGCCCTGAGACCCGATGCTCTCCAGACGCCTTCACAGCAACATCCACACGATATTCCTCAACCTGCAGAGACTGGACGATACGAGGCCGACAATCTCCAACAGTGACCGGCCCCTCCCCCGGAGATCCCGATGCCGGATGAAGAGCTCGACAGACGTGGAGGTGATCTGACGCTCGATGCCATAGTTTTGCCTACTGTTGCCTTCGTTCCTGAACGTAGCGACTCCATCTCGTCGTCCAACTTCGAACCACATCCCCATGAACAAAGGTCACCAAAAAGGCACAAGAAGAGGAGGATGGCATCGATGGCAGAGCCGGAATCGCGCTTCAAGAATGAAACTGTCACACGCCTACCACATGATTTCGAGGAAGAGTTCACATTTGCAGTTGCCGGTACCCACCCCCATTACGGGCAGGACAATTTACCGAGCGACTCCGGTACACAGCAACGCCCTGAAGGCCCCAATGGCGACGATTCACACGCTGCCAGCATAGTCACCCTGATGACAACGGCTCTTCCTGCATCAACGCTGATCGGACCTGACTGCCTCGTTTCGCGGGCGGACGACGTTGCTCCTGAAACCCCACCAGACCAAGAAACGCCTCGGTCTGCCCCAACATGATCAGGAGACAGATAATCCTGAAAATCCTACAACATTCGTTCTTAGCAACATGAGCGCGCACGGCAACGCGCTGCCGATGCAGGGATATAGGATTGCCCCTGTCAATTTAAATATGTTTGATTCCTATGTTAAACTTCCATTGTTACGTGACACGTTACAAGGAGTGGATGTTCACATTCCCCTGATCCAAGAGCTAAGGGTGGACACTTGGCCCTTTTTTAATGGTTGTACTTCATACTTCAGCCCCGCTGCCAACAGACATAGTGGAGCAGCGATTATCTTGCGCAAAGGCATTCCAGTCGAAGACATCACTTACTTACTGCTAGCACGAAGGCAAGCACTAACAGTACACGGGATCAGACTAGCAAATGTCTATGCGCCATCCGACACGGACCAACGACGAGAGCGCTCACAGTTTTATTCTGAAACAATTACGCTGTTTTTTCTGGGACGATATGAACTCACAATTATCGGTGCAGATTTCGACTATGTTCTTTCGACGAACGGCCAATATCCGAATTTTACCACCTGTCCCGAACTCAGTTACTTAGTACGTAGACTCAATATTGCAGACATTTGGGACGTGGTACATGGCGATTTCCTGACATATACATACGTCACCAACCACTCACCCACTGAATGGATAGCGTCTACGTGACTTCACATATGCGCGCACGACCAACCTTCGACGACGAACAATATGGCGCAGTCGGGGTCAGTGAAAACTTAACGTTGACTACTTACAAGAACCGGAATATCGACGAATGGTCACAACCATATGGACATCCTTCGAAAGATGCATCACACAATACTCGCCGATACTCCCGTGGTGGGTATAATGTGTATAGGCATCCCTACGCCGCGTGCTGGTCGAGTATGGCAAGGAACGAATCCAGTGGTATCGAGATACGACAGAATTTTAATACGAGTCTGAGTCAAATGAAAATCTTAAATATTTTTTAAATATTATTTATTGTGCAGAAGTGAAACAAAGCTGTATCAGTTTTCAACATAATCTCCCCCACGCCCAATGCAAGTCCTCTAGCGCTTACAAAGTGCATAAATTCCTTTAGAAAAAAAATTCTTTTCGTAGCCGGCGCAACCACTCATGCACCGCGTGGCGTACCTCTTCGTCAGAACGGAACTTCTTTCCTCCCATTGCGTCTTTGACTGGTCCAAACATAAGGAAATCACTTGGGGGCAAGGTCTGGTGAGCATGGTGGATGAGGAAGACACTCAAAATGCAGGTCTGTGATTGTTGCAACTGTTGTACGGGCCTTGCATTGTTATGTTGCAAAGGGACACCTGCTGACAGCAATCACGTCGCTTTGATTTGATTGCAAGCCGCAGATGATCTTTTAGGAGATCTGTGTATGATGTACTGGTGACAGTGGTCCCTCTAGGGATGTAATACTCCAAAATGACGCCTTTTTCGTCCCAAAAGAGAGTCAGCATAACCTTCCCTGGTGATGGTCCTGTTCGAAACTTCTTTGGTTTTGGCGATGAAGAATGGCGCCATTCTTTGCTCGCTCTCTTCGTTTATGGCTGGTGGAAGTGAGCCCAGGTTTCGTCCCCAGTAACGATTCTTGTAAGGAAGCCACCACCTTCTCGTTCAAAGCGCCGAAGAAGTCCTTCACAAGCATCAACACGTCGTTCTCTCATTTCAGGAGTCAGCTGCCGTGGCACCAATCTTGCAGACACTTTGTGAAACTGGAGCACAACATGCACAATGTGGTGTGCTGACCTACAAATAATCTGTAAACACGCTTCAATCTCATTCAGCGTCACTCGGCTTCACTATGGCTTCAACTGCTGCAATGTTCTGTGGAGTCTCGTTGTGCCTGACCTGGACAAGAAGCATCTTCCACTGAAGTCACACCATTTGCAAACTTCCTACTCCATTCGTAGGGTTGCTGCTGCGAGAAACATGCATCACCGTACTGAACCTTCACTACTCGATGAATTTCAATAGGTTTCACACCTTCACTACGCAAAAACCGAATAACAGAACGCTGTTCTTACCTGGTGCAAGTCGCAAGTGGGGCGGCCATCTGTATACTGATACTGCGACGGTATGTGTCCATCTGCACTATGCTGCCACCTACAGGCCATTCTGCACGCTGTTTGTAGCATGCTTACCAACTTACAGGATAACGGCGCGAAATTTCGATTTGTTATTACAAATTTATGGTTTTCATTTGACTCATCCTCGTACCTTTTAGAGCACCCTCCAACCCCGGAACTTCAGGCATGTTCAACATGTGAAGGGTAAGATTTTGGCCCTTACTCGGCGCTGCTTGGAAGGCGCACTTGTCCAAGCGCTCTGCCAAGACAGCATCAATGCATCATGTAGTCGCAGATCACAGAAGCCGTTGGCAAGTGCTGATCCGTTCTTTAGATTCGCTGACAGTCAACGTGTACAGGATGGGTGGATGGGACGGCGGTGGGCGTTTTGGAAAGAGCAGGACAAAGTTTCTTTTGCAAGGCCATTTATTGGCAGAAACTACGCGATAGGGAATACATTGTCGGGCGAAGGGAGGCGAGGGTGAGCCAGAAGGTAAAGTATGGCGAAGGCTGGTGTCTGCAAAAACGAAGTCCACAGTGCCGGAGCACTGGGAGAAGCGGGAATATCTACACTGCTACAGGGCAAACGTCAAACTCGGTGGCGGGCGACCGGGTACATCCAACGCAGCACGCGGCTTCCTCCGCCCTGATTGGTCAGGACCGAGAAACCCACAGGGGCAACGATCGAACTTTCCAGGGTGTGGTTTGGTCAGCGACGCCTGTTGTGGCGTTACCTCATCAGCACATGAGGGAGGCGCGTGATCGAGGTAGCCTTGCTTGGTGCTGACTTCATGTTGCCAGACCGTGGGACGAGAAAAATTACAGGCAGCCGCCGCTGCCGGCTGTGGCTTGACCGTAATGGAAAAAATGAATTTATCTCTGGGAGCCAATAAAATAAATTAAAATTTCCTACCGACTGGCTCATCCTTTGCAAACGATTGGTATCACAGGCGGACGTCGCAAAAGCCTTCGTATGAAGCTCAATATCGTCATTTCTATCGTGAAGGAAAGCCTAATGATGAGGCACTTACAGCCATACTGCAGACAGTCCATCATACCCTTGATGGCCAGGCCGTGGACCCTCTCAACAAACCTCTCCACTGAAGATGCATTCGCCAACAGGATTCTCAACCGATGACCAGATCCAGAAGGCATGCCTTTAGAACTTTATGGCACATTCAAGGACTTAATGTTGCCACAATGGAGGGAAATGTACCAGCAACTACTGACCCCTATGATGACGCCATCATCAGAATTTATGGAAGGTCTCTGGAGTCACGCGACTTGACAGCTACCGGTCAATCACTTTACTCAGCTCAAATTTTAAGATTTTTAAGCGCCACAGCACCGTGTGTCTCAGACGACTCTTGTACCAGGTACTGTCGCCTGTACAGACACCATTGAGAGGACATACTCGTATACAATCAACGCTATGTGATCATAGAGACGTGATCACCGTTGCAACAGTCTGTCTACTGGAGGGTGTCATGCACCTTCCTCGCTAACGTGATGGAACAGATAGGTTTCTCACCTCCCTACCTGCCCTCGCACTCTTAATCGTGCTTCTACTTCATGACGTTTCGTCGAGGGTGATCGTAAATGGACGGATGACGACACCAATATCTATTGCACAGTCAATCTGACAGGGCCGTTCTGTTTTCAATGATCCCACTATAATCGCTGAAACGTCGTTTATCAGGGATCACACTGCGAGGACATACATTCAGACGCCGCGCCTATGCAGACGACCTCTTCTTCTTCGTACGTACCAACAAGGAGGTTCAAGAGGCAACAAGGTTGATCGAACAATACGGGGGCGGTGTGGGCAGCCATATGAACGTCGCCAAATCCTGCGCAATGGCCACTGTAAGGAGAGTCCCTGATGAAAGTGTGGCTCCATTCAGGACGTTGGAGACTCTGCGCTGTCTGGGAATAGTTTTTACTCCAGACATTCGTCACAACGTGGCGATCAACTTCCGGCGTCTTCTTCAGAACATCAGAACAGGCGTTCGAAGTCAGTTATTACGAGCAACGCACGTGTTAAAAAAAGTGCAGTTTATTAACATTTATATGGAATCTCGAGTAACACACATCTCACAAATGTTATCTATCACTTTAGTGATTGTGCGTCGAATCCAAGCAGCCTTCGAATAATTTGTCAGTACTGGTCTCATATTCAATGTCAAGTATGACACTCTCGCACTTCCTAAGTGAAGAAAGGGTCTCTCTCTGGTCAGTGTCCAAGCGCTCTTTACGTATATGCAGTTTTGAAGTTATGGACTCACAGCCTCAACAGTATCACTGGATTTTTGGTCGACGAACTCGAACCCTGTTCATGTAAACCGCCCATAGCCCTGCCCCACATTGCACCAGCGCTATCACATATCAGACTTTCCCTTCTGGAATACAGTTATGTCCATGAAGACTTTCTTCTCACTAGGACTTCACTATTCGAGATACTTATCACTTCCTAATGTGGACTCACCGCAGCAATGCTGTCGAACGACGTCAACCAGAGTTTAACCGGTTGGCGATGTGGCGCGCAGTTCATCAACCGTACTTCACCACGGAAACGAAAACTACCTGGTACACCATCGTTACCAGTAAATACCCGACGCGGCACAAACTCCGTCCCGTGCGGGATATCTCCGTGGTTTTAGGTGTCTCGCCACGGTTCGCGCTGCTCCCCCGTGGAGGTTCGAGTCCTCCCTCGAGCAGAGGGCGTGTGTTGTCCTTAATGTAAGTTAGTTTAAATATCTTCAACATTCCGCGGCCCTGTCAGCAACTGTATAAATATTAATTTTAATTTTAATAATCATCAGCCTCAGTTGCAGCATTTACCTGGAATTTACCTATGTTTCAGTCGGGATAACCCAACCTTCTTCAGAGTAACAGTAACTACCGTTTGTCCATAGTTTACATCGTCAAGCTGAAACTACAAATCCATAAACTCTGTAGTTCCACTACAGCACTCGTGGCTGCCGGATCGCGGTCGCGAAGTGGGGCCGAGGCAGTTTCAGACAACTTTTATAGTCTGACGATAATTTATGGATTTGTAGTTTTAGCTTGACGATGTCCACTATGTACAAACAGTAGTTACTGTTATTCTGAAGAAGGTTGGATTATCCCGACTGAAACCTAGGTAAATTCTAGGTAAACTCTGCAACTGAGGCTGTTGACTATCAAAATTAAAATTAAGTTAGTTTAAGTTAGATTAAGTAGCGTGTAAGACTAAGGTCCGATACATAATCGTCCAGTGCCCCAGTGCGTTCCTCTGTCTGGACGAGACGTATTTCCCACCATCAAAGAAGCATGCTGTCCCATGGATAAAGGGTATGAATGTCGTTTATCTTTTCAAAAATGGACCCAAGAACACAATCGGTTTTTTGACGTTCCTTCTGCGTTTGCTATCTACGGTGCATATTTTCCAGCCACCCCGGAGATGGAACCTCCTCGGTGAGCGGGGTTGACTGCTGAAGCTGCATTCTCAGGAGCATCAAAGGCTCGGTGTTCGCTTTCCGAAGGCATGTCCCCAACCAGCCGATTCGTTTTGGCATACCAGGAGCGTCTTCGAACTATTTTTTCTCTTTCCTGTATTAAATAAAGGAGTTCTCCGTTGTTCTTTTTTACACTGTATAACTAAAAAGACTCACACAAAGCTGTTTTATTAGTTACCTGTATTCTGCAATTTTTAGTCAGTGAATGGAAGTTAATTTTAGAGTAAATGCTGTTTCATGTAATAACTGTGATTATTATGTTCATATACATAATGGTGTTTCCTTATAAGCATTACTAATTGTAATTAAAGAACTGAAATAATTGTATGGCGGTCGCTCGTGATCGGCGGAAAATCCGGGTTCGAGTCTCGGTGCAGCACAAATATTCACCGTCGTCATTCCACTATTCAGCTGATGATTGCCCATATTCGCAACTGCGAACGCATTTCAGTACAACATGTTGTTTGCGAAATCGTATGGTTCACGAGGAAGTGAAATCCAGCCCATTGCCTTGTTGAGGCGCAATCAGCTGTATATGTAGGGGATACTGAAAGGGCCAAGAAGCAGTTGTTGCAAGGCCGCATCATTTGCGTGATTTAGAAACATACTGATGATTTTTTTCTTTATCCACATTTTAAGAGGATGGTAAGCAAGAAGTCTCAGCGGCTGTGTACCACAGCAGGCGTAGCGCAGCCACTTTCGCTTTCCACTGCTTCCGCTGCGAACCTAAGTCTGTCTTACTAAGCACCTATCTTCACGGTACAGTCAGATCTCTCTGCCTTTCCTCTTACGCTATTGCTCGTTAGCAAAAAAATGGTTGAAATGGCTCTGAGCACTATGGGACTTAACTGCTAAGGTCATCAGTCCCCTAGAACATAGAACTACTTAAACCTAACTAACCTAAGGGCATCACACACATCCATGGCCGAGATAGGATTCGAACCTACGACCGTAGCGGTGGCGCGGTTCCAGGCTGTAGCGCCTAGAACCGCTCGGCCACTCCAGCCGGCGCTCGTTAGCAAAACTGCATACAGCGTCAACGTTATGAAACTCACATTCAGTCACATCAGTTACGTACACAGATTAGATTGCATGAAAAGAGTATAGGAAAGGCAAACATCAATGTAAAAGCAGAATAAAGCGACTCATTCACTTACTCAAGATTTACTATCTTCGCAACAGAAAACAGGAATGACTTAATACAGCATCAAAATATGTGAGATGGATCTCAATGTTACGTTCGACAAAGCTGGAAAGGCGTTGCAGTGAAAATGTGAAAAGAAGTTCTAAATTTATTCTAGCATGCATGTGATAAAATTCAATTCGGGAACATCGCAATTTATGCTCAGAACCTTACGCTACGCATCTAATAAAAATAAGAATTACTCAGAACTTTCATTACTTATTTTCAGAATCTTACGAATGTTTCATGAGTGCGATGCGTAGGCAACAGATATAAATTTGTATCTTTGTTAAAAATGATAGTGTGCGAGGAGACCTTCATTAACAAGAAACGTGAAAGCAGTGTCAAGAGCCAAACAAGGTAGATGTACGGAAAGTAGACTGAAAGATCGCAGATAAACAGTAAGAAAGCGGTACAGGATGTACCTCTTCGCTAAGACTCAGGACTGCAGTGTCATCGTGATACGGTGAGAGCAGCAGTAGTTATCAGCAGCAGTTATCAGCAGCTGGGGATCTCAGTATCTGCAAGCAGTTCCGGGTCAGCTTCTAGGTGTCAAGTGTTCGTTCATCCAAGAAACGCAATGAACGTATTTGGCACTCGAGTTGTTTATCATAAATGTCTCTAGATTTAACTTACGAGCTAATACCTGTCAATAAAATGGAGACAACACTCGTCCTGCCTAGAAGCTACTTTTCGTTTGATGCATTCACCTGCGGAGAAACAGTTTAACCCAATTTATTGCAAAGACAGTTTTATCTTCATTTTCCTCTGCATTCTCCATCCCTTCCTTCTACAGGTGTTTCAGAAATGATGGTCAATAACTCATATATGATACGTACAGGCCAAAAGTAGCTAAAAAGTGCCAATAAACATGGGTCCACAAATCAACCGTTATCGAGATACAACAGATTTTTTGTTGCGGTTCATCACTGTCTAGGAAATGTTAAAGTAGATGTTCGAAGTGTTGTTCAAAGTTAGATTGTGACTGAGTTCCTTAGGGACTAAACTGCTGAGGTCATCGGTCCCTAGACTTACACGCTACTTGAACTATCTTATCTAAGAACGACACACACACCCAAGCCCGAGGGAGGACTCGAACTTCCGGCGGGAGGGGCCGTCGAAAACTTCTCCATGCATCTGAATGCAACACTGAATTCGTCTCTGAAATGACTTGGAATCATCTAAGGGAGTCCTGGAGAATTGTAACAATGCTGGAAGGCTGCTTCAATCCGCAGGCCCAATTCCTCAAGAGACCTGACCTCGGTAGCGTAGACCAGGCTTTTGACATGACTCGACCCACAACAATCCATGGGATATAAGTCCGGAGACCTTGGACGCCATGGCACAGGTCCCCCCTCTACCTGTTCATTGTTGACCATATGTCCGAGTTAGAAACCGGCGCACTCGTAAATGAAAATGTGCTGCAGCACCGTCATGCGTGAACCACATGTTCAGGCGTTGGCTCAGTGAGACTTCATCATTTACATCTGCAAGTACAGTCCGCAGAAACCGCATGTACTGCTGTCCAGTTAGTCTCTGTGGCAGGATGTGCAGTCCATTGCGGTCTCCGACCAGGCCTTCAGCGAATAACCCTGATGATGTCGTGAGACGTGTGTTGCATGTAAATCGACATCGGCCGAGATGTGACAGTTACGGAAGTTAAAAATACCGTCACGGATGAATCCAGCCTCACCCGTGAACACAATACTGCTTACAAACAGGGGATCCAGGGTACACTGTTGTTGCACCCATTGCAAAATTCTCTCTAGGAGGGAAGTCTGCATTGTTGAGGGCTTTCACTCCCTGGGGATGATATGGATAGAGTACTTGCCGGTGTAAAATCCGTCGCATACAGCTATGACTCAGGGGACACGCTCTTGGGTAGCAATCCTCCTGGTTGAAGCACTCGGACGTTCGCGTATAATGCGCGACACCCTTTCCTCAACATCGGGTGTTATGGATCTGGGTCGACCTTCTCGTACGGGATGTGCGGTACTCCGAGTTTCTCTAAGGCGCTGATGTAACCGGCTAAATGTACCTGCCGGACTGCCTGCAGAGAAGAAAAGCTTCTTCATACAATCGTGCAGCCTCAACGGCACCGCCATTTGCTTTGTCATACGTGAAAAGTGCTTCACTGGTGTGACCTCTGTCCCTGGTTTCTTCACGTACGTAACTGACTGTTACGTGCACAGTACACGGAGGTGGAAAGTGAAACAGTTGCACATGCGCAAAGAAACAGATAGTCGATCCCAAACCTTGAAATACCAACGCAAATACTGCGGTACCCAGGGGCGTTTACAGCTGGCTCCCAACTCGAATTAATGCGACACCTCGGCAACGGTTGCTTTGCGGACCCACGTTTATTGTAACCTTTTAGCTACTTTGGACTGTACTTTCCATGTGTGACTTATTGGCGATCACTTTTCAAACGCCCTGTATGATGGAAAGCTCTCGCTTTGAATGGGAGCAGGGCATTTATAAGAAAGTTGAAGTGTTCGTCTCGAAAAGTATGAGTAGTACAGAAATAAAGCACATATCAACTGGGAGATAAGGGATGAAGATCAGTTGCATAGAACAATTTTATTTGCTATCACGTCACATTGCAACAAAGATGACCACCAAGTTAGGCTCGTGTTTTCGCTACTCAGCCTCAGGAAGTTTCGTACAACAGCTCAGAATCTAACTTTATAGCTGTCCGTCTCGGTAGCTGCGCGTTAGTGAAGGAACACGGGTTCGATTTCCGCCCGGATCAGAGATCTTCTACGCTTGTGGACTAGTTGCTAGGTGGTCCTCTGGTTCGCATCTTCATAATTTGCATTCCACGCTTCAACAGGCTGAATGGGCACCTCTCGAAAACAAAAAAAATTAGAAAAAGTGTGTACTTAAGCTTAAATTTGTGATTGGTTGAGTGGATACGTAGATGTATACAGTTTTATAATTTGTTTTGTGTCCTTAGGCATCATACCAAAGACACAACAAACTCTGGTTCTTTCAAGTTTTCCAGGTCCGATCTCCTTAATTTCCTATCTTTTTTAAAGAACCAGAGATTGTTGAGAGCTTCAGGGAGAGGAATAGGTAACGGTTGCTAGAACAGGGTAACGAAATACAGTAGAAAACGAACGGGTAGCTTTAAGAGATGAAATAGTGACGGCTGGAGAGGATCAAATAGGTATAAAAACAAGGCCTAGCAGAAATACTTGACCAACACGGGAGATAGTGAATTTAATTGGTGAGAGGAGAAAATATAAAAATGCAGCAAATGAAGAGGGCAAAGGCAATGCAAACACACAAAAAATGAGACTGACAGGAGCTGCAAATGTGTAAACAGGGATGGCTAGAGAACAAACTAAGGATTCAGAAGCATATATCTCCAGGGAAAAGATGGACACCGCCCAGAGGAATATTAAAGGCGGCTTTGGAGAAAAGTGAAGAAACTGTATGAATATGAAGAGCTCAGAAGAAAAACCAGTTCTAAGCAAAGAAGGGAAAGCTGAAACGTGAATGGAGTGTATAAAGGGTCTGTACAAGTCAGACGAACTTGAAGGCAATATCGTAGAAATGGAAGAGGACGTATATGAAGATGAGATGGAAGATATGACACTGCGAGAAGAGTTTGACAGGGTACTAAAAGAACTAAGTCAAAGCAAGGCCCCTTGAGTAGAGAACACTGTCAACTACTGATGGCCTTGAGAGGGCAAGCCATGAGAAAGCTCTGCAGTCCGGTACGAAAGATGTATGAGACAGGAGAAATACCGTCAGACTTCAAGAAGAATGTAATAATTCCAATTCGAAAGAAAACATGTGCTGACAGGCGTGAAAATTATCGAATTGTCAGTCTAATAAGTCATGGCTGCAAGATAATAACACTAATTCTTTACAAGAGAACGGTAAAACTGGTAGAAACCGACCTCGGGGAGGACCAGTTTGAATCCGTGAGAAATACAGGAACACACGAGGCAACACAGACCGTACGACTTATCTTAGAAGATAGGTTAAGGAAAGGCAAACCTATGTTTACAGGATTTGTAGACTTAAAGAAAGCTTTTGACAGTGTTGACTGGAATACCCTGTTTGAAATTCTGAAGGTAGCAAGGGAGAAATAATGGGAGCGAAAGGCTACTTACAATTTGTACAGAAACCAGATGGCAGTCATAAGATTCGAGGTTCATGAAAGGGAAGCACTGGTTTGGAAGGGAGTAACATAGGGTTGTAGCCTGTACATAAAGGAAACGGTAAGGGAAACCAAAGAAAAATTTGGAGTAGGAATTAAGATTCAGGGAGAAAAAATAAAAGCTTTGAGTTCACCGATGACATTGTAACTTTGTCAAAGGCAGCAAAGGACTTGGAAGAGCTATTGAGCGGAACTGACACTGTCTTGAAAGGACGATATAAGATGAACATCAGCAGAAGCAAAATAAGGGAAAGGATGTAGATGAAATAGGGAGAATATAAAATGTACACTGGAAATGACAAGAAAAGCGTTTGTGAAGAAGAGAAACAGAATATCGAATATAGACTTCAATATCAGGATGTCTTTTCTGAAGGTATTAGTGTGGAGAGTAGCCATGTATGAAAGTGAAACATAGACGATAAACAATTTACACAAGAAGAGAATAGAAACCTTTGAAATGTGGTGCTACAGAAGAATGCTGAATATTAGATGAGTATATTACGTAACTAATGAGGAGGTATTGAACAGAACTAGGGAGACAAGAAATTTGTGGCGCAACTTGACTAAAAGAATCGATTGATAGATTGCACACATTCTGAGCCGTCAAGGGACCGCCAAATCAGTACTGTAGGGAAGGGAAGTGTTGGGGAGTAAAATTCGTAGAAGCAGACCAAGACATGAATACAGTAAGCAGAGTCAGAAGAATGTTGGTTGTACTAGTTTTTCGGAGATGATTTGCACAGGATGGAGTAGCATGTAGAGCTGCATCAAACCAATCTTCGGACTGGAGACCGCAAGATCGACAACCAAACACACAAGAAAATGTAGTGAACATTAGTCGCCGACCGGTAGTGATAAGAGGAGAATATGCGGATATGACAGAACGAGCAACTGACTGCTCTCCTTATCGGCGTTGCCGCACCGTATCACGCAGAATACGACAGTGGAGGGGGGTCTGCTGTGACGAGGCACATCTGCGCGGCAGCAGGGGGCCAGGGCTATATAAACAGAACTCCGCTGCTCCGCGGCTGTCCGAACAGGCCACTGCGACACGCGAGCAACAAGTAGCAAGTAGAAGCGACAATGGGCATGGAGAGGTACGCGGGCCGCGTCGCCCTGGTAACGGGCGCCAGCTCCGGCATAGGAGCCGCCATCGTGCAGGCGCTGCTCCGGAGGGGACTCACCGTCGTCGGGCTGGCCAGGAGGGTCGACAGGGTCAAGGTGAGTCGTCACGGGAAAACGTCGCTCCAAATTAGCAAATATCTTGAGAGAAAGGAAACTTACATATGTTAGGACATTGATTCACATTTTATAACAACACTTTTTACGAGGCTTTAATCATGTTTGTTATTTAGCATGGGTTCCAACAAGCCGTTCAAGGGGCAATCGGTTATACCGATATTTTTCGTTTCCAGTTTAAGCACTCAAAATAACCGGTTTCTTCAATGATCGATTTCCGATTTCCTTTATTCATGTTTTTCTAGTAATAAACGTAGTCTTCCAACAAGGACTGAAAATTTCTAAGGCTCCCTCAGACATTTGCGTTACACGTTTCAAGATATGTAGAATCAAAACATCAAATAAAATTAGGTGCATAAAAGAAAACTTCGTCCGTCTACTGTCCACTGGTACACTACTGGCCATTAAAACTGCTACACCACGAAGATGACGTGCTACAGACGCGAAATTTAACCGACAGGAAGAAGATGCTGTGATATGCAAATGATTAGCTTTTCAGAGCATTCACACAAGGTTGGCGCCGGTGGCGACACCTACAATGTGCTGACATGAGGAAAGTTTCCAACCGATTTCTCATACACAAACAGCAGTTGACCGGCGTTGCCTGGTGAAACGTTATTGTGATGCGTCGCGTAAGGAGGAGAAATGTGTACCCTCACGTTTCCGACTTTGATATAGGTCGGATTGTAGCCTATCGCGATTGTGCTTTATTGTATCGCGACATTGATGCTCGCATTGGTCGAGATCCAATGACTGTTAGCAGAATATGGAATCGGTGGGTTCAGGAAGGTAATACGGAACGCCGTGCTGGATCCCAACGGCCTCGTATCACTAGCAGTCGTGATGAGAGGCATCTTATCCGCATGGCTGTAACGGATCGTGCAGCCACGTATCGATCCCTGAGTCAACAGATGGGGACGTTTGCAAGACAACAACCATGTGCACGAACAGTTCGACGACGTTTGCAGCACCGTGGACTATCAGCTCGGAGACCATGGCTGCGGTTACCGTTGACGCTGCATCACAGACAGGAGCGCCTGCGATGGTGTACTCGACGACGAACCTGGGTGCACGAGTGACAAAACGCCATTTTTCCCGACGAATCCAGGTTCTGTTTACAGCATCATGATGGTCGCATCCCTGTTTAGCGACATCGCGGTGAACGCACGTTGAAAGCGTGTATTTGTCATCGCTATACTGGCGTATCACCCGGCGTGATGGTATGGGGTGCCATTGGTTACACGTGTCGGTCACCTCTTGTTCGCATTGATGGCACTTTGCACAGTGGAAGTTACACTTCAGATGTGTTACGACCCGTGGCTCTACCCTTCATTCGATCCCTGCGAAACCCTACATTTCAGCAGGATAATCCACGACCGCATGTTCCAGGTCCTGTACGGGCCTTTCTGGATACAGAAAATGTTCGACTGCTGCTGTGGCCAGCCCATTCTCCAGATCTCTCACCAATTGAAAACGTCTGGTCAATGGCCGCCGAGCAACTGGCTCGTCACAATACGCAGCTGTACCTGTATACGTCATCCAAGAGCTGTTTGACTCAATGCCCAGGCGTATAAAGGCCGTTATTACGGCCAGAGGTGGTTGTTCTGGGTACTGGTTTCTCAGGATCTATGCACCCAAACTGCGTGAAAATGTAATCACATGTCAGTTCTAGTATAATATATTTGTCCAATGAATACCTGTTTATCATCTGCATTTTTTCTTGGTGTAGCAATTTTAATGGCCAGTAGTGTATATTCGGAAAGCAATGACGGTCGAATACCACAAATGGTGACCAGTATTCTTCTACTGATTCTAGCTGTTTGAAACTCAGCTCAAAAATCCTGTTCTAATTGAGGATCATACCAATTTTTGGGTGTTACGAATAGTCAGTGCTGAAGGGTGAAAAGTGAGGTTGAAGACTCCTTCGTGTTAAGTTGTCCGATTCCAAGGCCTTTAAGCAAAAAATACATTTTCTGTAGACATGATCAGCAGATCAGCTACCTTCTACTGTTAGTTTAAGTTTTTAATTCATTATTTCTCGTTCAAAAAATCCAAATGAACAATCTAGATAGTAGCCAGAATAGAACATTTACTATAAACAATTACATGACAATAGTTTAAATTTCGGTAACGAATTAATTCATCAGCTAATATTTACTGCCCATTGCGTTCAAATAGTTCAAATGGCTTTAAGCACTATGGGACTTAACAGCTAAGGTAATCACTCCTGTAGACTTAGAACTACTTAAACATAACTAACCTAAGGACGTCACACACATACATGCCCGAGGCAGGATTCGAACCTGCGACCGCAGCAGCAGCACGGTTCCGGACTGAAGCGTCTAGAACCGCTCGGCCACAGCGGTCGCCCCCATTGCGTTCGTAAATTCTCGTTCTGTAATGTGTTGATCTGTAACTCGACTCCTTTCTTCAGAAATAATATCATTCAAAGACAATACCAGTCTTTGAGAACCCATAGATCTTTATAGCAACGATAAATATTGTTTTTCTACATACGACAATCCTACTCTGCTCCCAAAAAACTAAACGATCTCTTCTTCTGGGTATTTAAGGACAACGGGCACATTATTGTCTCTGCAATCCTGTACCGATTCTTATCTCATGTGGGTGTTGCCTGTTTTAAGTGTAAGCGTTATTATTAAAATAGCTATAATCAATTTCGCCATTTTGTACACTAACCCAATATTTCACAGCAATGGAAATTTTACGAATCAGCATCACGCGTTTTAAAAAAAAAGGTGTAATTTAAAAACCAAAAATATTTGGCGCGACTGGCATGATAAATTGATGATCCGGGTTTTTATCCGGTTATTAATACAAAGTAAGAACACCTATTGTAAACGAGATCAAAAACTATCGAGAAGTACCCGTTATTCATACCTAAAATACCGGTATCGGTTTTTAAGCAATGGGTTTTCCCCATACCTAGTATTAAGAGCTCCATACAGTTCGTAAGACATCGTTATGGTGTCATGTTACCCATGCAATAAATGCACTAATAGTTATCTGAAATGTCGAATTGACATACCATGGATTTTCTGGATAGCGAGCAATTGCCTCTCAGTATAAACTCCAGATACGAAAATACACCGATAGACAACGAGGAGTTGTAGAGGGTCACTTGCACAATAAAGTTTTGATAGGAACCTACAGGGTGTTTCAAAAATGACCGGTATATTTGAAACGGTAATAAAAACTAAACGAGCAGCGATAGAAATACACCGTTTGTTGCAATATGCTTGGGACAACAGTACATTTTCAGGCAGACAAACTTTCGAAATTACAGTAGTTACAATTGTCAACAACAGATGGCGCTGCGGTCTGGGAAACTCTATAGTACGATATTTTCCACATATCCACCATGCGTAGCAATAATATGGCGTAGTCTCTGAATGAAATTACCCGAAACCTTTGACAACGTGTCTGGCGGAATGGCTTCACATGCAGATGAGATGTACTGCTTCAGCTGTTCAATTGTTTCTGGATTCTGGCGGTACACCTGGTCTTTCAAGTGTCCCCACAGAAAGAAGTCACAGGGGTTCATGTCTGGCGAATAGGGAGGCCAATCCACGCCGCCTCCTGTATGTTTCGGATAGCCCAAAGCAATCACACGATCATCGAAATATTCATTCAGGAAATTAAAGACGTCGGCCGTGCGATGTGGCCGGGCACCATCTTGCATAAACCACGATGTGTTCGCAGTGTCGTCTAAGGCAGTTTGTACCGCCACAAATTCACGAAGGATGTCCAGATAGCGTGATGCAGTAATCGTTTCGGATCTGAAAAATGGGCCAATGATTCCTTTGGAAGAAATGGCGGCCCAGACCAGTACTTTTTGAGGATGCAGGGACGATGGGACTGCAACATGGGGCTTTTTGGTTCCCCATATGCGCCACTTCTGTTTATTGACGAAGCCGTCCAGGTAAAAATAAGCTTCGTCAGTAAACCAAATGCTGCCCACATGCATATCGCCGTCATAAATCCTGTGCAATATATCGTTAGCGAATGTCTCTCGTGCAGCAATGGTAGCGGCGCTGAGGGGTTGCCGCGTTTGAATTTTGTACGGATAGAGGTGTAAACTCTGGCGCATGAGACGATACGTGGGCGTTGGCGTCATTTGGACCACAGCTGCAACACGGCGAACGGAAACCCGAGGCCGCTGTCGGATCACCTGCTGCACTAGCTGCGCGTTGCCCTCTGTGGTTGCCGTACGCGTCGCCCTACCTTTCCAGCACGTTCATCCGTCACGTTCCCAGTCTGTTGAAATTTTTCAAACAGATCCTTTATTGTATCTCTTTTCGGTCCTTTGGTTACATTAAACCTCCGTTGAAAACTTCGTCTTGTTGCAACAACACTGTGTTCTAGGCGGTGGAATTCCAACACCAGAAAAATCCTCTGTTCTAAGGAATAAACCATGTTGTCTACAGCACACTTGCACGTTGTGAACAGCACACGCTTACAGCAGAAAGACGACGTACAGAATGGCGCACCCACAGACTGCGTTGTCTTCTATATCTTTCACATCACTTGGAGCGCCATCTGTTGTTGAAAATTGTAGCTACTGTAATTTCGAAAGTTTGTCCGCCTGAAAATGTACTGTTGTCCCAAGCATATTGCAACAAACGGTGTATTTCTATCGCTGCTCGTTTAGTTTTTATTGCCGTTTCAAATATACCGGTCATTTTTGAAACACCCTGTATGAGTAGAAACGTCAGCCAGATACTCAGTGGAGCGTCAAATCTAATCCTGAATACTATTGGCCACTACATGGTGACTCCGAATTCCTCTGACAAAATTTCTGAGGAAGTTTAAGGATGTTTTCTGAATATTTTGATACAAGAGAATCGTGGTCTTTAGTGTCCCTTTGCAACGCATTAATATAATTACAATTTATTTCTATTCTTCTATTATCGTTGTTTCTATGAGAAAACATTCACAACAGCGAATAAGCACGCAAAATGCAAACAACGTAACACGGGAGCTTCAGATTTCCTTTAGGCGCCTAGACGCGAATACGGACACAAAAATACTGTTATGAAGTTGCCGTCGGTGCGGGAACGGCTCAGTATGTAGTCACAGATCTGCTCTTTCGTTGCACTGAGTAGGAAGCTATACACAGAGTGGCGGCTGTAGCATGTATCACATGGATGGGCCATATTGCAAACCTCGAATACACGAAGATAAACGTGAAGGTCAACATACAGCTGCAAACAATATTTTGTATTTATAGACATCACCTGGTTGTCACGCCCCTTGAAAATTCTGTCTTGTCGTTTCGGCTAACTCGTGCTAGCATTTTTCCTCGAGAAACAGTTAACTGTTTAGATTTCTGTGTACAGTGGCACCAATAAATAGAGCTTCAGTAAAAATATAAGTAACCTTTCCGAAGCAGCCAAAATTGCAAGAATATTCAAAACAGCACTATGAATTCAGCTGATGCTAGAAAAATGAATTTAAATAACTGTAATTTGAGTGACGTACCACCTGTAGATTATGGAGTAACCATCAAAATAACCAGTCACTGTTTCTGTCTTTCTGTTGGTATTTTAAGCGTACAGGGGCAGTCAAAAACTATTGCAACTTAGATTAGAATAATTTAAAAAATTACATGAGCAATTAATTTACATAACAAACATAATAATAGTAGTGACTTACAAGACGATAAAATAATTGACTAATTTTTTATTTCTACAACATTTCCAACTCCTGTTCGTTCCTGTGGCCTGTGCCCGTAAATACAAGAATCTCGTTTGCTACCTCACTATAATCATTTCCTATTCCACTCTCCCTTAAATCTACACAGCCTGATTTTTTTTCCATTCCAAACAAACTATTGTGAGAGCAGTGAAAATATGGAACTTTTGAATGGTGACAACTTAATCAATACAAAATAACAAATTTTAATAAATTCTGTGACTGAAACCACAACGCACCTACATACATAACTGTACTTTCTGATACATGCGCTCCCTACTAACAACAAAATACAATTGAACAGCATTTCAATTCCTGTATCGGAGACTTCAGTACACCTGTATATACTGAAGAGCCAAAGAAACTCTTACACTTGCCTAATATCGTGTAGGGCTGCCGCGAGCACGCAGAAGTGCCCCAACACGACTTGGCATGGACTCGACTAATGTCTGAAGTAGTGATGGAGGGAACTGACACCATCAATCCTGCAGGGCTGTCCATAAATCCGTAAGAGTACGAGGGGGTGGAGGTCTCTTCTGAACAGCACATTGCATGGCATCCCAGATATGCTCAATAATTTTCATGTCTGAGGAGGTTGGTGGCCAGCGGAAGTGTTTAAACTCAGAAGAGTGTCCTTGGAGTAACTCTTGTAACGTTCCCTTAGAAAAATTATTGAATTACTGTGCTGATAAACTTCTTACATTATTTGATTTTCAAACAGCTGAGCAAAACTGAACGTACTCAGACATTTCGCTCTTTACCTATTCTGATCAACACTAGACTGACACACAATATTTTTTAGCGCAACGCAATCTGACTTTCAATTATCCGTACAAAATGGCTTGGTTCAAATGGCTCTGAGCACTATGGGACTCAACTGCTGTGGTCATAAGTCCCCTAGAACTTAGAACTACTTAAACCTAACTAACCTAAGGACATCACACACATCCATGCCCGAGGCAGGATTCGAACCTGCGAGCGTAGCAGTCGTGCGGTTCCAGACTGTAGCGCCTTTAACCGCTCGGCCACTTCGGCCGGCCTATCCGTACAAAACAATGGCCCTGACTAACATTAACCTATACCTTTCACAAATCACTTACCTCACAAAAATCTTCGTTACTCGAACTACTGCAATACAGCGAGCGCCACTACTGCCAGCTAAATAAAAGATTCAAACTACTGAACGCACTAACTACTGATAGGCATAGTTAGCAAATTAAAGATTTTGATAGAGAACAAACAATGTATTTACCTTAATAGTGTCAAAAAGTCATAATATATATATATAGCAGTTCATGACATCCATTGTTACAAATGTACTGTTTCTGATGGACACACCTCCAAATCATCCGCTCTCAAAAATCCGCCATCCCACTTCACCACTGCTGGCGGTTCACCTCCAACCGCGCAACGCTACGCGCTGTTAACAGCCAACACTACAATAGCGAATATTACAACAATGCCACCCAGCGTGAGTTCCCTAAATCGTTTCAGGCAAATGCCGGGATGGTTCCTTTGAAAGGGCACGGCCGATATCCTTCCCCATCCTTCCCTAACCCGAGCTTGCGCTCCGTCTCTAATGACCTCGTTGTCGACGGGACGTTAAACACTAACTACCACCACCAATGCCACCCAGCCACAGACTGCACACAGCACAGCCAGTGATTTTCATACAGAGCGCTACGTTGCGTTACCAATATAAAAACCTAAACAGCCTACTTACACTGTGTAGCAATTCTGGACGCGTGGGGTGTTGCAGTGTCCTGCTGGAATTGCCCAAGTCCGTCGGAATTCACAATGGACATGAATGGATGCAAGAGATCGTGCAGAATGCTGACGTACGTGACACCTGTCAGAGTCGTATCCAGACGTATCAAGGGTCCCACATTGCATGCGTCTCACACCTTTACAGAGCCTGCACCAGCTTGAAAGGTTCCTTGCTGACATGCAGGGTCCATAGATTCATGAAGCTGTCTCCGTACCCGTACACATCAATCCGCTCGATGCAATTTGAAACGAGACTAGTCTGACCAAGCAACATGTTTCCAGTCATCAACAGCCGGCCGAGCGGTTCTAGGCGCTTCAGTCTGGAACCGCGCGACCGCTGCGGTCGCAGGTTCGAATCCTGCCTCGGGCATGGATGTGTGTGATGTCCTTAGGTCAGTTCGGTTTAAGTAGTTCTAAGTTCTAGGGGACTGATGACCTCAGATGTTAAGTCCCATAGTGCTCAGAGCCATTTGAACCATCTGAACCAGTCATCAACAGTCCAATGTCGGTGTTGACGGGCCCATGCGAGACGTAAAGCTTTGTGTCGTTCAGTCATCAAGGATATACGGGTGGGCCTTCGGCTCCGAAAGCCCATATCAATGATGTTTCGTTGAATGGTTTGCACGCTGACACTTGTTGATGGCCCAGAAATTTTCAGAAGGGTTGAACGATTCTCTTCAGTCGTCGTTGGGCCCGTTCTTGCAGGATCTTTTTTCGGCCGCAGCGATGTCGGAGATTCGATGTTTTACCAGGTTAATTCACGGTACACTCGTGAAATGATCATACGGAAAAATCCCCACTTCATCGCTCCCTCGTACGCCGTTCAGACTCACTTGAATCTTGATAACCTGCCATTGTAGCAGCATTAACCGATGGAACAACTGTGCCAGACACGTGTTGTCTTATAGGCGTTGCCGACCGCAGCGCCGTATTCTGCCAGTTTACATATACGCATGCCTCTACTAGTTTCTTTCGCGCTTCAGTGTAGATAAACTTTGTTTTCCAATGTACGTACTCCCCGGTAACAGCAAAATATTGAAAATCATTTCCATTCTTGTGCTGTTTGAGGCTTTCCCGGCGCTGCATCTGCTTGATAGGTTCCCGGGAATTACGCCGGATAGTATTATAGAAACCGCACAATATTTCAGCGAGACAACTGCCCGCCATCTTTCAGGTGCTACTGTCGTGTCGCTGTGAAGCTCGCCAACTTATATGCTGGCTTTCTAGATCAGTGCAGGCGCCAGCGGGGCATAACGTCATCGAAGACCAATCGTAGACAGCGCCGAATACCAGAGCCCTCTGCTGGCCGGCCGCCTGCACTGTTCTAGAAAGCCAGCATATAAGTTGGCGAGTTTCTCAGCGATGCGACAGTAGCACCTGAAGATGGCGGGCAGTTGTCTCGCTGAAATATTGTGCGGTTTCTACAATATTATCCGGCGTAATTCCCGGGAACCTATCAAGCATTTCCATTCCTGTATTGGACACTAAAGTGAATACCCCATTAACAGCAAAAACTTGAAACGGAACATACCGATACGACACCCGATTTCCGGCCTATCATGTAAGAAAAACAAATTATGCCTCAAAATACATGGTTTCTAGAGTACATTCATTTTATATTCACCTTGAAAACATCAATAATGCTAACACTGAGAAAGTATGAAATAAAGAATAACAAACTAGAGTTTGTACTTTTGAAACAGATTAATCCATGTGTTGTTGTGACTGACGGCGTAATGATCAAGCACTCTTTGCACATCAGTTGTGATACTGAAGTTCTTAAATATTTTTTACACGTCGCATATGTGAAAATATTCTTTCACTCTATGCAGAGGAAGCTGGAATATTCACTGATTGACTGAATTTGTACAAGCCATACAATCAAGTTTTTACTGCTCTAAAAACGTAAACAATGGAAGTAACTATTACTCTTCACACCAGTTTGATGTTCATGCCTTATGAGAACATTTTTGATATTTTAATTTCTGCCTCCAACGATTTAATACCGCATAAATAATTTTGAGCCTACAACAGTAACATTTGCTTGCACCTAAAACTTCCAGTGTTTTGATTTAGACAAGTGATTCTTTCAGTTATTGCAGAATCTGAAACAAAACGTCTCTAACTTCTCTGTTTACTACACGTAAAACTTTATCGAACTCTAATGATTTGAAATTATTTGGTTTTGCAGGTTTCACGCTGTCTTTCTTCGGCAAATTACATATACCCCAAAATGTTTTGGCAATTTTCGAATTCCACCAAGGGAAGAGGATTCCATGGGAACATAAGCAAGTATTTTTGTTGGCAGATGTACACATTATTTCCATACACTAGAAACCTGAGTGATTCACGCATTTCAGTGAAGTGATCCTTTGCAGCTTATCTCAGCTAACTGCTCCAACAAATCACAGTCTTTGCCCTGAGGGAAATCAAATAGTGACTACCACTTTTCTAGCAAACATGTCAATAAGCATAAATGTTAGATAAAAAAATGTTTAACTTTGCACTAAATCCTCATGCTTCTGCATCTCGTTCTTAAAATTCTACCTGGATATTTGCTAGGGTTACAACGATAGCCTCAATTATCTTCTTCACAACCAAGCATGAAATGTACTGACTGGCCCATATAGTGTCATTAAACTTCTTAAATTTTACTTTTGCAATATTCATTTTTATTTGGTGCTCTTCCGATCGCCTCGTAGGAACACAGAGTCCGTGCAGTATCAGAAAAAAGTCTGTACCTGATTTGACCACTCTTCGTCTTATTGCTATGACGAGATTGAACTTCTGGATCATACAATGTGAATGGATGGCTTCATGAGCGCCTATAGCAATGGGGAAGAGGAGTGTGGCTGGAGGGGGGGGGGGACGCCGCGCGGCGTAGACGCGCAGTTTCGGACGCCTTGCCACGGTTCGCTCGGCTCCCCCTCCCCCCCCCCCCCCCCCCCGTCGGAGGTTCGAGTCCTCCCACGGGCATGGGTATGTGTGTCGTCCTTAGCGTAACTTAGTTTAAGTTAGGTTAAGTAGTGTGTAAGCCTAGGGACCGATGACTTCAGCAGTTTGGTCACATAGGAACTTACAACAAATTAAAACAAAAAAAAAACAAAAAAAAGTCCGGAAAGGAAAAAATACTGTATTCAGCTGTTTTTCTTTGAAGAAGATGATTTAAAAGTCAGTATTACGCAGGTTTTTAACATGGCCGGATCTGAAAATTTTTTATGGCTGCTTACAAGTCACCATTCGTATTCGAAAATATTAAAAATTCTCCATGTCGTTTGTCTAGCCTCCCAGCCCTTGGATGTCTTGTGGAAGTTACCTCCTTACAATATCTTGAACACCTGTACATAACCACTGATGACTCCAGCTGCATCATATGTTTGTGTAACATAGTAATTTAATTCCACAGTGTGCCGAATATTTCTTTATTTAAAGCAAACTAGTAGAGAAGAAGCATCTAACTTTTTTGGTGGTTCAGGGTCTATAAATCTTTCGTATATGTTACTATCTGAATAGTCCGAATGATTATGGATCGTTGTTCAGTTTTTCATGTGATTTGATGTACTTGGCAAATACTTAGTTACATCGCGATATTATTTTCCTCAAATTGTGGTGCGCTGTTGGTGAGAGAAGAGTCTGGGTATTAGTGCTTTGATGATAGCGAGGCAACACTGCTACCGGAGCCAAAGTTGACAGATTCTGCACCTCTGTTTCAGGCTCTGGAGCTGAAGGACGCCCCTGGTAAACTTTACGCTATTCAAGGTGACGTCAGCAGCGAGGACAGCATCCTCTCGGCATTCCAGTGGATCAGGGAAAACCTGTCGGGCGTCGACATTTTGATTAATAACGCCGGCTTGGGAAACGATCATGATTTGACATGTAAGTAGATGAGCTTTTTTATAAATCAGCTATATTATACACTCCTGGAAATGGAAAAAAGAACACATTGACACCGGTGTGTCAGACCCACCATACTTGCTCCGGACACTGCGAGAGGGCTGTACAAGCAATGATCACACGCACGGCACAGCGGACACACCAGGAACCGCGGTGTTGGCCGTCGAATGGCGCTACCTGCGCAGCATTTGTGCACCGCCGCCGTCAGTGTCAGCCAGTTTGCCGTGGCATACGGAGCTCCATCGCAGTCTTTAACACTGGTAGCATGCCGCGACAGCGTGGACGTGAACCGTATGTGCAGTTGACGGACTTTGAGCGAGGGCGTATAGTGGGCATGCGGGAGGCCGGGTGGACGTACCGCCGAATTGCTCAACACGTGGGGCGTGAGGTCTCCACAGTACATCGATGTTGTCGCCAGTGGCCGGCGGAAGGTGCACGTGCCCGTCGACCTGGGACCGGACCGCAGCGACGCACGGATGCACGCCAAGACCGTAGGATCCTACGCAGTGCCGTAGGGGACCGCACCGCCACTTCCCAGCAAATAAGGGACACTGTTGCTCCTAGGGTATCGGCGAGGACCATTCGCAACCGTCTCCATGAAGCTGGGCTACGGTCCCGCACACCGTTAGGCCGTCTTCCGCTCACGCCCCAACATCGTGCAGCCCGCCTCCAGTGGTGTCGCGACAGGCGTGAATGGAGGGATGAATGGAGACGTGTCGTCTTCAGCGATGAGAGTCGCTTCTGCCTTGGTGCCAATGATGGTCGTATGCGTGTTTGGCGCCGTGCAGGTGAGCGCCACAATCAGGACTGCATACGACCGAGGCACACAGGGCCAACACCCGGCACCATGGTGTGGGGAGCGATCTCCTACACTGGCCGTACACCACTGGTGATCGTCGAGGGGACACTGAATAGTGCACGGTACATCCAAACCGTCATCGAACCCATCGTTCTACCATTCCTAGACCGGCAAGGGAACTTGCTGTTCCAACAGGACAATGCACGTCCGCATGTATCCCGTGCCACCCAACGTGCTCTAGAAGGTGTAAGTCAACGACCCTGGCCAGCAAGATCTCCGGATCTGTCCCCCATTGAGCATGTTTGGGACTGGATGAAGCGTCGTCTCACGCGGTCTGCACGTCCAGCACGAATGCTGGTCCAACTGAGGCGCCAGGTGGAAATGGCATGGCAAGCCGTTCCACAGGACTACGTCCAGCATCTCTACGATCGTCTCCATGGGAGAATAGCAGCCTGCATTGCTGCGAAAGGTGGATATACACTGTACTAGTGCCGACATTGTGCATGCTCTGTTGCCTGTGTCTATGTGCCTGTGGTTCTGTCAGTGTGATCATGTGATGTATCTGACCCCAGGAATGTGTCAATAAAGTTTCCCCTTCCTGGGACAATGAATTCACGGTGTTCTTATTTCAATTTCCAGGAGTGTATTTAATGCCTAACAGTTCAGTCTGCGTTTGGATAAAGTAATCACTGTGATGGATACTTGAGCTGTCGTATAGAAAAGAATACGACGTTTAAGATGGGAATCTCCCTTCAAAGGGAACAAGGGCCTGAAGCTTAATGTTCAGTTTCTCGCAGTATCGAAGTCGTCTCACCTACAACAAGCTGCAAGTAGGGTAAGAAGGTCCTACGACATTGTCAGGGAATCATTTCAGCATTTGCCGCGACTGTGTGAAAAAGTCGCAATTAGGATACTACAATGAGAAACTGAACCTCTCTACATTCGGATGACATTCCACATTCCAGTGGCTTAACCACTGACTGTCATTTCTAGGCTCTGAGACAGGTCAGTAAACTATTGTGTTTCATTTCTTTACCAAGCGCTCTTCTGAAACTATTGTAAACGTAATATTTCAATGCCAAAACATAGTGCAGGCCGCTGTGCCCGAGCGGTTCAAGGCGCTTCAGTCCGGAAGCGCGCTGCTGTTACGGTCGCAGGTTCGAATCCTTCCTCGGGCACGGATGTGTGTGATGTCCGTAGGTTAGTTAGGTTTCAGTAGTTCTAAGTCTAGGGGACTGATGACCTCAGATGTTAAGTCCCATAGTGCTTAGAGCCATTTCAACCATTGGAACCACAAAATAGTGATCCATATTTGCTAACGTGTCACATTCAGCGAGATTTTCTTCGCATTAGATATTCCTTGTATTTTATCGCGAAGTTCTCGTTTTATACTGGCAGTTGTTCCAGAAGGAACAAAAAATCCTGTTTAATCGGCCTTTTCAGTTCGTCTGTCAGTGAACTGCATGTTTAGCGCAATTCGCTCAGCTTATGGTGCAGACAGGTAAACCTCAACGTGCGGGAATCGGTGTGGTAGGTCCGGATAATATGCCAACGCTCTAGCGATATGAAGATCGACCCAGTGAGTTACGGCGATAGTATCTGTGTGGTACGCAGTTTCACTCCCGGAAGATGCGAATCTGTACACGTCACGTACGGTTGCCAACTGGTCTCCTGTAGGAAATAAATCCCCACCCGCGACCTGGATGATCAGTTCGTACAACGCCTTTTATGCTTAAGTTTCTCCGATATACAGGTAGATGTGTTACATCTACATTTTGACAATGGACTTTGATTTTGCAACTCTGATTATGTTTGTCGGTTTTTAAGACTACTCTGAGTTTGTTCGTAGGTAGTGATTTGAGCTAATGTTACTGGACGTCGGAACGGTTGCTCCTTACTATTGTGTCGACCACTGACTGATCGTCGATCTTGGTCTCGACTGTGTTGTAGGGACGTCCGTAGTTTCCGTCAGCTGACGATGTATAACGTGAATTTGATTTCTAGTAATATTTCGATAGCCATCAGGGAGATTTTCAGGAAAGGTGCTCTTTCTCGGACTCTCTCAACACAGCAACAAATAGAAAAACCATGCGTATTAGAATTTACGCGATTCACAGACAGGTCCCTCCCAGGATAAAGGGACGTAATGGAGACAGTAGAAACATCCAGTTAGTGCAGTGTAAATAAACTAAATATAACGAGAACAGCTAACACATGCTTGCGGGCCCGTAAAAACGGAAAACGAAATAGAACGAGGAAGACAGGGAGATATCTATCTGCGTTAGTTACTAACGAGTAGTAGACCACTAGCTTGATATCGATAAGAAATATAGTCTCGTTTAGAATCCACGAGTCAGGTGACGCGGTGCTTGAGACACTGTCTGAATTGAGAGGAAGTGGAGTTCAGATACGGATGCGATATACTTGGTTTAGTTCCTCCCAGCTTCTTTACTACGCTCTGACGAATACCTTCATAACGATTTCGTGTGAATATATACAGAAAGCAGAGTATGGTGATGGCACCTAAAATTGCTTTCAGTCTACGTAAACATTCACTACTTCTCCGATTATAAGCACATACTAAACGTCAGTTTTAGTGTTTCTTCCGAAGGCAATGCCCTAATTCACGTTCCATTTCTTTCTTCCTAATATAGATCTCAAAATTTTTCTTGTGCCCGTAAGTTTGAAATTAGTAATAGTGGGAAACTGTACATTCTTAAAACTTCCTGGCAGATTAAAACTGTGTGCCGGACCGAGACTCGAACTCGGGACCTTTGCCTTTCGCGGGCAAGTGCTCTACCAACTGAGCTACCGAAGCACGACTCACGCCCGGTACTCACAGCTTTACTTCTGCCAGTATCTCGTCTCCTACCTTCCAAACTTCCCAGAAGCTCTCCTGCGAACTTTGCAGAACTAGCATTCCTGAAAGAAAGGATATTGCGGAGACATGGCTTAGCCACAGCCTGGGGGTTGTTTCCAGAATGAAATTTTCCAGGTTGGAAGGTAGGAGACGAGATACTGGCAGAATTAAGCTGTGAGGAGGGGGCGCGAGTCGTGCTTGGGTAGCTCAGTTGGTAGAGCACTTGCCCGCAAAAGTCAGAGGTCCCGAGTTCGAGTCCCAGTCCGGCACACAGTTTTAATCTGCAAGGAAGTTTCATATCAGCGCACACTCCGTTGCAGAGTGAAAATTGAACCCTGTACATCCTTACCCCACAACTCTCGCAAACCGAGTTCGTGTACTGGAAACACTGTCCCCCTTTTTTAGAATCCACTCCGACAGCGAGTATCGATAGTAACGCAGAGACGCTGTAGCTCACTACAACTGCGTTTGTGACCGCAATGTGCTGCAATGGCGAGTCAGGTGCGCCGCGCCTTCCAGAAGCTGCTACAGCAGCTGGGCGACCCGTTTTCGTTTACGCTGTGGAGTGCGATGTTCCTTTTAGTTCATCGTCCTATTGTTTCGACTACGAGGACTCTCTTTACTTTGTGGACGTCTTGATTTCACTATTGACTTACGACGACTACTGCCCTCTTTTTCAGTTTGCACTTTGCATCTTGTGTGCAAAGAAAACGTTTCCTTCCTTTCAGTGGGCATTCAGCTAATAAAAACCGCTTTCCCTTGTGTCCGCAGCTGGTAAGACGGAAGAGTGGAAGCGCATCCTGGACGTGAACGTGCTGGGTCTGAGCATCTGCACCAGGGAGGCCGTGCAGGACATGCTGGGGAGGGGCGTCGACGACGGCTTCATCATCCACATCAGCAGGTGCGCTGCGGCGGCGGGTCTGGCGAAGCGTATCAGCCGTCTTCAAGCTAAAAGCCTCTTCCGCTAGCGAATGATAGACGCGTTCGTACCTTACTGGTCTCTGCGGTCTTGAAAACATCCTCCGTTAAACAAGTAGGCCTAAATTATAAATTTATTTGTGACCTGATTGAGCTCACGATCGGATCTGAAATAATGTTTTGACTCTAAAATAACTACGAAGGGGTCAATCGACAATCGGTGCAAAACCGTTCCTTCTTTAAATTTAAGTATATAAGGTTTGTGGTTCTTGAATTATTCCCGGAGGATCGGAAACTTTCGAACATAAGAGCTCTGATTTTTTGGTCAGTTTTGACATCGTTTCATTGTTCACCAGAGTACTTATTGCTACTTAATAATGATTAGTAGCTGCTTTGAAGAAGACATAACAGCATTATTTAATCATGCGCTAACCTCGAATTACTTTTCGTTTAACAACAAATATATTGTACAAAAAAAAAAAAAAAAAAAAACGGCTCTGAGCTCTATGGGACTTAACTTCTGAGGTCATCAGTCCCCTAGAACTGAGAACTACTTAAACCTAACCAACCTAAGGACATCACACACATCCATGCCCGAGGCAGGATTCGAACCTGCGACCGTAGCGGTCGCGCGGTTCCAGACTGTAGCGCCTAGAAACGCTCGACCACTCCGGCCGGCCTATTTTGAACACATTGACGGCATAGTCATGGATAGCCCCCTCTCACCACTGGTAGCTAATTTACTTATCTACAACTTCCAATAACAAGCATTCAGCTTCGTAGTTTTAAAACCGAAAGTGTTGTGGAGATGTATCGATGGCACATTGAAAGTCTGGCTCCACGGAGAAGACAAGTGGATTGATTGTCTTGGACGACTAAACTTCCTTCACGAAAATATTTAATTTAGAACGGAACGGGAAACGAATGGCTGTTTGTGGCTGTATTAGCTCGACATAAGAAAGATGGCTTTTTAGTACATAGTGCTTACCGTATGCCCGCTCATACCAATTTATTCTTGCATGCGTCTAGCAGACAACATCCTTCACAAACTATGAGTGTGTTTAAAACTTAAGTACATAGGGCTGACAGCTTACAGTGTGAATTGATACACTTGGAAGAAATGTTCCATAAGAATGGATACACAAAACATCAACTTAAGGGAGCCGTACAAACACACACGCCAGTCTAGCCAAAAGAACAGCAACAAAAAAGAGACGTAATTTCTACGGCCATTCTGACGTTTGTGGAAAATATCTCTTCAAAAATTGCAAGAATAAATAGGAAACACAAACTAATGCGATCTTCCTTCCACCGACCAAGACACAAGCTCTTTTGGGATCCCTGAAATATGGTCTGTTTTTAGGAAATTCCATGTGAGTGCTGTAAACGGTGCATAGGACAAACAACACTTACTGTAAGAGAACGTTGCACTGAATACCAGCGATACACCCGCCTTTTACAGCCGAATAAATCAGCAGTGAATGAACACTGTATTTCCACTGGCCATGCCATGAATTACGGTATAGTTAAGATATTGGTCAGACCCTCATTCTGCTAGGATTCGGTGGTAAACGAAGCTGAGGAAATGCAACTAGCAGACAACCTGCTCAACACAGACGAGGGTTTTCAGCACGAGAAATGATGGAAAATCATCATTTGACGTCTTCGACTTGAAAGGAAATATGCTGGGTTTTCATGATCGCTGATTCTGCGCTTGCTTTACTTTACTCTTAGACGCATCAAGTTTAATCGATGAGTGCCGCTCTTGTTCAAGGAAGTTAACTTTGTTGCTCCCGTTATCAATACTTATGTCCGACGCTTACGTGTTTACTCCGCAGTCTGTAAAGTGACTGAAAAAGTTGAAAGCGATTCATCTTGAGACTGGCTGATAGGTTGTCAGCCGACATACCGCTATATGAATTAAAAATATCCCGGATGCACTCCCGAAAAGTGATGCAATATATAAGGTTTATTTACAGAGCTTGCTTACTGCAGTATTAAATGAATGTACTGGGTTATTACAAATGATTGAAGCGATTTCACAGCTCTACAATAACTTTATTATTTGAGATATTTTCAAAATGCTTTGCACACACGTACAATAACTCAAAAAGTTTTTTTTAGGCATTCACAAATGTTCGATATGTGCCCCTTTAGTGATTCGGCAGACATCAAGCCGATAATCAAGTTCCTCCCACACTCGGCGCAGCATGTCCCCATCAATGAGTTCGAAAGCATCGTTGATGCGAGCTCGCAGTTCTGGCACGTTTCTTGGTAGAGGAGGTTTAAACACTGAATCTTTCACATAACCCTACAGAAAGAAATCGCATGGGGTTAAGTCGGGAGAGAGTGGAGGCCATGACACGAATTGCTGATCATGATCTCCACCACGACCGATCCATCGGTTTTCCAATCTCGTGTTTAAGAAATGCCGAACATCATGATGGAAGTGCGGTGGAGCACCATCCTGTCGAAAGATGAAGTCGGCGCTGTCGGTCTCCAGTTGTGGCATGAGCCAATTTTCCGCGGGCTACGCGTGAAACTTGCCCGCACGCGTTCAACCGCTTCTTCGCTCACTGCAGGCCGACCCGTTGATTTCCCCTTACAGAGGCATCCAGAAGCTTTAAACTGCGCATACCATCGCCGAATGGAGTTAGCAGTTGGTGGATCTTTGTTGAACTTCGTCCTGAAGTGTCGTTGCACTGTTATGACTGTCTGATATGAGTGCATTTCATGCACGACGTACGCTTTCTCGGCTCCTGTCGCCATTTTGTCTCACTGCGCTCTCGAGCGCTCTGACGGCAGAAACCTGAAGTGCGGCTTCAGCCGAACAAAACTTTATGAGTTTTTCTACGTATCTGTAGTGAGTCGTGACCATATGTCAATGAATGGAGCTACAGTGAATTTATGAAATCGCTTCAATCATTTGTAATAGCCCTGTACGTACACGAATTCAAAATGGCAGATTACACTAGTCGACAATGTAGTCTACAGTTTCAAATAAAACAAAACTTAGTTTTAAAAGACCAGAAAATTGTTGAAATAGTACGCAATGTAGCAGACTGTGTGCACAGTACTTTACTAAATCCCACTATATGAAGAACAAATCTCATTTCCTTCGGCATTTACTCGTTTCTCACGAAGCCTGACGAAGACTGAGTTCACAACGTAGAATCCGTTCCGAAAACATCCAAATCCCACACGAAATTCTGTTGCAGAACTTGTGACTTTCGACTATGCGGCTGCCCACGGCCCAGAAACTAAGGAAATCTTGTCTGTGCTATGTCTCCACAAGAAGTCGCCAATCTCTCCTGGAGCAAGTGTTCTCTCCTCTATCTCCCAGTACAAAGTTTCCATTTCGTCACCAAAAAACAAATCTCGCCAACCCTTCCATCCTGTGTGTTCCCTGCTATCAGGGCTCTCTGGTCTGTCATTGGCTGTAGCTTTTTACTTACTCCTCCTTCCAGTTGCACCGCCAGTTGTGATGTTCATAAAAATACAAAATTTACCAGCTTAGAGCTTATTCGGGGATTAAGATAAACGACGTCTTGTGTGAAACACGCTAAAACGCATGTTCATCTGATGTTACACAAAGTATAAATAAATTATTTCTATATTATGTTAAATCAATATTTAGCAACATCTCTAAATTAAGTCTTTTCACATCTAGTAAAGTAAATCACAAGAAATTACACTCCTGGAAATGGAAAAAAGAACACATTGACACCGGTGTGTCAGACCCACCATACTTGCTCCGGACACTGCGAGAGGGCTGTACAAGCAATGATCACACGCACGGCACAGCGGACACACCAGGAACCGCGGTGTTGGCCGTCGAATGGCGCTAGCTGCGCAGCATTTGTGCACCGCCGCCGTCAGTGTCAGCCAGTTTGCCGTGGCCTACGGAGCTCCATCGCAGTCTTTAACACTGGTAGCATGCCGCGACAGCGTGGACGTGAACCGTATGTGCAGTTGACGGACTTTGAGCGAGGGCGTATAGTGGGCATGCGGGACGCCGGGTGGACGTACCGCCGAATTGCTCAACACGTGGGGCGTGAGGTCTCCACAATACATCGATGTCGCCAGTGGTCGGCGGAAGGTGCACGTGCCCGTCGACCTGGGACCGGACCGCAGCGACGCACGGATGCACGCCAAGACCGTAGGATCCTACGCAGTGCCGTAGGGGACCGCACCGCCACTTCCCAGCAAATTAGGGACACTGTTGCTCCTGGGGTATCGGCGAGGACCATTCGCAACCGTCTCCATGAAGCCGGGCTACGGTCCCGCACACCGTTAGGCCGTCTTCCGCTCACGCCCCAACATCGTGCAGCCCGCCTCCAGTGGTGTCGCGACAGGCGTGAATGGAGGGACGAATGGAGACGTGTCGTCTTCAGCGATGAGAGTCGCTTCTGCCTTGGTGCCAATGATGGTCGTATGCGTGTTTGGCGCCGTGCAGGTGAGCGCCACAATCAGGACTGCATACGACCGAGGCACACAGGGCCAACACCCGGCATCATGGTGTGGGGAGCGATCTCCTACACTGGCCGTACACCACTGGTGATCGTCGAGAGGACACTGAATAGTGCACGGTACATCCAAACCGTCATCGAACCCATCGTTCTACCATTCCTAGACCGGCAAGGGAACTTGCTGTTCCAACAGGACAATGCACGTCCGCATGTATCCCGTGCCACCCAACGTGCTCTAGAAGGTGTAAGTCAACTACCCTGGCCAGCAAGATCTCCGGATCTGTCCCCCATTGAGCATGTTTGGGACTGGATGAAGCGTCGTCTCACGCGGTCTGCACGTCCAGCACGAACGCTGGTCCAACTGAGGCGCCAGGTGGAAATGGCATGGCAAGCCGTTCCACAGGACTACATCCAGCATCTCTACGATCGTCTCCATGGGAGAATAGCAGCCTGCATTGCTGCGAAAGGTGGATATACACTGTACTAGTGCCGACATTGTGCATGCTCTGTTGCCTGTGTCTATGTGCCTGTAGTTCTGTCAGTGTGATCATGTGATGTATCTGACCCCAGGAATGTGTCAATAAAGTTTCCCCTTCCTGGGACAATGAATTCACGGTGTTCTTATTTCAATTTCCAGGAGTGTATTATACTGCTTACTACTAAAGTGCAATGTATAGTAATACTGATCACTGCCTGTACCATTAACTCAACTTAGAACTGTTGCTAGACATTTATGTAATAATAATTGTCCACGGGTCTTACTTTTATGACATTGATGTGGGCCAAAGATAACGACGTTCCTAATTTTCTATGTCGTATAATGTTTTCAGTAGTTATGCAGGGCATCTAGTCGGAATTTTCACTTCGCTGTTGGTATCTTGGGAGTCCTAAGTTTAAGCTTTCATGGGTTTTCCGTTTTACGTTGGCTGCATCGACATACATGCACCACTCTCGGCTAAACGCTTTCTGCTCCTCACTCCGTACAAGAGGCAGCGCATAGCCGTCCGCGGTTGGACGCTTGTCTTTCGGGACGTGCTCATACAGCTGTCTCAACAGAAGAATATAAACTGTGACGGTATGAGCGTAGGGACAACATTCAATCCCAAGCGGAGAAATCTCCGACCCTGCCGGTAATCAAACCTGGTCACTTTAGGTTAGCAATCTGCCGCGTTGACCGCGCGGTTCTTGAGGCAGACTACGTTTGTGTTTCCGTTCATATATGCGCAGATATCTTTTCCTAACACTTCCCTTCATGGAAGCCACTTTACTCGCCGCTCTAAGATCTTTCCAGCTGGACTGACCTCTCACAGCGGCGTGGCAGCGAAACGCCACCCGTGTACAAATTCCCTTACATTAGTTTCACAGCACGCCTACAGACACTCATCCTGGTAAATCCTCTCTCAATCAGAATGTTCCTACAAGATGCTACAACATTCTTCGGCACTTAAATTTGGAACGTGGAGAAATTTCCTCTTACTTAAAACAATTCAAGGTGCAATGTTGTCATCTCACACCTATCACGACTGAGTCGAAATACAACGTGATTCTTACGAGATCTTGCACACAGTGCATGGCGGAGGGTACTTTGAGCCAATATAAACGATTTCCATTCGTGTATTGAGGGAGGAAAAAATATCTCTACGTCTCTGCATGTGCCCTAATCTCTTACACTGTATTTTTCGAATCCAGGTTCCCTAAATGAACCCAGAATGATTTCGCAAGAACTACTTCGATTTTCTTTCAAGGAATCAATTTCATGTTCCCGAGCATTTCTGTTACACTTTCTCGTGAGCTACGCCTCCCTGTTTTGATACAAGCAGCGCGTCTCTAAATCCGTTCGTAGTCTATTGTCTTGCCTACATGACAGAGACTCCAATAGCTAAAACTGTAGAATTATTCATATTAACGTCGTACTGGGAAATTTCTTCACAAGACCAACTGCACTTCCCACAACGCTTCCAGCTAATCGAACTCTTCCTTTCACCCTCCTTGGTAAAGTTTTTCAGTAGCAGCACTGAATACCTGTAAAATGATGTGTGTGAAGATGTTCGCCTCTAATTTTGTTATCACACGCTATCGGTTTCATACCCTTTTATTCGTCCACAGTCAAGGAAAACTTCTGGTCAGAGCCATACAGCGGTGATACAGCGCCCCCTGCCCCCTTCCCCATATAAACACACAAAATTACCTTCTCGAAATTTTTTCTACATATATTTAGGCAATTTTGTAATTCGTAAGGTAATTCTGATCAAAATTAAGTATCACTGAAAAATATTACATAACTGAGCTAAATAGGATAACGTTGTCATCTATGGACCAATTAACTTTTGTCTCGAATTGAAGCAAAATACAATGTTTCAAATGTTAAACTAAATGTCACAACTCTTCAGGTAACCTACACTGTAGTGTATAACGGTTATTCCTGTAATACGATTAACACCATCAGCAAGAAATGCTGAATTATTTCCAGTAATGGTTCGTTCATGGATACCCGTTTCCATCAACGGACCTGTTGAATTCCATGAATGGATCATCAGATGTATATCCGAAGTTTCGTGACTAAACACCTCTCATCCGGATTACAAGGCCTGGGTGGATTTGAATGTTGCCACAGAGTTGTGGTCTTCAGTCCTGAGACTGGTTTGATACAGCTCTCCATGCTACTCTATCCTGTGCAAGCTTCTTCATCTCCCAGTACCTACTGCAGCCTACATCCTTCTGAATCTGCTTAGTGTATTCAGCTCTTGGTCTCCCTCTACGATTTTTACCCTCCACGCTGCCCTCCAATGCTAAATTTGTGATCCCTTGATGCCTCAGAACATGCCCTACCAACCGGTCCCTTCTTCTAGTCAAGTTGTGCCACAAACTTCTCTTCTCCCCAATCCTATTCAATACCTCCTCATTAGTTACGTGATCTACCCACCTTATCTTCAGCATTCTTCTGTAGCACCAAATTTCGAAAGCTTCTATTCTCTTCTTGTCCAAACTATTTACCGTCCATGTTTCACTTCCATACATGGCTACACTCCATACAAATACTTTCAGAAATGACTTCCTGACACTTAAATCTATACTCGATGTTAACAAATTTCTCTTCTTCAGAAACGCTTTCCTTGCCATTGCCAGTCGACATTTTATATCCTCTCTACTTCGACCATCATCAGTTATTTTGCTCCCCAAATAGCAAAACTCCTTTACTACTTTAAGTGTCTCATTTCCTAATCTAATACCCTCAACATCACCCGACTTAATTCGACTACATTCCATTATCCTCGTTTTGCTTTTGTTGATGTTCATCTTATATCCTCCCTTCAAGACACTATCCATTCCGTTCAACTGCTCTTCCAAGTCCTTTGCTCTGACAGAATTACAATGTCATCGGCGAACCTAAACGTTTTTATTTCTTCTCCATGGATTTTAATACCTACTCCGAATTTTTCTTTTGTTTCCTTTACTGCTTGCTCAATATACAGATTGAATAGCATCGGGGAGAGACTACAACCCTGTCTTACTCCCTTCCCAACCACTGCTTCTCTTTCATGCCCCTCGAATCTTATAACTGCCACCTGGTTTCTGTACAAATTGTAAATAGCCTTTCGCTCCCTGTATTTTACCCCTGCCACCTTCAGAATTTGAAAGAGAGTATTCCAGTCAACATTGTCAAAAGCTTTCTCTAAGTCTACAAATGCTAGGAACGTAGGTTTGCCTTTCCTTAATCTTTCTTCTAAGATAAGTCGTAAGGTCAGTATTGCCTCACGTGTTCCAGTATTTCTACGGAATCCAAACTGATCTTCCCCGAGGTCGGCTTCTACTAGTTTTTCCATTCGTCTGTAAAGAATTCGTGTTAGTATTTTGCAGCTGTGGCTTATTAAACTGATTGTTCGGTAATTTTCACATCTGTCAACACCTGATTTCTTTGGGATTGGAATTATTATATTCTTCTTGAAGTCTGAGGGTATTTCGCCTGTTTCATACATCTTGCTCACCAGATGGTAGAGTTTTGTCAGGACTGGCTCTCCCAAGGCCGTCAGTAGTTCCAATGGAATGTTGTCTTCTCCGGGGGCCTTGTTTCGACTCAGGTCTTTCAGTGCTCTGTCAAACTCTTCACGCAGTATCGTATCTCCCATTTCATCTTCATCTACATCCTCTTCCATTTCCATAATATTGTCCTCAAGTGCATCGCCCTTGTATAGACTATATACTCCTTCCACCTTTCTGCTTTCCCTTCTTTGCTTAGAACTGGGTTTCCATCTGAGCTCTTGATGTTCATACAAGTGGTTCTCTTATCTCCAAAGGTCTCTTTAATTTTCCTGTAGGCAGTATCTATCTTACCACTAGTGAGATAAGCCTCCACATCCTTACATTTGTCCTCTAGCCATGCCTGCTTAGCCATTTTGCACTTCCTGTCGATCTCATTTTTGAACCATGTATGGAAGTGAAACGTGGACTATATATAGTTTAGACAAGAAGAGAATAGAAGCTTTCGAAATGTGGTGCTACAGAAGAATGCTGAAGATTAGATGGGTAGATCACATAACTAATGAGGAAGTATTGAATAGGACTGGGGAGAAGAGAAATTTGTGGCACAACTTGACTAGAAGAAGGGATCGGTTGGTAGGACATGTTCTGAGGCATCAAGGGATCACCAATTTATTATTGGAGGGCAGCGTGGAGGGTAAAAATCGTAGAGGGAGACCAAGAGATGAATACACTAAGCAGATTCAGAAGAATGTAGGCTGCAGTAGGAGTAGTTACTGGGAGATGAAGAAGCTTGCACAGGAGAGTAGCATGGAGAGCTGCATCAAACCAGTCTCAGGACTGAAGACCACAACAACAACAACAACCAATTAACAGTAATATCGGCATTTATGTGAGCAGAGGTGCCGCGGCACAGCGTCAGTATTGCCTCCTGAGCAAAAAAGTTAGATGACTACTGGTGTAAACGTATGCTGTTGGCACAACATCATTTCCATGAGGAAGCGTCATAAAGAAATTACTACCGAGTAGGCGTCACATGGGTTATGTCCCAACAGTGCAATTGGTTCACACATGTGCCGTCTAGTGCCTACACGGTTAACTTATGTTCAACATTGGGCTTTTCGTTGCGCCTCCGCTACGGTATTGTAGGATCTCAAAGGTTGGCGATTGGGCGCTGAATCAAAATATGCTACCTGACCGAAGGCTTACCATTTTTGTCGGCTTCTGCAGTCTGAGTACTGAAGTGAAACTGTTTAAGCTAGAGTACTTCTACATCTACATCTACATCTATACTCCGCGAGCCACCTTACGGTGTGTGGCGGAGGGTACTTATTGTACCACTATCTGATCCCCCCTTCCCTGTTCCATTCACGAATTGTGCGTGGGAAGAACGACTGCTTGTAAGTCTCCGTATTTGCTCTAATTTCTCGGATCTTTTCGTTGTGATCATTACGCGAGATATATGTGGGCGGTAGTAATATGTTGCCCATCTCTTCCCGGAATGTGCTCTCTCGTAATTTCGATAATAAACCTCTCCGTATTGCGTAACGCCTTTCTTGAAGTGTCCGCCACTGGAGCTTGTTCAGCATCTCCGTAACGCTCTCGCGCTGACTAAATGTCCCCATGACGAATCGCGCTGCTTTTCGCTGGATCATGTCTATCTCTTCTATTAATCCAACCTGGTAAGGGTCCCATACTGATGAGCAATACTCAAGAATCGGACGAACAAGCGTTTTGTAAGCTACTTCTTTCGTCGATGAGTCACATTTTCTTAGAATTCTTCCTATGAATCTCAACCTGGCGCCTGCTTTTCCCACTATTTGTTTTATGTGATCATTCCACTTCAGATCGCTCCGGATAGTAACTCCTAAGTATTTTACGGTCGTTACCGCTTCCAATGATTTACCACCTATGGCATAATCGTACTGGAATGGATTTCTGCCCCTATGTATGCGCATTATATTACATTTATCTACGTTTAGGGAAAGCTGCCAGCTGTCGCACCATGCATTAATCCTCTGCAGGTCTTCCTGGAGTACGTACGAGTCTTCTGATGTTGCTACTTTCTTGTAGACAACCGTGTCATCTGCAAATAGCCTCACGGAGCTACCGATGTTGTCAACTAAGTCATTTATGTATATTGTAAACAATAAAGGTCCTATCACGCTTCCTTGCGGTACTCCCGAAATTACCTCTACATCTGCAGATTTTGAACCGTTAAGAATGACATGTTGTGTTCTTTCTTCTAGGAAATCCTGAATCCAATCACAAACCTGGTCCGATATTCCGTAAGCTCGTATTTTTTTCATTAAACGTAAGTGCGGAACCGTATCAAATGCCTTCCTGAAGTCCAGGAATACGGCATCAATCTGCTCGCCAGTGTCTACGGCACTGTGAATTTCTTGGGCAAATAGGGCGAGCTGAGTTTCACATGATCTCTGTTTGCGGAATCCATGTTGGTTATGATGAAGGAGATTTGTATTATCTAAGAACGTCATAATACGAGAACACAAAACATGTTCCATTATTCTACAACAGATTGACGTAAGCGAAATAGGCCTATAATTATTCGCATCTGATTTATGACCCTTCTTGAAAATGGGAACGACCTGCGCTTTCTTCCAGTCGCTAGGTACTTTACGTTCTTCCAGCGATCTACGATAAATTGCTGATAGAAAGGGGGCAAGTTCTTTAGCATAATCACTGTAGAATCTTAAGGGTATCTCGTCTGGTCCGGATGCTTTTCCGCTACTAAGTGATAGCAGTTGTTTTTCAATTCCGATATCGTTTATTTCAATATTTTCCATTTTGGCGTCCGTGCGACGGCTGAAGTCAGGGACCGTGTTACGATTTTCCGCAGTGAAACAGTTTAGGAACACTGAATTCAGTATTTCTGCCTTTCTTCGGTCGTCCTCTGTTTCGGTGCCATCGTGGTCAACGAGTGACTGAATAGGGGATTTAGATCCGCTTACCGATTTTACATATGACCAAAACTTTTTAGGGTTCTTGTTTAGATTGTTTGCCAATGTTTTATGTTCGAATTCGTTGAATGCTTCTCTCATTGCTCTCTTTACGCTCTTTTTCGCTTCGTTCAGCTTTTCCTTATCAGCTATGATTCGACTACTCTTAAACCTATGATGAAGCTTTCTTTGTTTCCGTAGTACCTTTCGTACATGATTGTTATACCACGATGGATCTTTCCCCTCGCTTTGGACCTTAGTCGGTACGAACTTATCTAAGGCGTACTGGACGATGTTTCTGAATTTTTTCCATTTTTGTTCCACATCCTCTTCCTCAGAAATGAACGTTTGATGGTGGTCACTCAGATATTCTGCGATTTGTGCCCTGTCACTCTTGTTAAGCAAATATATTTTCCTTCCTTTCTTGGCATTTCTTATTACACTTGTAGTCATTGATGCAACCACTGACTTATGATCACTGATACCCTCTTCTACATTCACGGAGTCGAAAAGTTCCGGTCTATTTGTTGCTATGAGGTCTAAAACGTTAGCTTCACGAGTTGGTTCTCTAACTATCTGCTCGAAGTAATTCTCGGACAAGGCAGTCAGGATAATGTCACAAGAGTCTCTGTCCCTGGCTCCAGTTCTGATTGTGTGACTATCCCATTCTATACCTGGTAGATTGAAGTCTCCCCCTATTACAATAGTATGATCACGAAACTTCTTCACGACGTTCTGCAGGTTCTCTCTGAGGCGCTCAACTACTACGGTTGCTGATGCAGGTGGTCTATAGAAGCATCCGACTATCATATCTGACCCACCTTTGATACTTAGCTTAACCCAGATTATTTCACATTCGCATTCGCTAATAACTTCACTGGATATTATTGAATTCTTTACTGCTATAAATACTCCTCCACCATTGGCGTTTATCCTATCCTTGCGGTATATATTCCATTCTGTGTCTAGGATTTCGTTACTGTTCACTTCCGGTTTTAACCAACTTTCCGTTCCTAATACTATATGCGCACTATTTCCTTCAATAAGAGATACTAATTCAGGAACCTTGCCCTGGATACTCCTGCAGTTTACCAATATTACGTTAACTTTTCCTGTTTTTGGTCTCTGAGGACGGACGTTCTTTATCAACGATGATAATGTCCTCTCTGGTAAGCCGTCAGGTATTTTATCGTTTCGCCCAAGGGGGGGTCCCTCTAACCTAAAAAAACCCCGTGTGCACGCCACACGTACTCTGCTACCCTAGTAGCTGCTTCCGGTGTGTAGTGTTTGGAAGAATAATAAGTGAAATGGGAAACAAGTAGCACATACAGCAAACCAGTTCAACTCACTTTAACTCTCTATAAGGAAAGACTAAAATGAAAGTGCGTTATCTTATTTTGAAAAGTATTCAACAGATTTTGGTGTCAGTTATAGCAGACGTATCAGTACAGATGAGCTAGTTAACACATTAGCCGCTTTTAAACTGCTAAACTTGACTTCAGTGTTGTAACTAGTGCAAGGAATTGGAAACTAAAATTATAATTTGTGGTGTCACTGCCAGACACCACACTTGCTAGGTGGTAGCCTTTAAATCGGCCGCGGTCCGTTAGTATACGTCGGACCCGCGTGTCGCCACTATCAGTGATTGCAGACCGAGCGCCGCCACACGGCAGGTCCAGAGAGACTTCCTAGCACTCGCCCCAGTTGTACAGCTGACTTTGCTAGCGATGGTTCACTGCCTACTTACGTTCTCATTTGCCGAGACGATAGTTAGCATAGCCTTCAGCTACGTCATTTGCTACGACCTAGCAAGGCGCCATTACCAGTTACTATTGATGCTGTAATACATGTACCGTCAAGAGCGATGTTCACCATTTATGGATTAAAGTTAAGTATTCCACAGCTACGTCCTTTTTTGCTAGTCTAATTTCCTTGACCTGTTCCAGACCTCATGCCAGCTTGCGTGAGCTAAAACGCGTGCCTTTCGGCTTCCTCTCAAAACAGGGTTGGCTCTCTTGCCAATCCACAACATAATAAAAACGTAATTCTTGGAAAGGAAGATATTGGCAACACTAATTCACAAATATTTTCCTTTTATTTCCAATTAATAATTTAAGCACCACTAATAATTTATGTGGAGCGAATAAAATTTTATTTATTATACATCACACTAAGTCAGTGTGCAGTCGCCGACGTAAAAACTGAGACATAGATTTTTACTTCCACTCTTTTAAGAATGACACAGTCGAGTATTCATGTGCAATATTTTTCATCTGTTGTTGTTCTGCTCTTTAGTCCGGTCGGTGCATCTCTCCATGCTGGTCTAACCTGTGGAATCCTCCTCATTTATAATTATCGCAACTTACGTCCATTTGAACCTGCTTGCCGTATTTAAGCCTTAGTCTCGCTCTGTAGTTTCTACCCCCCCCCCCGCCCCCCCCCCTCCCACACGCACACATAATTACTTCCATTACCAAACTGACAATTCCGAGAAGCCTCAGGATATGTCCTACCAACTTATCCCTTCCTTTAGTCAAGTTATGCCTAAATTAAATTTTTTTTCTAGATTGATGATATAACTCATTTTTATTCGAACTGAACATCTAATATTCAGCCTTCTCCTGTAGCACCACATTCCACAATCTTCTATTGTCTCTTCTTTTCTCAACTGTCTATCGTCCGTGTTTTACTTCCATACAAGGCAACACACCAAACAAATACCGTCAGAAGAAACTTCCTAGCACTGAGGTTTATATTAGATATTAACTAATTTGTTTTTCGGAAATGCTTTTCTTGCTATTGCCAGTCTACATTTTATTTCTTTTGTACTTCTGCCTTCATCGGTTACTTTGCCGCTCAAAAACCAAAACTCATATTATTTTAAATATCTCTTACTCTAAATCTCTCAGCATCGTCTGATTTACTTCGACTGCCTTCCATTACCACTGTTTTTCCTTCATTAATGTTCATAATATAATCTCTTTTCAAGAAACTATCCAATCCGTTCAAACGCTCTTCCACGTCCTTAGCCGTCTCTGACAAAATGACTCTCATCAGCAAGTCGCAAAGTTTTTATTTCTTCTGTCTGAATATTCATTTCCTTCTCAAGTTTATCTTTGCTTACCCTCACAGCTTGCGCAGTATAAAAATTGAATATCATTGGGGACAGGCTACAAACCTGTCTCATTTGTTTCTCAACCACTACTTCCTCTTAATTTCCTTCGGCTCTTAAAACGGCAGTTTGATTTCTGTACATGTTGCGAACAACCTTTCGGCGCGTGTATTTTATCCCTGATACCTATAAAATTTCAATGAGTGTCGTCCAGTCAACACTGTCAAAACATTTCTTTAAACCTACAAGTGACTTAAAAGTAGGTAGGTTTGCCTTTCTTCAATCTTTCTTCTAGGAGAAGTTGTATGGTCACCACTGCCACGCACGTTTCTTTATTTCTCTGCAACACAAACTGATGTTCCCAAGGTCAGCCTCTACCTGTTTTCCATTCTTCTGTAGATAATTCATATCAATATTTTTGCAAGCATTAGTTATAATCTGCTAGTAGTATTCATACATGTCAACAAATCTGCCTTGCCGGCCGGTGTGGCCGAGCGATTCTAGGCGCTTCAGTCTGGAACCGCGCGACCGCTACGGTCGCAGGTTCTAATCCTGCCTCGGGCACGGATGTGTATGACGTCCTTAGGTTAGTTAGGTTTAAGTAGTTCTAAGTTCTAGGGGACTGATGACCTCCGATGTTAAGTCTCATGGTGCTCTGCCTTCTTTGGGATTGAAATTATTACATTCTTTCTGAATTCTGAGAGTACACTCCTGGAAATTGAAATAAGAACACCGTGAATTCATTGTCCCAGGAAGGGGAAACTTTATTGACACATTCCTGGGGTCAGATACATCACATGATCACACTGACAGAACCACAGGCACATAGACACAGGCAACAGAGCATGCACAATGTCGGCACTAGTACAGTGTATATCCACCTTTCGCAGCAATGCAGGCTGCTATTCTCCCATGGAGACGATCGTAGAGATGCTGGATGTAGTCCTGTGGAACGGCTTGCCATGCCATTTCCACCTGGCGCCTCAGTTGGACCAGCGTTCGTGCTGGACGTGCAGACCGCGTGAGACGACGCTTCATCCAGTCCCAAACATGCTCAATGGGGGACAGATCCGGAGATCTTGCTGGCCAGGGTAGTTGACTTACACCTTCTAGAGCACGTTGGGTGGCACGGGATACATGCGGACGTGCATTGTCCTGTTGGAACAGCAAGTTCCCTTGCCGGTCTAGGAATGGTAGAACGATGGGTTCGATGATGGTTTGGATGTACCGTGCACTATTCAGTGTCCCCTCGACGATCACCAGTGGTGTACGGCCAGTGTAGGAGATCGCTCCCCACACCATGATGCCGGGTGTTGGCCCTGTGTGCTTCGGTCGTATGCAGTCCTGATTGTGGCGCTCACCTGCACGGCGCCAAACACGCATACGACCATCATTGGCACCAGGGCAGAAGCGACTCTCATCGCTGAAGACGACACGTCTCCATTCGTCCCTCCATTCACGCCTGTCGCGACACCACTGGAGGCGGGCTGCACGATGTTGGGGAGTGAGCGGAAGACGGCCTAACGGTGTGCGGGACCGTAGCCCAGCTTCATGGAGACGGTTGCGAATGGTCCTCGCCGATACCCCAGGAGCAACAGTGTCCCTAATTTGCTGGGAAGTGGCGGTGCGGTCCCCTACGGCACTGCGTAGGATCCTACGGTCTTGGCGTGCATCCGTGCGTCGCTGCGGTCCGGTCCCAGGTCGACGGGCACGTGCACCTTCCGCCGACCACTGGCGACAACATCGATGTACTGTGGAGACCTCACGCCCCACGTGTTGAGCAATTCGGCGGCACGTCCACCCGGCCTCCCGCATGCCCACTATACGCCCTCGCTCAAAGTCCGTCAACTGCACATACGGTTCACGTCCACGCTGTCGCGGCATGCTACCAGTGTTAAAGACTGCGATGGAGCTCCGTATGCCACGGCAAACTGGCTGACACTGACGGCGGCGGTGCACAAATGCTGCGCAGCTAGCGCCATTCGACGGCCAACACCGCGGTTCCTGGTGTGTCCGCTGTGCCGTGCGTGTGATCATTGCTTGTACAGGCCTCTCGCAGTGTCCGGAGCAAGTATGGTGGGTCTGACACACCGGTGTCAATGTGTTCTTTTTTCCATTTCCAGGAGTGTATTTTGTCTGCGTCGTATATCTCTCACACGTAGCAGAATAGCTTTGCCATGGCTAGCTCTCCCAGGAATCTTAGTAATTCCAAGAGAACGTCAGCTTCTCCAATGGCCTTGTTCCCACTGACGTCTTACAGTGCTCCGTCAGATCCATTTCGCAGTGTTATGTCTCCCACCTCATCTTCATCTACTGCATCTTACCTTCTGTAATACTGTCATCAAGTTCATTTTTCTTGTAGAGATGCTATATAGAGCGGTTCAGCTGCTCCTACCCATGGGTTTTCGGCAAACCGAAACATCTCAAATACCACGTGCATGACTTTCATATTCTCACTCATTATGCGCAGACTAATAGTTTTTCAGGATAAATGAGCAGGGCCTTATTGTAGGAAATTTAATGTTGTTAAATTTTATACTGCGATACGTTTATGCTGTATGTCGTGGTATTCAAATTATTCGAGAAAAACCTACAAATGCGATCTTCAAATGAGTTTTTCTTTAATAGCTCGAAAACTCTTGCCTCCAGTGGAAATGTATCCAGTACAAAATTTGACGACATTGAATTTCCCACAAAACAGATCCTATTCATTATATCTGTGCGACTTATAGTTTGTGCACAGTGAGCGAGAGAGTATGAAAATCTCGCATATGGTTTTTGAAGGCAGCGCATACAACGTATTGGTAGGGGCAACTGAATCACCGATGTGTATATTTCTTCCACCTTCTGCCTTTCAGCTTTCCTTTCTTTGCACAGCACTGGCTTGCTATTTGAACTCTTGATGTTCTCACATAGTTGCCTCCTCTTTGTCCAACAGTCTCTCTAATTTTCTCATAGGCAGGACCTACCTTTCCTTTAGTTATGTACACTTCTGCAGCCCTATTCTTGAAATTTATGCACCTTCTGAAAATCTCAAGTTTTAGACGTATGTAACCTCTTTCGGCTGCCACATTTGCTTCATTTTTTCTATTTGCTCCTTTCATCACTTAAATTTAATATATGCTCCATTATATAAGGATTTGTACTCGTTCTTCTCATTTTACATCTGCCATTATATGCTGCCTTTACTATTCCATCTCTTAAAGCTGTCTATTCGTTTTCTACTTGACAAGCTCTTGTTTGTTTGAGCTTCTGAAGGTGTATTGTCTATTTTTGGTCTTTTGCAATGTTTGGTATGCTCTGTTATAATTATGTTACGTTAAAATATTTTCAGTGCTACCCAGTGCGTGTACATATTTCACTTTCTTGTGCTGTATGTGCGCAGGTACTTGTCTTAGCGCTGCTAATTGCGTTTTGTAGATATTAAGACTTTTATTATTATGCTCAGTTTTCTGTATAGTCAACTGTGGTACACCTTGGTATACACTACATGTAGCCAAAATGAAATAAAGTAACTTCTCAAATACGTGCGACTGTTTGGCGATCGGCCCTGTGAAATAAAAATTATTAATGCGGCTGTTTATTAAATGCAGCTTAAATTCCAAGGAATAGCACAAAGTAAAAAATGATAGAGAAACGAAAAAATCAAACCAGAATATTGGAGGAATAGTGCCATTAATATATATTAGCAGCGCATGTATTGTTACGAACAAACAGTCAATAAAACAAAATGTCGTATGACTAGGGCCTCCCGTCGGGTAGACCGGCCGCCGGGTGCAAGTCTTTCGATTTGACGCCACTTCGGCGACTAGCGCGTCGATGGGGATGAAATGCAACACGGAACACCCAGTCCCTGAGCGGAGAAAATCTCCGACCCAGCCGGGAATCGAACACGGGCCCTTAGGATTGACATTCTGCCACGTTGACCACTATTTTTTAAAAAAAAATCTTATTTTGATCGTTTTCGTTCGTTTCATCTGTTCGGCGCGGATGTCGCAAGACACCCGTTTCAGTCCGTTGTTGATCCATTAACTCAGTTTTTTTATTACAGAGGGTAGCTAACCCTCTGACCGAACACGCTGAGCTACCGTGCCGGCGGGGATGAAACGATGATGATTAGGACAACACAATACCCAGTCCCTGAGCGGAGAAAATCTCCGACCCAACCGTGAATCGAAACCGGGCCCTTAGGATTGACAGTCTGTCACGCTGACCACTCAGCTACCGGGGGCGGACAAACAGTTAATGAAAATGCGGGTGTTGTGTGGGGATTACGGTGTGAAACAGCGTCTGGGAGCTCACCTGTACTCGCAGGTTCTGCGACAGCATGTAGACAACGGCCTCCGCCACGTCTTCCGACTCCAGGCAGGGATTCTTGTCGTAGTGGTCCGCAGGAACTCCAGGAAAGTTTTTGGCGAACTCAGTTCTCACAGATCCTGGAGAAACTTCCTGTGGTGAGCAGCAGAGAAAAAAACAGTGAGTTTATTACTTGGAATTTTATCCATTAAATGCACAGAATATTTCCATGATAAGAGTGCAAGAATTATGTTGAGTCGTACAAAAAATTTAAGATAAGGAACTCATTCCAAGATTCCGAATGGTTAAAGGCATCTCTTCTCAATTACCGAGCACTGGATATGAATGTGTGAAAACAAAAACTGAAAAAATGTCGATAAGTGGTGGGATCATCTGTGACTCCTTAAAAAGAGTTAGCTTCAATTACAACAAATTTTCAACGCAGATGTTCGGCTTTAATCAAATGGACATGGCAGACTTACTATCTCACAAAAAAAATATGGCCAACAAATTGAATCTGATACTAGATTTTGTCGTTTTTAAGGCCGTTTCCTACGAAACCGATTTTCATTTGCTCGATTGTTTCTTTTATCATAAATTGCTGAACAACACTGCCTCCCCTTCCTTTACTACCTTTTTCCCGTCTCTCAAGACTATCATCTGTCTAAACAAATACTCACGTATTATCCCCGTGTAAAAATAATCTATGTCATGTTGATGTTAATTTGTACGCTGGAGTTGCATATACACTCCTGGAAATTGAAATAAGAACACCGTGAATTCATTGTCCCAGGAAGGGGAAACTTTATTGACACATTCCTGGGGTCAGATACATCACATGATCACACTGACAGAACCACAGGCACATAGACACAGGCAACAGAGCATGCACAATGTCGGCACTAGTACAGTGTATATCCACCTTTCGCAGCAATGCAGGCTGCTATTCTCCCATGGAGACGATCGTAGAGATGCTGGATGTATTCCTGTGGAACGGCTTGCCATGCCATTTCCACCTGGCGCCTCAGTTGGACCAGCGTTCGTGCTGGACGTGCAGACCGCGTGAGACGACGCTTCATCCAATCCCAAACATGCTCAATGGGGGACAGATCCGCAGATCTTGCTGGCCAGGGTAGTTGACTTACACCTTCTAGAGCACGTTAGGTGGCACGGGATACATGCGGACGTGCATTGTCCTGTTGGAACAGCAAGTTCCCTTGCCGGTCTAGGAATGGTAGAACGATGGGTTCGATGACGGTTTGGATGTACCGTGCACTATTCAGTGTCCCCTCGACGATCACCAGTGGTGTACGGCCAGTGTAGGAGATCGCTCCCCACACCATGATGCCGGGTGTTGGCCCTGTGTGCCTCGGTCGTATGCAGTCCTGATTGTGGCGCTCACCTGCACGGTGCCAAACACGCATACGACCATCATTGGCACCAAGGCAGAAGCGACTCTCATCGATGAAGACGACACGTCTCCATTCGTCCCTTCATTCACGCCTGTCGCGACACCACTGGAGGCGGGCTGCACGATGTTGGGGCGTGAGCGGAAGACGGCCTAACGGTGTGCGGGACCGTAGCCCAGCTTCATGGAGACGGTTGCGAATGGTCCTCGCCGATACCCCAGGAGCAACAGTGTCCCTAATTTGCTGGGAAGTGGCGGTGCGGTCCCCTACGGCACTGCGTAGGATCCTACGGTCTTGGCGTGCATCCGTGCGTCGCTGCGGTCCGGTCCCAGGTCGACGGGCACGTGCACCTTCCGCCGACCACTGGCGATAACATCGATGTACTGTGGAGACCTCACGCCCCACGTGTTGAGCAATTCGGTGGTACGTCCACCCGGCGTCCCGCATGCCCACTATACGCCCTCGCTCAAAGTCCGTCAACTGCACATACGGTTCACGTCCACGCTGTCGCGGCATGCTACCAGTGTTAAAGACTGCGATGGAGCTCCGTATGCCACGGCAAACTGGCTGACACTGACGGCGGCGGTGCACAAATGCTGCGCAGCTAGCGCCATTCGACGGCCAACACCGCGGTTCCTGGTGTGTCCGCTGTGCCGTGCGTGTGATCATTGCTTGTACAGCCCTCTCGCAGTGTCCGGAGCAAGTATGGTGGGTCTGACACACCGGTGTCAATGTGTTCTTTTTTCCATTTCCAGGAGTGTATATCGCACGTTGTATGCTGGGCAGACTGGTACAACAGGATAGGCGGTGAACTGTGGCGGAACTAAAATCAGACGGCGGTCAGAGTACATGTGTGTCTGAACACATAGTATACGAACACTCCTAATGTTGGGCCTTCACAGCCGAGGACCCATGCACGTGTCGATGTTAACACCGAGACATCGACAACTACGACTGAGATGGGCAAGTGAGTATCGGCATTGGACGTTGGCGCAGTGGTAGAGCATTGTATGTTCTGATGAATCCCAATACCTTCTTCATGCGCCGATCGAAGGGCGCGAATCCGTCCCCTTCCAGGGGAACACCTCCTTCACACGTGCACAAGCAAATGGCGCCTTCATTATTTCTCTGGGGAACGTTAACGTGTGTTTTCCATGGGTCCAGTGGAGCTCGTGTAAGGCACCATGATGGCCACGCATATCGTACACTGGTTGCAGACCACGTACATTCCTTCACGACGTTGGTGTTTCCTGACGGAAGTGGCATTTATCAGCAAGATAATGCACCATGTCACAAGGCCAGGTGTGTGACGGAATAGTTCGAGGAATTCAGTGGGTATTTCCAATTGATGTGCTGATATCCCATTCGCCATATCTGGACGCGGTCGAACACATCTGGGATGTGATTGAACGTGCCATCAGAGCTCATCGCCCTCCTCCAAGGAACTTAGGATAATTTGGTGGTTTGTGTGAGAAAATGTGGGTCCAGCTTCCTGCAGAGACCTACCAAGGCCCCGTTGCTTCCATGCCACGATGCGTTGGCGCTGTTATTCGTGCGAAAGGCGGACGTTCCGTCTATTACGTGGGTGGTAATAATGTTCTGGTTGAAGGAAGAAACAGTGACACTCATCCACTAGAGCTAAAGCCCATGAAAGTCACTTGGTTTCTTCCTTGCCCCCAACGCACACTTGGGAGTATGGGATCCAGTTCTTTATTGCGATTGTTTCTTTCTGTAGTTCCAATCAAGCACACTTTGTTTTTTATTTCTTCATAATCTTCTGCTACACTCTCGCGTTTTCGCAGTAAGGAACCTTTCGATATCAGAAATATGAAGCTTTTATGAGTACTTGTAACCTCCCCCTCACTTATCGACCTTAATGACAGTGAAAAATGAAACCGCGTGTACCTAATGGGAATTTTGGAAAAGCAATCATCACCGAAGTTAACCTGTCGGTAAAGAGGGAGGAAAGGGTTACATCTGAATGAAAGGAAAAATGCTAATGAAACTGGTGGAAATTAATTTTGCAAAGGGGTAAAGTTAATAAAGAAAGTAAATGTGCGGCCGTTACGTTAACAGTTAACTAGCGGTAATTAGATATTTGAGATTTGGGGGAAATTACGGTCGCCAGTCCTAAGGACAATTACTATAGTAACTGAAAAAGAAAGATTATTACACATATAATTAGCACTAGAAGCGTGGCAACTGAAGGTTGACAAGTGTAGTGTGAAAACTGAAAGTTTGTCAGGAGTAATAAATTTCGCTATACTCTGACTTAATTTAGCAAAAGAATTAATAAAACAGGAAAATCGAGAGTTAATTTAGTGACTGAAGTTGATAGTGAGCTTTCTTTCTGAAGCACATCGAAATTCAGTAAAATACGGTTAGTCTTGGACTACCTCAACAATCATTTCAAAAGCTACTTGAATCTACGCAATTTAGAAATAAGAGATTTAACTTTGAACTTGAATTAAATGATTCTGAACAATTAACAATAGTAAAATTTAGTACGTACCAAGCTGAGCTGCAGTCACAGGTAAGCTAAAATACGGTAACAAAACTCGCACTCTTAATTTGTGCTTGTGTAATCTAAATATTGTAGCCAGCTATGAATACCTTAACTGAACTTTGAAATGAAAGCAATGAAATCGAATTAGCTATATTACTTTAATGCTGGCGTTTGAATTTCAACGACACTCGGTTTCATTTCGGAAAAGGAAGGGACTCTGCTTGGTAATGCAATTGGGACAATGAGCAACAACCGTTCATGCTAAGTTGCTGTAATTATAGTGACGAAAATGGAACAGTTTGAAAAGCTGAGGTCTGCCATACAGTTCTAAAACTTTACGTGCGTCCAGTCTTCCTTGTCGGTTGATTGAAGGTTTGAAGCCGTCGGTCGAGGAGGTGGCGACAGTCACTCATTGTCGGCCGTCGCTGTTGCAGAAGCTGGATGTTGGCGCGCCTTCTTCTCGACACGGTCACCAGACGAAACGGGCTCTTGATGTGCGCCAGCTAATGCTTCCCGTCCGCGACACCGTGTCAGAAACTATCATAGCAAGTCGAGCGCAATTACATTCTGCCAAACCCCGAAAGCGCGGCAACTCGCGGGAGCTTAACACCACGCACCTGCTCCACTCGCTACTCCAGCCAGACTCCCTCTCAGCCCGCGCTCCACGCGGCGAGTTAACACTACCAAAGATCCTACACACTTTGATTCTTCACACGACCTATCGATGTAATCGTTCGATAGCAGTTTTCCCTAGGCAAGACCCAGCGTAAAAATACAAATAATATTTACGAGACAAACCAATTATACGTCGACATAAATGCATAAATATATATATACAAATAGTAAAACAATTACAATATACGAAGACACAGACATGTCATATATTCGGGTAACAAAAATAAGGAAAACAAATTTATAGTATAATAGATGGAAATAGGAGGATATGCATTTCCGGTGTTACATACTGCTTACTAGCTTTGAAAATGTAGCCTACTTCAGAAATCTAGTCTTGTTGTCTGTTGTAAGACATGCCTCTTACGTGAAACACTTTGTTCACAGCATAGCGGCGCACGTGCCACCGCTAGTCCCCGTCATTTCGATGTACGCAGCGAGCAAGCACGCCGTCAAGGTGCTGCTGGAGGGACTCCGGAAGGACCTGGTCGCCAGGAAGAGCAAGATCCGCGTTGGAGTAAGTTTTCAGTCCCAAACTAATGGTAGGGTTTGGTCGTCGTATTTGCGGACGAGGTATTTGTTCATTACACTGTAGAAACATAGTTAATGTCGCTGCAGAATTCTTTTAAGGTAGTAGTCCCTACGACAAATAAAACCCATAAGGTGGCCATTACGTTAAGGCCCTTTCCAAACTTATGAATATTCTTCGCACGGTCTTGCTTTAGTAATCTAATGGTATTCGATTGTAGCACGGACCCTCCAAATATTTTTTTCCTTAAACTCAAAAGGACTGAGGAGGGGACACACATACAACGTATCCTCTTGGTCTCGTAGAGGAAGATGTCGAATAATCCGGAATGGTGCAGAAAGGAAGGTAAACTAGCAGCATTCAAGACATTAAAACTACACATTGGAATATGATGAAATAATCTTGTTATAATCACAGATAAAGTAGTTCAACGTTCGGGTCCAGAGACTAAATCTGTTAGGGACGACATGCCAGCGCTTGCTAAAACTGGAGCTGAACCTATGATCAGGTGACAGTGGAAATTACGGTTAGTATGCAGTGCTCAGTTTATTCATCTGGAACTAAATTACACTCCTGGAAATGGAAAAAAGAACACATTGACACCGGTGTGTCAGACCCACCATACTTGCTCCGGACACTGCGAGAGGGCTGTACAAGCAATGATCACACGCACGGCACAGCGGACACACCAGGAACCGCGGTGTTGGTCGTCGAATGGCGCTAGCTGCGCAGCATTTGTGCACCGCCGCCGTCAGTGTCAGCCAGTTTGCCGTGGCATACGGAGCTCCATCGCAGTCTTTAACACTGGTAGCATGCCGCGACAGCGTGGACGTGAACCGTATGTGCAGTTGACGGACTTTGAGCGAGGGCGTATAGTGGGCATGCGGGAGGCCGGGTGGACGTACCGCCGAATCGCTCAACACGTGGGGCGTGAGGTCTCCACAGTACATCGATGTTGTCGCCAGTGGTCGGCGGAAGGTGCACGAGCCCGTCGACCTGGGACCGGACCGCAGCGACGCACGGATGCACGCCAAGACCGGAGGATCCTACGCAGTGCCGTAGGGGACCGCACCGCCACTTCCCAGCAAATTAAGGACACTGTTGCTCCTGGGGTATCGGCGAGGACTATTCGCAACCGTCTCCATGAAGCTGGGCTACGGTCCCGCACACCGTTAGGCCGTCTTCCGCTCACGCCCCAACATCGTGCAGCCCGCCTCCAGTGGTGTCGCGACAGGCGTGAATGGAGGGACGAATGGAGACGTGTCGTCTTCAGTGATGAGAGTCGCTTCTGCCTTGGTGCCAATAATGGTCGTATGCGTGTTTGGCGCCGTGCAGGTGAGCGCCACAATCAGGACTGCATACGACCGAGGCACACAGAGCCAACACCCGGTATCATGGTGTGGGGAGCGATCTCCTACACTGGCCGTACACCACTGGTGATCGTCGAGGGAACACTGAATAGTGCACGGTACATCCAAACCGTCATCGAACCCATCGTTCTACCATTCCTAGATCGGTAAGGGAACTTGCTGTTCCAACAGGACAATGCACGTCCGCATGTATCCCGTGCCACCCAACGTGCTCTAGAAGGTGTAAGTCAACTACCCTGGCCAGCAAGATCTCCGGATCTGTCCCCCATTGAGCATGTTTGGGACTGGATGAAGCGTCGTCTCCCGCGGTCTGCACGTCCAGCACGAACGCTGGTCCAACTGAGGCGCCAGGTGGAAATGGCATGGCAAGCCGTTCCACAGGACTACATCCAGCATCTCTACGATCGTCTCCATGGGAGAATAGCAGCCTGCATTGCTGCGAAAGGTGGATATACACTGTACTAGTGCCGACATTGTGCATGCTCTGTTGCCTGTGTCTATGTGCCTGTGGTTCTGTCAGTGTGATCATGTGATGTATCTGACCCCAGGAATGTGTCAATAAAGTTTCCCCTTCCTGGGACAATGAATTCACGGTGTTCTTATTTCAATTTCCAGGAGTGTATATGCAACTCCAGCGTACAAATTAACATCAACATGACATAGATTATTTTTACACGGGGATAATACGTGAGTATTTGTTTAGACAGATGATAGTCTTGAGAGACGGGAAAAAGGTAGTAAAGGAAGGGGAGGCAGTGTTGTTCAGCAATTTATGATAAAAGAAACAATCGAGCAAATGAAAATCGGTTTCGTAGGAAACGGCCTTAAAAACGACAAAATCTAGTATCAGATTCAATTTGTTGGCCATATTTTTTTTGTGAGATAGTAAGTCTGCCATGTCCATTTGATTAAAGCCGAACATCTGCGTTGAAAATTTGTTGTAATTGAAGCTAACTCTTTTTAAGGAGTCACAGATGATCCCACCACTTATCGACATTTTTTCAGTTTTTGTTTTCACACATTCATATCCAGTGCTCGGTAATTGAGAAGAGATGCCTTTAACCATTCGGAATCTTGGAATGAGTTCCTTATCTTAAATTTTTTGTACGACTCAACATAATTCTTGCACTCTTATCATGGAAATATTCTGTGCATTTAATGGATAAAATTCCAAGTAATAAACTCACTGTTTTTTTCTCTGCTGCTCACCACAGGAAGTTTCTCCAGGATCTGTGAGAACTGAGTTCGCCAAAAACTTTCCTGGAGTTCCTGCGGACCACTACGACAAGAATCCCTGCCTGGAGTCGGAAGACGTGGCGGAGGCCGTTGTCTACATGCTGTCGCAGAACCTGCGAGTACAGGTGAGCTCCCAGACGCTGTTTCACACCGTAATCCCCACACAACACCCGCATTTTCATTAACTGTTTGTCCGCCCCCGGTAGCTGAGTGGTCAGCGTGACAGACTGTCAATCCTAAGGGCCCGGTTTCGATTCACGGTTGGGTCGGAGATTTTCTCCGCTCAGGGACTGGGTATTGTGTTGTCCTAATCATCATCGTTTCATCCCCGCCGGCACGGTAGCTCAGCGTGTTCGGTCAGAGGGTTAGCTACCCTCTGTAATAAAAAAACTGAGTTAATGGATCAACAACGGACTGAAACGGGTGTCTTGCGACATCCGCGCCGAACAGATGAAACGAACGAAAACGATCAAAATAAGATTTTTTTTTAAAAAATAGTGGTCAACGTGGCAGAATGTCAATCCTAAGGGCCCGTGTTCGATTCCCGGCTGGGTCGGAGATTTTCTCCGCTCAGGGACTGGGTGTTCCGTGTTGCATTTCATCCCCATCGACGCGCTAGTCGCCGAAGTGGCGTCAAATCGAAAGACTTGCACCCGGCGGCCGGTCTACCCGACGGGAGGCCCTAGTCATACGACATTTTGTTTTATTGACTGTTTGTTCGTAACAATACATGCGCTGCTAATATATATTAATGGCACTATTCCTCCAATATTCTGGTTTGATTTTTTCGTTTCTCTATCATTTTTTACTTTGTGCTATTCCTTGGAATTTAAGCTGCATTTAATAAACAGCCGCATTAATAATTTTTATTTCACAGGGCCGATCGCCAAACAGTCGCACGTATTTGAGAAGTTACTTTATTTCATTTTGGCTACATGTAGTGTATACCAAGGTGTACCACAGTTGACTATACAGAAAACTGAGCATAATAATAAAAGTCTTAATATCTACAAAACGCAATTAGCAGCGACGTAATCTATGAAGTACACAATACTGTGCATATCTATCCCTATGTGTTATTACCACTGGTGATATATCATAATTAGTTGTCATAACATCAAAAATGCAACCACACGCAAAACCCAATGGCAAACGACGTATTAACTGAATAATGGTATGCAAAGAACACGCGAGGAATACTCACAATTTATCTCGAGAGCATATAAAATACATCACATCAAAAGAAAAGGATAAGACTTGACGTGCCGTACATCAATTAATAGGCGGACAAAAATAAGAGTGGAACAAACAAGAACCTCAAACCCATCTTAACTAAGAGGTCTCCTCCAAAATCTCACCTGACATTGTTATACTATTTTCCTGGGAATATAAGGCATCGTACTATCGACCTTATCTGTAAGACGACGAACCCGTCCAAATAAGAACCCACACATAGCAAGCTATTTCGCGTATGTAGTGTGGGAATGGAACAAACTAAAAGTAAGGTAAGGGTGGTGTGAAGACCAACAAATCACCGAAATATAAGCCCACTAATTAAGGACCATACTATCGTAAAAAGAGGGGGCAACAATTGTGATCGAAAAATTAAGTTGTTAAATTACTTCGCCGGCCTGTGTGGCCGTGCGGTTCTAGGCGCTTCAGTCTGGAACAGCGCGACCGCTACGGTCGCAGGTTCGAATCCTGCCTCGGGCATGAATGTGTGTGATGTCCTTTTGTTAGTTAGTTTTAAGTAGTTCTAAGTTCTAGGGGACTGATGTTAAGTCCCATAGTGCTCAGAGCCATTTGAACCATATTTTGTTAAATGACTTCATTCTAAAAATCAATGGTAGAGTGGAACACTACTAAATCAAAATCTTGCAAATTATGGGGAAAACCAAGGCGATAAACCAAACAATGTATGGGCACAAGCCTAAGTATGCCATGAGGCTCGAGCCACGCAGTAAAACTTGTGACCCACAACATTGCACATAAACTCAAGACTCGCAGCTATCATCAGGTCGACATCAAACCAAAACCCATATACACGGTAAAATGCACGTATATGGTAAGCACAACATTCCCCACAAGGAGTGTGGTGAAGTTACGGTCACAAAGCTAGAACAATGCTAAACCAATCCAACAGTGCTCATGAGATACAGCAAAGAGGCACCTGGGGAATACGTCAGTTTGAGTCTAAACATGTAAACGGTTGTAAGGGGTATGAAGACGAATTGATTACAACAAATCACACCATAAGGAAACAGCAACAACCTCACTCTCAAAAATATCAAGAAGACTTCACTATCATCAGGAAAATCCCCTCATAAATGCGTACAAGTTCACAAAAGACGAACACGTGGTCAATAATAAAAACCTACAATGTACCAATAGTATGCAGCGTTACAAAGCGAGATACAGAGAGTTGAAAAACAATCAAAATCTGTGAGATAAACCACTACTCATAATCCAGGTACCTACCGTAGGCCACAACCAGCCAAATTAATGCGTCACCGTAAACGTATAAGCACAAATGTACTAAGAATCGAAGACAAAAGGTTACAGATAGAGAAACGCGTAGAAAATCGGAAACATTATAGTCAAAGACATAAAATCTTGCGTTAATAAAGAAGTACTCAAATATATGTAAACCAAGATAACACCTATAAGCTAAAGAAAACAAAAAAAAATAAAAATAAAAATACTAAAATGAAACTCGTTTAACTGGCACATAGTTTCCATACAATCAAGACCCCCCCCCCCCAAACAAAAATCAGTGTAAAAATTGACCTAAATATGCGGTGTGACAAATTAATCGTGGGTTAATCTAGCCAAACGAAATCGGTAGTAAAGACAGAAAACGCCCCAAGGGAATCCCATAATATAATATGTAGCTAAAAAACTACATACCCCGCTCACAGGTAAATAGTAGTACAGGTAAATATGCTACAAAGCATAGTAGCGGCAAATACGAGTCGTCAAGAAAAAATAAGTGATGGAAGTCCGACCTGTGACAGCAAGCCATGTATTCCCAACCAAAATAGGCAAAAGCGCCGCTCCCTCTCAAAAGTTAAATCAGTCTCTCCAATCTATTACATGAAAAGTACATAAACAAAAAAAGTACCGTCAGTGGTAGGCATAGCCAGCCGACAAAACTGTCATGGGAAGGACTAATGACTGTAATTAAAGAAATTAAGTAATGCATTTACCAATAAATATAAAAAGCCATGCGAAAAACCTACTAGAATATCAGGTGCTTTTCAAAACAGGATTACCTATGTTTCTAACCAACCCATACTATACTGGCCCAAGTATACAATTAAAGAAACGATGTAGTACCCCACCATTACCGAAATCGAATCATCAAAAATAAACGATCATCAATGTGTGGCAAAACCTACGGTTTATACAAAAAAATGTAAAGAAGGACCAATAAGAACTAACTTAAATACCTCAACTGTCACACAAACGCATTTAGCAAAAGCTAAAACAGCTGTTGTCATCAAGTGACACTTCCATATGAATTCATTCCCTTGAGGAGAAGTGTAAGACCGTAATATAAGTACTATACGCCACATAATTTACGATGAAACCAACGGGGAAACTGTATCAGTAAAAATATAGTAACCACTCCACAAAAGAACATATAACATACCACTTCAAAAGCAATCATCTCTATTCCCATAAATGTACGATCGTCAAATAAGTAAGGCATCCCGACTTCAGTACAATCGACGAGTGGCGGAATATAGGTCCAAAGTTAAAAAAAATAACTACTCTACACAGTTGGTCATAACATCAACTGCCACAGAGCAAGAAATTACTCACCATATGCACATCAAGTATTGACGCTCTGATGTATCGACATTGGCTTAATGGAACTATCAGTGTCTGAACATCATGAATTCTAAAACGAAAACACAAACAGTCAAACCTAAACTATCAAATCAAGATGAACATCGAACCCTTACATGCTAAATGCCAACATAACGTTATTCGAGTGCTTTCTTCGAAGACTTGACAATAACTGAGCTCACCTGCAGTGCGGGATGGTACTACGGAGCCTAAGGATGAATGATAACTGTCGGTGGCATAGTTCGGTACACCGTATCACCATGGAAACGCGTAGGTTACGCTCAAAATCCGGTTATGGCTATGTATCCAAACCATCTGAACGACTTCCAAGAGGTAGTAATTGTAACACATTTCTGTAAAGGAGGGGACACGTTCTACTTTTCTTTCCTTGTTCACCCTTTCTTGAAGTTATTTCCACAGTAAGCAATGTGTTAACAACAAATATTTTTTTCTTTGTTTCAGGTTCATGACATCATTGTCTACCCAAACGGTAGCAGATACTGAAGTCGTCACCGTTCCTGTATTACATTAATTTATACTAAATAAATGTCTAATAATCAGTATTTTATTCATATTGTGAATAGTAACTATCACACAAGACAAAGTTCTTGCTCTCTGGACTTTTTAAATTAATGTGCCACACCATACTTACACCTCATACCGCATTTGGAAATGAAATCACATCAATCTCGTAACAAGAAGCTGCATCCAGTTTCTTCGTTTTACCATCATAAGAAACAAAACAGATTACTCATTTTTGTAACCTCACACAAAACAAATAAAAGAACCCCGTCTTTTTAGCTGTTTAAAGAGAACTACAGCTACTTCATTCATGCACAAAAATGATTAACAATTCTTCAAGATACAGAAATTGAAACATTACTGGATTTAAAAATCTCAAAATAGAGACATGTGTAGTGGAAATTGCATTCTGAGCCTTCTAATGGATATTTATTGTCTATACGCTTCGTTTATGATGTGAGTGGTGTACAAATACAATCATATTATGCAAACAGAGTGTAGTGTTTGAGATTTTACCACATGAAATTTGACTGTTCACTTTTCGGTTCAAGTCCTGAGGTACTTCTTACCGCCCTTACGGTGGTTCATAAAGGAGAGAATCTAGCGGTTTTTGTCATGACAATCATTTGTCTCGGATTACTAAATCACTCGATCAAACAGAAATCGTCAGAGTACTTCGACATACGGTGACCAATATTTAGCGTTGGTTCAAATGAGTGTGAAATCTTATGGGACTTAACTGCTAAGGTCATCAGTCCCTAAGCTTACACACTACTTAACCTAAATTATCCTATGGACAAACACACACACCCATGCCCGAGGGAGGACTCGAACCTCCGCCAGGATCAGCCGCACAGTTCATGACTGCAGCGCCTAAGACCGCTCGGCTAATCCCGCGCGATTTAGCGTTCGAATGGCCAGTGTTCACCTTTGCCTCCGACTGTGGCCAGTGTTCCATAGAGAATTTTGAAGAACGACAACGAACACATCTCCTGTTTGTCCATCCTGTTTTTACCGTTACGTTGATTTTTGATCTGCGTTGGTAGCAAAGAAAGTTCACAGCAGTACATCCATGATGTCAAGAAGGGACAGCCCAACATAAAGTTCGCTTCGGCAATGGAGAGGGAAAGGATAATGCCGTTCTTACAGCCACTGGTTAATCGGAATGTAAATTTTCGGCTTGGTCACATGGTGATTCATAAGCCAACCTACCTGGACCGATATCTCAACTAGTAAAGTTTCCATCATACTGCCCACAAGAAAGCTGTGCAGGGGCCCCCGATACATTGAGCTGAAACTATGTGAAACGAGATGTACACCATGTGATCAAAGTATCCGGACTCCCCCAAAACCATACCTTTCTCATATTAGGTGCATTGCGCTGCAACCTACTGCCAGGTACTCCACATCAGCGACCTCAGTAGTCATTATACATCGCCAGAGAGCAGAATGGGGCGCTCCGCGGAACTCACGGACTTCGAACGGGGTCAGGTGATTGGGTGTCACTTGTGTATGCGAGATTTCCACATTCCTAAACATCCCTGGGTCCACTGTTTCCGATGTGACAGTGAAGTGGAAACGTGAAGGGACACGTACAGCACAAAAGCGTACAGGCCGACCTCGTCTGTTGACTGACAGAGGCCGCCGACAGTTGAAGATGATCGTAATGTGTAATAGGCAGACATCTATCCAGACCATCACACAGGAATTCCAAACTGCATCAGGATCCACTGCAAGTACTATGAAAATCAGGAGGGAGGTGAGAAAACTTTGATTTCATGGTCGAGCGGCTGCTCATAAGCCACACATTACGCCGGTAAATGGTAAACGACGCCTCGCTTAGTGTAAGGAGCGTAAACATTGCACAATTGAACAGTGGGAAAATTTTGTGTGAAGTGACGAATCACGGTAAAGACTGTGGCGATCCGATGGCAGGGTGTCAGTATGGCGAATGCTCGGTGAACGTCATCTGCCAGCGTGTGTAGTGCCAACAGTAAAATTCGGAGGCGGTGGTGTTATGGTGTGGTCGTGTTTTTCATGGAGGGGGCTTGCACCAGTTGTTGTTTTGCGTGGTACCATCACAGCACGGCGCTAGATTGATGTTTTAAGCACCTTCTTGCTTCCCACTGTTGGAGAGCAATTCGGGGATCTGTCAGCAAGGCTAAGGGGGGGTCAACACCGTATTGAATTCCAGCATTACCGATGGAGGGCGCCACGAACTTGTAAGTCATTTTCAGCCAGGTGTCCGGATACTTCAGATCACATAGTGTATCTCGGAGCTGAAATGATCCATTTGACCTCTGTGTTTAGTCAAAATGGTATCGGAAAATTTCCGAGAAAAGTGGAAATTCGAGCATTTTTGCTTTCAGCAGCTTTTTTTATTTACTTCTTTTATCCATATTTATAATGGCCCAGTTTAGCCTTTGAGTGTGATGTACTTGCGTTACATTAAAGACGTTTTATACCTTGGGAAGCCTTAACTCTCAAAATTCTGAGCGCCCATTCTTCACTAACAATAAAGAGTTTTTTTAATATGTTTTCTTTGC